>NC_071294.1:10648750-11297500 GCF_027563975.2 Plodia interpunctella
AGACGTGGGGGCAACGTTTACGTCTAAAGTATATGTCGCTGTGCAAGATTATTCGAATAAACTTATTCGTGATCTACAAATTTCTAGACGGTTTTTCCCTCTATAAATTGGTAGTTACTAAATACTTCCACTAAGGTATCAATTCCGGAAATTCCAGATATGAGTTCAAAATACTTCACTATCACTTTACAACTGACACAAAACTCAATACAAAACATTATACATTCCTGTCAATAGATGTTTTGTTGTTTGTGTCTATAATTTTGCACTATACATGTTTTTTTCCCTACTTTTTGATGTTTCTAGTGTTTAGAATGTGTAAAAATGTGTTCCCCTTTTTATTCGCACTAATTGTTGTAAAGCTTGTCCTCCAAGTTTTCTTTGTCTATGTCATTTTGTTGCTTACATTTTTTATTCCTATGCTATGATGTTACGAATGGCGTGCCGCAATATATTATTAAATTAAGATAAAACTAAATTTTGTTGATAGTAGATATTTTATATACTTATGTTATGATGTTAGAAAGTATACAATTTATTTAAAGTATTATTTACTTGAAAATTTTTTTAGATTGCTGGTTTTTTACATTTTCCCCTGAATCAGCGGAATAATCGCGGAACATGTTTTCAATGCCTAGATTTTTAAAAGTCTGATGTTCCAGCCAATGCCTCATTTTTGATTCCTATCAGGCTAGATGAGGTCAAACACACTCAAATCGATAATAATAACAATAAATATATATTTCTGAAATTTTCTAAAAATAATTTCGTAATTTGCGATAGCGCGATATGTAAAAATTATGTTACTATTATTTTTTGTAGACGATAAATCATTTCAATTTATTCCAATTATCAAATATAAACATGTTGCTATGCAAATAAATATGCTATAATTTGAAGGTATGAATTAGTTTGGCTGCACAGCAGTTGTTTCGGTGATAGTTTACCATCATTATGACTCGCTTGCTCAGTCCTTTATAAAACAAAAAATATTGCGGCTGCCATTCCCCGCACGCTAACGCTCCGTGTTGTCCAGCCGCGAGCAGCATGCGGCGCGACTACTACCGCGGCTCACAGGACAGCTTGGCCGAGCGCGCGGGCCTGTACAGGGGTGAGTACGATGTGTTCTATACTTATACCTAGTTATGTGTATCCCAAAAAAAAAAGCGGAAAATTTCTGGAAAAAAAAAAAGAAATCTCGGGATGTCTGCTGACCGTTTTCAAAACACCTCGAAATTTTAGAAAATGCCATATTGCTGTTTAAACCCGTTTCAAAAGTTTCTTTACGCCTTTTTAAGGCTTAAAATATTTTAAAATTATCGTTGGACGTGATCATTCTGACTTGAATATTGAAATCTGTATAGCGATGCTATAACGGAGAGAGGATGTGTGCTGTCCTGTCCTGTGTATCACATATTGTATTATATGTATGTATGATATACGTTGAATTACTAGTATACGTAAGTATTTACAATGTAATATTATATAATGATAAATAAATCAATACATTACATAAAGTCAACAAGACCCAAGTCAGTAAATGTACTACTTTACCAACATCGTCGAAAACTGCATCGATAAAAACAGATTTAGTCACAGAGGCAGGTTAGAATTCAGCCTATTTTAAACTTACAGGTTTGAACATCTCAGAGATGAAATGTCTAATGTATAGATTCATGGCGGCCTCGTGTACCGGTAAACAAAATTGATAATAAGGCTGTTCGTTCATTTTAAGGCTGGTCGTTCATTGCACTGACGCTCGCCAAACTTGTCATTACGTCATGATTTCCTTAACAGGTATGCATCAAACAATGGGCATAGATTTTTGGCCACTATTCGTGTAATGAATATTTTAGTCGTACTATTTTCTCAAAATGGCTGCAACTGTTTTATATGAAATGTAATGGGTTGACGAATCAAACTTTGCTTGACGATCTTAATAAAAATATAATTAGTTAATTCTAAACACTAAGATATCATTTTTTTAACGTGTTGAAAAAAAAATTACGTCTTAGTGTTTAGACATAAGTTTATTGTGTTTTAGTAAATTTAAACATTGTTATGTTTAAATCTGATAAAATAAATACGATATCTCAAACAAAACCTAACAAAGTTTGTTATGATGTCACCACTTACATTTATAATAAAATTGTGTCTGTTAATTTGTGAAAGTCGCAGTCGGCTAAAACAACTGAAGCCTTAGTTTTATATTATTTTAATTTAAAAAAAAAAATAGGTCACCATAAACATATTGGACTCGAATTCTTTGCACGCTGAAATCGTACGAGTTTCTGCCGGGACCATAAAAAGCCATGCTTATCGAAAACAAATGAATTGTGCAAAACAAAAAAAAAAAAAGAATGTTTACCTTTTAAAGCACAATCTATGCATGTTTGTTGCATGTCCACTGAACATTATTCTTTAGTTAGTTTTTGTCCAAACTATATTCATTACACTCACACACTGTCAAAACTGTCAACATTAACTGGTTTCACACACACACGTCTAGAGAATGAACTTCACAGGGTCACATGAAATGTTTCAGATAATTTTAAGTACGTATGTGTTCATTTCTATTTTCCTAATTGAATACCATAAAAGTTACACTTCTATTAACCTGATCTAATTAGGTACCTAATTATATATGTTGGTATCTTGGTTCTTAAATCCCATTTGGTGAATAAACTTTAATATAGGAAGACATGGAATCATTGTACAGTTCTTTCAGATTTTAATATCCATAACAGTTTATTTTTTATAGGTATATGATGTCTTGGACTATCTACTGTTTTGAAGTATATAAGCTTAGTAGTGTTGTAAGAAAAATGTCTGAACGGACTGTTACACTGATTCATGTACTTAATATTACTTATATCTTCTATTCATGTATAATCCAATAAAGGCGGGAGCTTTGTGTAAAAAAAATCTTTCTTTAATTTATTTGTCATTCCCAATGAGTTATTTTAGTTTTTCTCCCACTAGATTTCGCTAGTTGATTTAGATAAAATTACTGACAACACTGTTAGAGAGATTGGACAAAAAATATACATTTGTAATTTACTTGATAGTTTCCAGGTTTGAAATCACCGGATTAACTGTACTTGTCATTCCATTTTGGACAACTCTCATGCAAATACAGTTTTCTTTATTAATATAGTTAGAACTAAGTCTACTGCCGACTTCCAAAGCGCAGGTGAAGAAGAAGCGGCGCAACATACTTTACTGCAGCCTTTTCTCCAAAGATGTCAATTAACAATAACTGTAGGTCTTACGGGTATCACTACATAGCATAGAACAAATTTGCTTCCCGCTGTCTGCCTGCCCTGTATGGTTAGATCTTTAAAACTACGCCACGTATTTTGATGTGGGGTTTTTAATTGATAGTTTTATTGCTGATGAAGATTTAGGTGTATAATTATTATGGTATTACCCGAGCGAAGGCGGGCCGGGCCGCTGTAACGCTTAAAACGATCTTGAAACAAAGCTCTCGCCTCCCCCTCTGGTACAGCGTAGTGTTACATATTGTCCCCTGGCGTTGTAGTGACCCCGGTAGAGTCTCCGGTGGACGACCGCGGCGTGTCCCCCGGCTCCTCCGCGCTCGGCCGCCGCGGCTCCTGCAAGACTTCCAGAGGTGAGTCCGCGTTTGTGGTGGATGCGGTGCCCCCGGATGTTTGGCCAATGCCTCGTTTGTCAAAAATCATTCAGATTGCTTTAGTGTGGTATTTTACTTCATTTCCTTGTCCAATGCATGTTGTACAAAGTTTGACAGTTTTCCTGTGAGTTGACCTTGAAATTTGTCTGGTGTTTTGATTCTTATTGCTATTACTTCTATTACCTAGTGATATTACAGATAGTTCTGTGTATATATCAACAGTAAATATATCGATTTTTCGTTGACATTGAACCAAGGAATTTGATATTTGTATCACATTTAGCTCCAAAGTGTCTTTGAAATGTCATCACCATTATCAATAAACTCTGCTGACGCAAATGACTTTAATGAGTCTTTAAATGGTCTATTCATGAAAACTATCAAACCATAATGGTAATTTTAAAAAACCATGAGTTTATGTACGAAATTCGAGGCATTCGCTACAAACGTGTCGAGCGGAGACACCCTAGCTTAGCGCATCACTAACAACGCTACGCTTAGCTATGTCGGCTGCTCGTGAATGACTACAAAAATAATTATTTAAATGTTTTCAAATCATAGATCATCACTTATGCCACACAGCTCTGAACTGTTAAGACGACGTTAATTGTAAATTTAGCTGTAAAGCGACCGCTGTAGATATAATTTACATTGACAAGCTATAGCTGACAACAAGCTGTCCGCTAATTGGTTGCAATGTAAAGTATGTCTACAGATGGCCCCTTAAAGGTCACTTTTCAATGAACGACATCTTGCCGGTTGGGAGGTGCAGTATGAGTGATTTATTATCTTGCGAAATCTTTCGAGACACTATCCATTGTTTTTTTGTTGGTCATTTACAAGTAGCTGTGATGATGGGTAACTGTAGAATAAACTGAATTAATTTATCAACAACATTATAAACTAGTTGAATTTATTTTGTTTATTCTTTGAAATGAGATAGGTTACCCACCATACAAGTTGTTATACAAGTTGTTCAGGGAAGATTAGATATCTGGAACAAATGTTAAGATATTTTATTTTCCCTGTTTGAGGTTGAGTTTTGCAACTTTTCTTTTAGATATAAGTTGCACAAAGTCAGCTTGTTTTGACCCTAACTTAAAAAATAATAAACAAAAAATCCCCTGCAGTAAGATCAAGTCAAACTTGATAATACTCAATATTCAGACATGGTTTTATGGTAACATGGCTCAGTATCCAAAAAACGCTTCTTTGAAACTTGTTTGTAGTCGCTTCGATTTATTTATTGTATCATCAATTACTTTCAACTATTTGTGTATGATTTCAGCATCGCATAGAATAGACACCTGCAAAATTTACGCTTGATACCTTATTTGGCCATAGTAGTTTGTACTAAAGTGAGAGGTTTTTCGCAAACGCTTTTTCCAAATTTCCGCTCTAGACCTTCCGCGTATTAGTACAATCGGTTCCTATGTACATTGACTGAAATCATTATTAAATGCGGTAATAGTATTAATTTTGTTTGCCATAATGATAAATCATGGATTGAATAAACAAAACCTGCTTGTGTGACGATGCATGCTATTTCTCGCGTCGCGTGCGCCTGTCACATACAAATGGCGTGTTGCATGGGAGTGGCGTGTTGACTGACGGAAACATTTCAGAGCGTGTGAATGAGGAACCTCAGTCGGCCCGTGGAAGGTCTAAGTATTCCACTTACCAGAGTAACTTTAAGGCGGGAAGGAAGTCTAGCTCTCTTATGAACTTGTGCGGTAAGAGTTTATGAACCACGATACGCTTCACTCACGTTGGTATGCGGGAGAGCTTGTGGCGTTGGGTTACTTTCCGTTGCTGGCAGCCTCTGGCGGCTGTCTGGACGCGAGTTCTGTGCATTTCATCGTAAACACTATTATTATTATTTACCTTAACACTATTGTTATTAGTTTGTATTTACCTTCATTTGTTATTTAACTATACATAACACAGTAGTGCAAGTTAATAAGTGGATTGGTACAACGAAAATAAAAAAATACCAATGCACTGTACAAATGCAATGATCTTTTGGATATAATTTAACTAAATAAAATGTAATAACACTAACTTGAACCACTGGATTTTTGGGTTTATTTTCATTGTTTCTCGGTGTTTGTATTCTTTGTTTCTCATTGTATTTGTGTTTGTTGTTTTAAAATGTTATTGTTGAAAGTACACTTGGGTATACCACGGTTTAGTTAAGCCTTCGATTTTTCGACAATAAATCAATTCAAATCAACAACATTACAGGACAATGTAAATACAACACACATGGTACCACAGAACTCGTTAGTCTTGACAATATCGCCGGCTGTATCTTTCGTCTTGTCCACTTTTGTTTCTTTGGTCATCGGCAATATAATATGTATATACATTATATTTAGTTAGGTTGTGGTTTATTTTGCTCAGCAGCCGCATAGTACGGATAACGCATGTTCTTTATTTCTGGTGTTGGTGTGACATCGTCTCGATTTCACCTCTTGTATTACTCTGTACTGAATGTTTAAATATTATTTTAATTTGTGATTTATCAGACAATTCTATTTTATACTTTTGAAGAACCTACTACACCTTTTTTTATTTTTTAGATATTTAATTTAGAATTCAATTTATAGCTTTTTTGTAAACCTTAAAAGGGCCACGCTTATAAACGTATAAGATGTAGATTCGTAGTGACAATACAATGAATTTGGTACCGAGTAAGTAGCAAAGGTATATAATGCTATATAAAAAACTATTATTACAGATATTATCTTAGAAAAATATAATGTTATGTATTTATGCGTAAAATACAAAATGTAGCGGCTTCTTCTGTTCAGTTTCGCATTTTAGTTGGCTTAGCAGTAGTTGCGGTGTTTTTCACATTTGGTATTTTACGCCCACGTAATTAGTCTACAATAAGATTTATTTATTTAATAATATTCTTTACTAATTTTAATGTTATGCTAGTCATAGTAACCGTCTAATTACCTAAGTAACTAACTGGAGATGTACTTCTACTGGGTAAATGTCTGGGATATTTCCAGATTTGTGAGGGTATTTGTTTATGTTCTATGTTTTTAAGTTGTATTTTGGATATTTATTCTATTACATCATAATTTAAAATAACAATATTTGATACAAATTGTGGGAAGCCAGCAAGTAACATAATTTGTTTATATTAGACCACATAGGTTTCCAGTAATGAAAAAAAATTAGATTTTACATTTTTTTTGTCATAAAAAATAGGTTAGAAATTTAAGTCTTAAAAAGTAGCCAAACAATGGTGAGAGCCACCATGCATGGATATCCTGCCTGTAGACTCGGGGTTGGGACGCGCGACGCCGCCGCGCCGCGCCGCGTCCCCGGGGCTCCGCACGCTGGGCTCGCCCGCCTCGGGCCCGGGGTCACTGCCCGGGGCCATCGGCAAGCGGCGCCAGCCGCAGCACCACGACGATAACTCGGACGTCTCCTCCACACATTCCAGCATTATGGATTATTCTGGTGAGTTTTCCCCTAATGTTTCTCACCTTTTACTCTTCGATTTGACAGGCATTGTGCCAAGAGATGGATGGATTTGCGATACTTCTAGACTTGTGCCTAAATAATCCCATTGATAAGTTAAAATTCATAACGTGTCGCGGGCATTTTTGCTATGCCCACGATATGCATAAATAAGTTTGAGAAACATTAAGGTTTCTCATAAGTAATTTGTTTTTACTACATGTACCCATAAATATAAGTACTTGTTAACAAAAATATGTTCTACACAAATCCCTTATCGTTCTAGCAAGCGAACGGAGTCAACGCAAAGGTTCTAACCATAATAATATTGTCTTTGTGTCTATGTCGGTAGTTAGTTTACACGTACAATAAGATAACTTAACGGACACGGTAACTTATGAACATCCTATTTTAGCGATGTCATGCCAACACAAGTAAAATATTTTAAAACACCGAAATAATGTGTTAATGTGACATTAACCTGTATTTACCTTTGAACTTGAAATTAAAATGCTACCTTACGACAAATATGTAATAAAAATACAGGATAATGTCCAACAATCATTCGACACATAGTTTGAAATTAGTGATAAAATATAAATACGTGTAATATGTATAAGGCATGGTTTGCGATTTTGAGCATTTTGATCTAACAACGGAGTTGCATTGACGCTTCTGACATTAGCTTGCTCACGAGATGTGACGATAACACACAGATCATGGCACGTCTAACCACTGCATCTGTCATCATTCCATACTTCATCGAGCGAAATCTTGAATTGTATTAAAGTACACAAACACTATAAAAATGTACATACAGAATTGCCACATAATCAAATTTATTGGAATATTTCTGAAATAAAGAAAGTTAAATTTCTCACTTTCCAGATACAGTGTTTCTCAGTCAGTATAAAAATTTATTAAAAAAGCAAAGAAAGAGATAGCTGAAATTTAAACTAGACTTTGATTTAAAAGAAATTATTAAAACTTGAAACCATAGATAGCAACGCACTAGAGGGTGTATGACGCACATACCATAGACTTATTCAAAGTTTAGATTAGAAATAACACAATTAACCTACAATTACAGGTCCTCGGTTATACAAACAGCCCACAACAAAATCCAATCGAGGCATCATGTTGAACGCGGTGGAATACTGTGTGTTCCCGGGAGCTGTGAACGCTGAAGCGAAAAGGAGAGTTTTAGAAGAAATCGCGCGGTCTGAAAGCAAGCACTTCCTAGTTTTGTTCAGGGACGCGGGCTGTCAATTCAGAGCGCTGTATTCTTATTGTCCTGATTCGGAACAAGTCACGAAGTTGTATGGAACGGGGCCTAAGCACGTAAACGATAGGATGTTTGACAAATTCTTCAAGTAAGTATTCTGTTTATTTATATACTAAATACACAGACACTATGTACTATAACAGGTCGTTGAAAGGGCAAGCGACACTACCTCATTTACATACAATAACGCGCTTGTGTCGCGCACTTCTAACTTAGTCAAATGGTTTCCGATCAATGTCTGCTTACAGTAGTAAGTATTTTCACTTTTAATATCATAATTACTACGCCGGTTGCTAGGTTAACAAAGTTTATTTAAATCTGGCTCCACAGCACACAGTGTTTTCCAACAAAATCAACAAAATCGTCTACACAAAAATATTGCTTCAGTTCATTCATCATGCTTCATTTTTGCTTACATCAACAATGTTTTTACTTTCAGTGGCTGGCGGAAAACCTATCATCCGTCATTTTCTTTTCTAGAGAAAAAAGTTTTGTCCACAGCCTGTGTAAATAAATATTTCAAAATACTTTCGTTGCAGACCGGCTTAATACAATTTACCGCGACACTGCATCTGTATGTAATATCCTGTTGCAGATACAACTCGGGCAGCAAGTGTTTCTCGCAGGTGCACACGAAGCACCTGACGGTGACGATCGACGCGTTCACGATCCACAACTCGCTGTGGCAGGGCAAGAAGGTGCAGCTGCCCAGTAAGAAGGACATGGCGCTCGTCATCTAACGCTAGTCTAGTCGCCGCCGGCACTCGAGTCAAACCCTCTTCGGTTACGCTAGTAGGGCAATAGTGCCAGTGTCCATTTTAATTAGTGCATTTCCTGGACCCGAGCTGTGTTAGTTATTTTCGCTTGTTTAAGTGACGTCAGTTTCGCCGCGCCGTCGAACAGTCACGATCGGCGCCTGTGTCATATTGTACAGTTAGGAATGATAGGGAGAGAATCGAATATTTTATTTCCCGTTAGCTTTGATTTGTCCGGGTTATTTGTGATCATGTTGAGTTGTGCCCGCGTTGCGTTGTAATTTATTCCTCGTGTCGAGCCGTGCTGTGGCGTCGTGATGACGTCACCGGCGCAGCGTCGGGGCGCTTGTTGACGTATGTGTGCGTTGCCGGTTTAGATCGATATTCGAATCGTGCTACTCAGTGTATAAACGCAATGTTTGCCATATGTATTAGTGAGATGGTCGATACGTTCCAAATTGTCTCAAATTTTATTAACAGCCAAACTGTCGGATGTCTGGTCGTATAATTAGTTCACTAAATTTTGATGTAAACTATTCTCACGTTAACAAGTTCACAAACTAACGTTGCTTATTTGTTGTAATATTAACTCGTTAGTAATTATTTCAATTTGACTGGAGTAAGATTAAGGTTATTACGTGTTTAACTGACCCTCATTTAATGTTATTTTCATTTCCATTTTTTTACCGCTTGTATAGCTAAAATAAGACGAGGCACATTTTACGTGGTAATTGTACTGCCTTATCCTGTAAATAATTGTTTTTTGTATACAGCTATTTATTAAAAGAACGTTGAACGAGAATTGATGAATATCATTTTTTCATTGTTTAATGATTGATCATCAATAATATACTACCGATAGTATATGGTATGCAAATATATTGTATTATTAAAAAGCATAACGAAATAATATTGAATTTCATATTATTTGGTGGTTTGATTTCTTCGTCCCTTTTCTGATGTATTATTAAAACACTTGTAAAGAGTACGCAATTTGTTTAATCAATATTTACAGCATAATTGTTAAATCGATATTATCGTGAGCAATTGTACAATCAAATGTTTACCACACACATACTGTTAAAAATATAATGTAAATATTCAGCTAAAATTAAGTTACAATTTGTTCCGACTAAAATCATAAAAAATAGTATTAATAATTATAATTGTAATATCACTTCTATACGTAACTACTTAATTCAAAATTAGAGATCAATACATGGCGATAATCATGCAACACTATACTGTATTGTCAAAAAAAATGTATTCAAAAGAAAACGTAATATAGTCAAAAGTAAACTATATTACGTTTTCTTTTGATTTTATAGCAATATAAAAAAGTGCATTCTTGGTTAATAAATGTACAGGTTTGAACTAGTATGTGATGATAGTGACTATCAACAAAAATCGACAATGAGTACTGTGAAAATTGATTACTCATTAAAAAAAGGAATTTAGTGTTGCATGATTAGCTTTTAGTCCTTGGTTTATGGGGATGCACTATACAATAGTGAAGTAATGCGTGACGGGGCTGGAGCCATCGGTCTGTACAGTCTTTTGAAGGCTCAGCTGATGTACTATAGTTTCTTCGGTATCCTCCTCTACTTCCTGCAAAAATATTTAAATATTATTTATGTTCGCCCAGAAACCTCCGACCTCGGTAGCGCAGTGGTGGTGGTGGTGGTGACCTCGGTGGTGCTTGCCTCTGAACCGAGAGGTCCCGGGTTCGATCCCCGGTCGGATCATGATTGAAAATTATATTTTTCTGATTGGCATGTGTCTTGGATGTTTATCTATATTATATTTGTTATAAAATATAGTATTGTCTGTTTAGTAAGTCTAGAACTTACTTTAGGGCTAGCTCAATCTGTGTGATTTGTCCCAATATGTTTATTTATTTTATTTATTTAAATGGTTACAAAACGTTAAGTTAATCGGTAGCTAATATGTTTTTTCTCGTTCTGTTAAAGTTAAATAACGCAAATATTTTATTTTTATGTTTTAACGTTCTTATGATTAAGAGGGCAAGTTTTCCGGCTTGTAAAATCATTACATAGCATAAAACAAAGACGCAACGGATTTTGATTCAGGTTTTTAAAATAGTGCTTCAAGAGGAAGGTACGTACATGACGTGCAAAATGTTGAATTTGTGCAAAGTTTAAATTAAGAGGCAAAAATAAATGATTTTCAAATAGTGATTAAGAAAAGGTACATATTTTTTTTTATGAAAAAAAAAAAGATATTAAATTTAAATGTAATAAATTGTTTGACATAACATGCAAAATATTTAATGTTGAAATAAAAGGCGAGAATAAAATGATATGGGTGGTTCTCACCTGGAGGTGGTGGTAGGGCGCGATCTCGAGCGGGATGGAGTCCCCGCGCGCGGACAACAGGCGCAGCGCGCGCCCGCCCGCCGCCAGCGACAGCTGCAGCGCGTCCGCCGCCGCCGCCGGCTGCTGGGGCCCGGGGACAAGGTCACACACTCCACATTCATATCCAGTGTGCTATTTCTGGCACTGATGTCGGATTTTATTCAAGTCGCCTAAAGGCATCTGACATGACTTTTATGGTTGCCTAACGCAAACCAGTGGCAAGTAATCGTATACGATTCGACTCAACCAGTCTGCAGGTTCCCTCACGATGTTTCCCTTCACCGGAAACAAGTGGTGGTCCATGAAAATTACTGTACATGACTCAGTAGGATTAGAACTTGGGAGAATGATTAAGAAATAACGACCATGACCACCGCGCAGTTATATCTGATGCCAAGCATATCGCTAGTAATACAGCGGAGAAATACCGTAAGCGTCATGGGCACATCTGCATCAGATACGATTCAAGTTTATCTACTTGACCGACGCACTCAACGTCCTTTTTTAATATTGACTTTGATGTAAATGCATTATATTGTACGCAATAAAGACAAATAATAGGATCGTTAAAAGTTCGCAGAGATGTCAAATTTAATTATATTTCTCGTAATGTCGATATCGATCTGTTCACCACGAGCGTAGCTACCTGCAGATTTAGTATTATTATCCTTTCGTTCTTTACTAATTTTTTAGTTTATCCTACCACATGTTGTTTTTCACAGTAGTGTAAAAAAAATCAACTTATTTGTTACGTATATAGTACTTCAATTTTATTTGTGAGGACCTGTTATTGGCTTTTTTTATTTTTAAGTGTTTACCTATTGTTATTTTAACAGCTGTTGGTCTTCCTTTATTAAAATAAAAATAAAATAAAATTTTCCGAATAAACATGTGGAATAGTTTCATCTAGAATGTTGCGTAAAATGAAATAAACCCGCGTTTAAAAACCACTGATTAGTGTGAGCAATTCCCGTGGGAATAACGGGAGGATTCGCGGCCAAAATCTATTTGTAAGTTGTTCGCATTGAACCTACAAAAGCAATAAACTCACAGGCGTTTGTTCGGCGTCGCTGTGGTCGGCGAGGTCGACCTCGTGCGCCAGCGCCGGCATCAACAGAGACGGGTACAACTCGCACGTGGACACCACTTTACTCTCTTCCATGCTCTCCGCCTGAATATCATAATAGGTACATTAAAAACGGTAAATTATTTTGTCAAATTTACTACGGGGATAATTAGGTCTCACGCGAACGAATTCGCCGCTAATAAGAGCAAAGAAGTTGTCGTTAGTGCAGTTATAAGACCGAGGTTAATAAATAAACGATCACAATTGGCTACTTTCCATCTAGTCAAATTAGATACTTTTAATCTCACTTTAACTAAACACTAATGTCATAAACGAATTTTCATATGAGGCTTGTACTACAGTAATCTTTTGTGATGTCAAGGATTTTGGGATCAATTTAATGTAACGTTTAAAATCATGTACATAATTTAACTGATCAATTAAAGTGACATTTAATTATTGTATTTGGTTATTTATATACCTATACGAATTTTTTTAAAGCATTCAAGCCAATAAAATATTAGCCAATTGCAAAAATCTGTTCCTTATTTCAGAGTAACAGCTGTATCTTAATCCTAACTAATATTATAAAAGAGAAAGTAAGTTTGTTTGTTACCTCTTCACGCTCTATCTACTCAACCACTCTTTTTGAAATTTTGCATACATGCAGTTTGAAGTATGGAGAAGGACATAGGGTACCTTTCATCCCGAAATAATACTGTTCCGTGGTAAATTCACAAGGGCGAAGCTGCGACTAAAAGCTAGTAAGTATACAATCGTCACCTGTTCAGGGTCCAGTATGGTGAAGGCAGGTTCGTTAGAATCCTCCACGTCGTATGTGACGTATATCACGCGTTCCTCCTCCTCCATCTCAACTTCTTCTTCTTCTTTCTGTGTTTGGTTCTTGTCCACCAGGAGACTGATCTGTTTGTTCGTTTGCTGGGGGGAGAGAATAGATTATTCTGGAATTGGATTCTTAGCGTCACATATGAGGCGAACATAGGGTAAGAAACGCCTAGACAAATTGTCAAAATTAAAAGTTAGTTTTCAACATGTGAATATTTGTAAAAGGCTTAGTTACTCTTTTTTTGCTATATGCGGTCGTCCAAATCAAAAAGGACGTTGTTTTGTATTCGAACAACGGCAATAAAGACCTAAGTGCCAGCCGCCATAAAGTCCCCTTTGATGTGGATGGCCACATATTGTCTCTTTTTTTCTAAACAAAATAAATAATTGGAATCGTCAATTTATATAGACATGGTAAAACTTGATGTTATGTTTTGTAAATTTTTATCAACTTGAAACATGTTTCAAGTTGATAAAAATTTAGATGTCTCCCACGTTTGTCCAGCGTCCGTATCCACCCATCAAGATGCAAGACATCGCGATCTAGTCACGCTTTCAAAAATGAGTTGTTGTCCAAGAACACAAAAATACATAGACAACGTGTGCACAGGAGGCGT
Organism: Plodia interpunctella; assembly: GCF_027563975.2. Classification (NCBI taxonomy): domain Eukaryota; kingdom Metazoa; phylum Arthropoda; class Insecta; order Lepidoptera; family Pyralidae; genus Plodia; species Plodia interpunctella. The sequence goes on from NC_071294.1 coordinate 10,662,824, forward strand.
ACCTTGCTGTCGGCGCCGAGGCTGCGCGTGCGCCGCTCAGCGTCGGGCCGCGTCCGCGACGACACTCTGACACGGAATTGTTTCCATTATTATCATTTTCACAATTAAATATGCATGTACATCGTACAGTACAACATTGCCATGAATTCAGATCAGGTACTTTTATCCTTATGTCAAAAACAACAAATTTTATGGAACTTGTATGAAGCGTGAACACTTTAATGAGAGGCAATAAAATTGATCAATTAAAATGACATTTGATTTTTGATCTCATTATGTGAATGTAATTAGACATTTTATTTTATTGAACTACTGTATTATATTTAGAACGATTTTTTTTATGTTAATCTAGTTTTCATACACTTTCTTGAGATTTCTCATCATTTTCTAGTTTCTAAAATTTACTTTAGCTGAAAGAAATAGTAAATCAATTGTCATATATAGATATTTACTTATTAAACTTTATTGTTCCAAGTGAAAACATTACCAGTATGTATTATACCAGTTGAAGATACAATTAATTTTCTCGGATAACAAGCACGAAGGGTTTCTCATCACTCCGATCATAATTCTATAACTTTACCTCAATGATTACGCTTGATTCTGTACATTTCACTTTTTAAACTATGTTTCTTTAGATTTCTCACTACTTTAACTAGTTTCTCGTTATCTACAAAGTGTTTCTCAAGATTCTCTACATTTTAGATAAAACAATTACAAATGATTGACGATCTCGATGGCGCAGCAGTAAAGTGCTTGCCTCTAAACCGAGAGGTCCCGGGTGGGTTCGATAGGTTCGGTCGGGTCATGATGGAAAACGATCTTTTTCTGATTAGCCCGGGCTTTAGATGTTTATCTATATATGTATTAGTTATAAAATATAGTATAATTGAGTTAGTATCCCATAACACAAGTCTCAAACTTACTTTGGGGCTAGCTCAATCTGTGTGTGATAATCACACACAGATTGAGCTAGCATTTAATTAATAATAAATATATATATTTATTAATTCACCTCTTAGGATAGTGCTGACATTTATAGGCGTGTTCTGGCTGATGCCTCCTGGCGTGGAGCCTGTGCTGTGACGAGGTTGTGAAGCGCCGCGGACACAACGCACAGTGGTATGGCTTCTCGCCCGTGTGTATGCGCAGGTGTTCGGACAGGTTGCCCTTCTGGCTGAAACTCTTGCCGCATATCGTGCAGGAGTACGGTTTTTGACCTAAGATAAATTAATATAAGACCACATGTTATACAGAACCGCCACCGTATGATCGTATGAAAATTTTATAATAGTGATTATACATACTTTACATTTGCTATCGCATTGTCAGAAAATGTTTTAAGGTTTTAAGTTCACATGTTGTTAACTTAGTTGTGAAATAAATGTAAAGTATACATTTAAGCTAAAAGATGTTTTCTCTCCTTCTGTCTATGTCAAATGTTGTGAAGTGCTTTAGTTAACATAAGTCGGCTAAGACGTGGAACACACAAAGAGTAATCCACTTCGGTTAAAGTATAACTATTATCATGAATAACAGAGTAAATAAAGAAGAATTAACTTTAAAAGCTATGATGTCAGCTAAGGTATGTGTCTTCAAATAATTTCTCACTATTTATATATTGCTTGCGATGTATGCATGTTCGTTTGTTCGAGTGGAATCTTTTAACTCAGTTTTGATGCAGATATCTTCAACCGATCGAGCTTTGGTGCACGCAGGATCGGCTCCCGACGAGGAAACCGAAAATTTCATGCACAAATATTTTTTTGTCATTCATTGAATGCAACAAGATCTATGACGATGATAAAAGTAAAAAATAAAACTTAAAATAACATAACTACCTGTATGCCACCTCATGTGTAAAGTGAGACTTGTTTTGTGCGCGAACTTGTGTTTGCAGATCTCGCAGGAGAACTTCTTGACGCCCGAGTGCAGCAGCTGGTGGTTTATGAGATTCGCTTTCGTCTTGAACGACGCGTTACATGTCTGCGTAATTGAATTAAGATTTGTCTTAATATGTACTACATTTAAAGCATCGTAAAATGTTGATAGTAGTTTCAAACATGTGGCCATATGAAATACATTTTAATGTTATATTTGGTAATATGGATGTTGTCTATCAGCTGCCAAAACCGTGTCCCTTAGTCGTATACGACATACATGGAGTATATATATAGAGTGGTTCTATTCTAGAATGAGGGCGAGTGAGAAACAGACACACTACCTTACATACGTAGGGCCGCAGCTGCGAGTGCACCAGCTGGTGCCGCTGCAGCAGCTGCTTGTGTTTGAACGACTTCCCGCACTTGTTGCACACGTAGCGCTGCCCCGCGTGCTCAGCTTCCTTGTGGTACACCACCGACGACGGGTGGTTCAGGACCTGGACATCATTACATCATTGGGGTATTCCATAGGTCCCGCATTTGTAGCAAGATATTAGCCTGCCTGTCTATCATGTTCATTATTTTCATTTATGTAAATTAAGAAGAGTGACGGTCCTATGGTAGAGCCTTGTGGTACGCCAATGTTTACATTGCATTTTATTTGATTGAAGGTTATAAATGTTTTCAATTTGTAACCTATCTTTTAAGTAAGAAGCTATTAATTAAATCGATTTAGAATCCAATCCGTACTGAGCGAACTTTCAAAAAAGTGTTTCATGATCGATATAATCAAATGCATATGTGAGATCATAAATAAATATCTTAGAGACAAATCACACACGGTTATTACCTCATCGATTTTGTATTCTAACAAATACATATATAGGGTTACTGGTTTCTAACGCATAACTTTCCAAAGGCGCTTAAGGTAAATAGGGACTAACATTTTTTGTTTTACGACTTTTGTCCAAAAGTAATAAATACAAAAAAAACCTTTTTTTTAGTATTAATGTCGATGTTCGATTCCGCTACATAGCGCTACTGTACTGTCTCGTGTTGCTTGGCTGTTACATAGAGTTAAGATGTGTAGAATTAATTAAAAGAAAAAGTGAAGTGAAAACTTGAATATCAACGTGCATTTTTGACGTCTTATGAATTTTCGATCGGGTCACGTGTCCTGACGCGAGTTGAACATTTTTTTTACCTATCACAAAAAGTGCACAACGCCGTTAAAGAAGTTTTTACTTCAATGTTTTTCTTCATAGTCGTATTCAATGAATAAAACACACAAGGATTATTTTGGCATTATTAATGGAGTGGTTTGCTTTGCCTTCTCCATTTCACACACAAGTTAATAATCAATCAGTGTGCAGGTTTCCTCACGATGTTTTCCTTCACCGGAAGCAAGTGGTGGTCGATGAAAACTACTACACATTAGTCAGACTGGTATACAAATTCATGTGGAGTGTAGTAGAATTCGAACTTGGGACCTTTCGGTTCATAGGCGGGCGTCTTAACCATTACACCTGTGGTCAATCTGAAAAATCAGCGAAGATATATATAGAGTAGCACCTTGCCGCAGAGGTCGCAGGCGAAGCCGCGGGCGCGCGCGCGGCGGTGCGCGAGCGCGTGCAGCGCCAGCGAGCGCGGGTACGCGAACCGCGCGCCGCACGACGCGCACGCGTACGCTCGCTCGCCTTGGTGCGTCGCCTGCGGGGGCAGACTACATGTATCAATCAATCATTCCGAAAAGATCGGTTGATCACTAAACTAATGACCCTGTTCAAACATGGGCTTTTTTTCAAAAATCAACCCCCTAATGTCAATAATGGGGGATGAAAGTTCTTATAACAAATGTAGAAAAGACGACTTAAACTTTGCAACCCCTGATGCATCCTTGAAGATGCAATTATTTTTACTATTACTTACAACAGTAAGTAATAGTAAAAATAATTGCTAATTGGTTGTGGCTAAGTTACTTGTTTACGATACGATACAATCAACCATTCCAGAATCTTGTTTTTATATTTTACAATATAATTACTCATCACTTCTGACCGCCACTGCGATACATTATTCCAATAGGTCATGTCCCAGAACACGATATTTTCTGTTACCAAATTGATTGGACATGATGACTACTCATCTTGGAAATTCGCAATGAAATTGTTACTGACTCGGGAACCTCAACTCTATCCGTATGTGCAAAATCTTTCGTATACTAAAGAAGTGTGGGATGCGTTGGCAGCCATTTTTGAGGATAAAGGAATTAATAGACGAATAAATTTAATGAATTCTCTCTTGGATGAAAAGCTGGAAAATCATAAATCGATGCATCATTACGTTCAAGCGGTCATGAGTCACGCTCAAAAGCTGAAGGAGATAAATCAAAGTTTCGATGATGATTTAGTTGCTGTGGTACTTTTAAGAGGTTTGCCTGATGTTTATCGCCCATTGCGGATGGCTTTAGAGCACTCAGGGATGAAACTTACCTCAGAAAATGTTCGGCAAAAGCTTTTACAAGAAGATTCAGTTCAGAGCTCTTCTAAAGATTCTTCGCCTATAAATTCAGCTTTAGTAACAAGGAAACAACATAAAAATTCAGTAAAGTGTTTTAAATGTGGGAAGCAAGGTCACAGAAAAATAAACTGTCCAGAAATGAAAAAGGATGCAAACAGAGAAAATGTATCAACGGTTTCTCCGAGCTCGAAGAAAGTTGGATTATATTGTTCGCTGTCAGTCCATAATTCATTTAATCCCTCGTTGTGGTATTTGGATAGTGGAGCTTCAAATCACATGAGTTTTCAAAAGCACTGGTTTAGAGACTTTAAGGTTACTGATAACAATGTTGTGACATGTGCGAATGATGAGAAAATGTCAAGTACAGGTATGGGTGACATTTTGGTAAGTTTAAAAGGAGTTTTGTTACCTATAAGAGATTGCTCATATGTACCTGATTTGCGAGTTAATCTGTTGTCTACTAGTAAGTTGGTACAGAAGGGTTGGAAAGTGGTTTTTGATTCTGATGGTTGTAAGTTGATTCACTCATCGATGGGCCAAATTACGAGTAAACTTGTGGTTACTGCTAGTGAAGTCTCGGGTATCTATATGTTGGATGACTGTTTTCCTGTTGTAGATGGGGCTTTGGCTACGGTTCAAGTTGAGGACTCGTTGGCGCTTTGGCATCGGCGGCTTGGGCATGTAAATTTAGGTGATTTACGCAAGCTTCCAAGTATCGAAGTTGGAGGAAAGAGTGTAATGGAACCGTGTGTCGCTTGCATTAGAGGTAAGGCGCACAGATTACCTTTTCCAAGGAGTGAGGCAGAGCGAGCTAGTGACAAACTTGGTTTGTTACACGCGGATTTATGCGGTCCAATGTCTGAACATTCGTATGGAGATGCTCATTACATGTTTATCATTGTTGACGATTTTACGAGAAAAATGTTCGTTTATTTTCTCAAAGGAAAATCTCAAACTTTGAAAACTTTCAAAGATTTTGTGGTACATGTTGAAAATGAGACAGGTTTACAAGTCAAGAGTATACGGACGGACAATGGTACGGAGTTTGTAAATAATAATTTTAAATTATTTCTTTCTAGCAAGGGTATAAGGCATCAGTTGACGGTCCCTACACACCGGAACAAAATGGTGTTGCGGAGAGGTCGCTTAGATCCATAACGGAGATGGCGCGAACCATGTTATTGGATAAAGCATTAAATAAGAAATTTTGGGCAGAAGCTTGTAATGCAGCGGCTTATGTCAAAAATAGATTACCTCACAGTGCAAACAATGGGAAAATTCCGGAAGAAATGTGGACGGGAAAACAACAGAACTTGGATTTAAGGGTACTTGGTTCTTTTGCCTATTTACATATTCCTAAAGAGAAAAGAAAGAAATGGGACGCTAAGGTAAATAAATATATTTTTGTAGGGTACTGTGAAGATACCAAAGGCTATCGATTAGCAGATCCTAGCGATCCAAGAAAGATAATAACAGGAAGAGATGTTATTTTTATCGAAGGTTCAGATTTACAGTTAAAATCTGGTGAACTGGAATCTGAATTAAGTTCAAAGGTTGATTCTCCTCTAGAGACTGATGATAATGATAATGTTGTTCTATGGGAAATAGATCACTCTTCAAAGGTAGAGCCATCTACATCAACACCGGTAGTTCCTAATGATGTATCGAATGACTTATCTATTGACGATGAAATCAGTACATAAAATGAAAATGATGTTGATAATTTTGAAGATTGCCATGAAGAGGAACCTAGATATCCTTTAAGGAATAGGATTTTACGTAGTACTCAAAGTGGATTATATTGTTATCATAGTTTAAATGATAAAGAGGAAGAAACGCGGACTTACAGAGAAGCATTAAGAAGGCCAGATAGTCATGAGTGGCAAGCAGCAATGGAACGTGAATTAGAGTCTATGAAAGAGCACGACGTTTGGAAGGTAGTTGAGAAACCGCCTGAAGCCAAAGTAGTTGGAAATAAATGGATCTATAAATACAAATATGATTCTGACGGTAAAATGACATACAAGGCTCGTCTTGTCGCAAAAGGGTTTACACAGTCATATGGCGTAGATTATTTTGAGACATTTTCACCGGTCGTGAGAAGATCAACTCTGTTGTTGCAACAAGGTTGTTGCTGGCTTTGGCTGCGGAAAATGATTTACAGGTGCATCATTTCGATGTAAATAAAGCATTTTTGAACGGGGATTTGCGTGAGAAAGTTTATATGCTATTACCGGAAGGTTATGTTCAAAAAGATTCGAATAAAAAGGTTTGTTTATTGCAGAAGGCAATATATGGCCTTAAACAAGCCAGTCGTTCATGGAATGAAAAAGTAAATAGTGTCTTACTATCAATGTCATTTAAACGTTCTGACATTGATCACTGTTTATATTATAAAGATGATATTTTTATATGTCTTGATGTGGATGATTTTATTATATTTTTTCGAAATATAAACAGTAAATTAAGTTTACTGATGGGTTTACAAAAGGTGTTTAAAGTTAAAGATTTGAAGGAAGCCCGGCAAGTCTTAGGGATGGGCTTGGAGAGAAGAAATAATGATGGGTTCTTTCTACACCAGAGAAAGTTTATATAAACTTTACTGAAAGACTTTAATATGGATAATTGCAAGCCGATTAAAGTCCCACTTGAGCTTAATCAACATAAAGTTTTGGCAGATGGGGGTGATGATGGTAAGGACTACCATAGTGATGACAAGAACTGCCAAGAAACTTTAAGATTTAGATACCAGTCTTTGGTAGGCGCTTTAAATTATTTAGCTTGTAATACTAGACCTGACATATCAGCCGCCGTGAGCTTCTTGGCTCAGTATAATTCATGTTGTCAGTCTGTACACATGAAGGCAGCTAAGCGTGTATTGCGTTACCTGAAGGGAACGTATAACTTAGGCCTCATATTCCAGAAGTCTAATGAACCGTTTAATTATGGAATTACAGGGTATGTCGACGCTGACTGGGGAGGACAGATCAAGGATAGGAAGTCATATTCAGGATATATCTTCAAATTAGGATTGAATACCATTTCCTGGGAGTGCCGTAAACAAAACTGCGTTTCACTCTCGTCGACAGAAGGGGAATATGTTGCACTATCGGAGGCTTCTAAAGAAGCGACATATCTTTTACGGTTAGTGGAAGATATTGCAAACATCACTGATACTGTGGTTGTCAAAGTTAGAATTGATAACCAAAGTGCAATCGCTTTAGCTAATAACGCAATTGCTCACCGTCGCACTAAGCATATAGATATACGGTATCATTATGTTCGTCATTGCATCAATGAAAAGTTAATCGAGTTGGAGTACATACCTACTGAAGATAACATTGCAGATGTACTGACGAAACCTTTGCCTCGTGTAAAATATGAAAAGTGTGTGTCTGGTTTGGGTTTATGTTTGGCTGTGTAATAGGGAATACTGTGTAATAGGGAAACTTGCTAAGTTACTTGTTTACGATACGATACAATCAACCATTCCAGAATCTTGTTTTTATATTTTACAATATAATTACTCATCACTTCTGACCGCCACTGCGATACATTATTCCAATACTTACTACAAATTTAAACCAAAAATTTCATGTACCTCACTTCCAAAAATGAAGAAATTTCATACAAACCAGTAATCCCTAAATTCGTCCATAATTTTCTAATCTTTATAGACATCAGTGTAACTTATGACAATACTGTACCTTAATATGCATAGACTTGCTCTGCTTATTGCTGAATGTCTTATCACAGTGATTGCACTTCAACCTCGGCTTGGCTGCAGTGCCCGCTTTCCCTTGTTCATTCTGCTCATTCTTCTCTGGAGTAATGTCCACCGTTGCAGATTCTAAAAGCAATTTTTTTTTATACTCTATATTTTCAACCTAGAATTCACTTCTTTCTACTGATTCATGAATCACACATGAAAACTACATGTAGTTTTCTGACTGACAAACAGCGGGAAGCGACTTTCTTTTATATTATGTAGTAATACTCACCGTTGAGTGTTAAAGGGTCCTCAGGGGTCAAGGTCACCTCAATCTCCTCCTCAACAATATCAATCTCCGGCTGAGGGTCCAGGCTGGGGAGGCTGGTGGAAGCCATCACGTTGCTGATCAGGTTGTCCACGGGCGGCAGGTCTGCGGCCTCCTGGACTTGTGGGGCTTCAGCCTGAGGACCCTCTTGGGTTTGTTCAGTCTTCTGGAATAATCACAAAAATAACCAAAATATTTCATATTAAAAGTACATATATAGATCAAGAAGATCAATATACCATACTAGCTTTTACACGCGGCTTCGCCCGCGTTAATTTTCCTTAATGAAAGGTACCGCATTTCAGTTAGGATTTATTCATAATAATATCATAGTATGTTTCATTAACCTTTCGATCCTGGATTGAAAAACAATTGAATACGGCATCTGACATGACGTTTACGACTACTTACGGCCATCTAGTGGCAGGTAGTAGCATACACATTACACACTAGTGAATTTAAACTGTCAACCATTGTGCAGGTTTCCTCACGATGTTTTCCCTCACCGGAAGCAAGTGGTGGTCTATGAAAACCACTATATATGAGTCAGATTGGTATACTAACTATATATTTTAGAATAACTCCATAACTCACAGCATTGCAGGGTAAGACGTTCCGGCCCTGGTGCCCCGTGGCCTGCTGGTGCTCCGTGAAGGTGAGCCTCGTGCTGAAGCTGCCTCGGCACTGCGGGCACTGGTACACCACGGGCCCGTGCTGGGCCACGTGGGACATGTAGCGGCCCACGCACGAGAACTGCATGCCACAGATGGCACACTCTTCGCGGGTTTGCTTCATTCGGCCTGCATAACATTTGTAAATAATATAATAAATATTAAAAATATATTGTACAATATTCAGATAACCAAAGATCCAAATAAGTTAGTGACGATTAGGCGCCGGTGAAACAATCAAGACACAGGACATAAACAAAACAGAACAAATGCATCGGATTTGCACCAGTTCTTAATGTAGACGTTAATAGCCATGTACGGAAGAATTACTCACCCTTAGGTCTCCCGCGCCCCTTGCCTTTAACAACCACCACAAGTTCCCCGGAGTCCTCCAAGTGGCCGATAACTTCCGGTTCCTTCGACACGGGCACTCTGGCTGCCGGTTCTATGTCAGGCTTGGTGTCATTGTCGCTCTCCTCCCCGTCTGTCACTCCCTCTTCTTTGAATATACGATCTAGTTCTTTGCCCTTAAAACAATAGCAGACCGTAAAAAAAATATTGCTAGCTTACATTTTTTATACTAGACATTTCTTGAACTTAAGGGTGTATAGTCCAACTAGTTGAACCGAAACTAAGTAGGACTTCACTATTTTTCGACGTCAATTTCATGTCGAATTAGGTTTTGGACTACATCAAAGTCAAAGCATTTATTGAAAATTTATAGGTACTTTTAGGGGCCTCACTCCTATGGGAATTTTGGGATAAAACGTACCCATGTGCCTTCATCCATCCATCCATTAGAATTCCTGAGAAAGAGTAACATACATACATACATCCTCACAAACTTTCGCATTTATAATATTAGTAGGATATTAACTTATATACTATTTCTCAATGCTACAAACTACTAGCATTTCGGAATGACCATAGCTGAGAACAGAAAACTTATAGATCAACCTGGAAAAATAAAACATACCTGTACAGCTTCTCTAAACCTAGTAGGAGTTTTCCTTCTCCTCTTGCCGGAGAGCTCTTCAGTATCATTTTTCACCGCAATAATTTCTTGTTCCTTCGCAGCGGCCTCCTGTGCCAGCTCCTCGGGACTCTTGAGCTTCTTTGGAGGCCTGCCTCTCTTGCGTTTCGGCTTCTCCAGCCCTTCCACTTGGAGGGCAATGGGATGCTCCACTTGATACACTCCATCACTTGTATTTACTGCACATAACATATATGTTTAAGTTACAGCCAAACCCCAAAGTGTGGCTACACCATATGTATAGCTGGGTATACCTATGGGCAGCCGGTGTCAGTTGGCAACATGGAGGAGTAGCCTGCTTATGTTCAGTTAGACATAGGTTTAAACTTGGACCTTGTAGTGTGATTTGACTTGTGCATAGAATTTTTCCCATTTATAGGATTAATAAATATAACAATAATCTATCATTTATAGAATCCATCAGTACCAAATGGAGAATACCAACATTCAATAAGGATGTTATGAAAAGTACAATAAAGTCTTACTTTCATATACAATGTTCTCAGTAATAACATTGGACTCTGTAGAATTGTTGAATTCTATATTCTTCTTGTACTCCTTTTCTTGAGAATGGAGTTCTCTTAATATTTTCTGAAATCATAATAAAACATTTTTTTTATAGATATAGGATATGCCACTTCCACCTGGCAGAAGGGGCATAGCCAAAAAGCCCACTTGATGCCATAAATTATTAGCCTACAACCTAGATGAAATATAAATTATGAATTGCAACAACTAATTCAATGTCCAACTAACTCTGTTGCTAACACACAAAAAGCCTATTGTCGCTTTCCAGCTATCTAAATATTTCCACATCAAAAATCACCTTGATCCAATGCTCCGTTTGACATTAAAAGAAAATACCCTTTCACATTACTATTAAGTATATTAATATACTTATATATTACTACATTAATGTAATTAATATGACTATTAATAGTTGAGAATACCAGCACAAACACCAGATCGGTTTTGGAAACATGCCGAGACTATTTGCCTCAATAGTATGAAATTTAGCTTGGTAATATGGATTCAAAGGCAGTGTCATTTCTTTTAGTTTGTCCGTAATTTGAATTAACCATTAACCGGTTCGGTTGGGGGTTAGGTCAGGTACATTCGGTCAAATGAAGATTATTATCTATACTTTACAAGACATGTTATGGGATGTTGTAACCTGTGGGTGTATATGTACTAATATAGCTACACTTGTATGATATCTTAGTTATCATTAAACTAATGGATGTGACCTTGGTGGCGAGCACCAAGGTAACAAGGATTTCATCCACGATAGAACATATAGGATAAGGCTTATTTATAAAAACTTGAACAAGTTTAGTTTAGGTACTTGGCCTTTGATGATAAGGTTCAGGAACTCTACAGTGGCTTCCAACTGGATGGTACAACCAGGACAGATTGTGCGAGGCAATTGTCCATCGTCCAATACCTATATAAAATATAAAGAATTTTTAATGATTTTCTTGGACTAAGACTGTCAATTGCAAATGCAAATTGTGGCGCCAGTGTTTCATGACAGTGTGAAACGATGGGAAAAACATTATATGAAATCAATAATAAATGAAAATTAGCTAACTAACATTTTATAAATAAAATGAAATTTTCTCAACTTATTCAAAGATATCATAATTGACGAATATGTACTTTTAAGCAATTGAGAAATGAAAATGTTATCAATAAAAGACGGCCGCCATGTTTTTTTACAATGAGACGAAGTCAAAACAACCACAATATAATTATACCATACCTTGATAGGCAGATATGTATTTACAATTTCACTTAAAGTTTGATTATTTTCTTCACATGAATAAAGTAATGTGCCATTATCATTTTCTTCTCCACATAATCTGCAAACCGTAGAATTATAGAGATAGACTTCCATCTTCGTGACAGCGGAAACGCCATCTATTTCCTTGCCGATCTCGTCAGTCAATCTAGCAGTCAAATGACAAAGTCAATTGCGATTAGTTTCTGCCTCTTATTGCAATCGCTTTCTACAAAAATTATTGATTTGAAAAGCAACAGTTCGCTTTGTGCAAAGCGAAATATAGGTAACTTCTTCATAGTCGTATTCCTCATGGCTGAGGGTCGTGGTTATTACGTGGAATGAAACACACACAACAACATTCTTGGAATTAATAATGGAGTGGTTTGCCATGGCCTTCTCCATTTCACACACAAGTTAATAAGAATCAACCAGTGTGCAGCTTTCCTCACGATGTTTTCCTTCACCTTCCTAAGTAACTAAGTACCTATAACAACTATCTTCTTTCTGCCATCAATTTTGTTTTTTACCTTTTCTTTGGTCATTGTTAAAAACATTGTTAAAAACGAAGTGTTAAGCTTCATATTTTCTATTCGTATTTTTACGTCAAGACGTTGGTCGTCTACGTCCATGGATTTAGTCGTACGGAGTACCTACTAATTCCATGTCTACGCCTAATCCTTCAATGTAAGTAAATAGATCTTGCTGCTCGACTGAAGTTGCTTGTTATATCATGCATATAATTTAGTGTGCTACGTAACGGTCGGTTATGTTTAGATTTCTCCAAGAAAGCAACTTTAAGAGCACATAACTATATTCTATATTCTTGACATTTTATATTTTCGGTACACGTTTATTACTGGGACTGACTTGCCCAGCATGCTATGTCAGGGCATAACATGCTGGGCAAGCACTTAGGTAGACCGAAGCTTGTTTTATTCGTCTAGGGAGGCATCACAATCATAGAGTACTTACTGCTGGAATACTGCTACATAACCCTCCTCTAAAACAAAAGCGCTAAAACAAAACGCACGCGTCATCAAGCTTACAATAAATCTACATGGACTCAGATTTCTAGTTAGATCAAGTCAACCGCGCGAGTGAATAAGTACCCGCACTGTCATGCCGCGTTCTTCAGTTTTCTGTATCAATTAATTGTTCTCTTTTGCATGTATTGTGTCAGAGTATTCTGTTACAGTTTAGTCTACTGCAATACTGTACAGACTACAGGTACAAACCTACCTACGTTTTCTTTTACACTGTGTGCGTTTAGTTTCTTCATGCCAATCCGCAATTGACAACTGGCAATACTTTGACAAATGATACTTTCTTTTTTTTCTATGAACAGCCCTTTCCGGTTTAGTTCTTGGGGCTACGAGCCGTTGTTTCGGTTTTTATTATTTTAAATCGTCTCTAATCCCACAAAATGAGAATTTATAAGGATATTATTACTGGTAATTGCATTTGTTACGTTGCCGTATGCATTTTTGCAAGAATATTTCATTTATTGTGTATAGCTTTGATATCAGTGATTTTGACATTTCATATAACAGTGATATCTCGTCATATTATTTCGTTAAATACTATGCCACATCAACATTCTAGTCGGTCAAGAGTGGAAAAATATGAAGGCATTTTTTATATCCGTGTACGTTTATTTCAGGTGACGAGATGTTCTCGGACACATACAAAATCAAGTTGGTCGACGAAGTAATTTACGAAGTCACTGGTAAACTTGTATCGAGGACGATGGATGATATTAAAATTGAGGGGTTCAACCCTTCTGCTGAGGAAGCGGATGAGGGCACGGATTCGGCAACGGAGACCGGTGTAGACATAGTTCTAAACCACAGGCTAGTCGAAACATATGCCTTCGGTGACAAGAAATCCTACACGTTATACCTCAAAGACTACATGAAAAAGTGAGTGCTGTGCATAACATGGTGATTCATAGTGATTAATTCGATCCAGTTGCAGTGCAGTTATTTGCGTCATCTGATGTTTGGGTCTTGTGTCTTCTATCAACATTTGTATCATTATTCAGTTTTTACTATAAAACTATGTCCTTTGTAATGTAAGAAAACATGTGTATTGGTACACAAGTCTCATTATCAGCCAGATGTCTTATCAGTGTAGGTGAAGGTCAATTACAGTTCCATATCACTTTAACACTGACCCAACAAGGGCTTCATTCAAACTTTTATGTGAATTTTTTATGCTATTTCATTTATTGATATTTACAAATATGGATTTGTAAATATTTCTAATTTACATCTCAAGCAGGCAGTTTGTGTGGTAATTAATTGTCTTCTATTGTGGATTGTACTGCTGTTAGGACTGTACTACTCTTAAGACTTATTTATACAGCATATATCTGAAACTTTATTATTATTTTTTAATATTTTAAAAATATGCATTTCCTCTGTTTTCTCTATCTGAAGAGCTTATGATTTTAAATTACTATAGAGATTTTTTTATTTGATCATCCTTAGAAAATACTCTTTAGTAGTGCTATTTATAAGCTCTTGTTTTAATGTATCTGTTTTTTTTAGTATATACTACTGTAGTAATTCTATTCTATTTGATTAAATTGAAAAAAACAGTAACAAACTTGTCAATTCTTATTTGTGTGCTAAGTAGTATTGAATTGAGGCTAGCAATCTTCTTATATTAGTACTAGATGATGTCAATTTTGCATAACATGTATTATATTGTATCTCATGCACCATCTAATACCACTGGTTGATGTTCAATATTAACCTATGGAGCTATTGGTGCTATATCAAATGGCTTTTGTGAAAAAACATTCATTTTTATAATGTTTGTTTATGAAAGGGAGCTAACATAGTCGACCTGTCTAGTCAAATTTAACTCTTCAAACCTGGAGTTAAAAAGACAAATATCAAAAGGATTGCAGTCCAATTGTGCCAAGTGTGAACTGAGGGGACAAATAAAAAACAATAGAATTGTTAATTATATATATTTTTATTTTGATTACAGATTAGTAGCAAAATTGGAAGAGAAGTCGCCTGACCAAGTAGATGTTTTCAAAACGAACATGAACAAAGTAATGAAGGACATCCTCGGTAGGTTTAAGGAGCTCCAATTCTTCACTGGCGAATCCATGGACTGCGATGGCATGGTCGCCATGTGTGAATACAGAGAGGTTGATGGAAACCAGATTCCTATTTTGATGTTCTTCAAACACGGCCTAGAAGAAGAGAAATTCTAATTTTACAGCTTAAGTGAAAGTTCATATCCATCACAGGCGCCTAAATTCCATCTTTTTTATTTATTTTTACAAAATCATGTCCGCATCAGCTGAAACCGGCTACTCCCATCTCAAGGCTGAACAATTTTGTAATATTAATAATAAATGTTACATAATCTAATAAATTAATGAACAACTCGCTTCTTGGTTTTATTGTAAAATCCTTCCATTTTGATTTTCAAAAGAGATACAATAAAGCAACAGGATTGTAAAAATTGTGATGATTTAAAATTACCTCTATGCTTCTTTTAGCTTGTACTAATCTAGTGACTTAGTAACCAAAGTTTTACGATACTAATAGGGCCTTTTGGAAGATCTAGATTATAAATATGCCAAGCCAATAGTTTGTTCCTAGTAGCATTATGATATAGGTAGGTAGACCCATTAAATCAATGACTGGTGGCAACGACCCTGACGAGGTCATTAGTTCAATGTCCTCGCAGGACATTGGCCGCAATGACCTACTGAATTTTGCCCTGCTTGGCCAAGCACCTACTCCTGTGCAAGCACAGTGACTTTGATATTTCAAGTGCAATTCTCTAGATGGCGCTGAGATTATGTTCCCTACATCCCGATAAACATTCTCGACATTTTGTGCATTGGACATTTTGTTAATGGAACATTCTGCGCTTTAAAATGATAGCAGTAAATCTAATGGCCACTCTAATTTTGTATATCTACTTACCGTAAAATTGGTTTGAAATTTATTAGGCAAAATAAAGAGATTCTGCTACCACGAAAAGAAGTCCTGTGGCAATATGAAGAACTATGAATAAAAATAGGCGACGTTGTTATTTTCAGCGACAGTAGCGCCACGTATGCGGGACTTGTTTCGTGGTGCGGATTCCACATTGTATGTATTGATGGAATAAAAACAACAAGTCGAATTTGAGGTATGTTATATTTATCGAGTTTGTATGTAGGTAATAACTACAATAAAGTACAGAAATGACCAATGATCTATTACGATGTCATGAAATACGCTAATCACAATTCTCATATGTATTCATTGTTTTTTTTGTATACATTTTAGGCATCAGTAGGCACCAGCATGTGCCAAATTAGTCTTTAGTTTCTCGTATTTACATGAACGATAAGGATCAATTTAGAGTGTTTAGATAGGTTTAGGTACATAGGTATAATAATAGTGATTCTACTGGAGGTAGACGACTACTAGGTACATGGTTGATTTTGTCTAGATTTATCGGTGGAAACTAAAAGTGGAGATTCTTTTCATCATAGCCTATGATAAGAATCTTCAGTTTTCTGCTAAAATCAATTATTTAATTGCAAAATTATGTTTTTATTATTTATTTTTTGTTTAACTTTATAATCTGCAGGGGAAGGCAAGCGGTTGGTACCTAGGGATTTTCTTCATAACTTCATAATCTATTGAAAAATATAAAATTGTTCAAATAATTTTATATTTTCCAATAGGTAATACATTAAACAAAATCGATTAGATTCAATATTTAGTTAATCATGTATAAATTATGTTGTAGGTAAGTACTTCTCTAAATTTTGTAGTTTTAAATATTTTATTTTAAATCTATTCTTAGAAAATATTGCGTGGCAACAAGGGTGGTAACAACACGGTATGACACCGTACAGTAGTCGTCTTCCAAACTCCAGTTATTATTATAAAGTAACAATAATATTTAATGATATGAAAATGTGCTCTGTATTATTAGGAAGGCGTTGTTCTGTACGCTTTAGAAACGTGTAATGATATAAAAGAAACAAAATATCATTGCCCTTATAAAAATATTAAACTATTCTATCTTTGTAGGATGCTAAATCAGAAATACATTTTTTAGTTTGTCACTTTTTCTATTTCTATGGATTGTACAGACACAAATTTAACATCTAGCCCTAATATTGACTATTTTGAAGCTAAAGACTACCTACTAGGTATAAGATTTTAAATAAAAAGTTCAATGCATGATGATTGTAGAATTTTGAAGAGGTAAGTAAATATAACAATGATGTTGCCAGTTTTAAGTTAGCAATATGAGGGCTAATGATGAATTTGATTCGGTATACAGTTTATTTTTTTATAAGGACATTTGTAAGGTTCTTTATTCTTTCAAAAATATATATAAATCTAATTAACACAATAAATTTAAATCGTTGACCCAATGTTTCCCTAAATCTCAATATAACATACAATTTATTTCGGAAATTAGATTTAGGTATTTCGGATTTATTTATGTACGTTCATATAAACAAAACACATAATAAGGACTAGTTACATACAATTATATCATTCTTAATAAAAATTGCATTATGATTGAGCATTACAAAAGTCTTATAACACTTTGACCATAGTTGAAATTGTGAGAAATTCTTTATTAAAAGTTTTTTTTTTAACTACGTAACAGAACATATCAAAATCAAATTAAGACGATAGAATTGCAAAATTATGATTTACCCCTTTCAAATTATTGATTTACCCATTAATTAAATGTTATTATAATCGAAACGATATATTTATAGCAGCAAAATCAGAAAATAATATTCTATTTATTTTTCAGATACCTAGTAATAAATCAACTGAATATACAAGGTCACCGTGTCATGAGACAAGACTGGTTGGTGTCAACATTGGAAACAACAGGTGCACAAAGTACCTACTCAGTACCTAGGTACAATATGTGCGTAAGTGTAAGCAACAATACAATAGTGTTGGATATAAGAAATCTTGGAGGATGTCAGTCCATAGAGCAAACGATACAGTGTGGGAAATAATTTTATGATAATTTTTAGAAGAACAAGATCGTATTAAATTTTATAAATATCTCAATATAGCATAAATATATTTACACTTATTTTAAATCTAATATTTTTCATATTGGTGTCTTATTTAACGCACACTTACTTTATCCATAAATAAAATATTAGATATTATTAAAAAGACTTCTTATGGAATGGTTTTTTGTACAAAATCAAATACAAATTCCATCTTACATGACGGAAAAATACAAATCACATACTTTATGATGTGCAACCTGTCCCAGACAACCGAGCCGTTTCGCTTTCACCGCACCACACCACACAACTATTGGTAGAATTTTGACAATGTTATCGACATGTATATAAAAATACACATTTATTTACTGGACTTGAATTGAAATGGCGAAAGAACGTTTGGCAATAATGGGCCAGGCTGTACAGTCACACTCCGAGCCGCGCGCGCGCACGAGCCCAATCTTACTGCGACTAGTCTGTACATCGTACGCCTCCTCCACAATGAAAGTCACACTTTCACGCTCCGACGTCCCATTGAAAAATAGATCCATCACTACTTAAATTTATAATTTACAAATAAGGTACTCTTTTAAATCGAATTATACGATACAGATAGTCTTCACTGGTCGTACGTACACCGGACCGTTATCTAACGCCACTAACCGCTCTAGAGCACTACGTCCCATCGCATCGAGTCTGTCCGTAGAAAAACTTAATGGAATGAAGATTTATTGCTAGAATTACAAGATCACAAACGATTGAAGAGTTCACTCGCTCACTCAACAGTTGAAGGTGTTGGAATGGCTACAGGAGCGCGGGTAGTCGTCCATCGGGCGGCCGTAGCCGTTCTCCGGGATGATGGAGTACTCGGGTTCGCTGTACTCCTGGTGTTCCCGCTCGTATTCCCTGTCGTTTCTCGGGAAGCCGATTATCGTTTCCGAGTTCCGCAGATAGCCGTTCTCCTGTTTGCGGGAGTACCGCGTGTCGAGGTTGCGCTGGAAGTTCTCCGGGTGGCAGACGACGCCGTTCCGGTTGTTCTTCTTGTCGGGCAAGGACCGCAGCGAGCCGTTGTTGAGGTGGTGCGCGGGGGCGCCGTTGTTGAGGGTGAGCGGCTGCGGCGCGCGGCGGTCGATGTAGGTGAAGCCGTCGGCGGGCAGCGTGCCGCCGCCTCCCGAGCGCGGCGGCCGGCGCGCGGAGCCCGGGCCGCCCGACATGAAGAACACGCTCGGAGAGGCGTAAAGCTCTAGCTACAGCTCCGTCACCGGGATCGCGGGCCGCAGCCCGGGCGCGTGCGGCACCGGGTACTGCGACGGGTGGATGCCCCGCACGATACAGTCCTCCTCTGTTGATATTGGCTTGTGGTAATCCAGGTTTTTGCGACCTTTGTTCCACTTGTAACCCTTCAGTTTCTCTTGGACGCTCTTGCGCTTGTATATTATTAACACTAATGTCATCACAACTACCACCGCTCCGACTATGGCGGCGGCGATTATGGTGTGTTTTCGCGTGTCGTGTAGCACGCAGCCGAGATCGTCTGCGTTCAGAGTCCTTAGATATTTATCTTTCAAGTGCTCGGGGGCAGCACACTGGACTTGTGTAAAGTTGCTCTTGTCATTCAGCAGTTCTCTGAGCCACAACAACTGACAGTCACAGAATATAGGATTATCCGTTATATCTAACTGCTTTAGTTCTTTTCCGACGAACGCCGTTTCACTTATGCTAACGATGGCGTTGTCTCTGAGAGAAACATGTTTCAATTTGGGCAATCCAAGCAGAGAACAGTCCTCGATTGCGGCTAATTTCTTGTTATTCGCTAACACCACAGTCTCTAAATTGACATTGTCCTCAAAAGCTCCTTTTTCCACTCGCTCGAGCTGAGTGGCACCTGTTATATCTAATAACTTCAGGTTTTTTAAGCCTTTGAATGAGTGGCTCTCTAGTGCTAAAAAATCGTTCTGTCCAATGTACAGTTCTTCGAGCCTTGTGAGACCGGACAGCTGATGTGTGGGCACCACGCTCAGTCTGTTTCCGAAAAGATTGAGACTCCTCAATCCCGGCAGACCCATGAACGCGTTGTCGCTGATATTGAAGAGACCAGCTCCATTCAAATCCAACACTGCAAGTCTGTTAAGGCCTGCAAAGGCGTCATCAGGTAAAAAAGAGAACGCGTTAAGGCCCACGTGTAACTCAGCTAGACTTCCTAAGACGCTGAAGGAAGTTGTAGGTACCGAACTTAGTTGGTTGTCATCCAAGTAAAGAATCCTCAACGCTGATAGTCCAGCAAAAGCTTTCGGTTCAATTCTCGATATTCTATTTTGACCTAAATTTAGTTCTTCCAGTCTTGGTAAATTGGAGAATACTCCATTGGTGAGTTCCTCTAGGAAGTTCCGTTTGAGGTTAAGGACAGTTAAAGAGTTGAGCCCTTGGAAGGTGGTGTTGGTTACAGAAGAGATTTTGTTGTAGTTGAGGTGTAGCTCTTGCAACCGACGCTGGTACGCGAAGCTGTTCGTCGGGATGTTGACGAGATGGTTTTGGGATAAGTCAAGATGTTGCAGCTCGGCGTAGAACTGCATCGAACTGTCGATGGTTTTGATTTTGTTGTTGCGGATGATGAGTCGCTGGATGGAGGGGTTGAGGGCGATGGGGAGGACATCTAGCCGGCTCTCTTCGCAGACTACGACCAGAGTGTCATCGTTGCAACTGCAACCGCCAGGGCAGTTAGCCAGCGCGGCCGCTCCGCTGCGCCACGCCAGGAGTTCAAGGGATATAAGCAGCACCTGAAATAGATAAATAGCAAAAATGTAGTAAACTGATAAATAAATCATTGTATCAACGCATTTGACTGATAAATTCCGTGTGAACAAGTGCGCGGATAGATAAAAGGAAGCTTGCGCGTAATTCAATTTCGTTAACGCCATTCCATTAAGAATGAATAGAACAGAGCATTGTTTAGGTGATGTTCGCGTTTAAGTAAATTCGGTTAAACATTTGTATGATGTCTCAAAAAAATATATGTTTAATAAGATGAAGGGATACGTCGGAGTTGATGGCGCCCCGTAAAAAGTAAAATGGAATCAATGCAAGGCGAGCGAGCTTCGCCGGGGAACGCAAAAAGGAAAATAGAATGATATTGGAATGGGAATTTGCGCAGTTTTAATTTATTAAAATGCGCTCCGGCGAGGCGCCCGGGGCATCTTTGCTTCAAAGACTATACTTTCATTACATTTCCTCTTTTCAACAATTAGCTGTGAGATCCAAGCAGGAGAGGTGATTCAACTGCGGAATTACAAAGTCCGCTTTAATTCTGTTACCTCTGCTGATGGAGCAGCGTCTTGGGGAGACAAAGTCGAGCTGTTTGGCGGATAAACTGCTTTATTAGCATTTTATAGAACAGCGCTCAGATACCGACTCAATTGGATAGCTGAGATAGCATCCAGTTTTATACAACTCGTCATATCCTTTAAACATTGTTTCTTTTGAACAAAGAACGAAGATTTTGATTTTTTTATTTTATTTGATGGTTTATAGATCCATAAACAAGTAAGATAAACTGCAATATGATATAAGCGTCGCAGAATATATTCCGTTGTACTGTACATTACATAAGGCCTGGTAACGACAGTCACATTTCAATTTCAAAAGAGCGCTCACGGCGCCGCATTTTTATCCGATGTTCACAACAAAAGCTGCATCCGCAGCATTTTGCATCCCATTTGCACATATCTGTTGTCCCATTTATAGGCTCGGTCAGATCCCCGGTGCAAATCAGAGTCAAAATTCGATATGCGCGCAGGTTATACGCAAACAGTGCGAGCGTTTTCGTTTTTGGTCCGGAACTACGGCAAAATTTCCGTTAAAATCCAATAAACTGGCCGTTTCGACATATTGCTCTGGACGTTGAGCGATTTTCCCGCGTTTTGCTGATACCAGTTTTTGGTCTCGGAAAAGGAGCAGAGGAACCTGATGGCGGCCAAAGGTTTATTGCAATTTTTGGTATATTGTCATGGTATAAAAATTCAATATTTATTAAACTGTTAACTGGCTTAGGTAAATATCATTCTAAGTAATGTTCGCGTGGACTTTGAATTAGTAAAGACCATTTTTTCAGCGAGACGGCATAACAATTACACAATTTGCATGCCTGTCTTATTACCCACCATCGTGTGTTACGCCCTTTTTATGTACTTATGTAGAACACGGAATTTGTGAGATTTTTAATAAAATAGAAATGGCTAGATGCGTTATTTTGTTGCGGTCTGACGCAGAGGTATTTATTATATAAATAAAGTAGTCTTGTCGCATCTGTTCGTCTATATAAATACGATAAACTCAAAAACTAACGGACTGATTTTTGTACGGTTTTCATCAAGAGTTATGATCCCTTGCCTTCCTATAGGAATCATTTTGGTGTACAATTATATGGCCATAATATTAGATAAAATAATATGTGACATAATATGTAAATTCAATGAACGGTTTTTACCAATAGATTGTGTTCCTGAGGAAGGATTAACTGTATACTTAATTTATTATAGTGTTACGGGCCTATAGTTATCATACAAAAGGCAACAGATAGTACTTCTATTAGCCTTAATATTCAAATTTCTAGAACGGTCAACAGCACATCAACTTACCCACCATGAACGTCTATGGCGCGGTAATAGCGACGAGTTTGCAATGAATTTGGGTAGGTTGATGTGCTGTTGACTGTACACCCGGGTGAAATAGGAAAGGCACTTTCATTACAACGCAATAATAGCTTATAATGCTGAAGGACTTTTTGTGCGAACCGGCGCCTTCGTATTCCGAGTATGATGTTGGGTAATAATCGCACATACGTGTGCAATTTATGACAATGTTTGCACATGTATATACCTACGTATTAGTTTTTGCCCTCGTTAATCTCCCACGGGAAAATTTATTTTTCCGTGATGAGTACCCTATGTCCTTCTCCGTACTTCGAATTATATGTATGTGAAATTTCAAGAAGATTGGTTGAGTAGATAAAGTGTGAAGAGCTTAAACAACCAAACTTTCACATTTATAATATTTCAGTTGGGATTAGTTTTTAAATGTATATTTATTGATGTATCATTAATTTATAACTATGGTGAGACTACATATGTCTGAATAAGTGAGTTTTTTTTTTACTGTTTGACGTTTTATTTACTGTATTTCTATCTAGTATGTACTTTTAATTTTTTGTTTGTTTCAGTTGATGTAAATAAACTTTTTATCTTTTTACCAATTCACAATCATCTCATCAAGTATTATACAAACTCGTCGAACAAAGTTATTACAAGCTGCCCTATTAGTCCATGGCTATAATTGTGATTTTTCTTAACAATTAATATATTACACGGTCCATAAAATATATTTATTATTTATACCAACTGTAAGTACAGCACCCCCCCCCCCCCCACTACACTGTATCGTTAGTATCCCTTGCACTTCGTGCAAATTTACGACCGTCATTAGAACTACAGTCTGCGTACGCAATTTTGAACGTTCATAAAATTCACACTTAACGACTTTCTGTGGCGACTTAGTTGCGCGACTCCGCGCAAATTCATCGGGCTCTGATGTATAGCACTTTCAAGTTTTGTGCCGTAAAACGCACTGTTGACGTTTTAGTGCTGGCTAGGTGACATTGTAGTGGTATTAAGGTGTTTTAAAACCTAAAATAGGTGCTTAAAGATAGCACGTTACACGTTTTAACGTCAGTCCATATTGTATTACAACATTATCCTCGTTAAACTGGAAAAAAAATCTTAGAAATCTCCAAAAATGTTTCCGTACAAGCAAAACTCGAGTTTTTTTTAAATAAAATAAATAGAAGTTTGTAATGTTTTCATTACGGAAAAATGTAATTTAGCAGAGACAACAAATCATGTGAGTCCAAACGTAACGTAACCTAAAATAACAATCCGAACTCGTCTTTTTTTTAATATAAAATAAAAGAAACCAAGAAGCGTATCAAATATGATTCGCTTACTTTATCAAAAGAATTGCCAGTACTCTCGGATGTAACACAGCATGCATATTCGATCTGTTGACCAGTCGTATAACATTCTAATTTGTTGATCTACATTACGTGAAAATGTAGTTCAGTAAATTAATTAAGCTATATAAACTGCATTCAGTGACAAGGTTTAATTTGCTATTCAATTGAAAGTTTCTTGAAAAAAAAAGGGGGGAAAACTGCTATACGGAAAGCTATATTAATACTGAATGTATCGAAAATAAATCCTGATCCCAAATTGTACGCACACTAAGAATAATAGCTATAATGTTAAATGCGAAAGTAAGTTTATCAGTTCCTTCTTCAAGCGTTAGCTACACTTCCAATCTTCTTGAAATTTTACACAGTTCTACATTTGCTACTAAAGATATTTTAATTAACAAAAATAAACCTGTGCGTACAGTATAAAAAGAAATAAATTAGTTAATAACCATTTCCTTGGCGAAACCAGGGGGACTTTAATTATTTCAAATTTCACAGTCCGCCGGCTCCGGTGGAGTCATCAATTATGGCACTATAGTTATGATTTGTTTACTAGAACGTTCTAGATTGTCTGCGAGGGTTTATCCTCTATTAAAATGCAAATATAACTAAGCCAATATGTTTTGATTAGGGTTCTTGGATCTCGAATCTTGTCATAGCTTATTGGCTGACGTTTTTTGTTCATAAATAAAAATAAAATTAATAAATATATTAGGACAAATCACACAGATTGAGTAGCAGTAAAAGTAAGTTCGAAACTTGTGTTATGGGATACTAACTCAACGATACCATATTTTATAACAAATACATATATAGATAAACATCCAAGACTCGGGCCAATCAGAAATAGATCGTCATGACCCGACCGGGGATCGAACCCGGGAACTCTCGGTTCAAAGGCAACGTTACCACGTCACGTTACCACTGCGCCACCGAGGTTGTTCATAAATATAGTTTCAACGAAATAGAATAGTAGGTAGGTAAATCCTAACCTGTTTTAGTTTAATGGTCCTCTAAATCAACAGTTTAAAAGTGAATATGATCAAATTATACTGATTGCTGTAATTTTGGTGGGATTAGGTAATACAGATCTAACCACAAGTGGAATCTCACGACATTCTGTCAACCCTAAAGCCAAGCGACGCGGGTTGGCTAGCGGCGAAACGTTATTCAAATTTGGAATTCTACGGTTTTGTTGATTAAAAATTCGAACAGCGTCGGGGCGACCGACTGAATTACAATATCACGGAATATCGTTATGGAGTTATTAAAATTATCTCCGTGATTTATGTAGGCCTTATTCAGCCCGAAAATAAAGTTCGGTTTAAAAAGGTCGTGCTTAGTTTTAGCAAAATTTGTAGGCGTATTCGGCGAGGGCCGACATTTTGGATATCTAGAATTTAAATAGAGTCGCGTAAATTTAATAATGTAAATAGGCACTTAGTATTGACAATAATGTCACATTTTGTCTTATTTTTTTTATATTATTATTTTATTTTATTTATTTGGGCCAGCAAACGATTACACTCATAAAACTTAATCTAGGTTGCTATGCAAATAAAGTTAAAATAAAAGTACGTCTTTTACCGACTGTGCAAATTTGAATATCTACCGACGACCTCGGTGGCGAAGTGGTAAAGTGCTTGCCTCTGAACCGAGAGGTCCCGGGTTCGATCCCCGGTCGGGTCATGATGGAAAATGAATGATCTTTTTCTGATTGGCCCGGGTCTTGGATGTTTATCTATATATGTATTTGTTATAAAATATAGTATCGTTGAGTTAGTATCCCGTAACACAAGTCTCGAACTTACTTTGGGGCTAGCTCAATCTGTGTGATTTGTCCTAATATATTATTATTTATAATTATTATTTAATATAGGTAGTATGTTCTGATTAAAAATGCTAAATGAATTAAAATGTTTGATGCCGGCCATATCACGCGCTATAACAATGTCGCCACCGTCGTGCACCATAACAAGTCGCTTCTCAATATAACAAGGAGTACCTACAGGCTCAAGGCCCCTACATTCACATAAGACAACAAACAAACCCCAATACATACACTTGCGGGCCAATAAAAAGGGGCACGAGAAACGTTCGTCCGAGCTATTGTGCGAAGGAAGTAACCGCAATGGCCGCTCTTGCATATTTGATTCGAAATTCAATTTTTAAAAAGACCGCCATGTCCTCGCCTCACGTCGACTGTGACATTCTACGATAAATTATTCCTTTAATGGAAATTAATTTGCTAAATATAACTAGATTATTTGAATTAAATTGGTCATTTCTAGTAAAATAATAAGTAATTCACAGTTTATCGTTATTTTATTTTATTATCTATTTCCATGTTGGTATAGTAAATGTAATTTTCATTTTTATAAGTTATTAATTTGGGTAAATATTTTTTATCAATAACTTCCTTTTCCATTTATCAATTGTCCAGATTCTAGTTGAAAATCGTTTTAGACGCCCCGTGCAGTTCCATGTGTATAATACTATCCTTCCCAGCCTGGAGCCATATATTGTCTTCCCAGGTAGTCTTCATACATAATTTATGACTTTAATACATATACACGATGTCCTATTGACCCTACCCGAGTCCTGTGTGCATACGACCGCACCAGTGTACACTTGGGGCAAAATAGGTCAGTTTTATAATTATTTATTGATCCATGTCAACCCTATAGGTACATTGAAGGTTATTCACGTGACAATATTGTAATGCAAATCCTTGGTACGCGTATTCAATGTATGGTACGCGTATTCAATGTATGGTACGCGTATTCAATCATAGGCGCATGAGGAAAATGGCTACCGAATGATCGACCATTGGAAATTGCTCATGTGAAAATTCAGCCTTAGGTCTTATTGGTTTCTACGGTGATCTAACTATAAAAGGTTTATCAAGCAGTCTCAGAACCTCAGCAGCGATCTCTATAATAATATTAAAGTAGTATACTTCACAGGCTTCACAGAGTCAACACCTTACAGTACGTTTGCTATTAACATATATCATGTAGCCCAGATACCAGCCTATAATACCCAATATAGAGAAATCGACATTTAATCAACGTTCCTGGCAGTACACAATAGTTATATACCGACATAGTACAAACGCATGCACATTTGCTATGCGCTGTACACGCTCCCGAATTAATTAATAGATGATTGGTTTAGATATCGCCGCATGAGTAGGCGGGGGGCGTTTAGAATGTTAGTTTAGTCACACTTCATTATCGTTACTGGGGACTCTTTATAAACCTAGGACTGTCTTTAGAAGGGTTGTTTTGCTAATTAATTGGATTGTTAAATTTGTGCTTCATTTAACCGATTTCAGAGTAATTTAGGTAGAGTCGCATTTTTGTATTGCGTTATGGAAATGTCGTACATGTTGACGAGGCCTCTACCTTGTCAATATGTACAATATTTTAGATTTCACATAGTGATTTTAAAAACAATTTGATCCGTGTTTAGATTTTAATTATTTTTCATACAATTAATCACATTAATTCGGAGTTCGGATACAAATAAACGAAATGCTTTTTTTAAAATTATAAAATGAAAACGCTACGAACCACGCACATATCCTAATAACATTTTACAATAATGAAATCCACAAGCGTTCCCAGATAAAATTGAAATAAATCACTCGTATCATTCCCGCGCTATCCAAGCCCATAAATCCGTTAAAAAATCTATTTGGCTACAAAATAATTCCGTTACCCAATATTCAGTGCGCTACCAATTACCATCGCAGGCCAATAAATTCCGATGGAAATATTGATAACGTTACGCCGTACAAAATGTACGGTGTTCCCCGTAATTTGTCCATACGTATACCGAATAACAGTAACGTTTTAAGCAAAATAATCTATTTGCGCGACAAATCGAGCGAACAATTAACGGACGCGATTACGGCCCGAATGTGTTCCGAATTCGAAAAGCAATAAATGCATAATGTACTCGTTTGCTGGACGTTTGTCAGCGGCAAATGAAGCGGATGCAAAAAGGTATTTTGGTTCCAACATAACGAGACCTCCTCTCGTATCGGCTTGGGCATTGAAATGTATGTTTGAAAGAGTGGTTGTACGATGTGTGTGCATCGAAAGATTTCGACCAAAAATGCTGATACAAAATCCAATGTAATGTGATCCTTGCTGTATTAAAATAATACAGATTTCCGTAGTTCTCACTAATTGGTCAGGTTGGAACGCAAATTCGCGTGTTCAATAGTGCGTGAACCGCGTGATTGTACGCGTTGGTAAGCATGCGTTTTGTTTACGATTCGTAGAATAAAGTCTTTACCGATATTCCAGCTGGAAATAATTGGTAAAACGGAGCTTATAACTTTGATGTTTGAAAATACCTCTCAAAAGAAAAATAATTAATTTTGCACCAAAGATAGGTAGAATGAAGTCGACGAAAATTGAGTATTTATAACTTTTGTTTAGTAAAGATAAATCACTATATGATTAAATACATAAATGCGTAAATAAAGAATATTCATGATATGGAAAAGCATATATCAGATACTATAGACAATTCTTATACATACACTAAACCTAATATATACATACCATAAACGTGCTGGAAGTGAGGAAGGTGGCAGCACTGTGCGCGAACCGTGACGCCATCTGCAACAAGGAAAGTCGAATTAGCACGCGAATTCAAACCGAATTGTTTGAGTTGCAAATTTTGCTCGCAAGTGTATAATTTGGAGGAGGCTGGGCATTACCACAGATTATACAACACTTCCAGTAGACTGATGGGTTTCTACCGGAATCAAAACTAATATTATAAATGCGAAAGTAAGTTTGTTTATACTTCTTCACGCTCTATCTACTAGACCAATCTTCTTGAAATTTTGCATACACGTAGTTTGAAGTATGGAGAAGAACATAGGGTTCTCGTGGGAAATTTACACGCGCGAACCAATTGGCAACAGCTAGTAGTAAATAACAGTATCAATTTTATGCCAATCTGTTCCATGTCATATAATTTTTAAGTAATATTTGCAAAACGCATCCGCAATTTCCCCCCGCCCCCCGCCCCCCCTTTGCAAATGCTGGGTTCTCACAGAACCCTCTATTATGTCGTTAGGGATATTTATAACAATTTTATTAAACCAATCAGTAATGTGAGGGACTATAAAGGACATGTCACACTGACAGCATTTACGGACGAGACACTTCGGGCAAATAAAAGCAATCATATTTAAGTCATATTTCAATGGAGTGCTTATTTTTTATGGTTTCGTATGACATTCATAAATATGTATTTTTTTTTTCTTATATACTTAATTGAAATCACTAAAATCATATTAGAAATGACCAATATGTATCTCGTTACTACGATCTTCTATTTGTACATCATATACATAGATATATATTTTTTAAGACTCATTACTTCATCTATTGCATAAAAAACAATCAAAAGTAAAAAAAAAAAAAAACACTTCAATTCTTCCCTGGCCGACTGTTCGTAGTGTGACAGGGCACAAAAATCAATCAGAGCGTAATTACAGGTCTTGATAAAAAGACTTTATCCTTTTTATACCAATTATACCGACGCTGTTCGAAAGGGGTCATTAGATCTAAATAACCTGGTTACTATAGTTAGTTCCATAGTTGAAATGTCACAGTCAACATTAAATTATAGGAGATTATATATTATAAATACTTACTGTACACGTTGTTCATATTTGTTTTTAATTTGTAGAATGAAAAACGAATTAAATAAGCCTGAAATAAATATAAAAATAGGGAAGAAAAAAAAATCTAGATGATAGAATCTCTTTTTCGGTTATAACTATAACTAGCTACGGAACTATTTATCAAAAAAAAGTACTAATGGCAATAGAGTAATTTTTTTTTTCTAGAAATTACGTCTATCGTCTGGGTCTTTTTAGAGAGAAATCAATTTTATGAATGCTGATAGAGTTATAGGCTTTTAAACTTGTGTTATAAAAAGCTCGAAGCGAAATTTAAAACTTGATACATCAAGGTTGCAATGTTACAAAATATTGGTTTTTATTTCGCTAAAACTGAAAAGACAAAAAGGTTAAAGCAAATAAGAAAATTGTAATCGGTATTAAAACGGTTTTATATGGTGAAATATTTTAAGCCATTCTTTTATTTTTCGCGAAAATTGTGGAAAAACAAATAGTTATTTGTAACAATACATATCAATCGTTTTTTTGGCAACAATGTCTATTATACTGAATAAAATTTTATGAGGTTTTCACAATTCTAATTGACAATTCAATGAAGTAATACTGAAACTAAAGTACTAAGGTACGTATATAGAAATATTTTTTCACATACAGTTGAAAAGCAACTTACCACCAATAAGTTTTCACTACCAGAATGAAAACAAATTACTCATACCGTTTAATTTACTGACAAATTTGTTTAAATCATTGTAACAACACGTTAAAATATTGACAGTGCTTTCCTACAATCCATCAAAGTCAGCAGAATTGTATAACCTCAAAAATCTATCAACAACAAACAAATGACAAAACTCGTCCGCATTATTATTCACGAAGTCATTTCGCGAGAACGCTCGCAAAGCGAGAGAGGGATGGAGAACATCAACAATGTGAAAATAATAAATGCTAACAATTTTGAGGTCGCACTTTAGCGAGCCCAGCATACGTTACTGTCGCCGAAGCGTTGGAGGTTACCCTACCGGCGCGAAGAATTACGCAGGCGTCATTAGTTAAGCCAGCATTGAATAACAAAGCATTCGGAAGCCTCAAGGCTGATGGAGGTTTGAATACTGGTATTTTCAGTTGGGAAATTCGTAGGGCAAGTTGTTAAGTTAAAACTTTCGGTGGTTTGTTTGTGGGTTGCTCCGCCCTCGGTCATTATTGCAGTGAGCGTGCGAAAATTCCGCTGAAAAGTAATTTGCTATGTCACTAGTAACTAAAAGGAAACAGTGCCAGTGTTTACGAATGCAAAGCAAAGTGGCCGTAATGACTTCGCTAGTTCGAAGCAAAAAACAGTTTTCTTTAATAAAAAGACGCTTTGAAAGTTTTTCGGTTCGCAACTGGCCCGCCATGTTGGAATAATGAGATTTTTCGTTCTGTCATCGCTTCGGTATCTATATTTGAACGTCTATTCAAATAGCACAATGCTGTGACAATCTAGAAAACTAATTAATTATCTACGCTTGTTTGTGTTATAGAAAATAATGGTGAAATCTCTTTCGAGAGCAAGTTCCATTATTTCTCAATATAGGATACAATAAGTATGTTACTTTAATGGCGTTTATGTTCAGCAAAAGAAAGATGGAACGCTTATGAAAGTAACTATCATTGTAATAAAAAAAAATCTTGACTTATCACAGTTGACACTGATATTAGGTAATTACACGGGTAATTATGTTATGGTAACTATCGACACATTTATAGACATATCAATGTGGCGATAGCTAACATAAGTCTCGAATGATGAAGAAGAACTCGTTGAAGAGTTTTAAAACGATGTGGATCTGCAAAACGATTCTGGAAGGTGAAATGAAGCTATACGCCTCTCGACGTAGACTGGAGATTGCAGACCGTCCTAAACACACGAAAAAGTGTTTCAATTTGGCGTTTGTTACGTTACACAAGGATTAGATATTACAATCATTCGCTCCAAACAAAATGTCATGTACGTAACTTGTATAGATATCCATATAGTCTACATACGTATAGACTGATGAAATGACATTTATACATGAGCAAATTGCGCACATTTAGTTTTTCCAGTCCAGATGATGAAATCAAGAGCAGATTTTTATGATAGAAACCACAGAATCAGATTCATACGGAATTGTACCGCCAGATCATCAAAATTATTTTTACTTTTATCAAATTGTAGGTATATATTTGTACTAGCATTTAATGTATTTATACAATGGTAAAACTTGTCCGTATATTAGTCATACATTCAATTTTATTTACGCAGCTCTATTCTGAACTAGACCTTAGTGTAATGTGAAGGTTAAGTGCGCCCTTTGAAGGATACGTGACGTATATCGTTGGGCTGGGTTGCCATTCCGACATTTTTATTTTTATAGTGTTTACTTTGTTCTTTATTTGGGCAATTTTTTTGGGCCTCTCCCGTTGACCTAATCAAAATTTATGACCGTGTTTGTGAATTACCTTAGATCTTTGGGAATTGTGGAGTGACATGCTTGGTTCACACAAGCGATGTAAGCGTTATATATATATACATATATACTTTATTTTTTTCCTATGTCTGGAATTTGCATTTTTTTTTAATGTACGTACTTACTTCATATGTAGGTACTTGCTTTTGATATTTAAGGCTAAGAATTAGCTAGGCAATAAGACAGAAGAGATAAAAATGAAAAAATCTAATAAATTCCATGCTAATCTAGGAGGTTTAACAAATTCAGCTTAATCACGTTGTTTCCCTTTCATATTTACGCCTCAGGAATATTTAATGCAAATATTTTAAACCATGGCTCTTACGATTATATTTGCCCTTGGCTATCTGTAGCTGACGCCGGTTTAGCCGGGTTTATTCTGGTTATAACCGGTTATGCCCAGGAATCCGGGATATTGCGAGGAACTAAGTTTTAGGGCGAGGATTTCTCGCCAAGAATCGAGATGAAAAATAGTAACGCTGGCTTTGTGAAAATTACGCTTATTTTATGCATTGGATAAATATTTTCGCTTACATTTTAGTAGTCCTCGATTTCTGTGCGACTCGCGTGCGACTTTCATGCGACAATTGAAGCGAGTGATTTTTGTCCGACATTGAAACATTTATTATAGATACGATATGGAATATTGTAATTTTTTAATAATAATTGAACGAACCATCTTATTTGTCACACTGCCTGGACATTATGAATATCATGGTGTGACTGTTGGGAAATCTTTTAAGAGATTTGTTATAATAAAAATAAGTTTTGTAGTTAATAATAGTGGTAAAACCTGTTTTAATTGTTCTGTTCCCAGTCTGCTCAATAGGTGAAGAGCTTATTAATAATGCCCAGTCAATTTGATTAAATTTCACATTGTCCTTTCATTTGGGGCATTATTCAAAGGGCACAAAGCGCTATTAAAAATGCCCGCGCAACTTACAAGTTAAAATCGAAGACAAATGTTAATTTTATGGCGTACAGTGTAAAATTTTCTTTACAACCATATTTAATATAACGTATTTAGTACGATGTACATTTGCATTAAAAATGCAATGTATTAACATTAAATTAAAAATTACTAAGCAATTATGATCTCATTAAACGGTTTCTGGTCCAAGAATTGAGATCGATAATTTTCGATATTTCTACTATTATATAAAATACTGACCAATTAATTAAAACGCGAAACGTGGGTTCCAGTTAGTCTTAATTAAATTAACCGCTAAAATTCCACTTTTCACGTTTATAACGTTAAAATTATATTAACGAACAAAGCGGAGAAATATTCGCTTTGAATACATAAAATAACAAAAGAAGCGTAAATAGAATATAAGCTATTATGTTTGAAGACAAAGCGAAGTAGTAGGTAATCACCGGATCTCGTGTATCAACATTGTTTTTATCAGAATCCCGGTTTACGGGGCACCGGCGAATCCCGCAATCCCGCAAATTAACCCGCGCCACTGGAGGTGATCCCTAATTTTCAGATACATCTCGGGAATAAATAGGGGATTAGGGTGGCGCGCGTAAATAACTTGACGTCACGGCGCCAGGCTACCAGGAGATAAGAGAGGCGGGATTGCGCGTCGAGAGATCCTTCTGGCTGTTCGGCGCGAGTTACCAATACAAGCGAAAAAAAAAAAACGGCAGCTATGTAACCTGGTCTAGACCATAAACACGAGATTGGATTCGAATAATATTGTAAAAGTTTGGACGTGATTATGTTCGTTACTCTAAAATGCAAAATCTACGGGACGAATTTCGATGAAATTTGGTACAAGAATGGAAAATGGATGTAGGTATAGCACATAGATATAAATAGCACATGAAGTTTTTCCTTAAAATCAACACAATAGTGCAGCTCCTTTATAAAATACTTATACTATTTTAATGAAATAAAAAAATATCACACGAGGATTTCAGTTGCTGTCAAAATATGTGCTTTTCACTGTAACTATACAAAGTTACATCTTGAGTATATGTTTATACCCCAGATGTTTTAAATTCAAATCGCTATCGCCTATCACTCACGCCACACCCTACCATACTGTTACCGTCTGAAGTGTTACCGTATGAGTAACAACGGCTTTTTGTCTTTCACAATAGGCTTTTAGCGAATACTAGAAACTGCGTGTACGCCGATAGCCTATTGTTTGTAAAGTTACGAGGTGAGATACGTAAGTGTTACGGTTAAATATGAAAGTTTGTATTAAGTGGAGAGAAATGTTCCTTCAAAAGATATGATACGGTAAGAAAGATTGTGTGTAGATGTAGGCAAATATAGTATAATACTTAATAATGTAGTTAATATTTATATATATAGATAGTTAAGGAAATAACTTGGTGTTCTATTAAATTGATTTTAATTATTTTTAATTAATTAGCTTTTGCTATATTTTTAAAAACGGAAGTGTAACGGTAAATTGTCCTTATAATCAAGAAATGTGATATAAAAATTTGCAAGAATTTGCCTATTTAAAGGCATTTAAATGAGCATCTCACAACGATAGTTCAAAAAAAACGGTTACACGATAAAGAACTGGCAACAAAAACTCAAAATATTTCAAATTTAGAAACATTAAAAACGTGCGAGTGCGAATGTTAAACATGTCTCTTTAAACGCAACATGGTAACATAATCTCAGATAGAAGCGCGAGTCAGATCTGTAAAACCTAGCTGTGACGTTACACGTATAAACTTGGCTAACCTCGGGATCCCGTACCCTGTTAGACGGTCGTGATATAAATCCCAGTGCCCAGTCGCTGGTTTACTGCCGATCGCGATCTTTAGTTGCACCTAACTCAGCTCTGCAGTTAAAGATAGTAAGTAGGCTTTTTAAAAGATTGAGCTTGAACGTAAGACTGGCCTTTTACGGTAGCGATTTTCTATCAAGGTAGGTTTTCTAGGTAGATTTTTATCTTATAGTTACGGAAATAGTTGTCTGTCTGATCAGCTGTGACAGCTATAATCCTTATACATATTATAATATAAAAACGTATTATATATACCTCATGAATATACACAAATCTTCTCTTCCACCACGGACCATTTAAATGATCTGTGTTTTCTACTTAATCCAACTACAAAATGATTTTTTTAAAGACAAGTCTTCAATATTATATTTATACCCAATTATTCATAAATAAGTTAAAACATATTTTAAGCTAAAGTATGTTTTGTCATTGTCGCACTTTACCATAATTGACATTGACAGAACGAGACAAAATATAGTTTAGTATGTTATTTGTTATTACTAATTATGGTAAAGTGCGACAGTGACAAAACATAAGCTAAAGCTTATGCTTTAAGTTTTTATGAGGGACAGATTTAGTACTTCGACTACCCAATTAAGTACATATTACTTCTTTCGACATCTTTACTTCCAAGTTTTCAACTTAACATTTGTTAGGTTTTGTTTGAAGAACTTCTGAAGCGCCCTCGAAGACAATAGGGCTTGAAAAGGGTCATGTCTTATCGTCACGTGTAAGGTCTGGTAGAAATTTGAAAGTTGTTTAACTTTAAAAGCCCTTATACACTTGACATAGGAAATTTAAAACATAAATTATGCCTATCTAAATACCACTTCATATCCTCACGTGGATGAATAAACAAATATTTAGGTGCAAGATCTACATACCGGATGAAGAAATAAAAACAAAAAAAATTTTTTTTTTTATTTCCGTCGCCTAACTTAATTTTACAAAATAAAAAATTGTCAAGGCTTAATAGTTGGACTTATTGCTACATTTATTATCTTACAGCCAACCTTTGGGTCCTCAACAAATCCATTAAAGCAGTGATGTGTTTTAAATTTTGTCCCAACAGTCCCAAGACTGACCTCTTCAATGCCAATAAATTCACACATTGTAACCTTAGTGCACAGGTCCGTAGCTGCTGCATGAATCACACAATTCGACCT
Source organism: Plodia interpunctella (assembly GCF_027563975.2). Taxonomy (NCBI): domain Eukaryota; kingdom Metazoa; phylum Arthropoda; class Insecta; order Lepidoptera; family Pyralidae; genus Plodia; species Plodia interpunctella. Next base: position 10,698,850 of record NC_071294.1, read on the forward strand.
CCCAAGCCCAATAATTGTGATAAATTACCTTTTATCCCTTGTCGAGACTCGTGGCAGACTGTGCTAATGGCGAATACTTGAGAAAAGGGCCCCTATAAAGAACCTTTCGGAAACTCAGTGTTAAGGGCGTAGCACTATGAGTGGAAAAAATTATAGAAAAAAAGAGAGATTTCAAATCAGAAAAATCTAAATCTGACACAAGTAATGGCCACTAACATTTTAAAAGGAAACAATAAGAAAAAAAAAGGAATCAGGATGGTAATGTGTTTGTAAAATGTTATTGGCTGTATGGGCTTGCTTTTCCATATATGATAAAAAAAGTAATCGAGTTTATTTATATTTTTTTAATTGGAAAGTATTAATACTTATGCCATGATTATTAAAAAAAAAAAATAACCTCGTGCCGTGCCGTCATATCGTAACATTTTTACAGTTATTTGATTGCATTTTTAACTTTGTAAAAATAATATTATTTGAAATCGCGAAGAACTGAGCCCATCACAGCCAGAAGGCTTGTGTGATATCTGTCGGTAGAAATTAGTTCATTTTTTGTTTTGCAGCGATTTAAAATCGTTACTCTATGAATTGTTCAATAGCGCATGTTTTAGCACAAATATTTCATGAAATCTAACTCTCATTCTCATTTAAATCTAACCTCTAACATTCACTGCATAACAACATAAAGGTGCATTACATTACATTGCACAATACGTAGTCGTTTTTCAATGTACCGCTGCATGGACGTGCAATGAATACAAAAAAGGATTCCTACGCGCTTTCTTGAAAAACAGTTTATATCAATTATTTTAGTGTTGCCATGAATATGTTTAGAATATTTTATGCAAATGCCGTTGTGTGTGGGAGTTTGATGTTGTTTTTTTTTGACTCCGTGTGATATTATTTATGTTATTGTATCTATATTTTGGATTTCCGTCGTATATTATTTTAATTGGATATGAGTATTACATAAATCTCTTCACAACTTAAAAATAATGAATTTTTTTCCCGAGTTTTGCACATTCAAAAATCTTAGATTCGATTTTGAAATAACTTAAGTATTTCTTAACTACAATACGAACTGATGGATCTGATATATATGTTTTATAAAATTTGGTGAAACTATCCTTCTTTATATATGTAGATAAAATCGCTGACAAACCTCACTCAAGCATAATAATGCGTCTTAACTACACGCACCCCATTACGTGCATTTAACACCGTAATTAGCGGTTAATTAATGAGTGGCAACCCTGGCCAGTAACAATTGAAATCTGTTATCATACAGAGTCAATTTGTGTGCAATGGTCTGCGGCATATCGGCTGACCCACTTTGACGAGAGCATATGGCAAGCGTTTCGGTTCACGTATGGTTTAATTATATAATCATATCTCGTCTGTGGTTATAATTGATGACAAGAAAGTTGTCAGAAAATTGTAAAAAAATATGGTCTAGATAATATATAGTTATGATTATTGTGATAATTCATAGACAGACAATAAACATTTTACATGTTGGTAAATAAAATCAATAACAAAAGGTTGTCAATTTTATTACAACCTTTTTTGTATGCTTCGGTAACGGTACTCATTTTACCCAAGTATGCTTGAATTTTAATTATATGCATACCAAATTTCATCAAAATCGGTAGAACGGTTTAGCCGTAAAAGCGAAGCAGACAGCAGACTTTCGCATTTATAATATTAATATAGTATGGATGGATGGAAATGTATTGATTAATTAACGTAGATTAAATACTACGTAACCGAAAGCTAGGAAAGTGATAGAATATAATATTATTTTATCAATAAAACAGACAAAGTTGCAGACATTTTTCAAAAACTAATTTTCAATTTAAAACTGAAAGTTCCACAGTTAATTTATCACGAAACTAATCGCATGCAAACTCGGGGAGTTGAACCTCATTTTTAAACTCTCTAATGAACCCAGGGGCAAACAATAAAAGTGCAGTAAAAGAAAACTCCAAGATTGTGAAATTCACAAGAATAACATTTTGCGTTTTTAGCTCCCGGTCTAAAAGTACGGCCTTTGGGAAATCAGAGGTGGTTGGCACGGGATGTACCTACAAATTTCACGTTACATCTGGTTATATAATTTGCTTTACTGCTGGGAGAAGAGGGCTGGTTTAGTTAACGATAGTTTACCTTACCGCAGGTGCATGAGACAACCAACAGGAACATGAAATGGGGAAGTGAATAAAGAGATTGTTTTTAAATTTTTGTACGCTTGTACATTTATCCTATGCCCATGGAATTTCGGGGAACATTCATTTAGTGCTAATAATATATACCAAAATTTCAATTTCTTTTTTTGTCCACTAGTTTCAGCTATGTGCTTGTCAGCGACGAAAGATTTTTTAAATTAATTATTTGGATGGACTGATTTTTAGAAGCTAGTAATTATTCATCTGTACAGTCAACATTTATAATTAAATACCTTAACCTCAATTTGCGTCAACCATAAGATTTAAACAAGCTTCATTATCAACTTGAGAAAATAATTCCAGATAGTATCTCTATCCATTTCCATTTATGTGTCGCGAATACACCCAACAAGCTAGAACGGATCAAAATTGAACTTTAAATCCCGAGTGAAGAAACAATATATTTGTATTTGTCATGTCACAACATTTTAAGATGTTGACATATTTATAACACGCCACGCGTGGATTTTGATACGCTTCCCCCTTACCCCCTCTTCCCAGGCGGAGATGAATTGAGTATAAATATTTTATGTACACCTTGTTCTGTCATATTATCTGTGCTTAAAGATTTCCCGTTGTTCTCCCGCCGTGATTTGAAATTATTTAAATCTTTTGTTTTTCGCAAATGTAACTAGCTGAATGATTTTTTTGTATAATTTAGAAAAATGTCTATTTGTAGTCTGATTATCTCTGAATGTTTATGTACAGTCAACAGCACATCAACCTACCCAAATTCATTGCAAACTCGCCGCTATTACCGCGCCATAGGGTTTCATGCAGGGTAACCTGAAGTACAATGTTTATATTATGTGTCTCAGTAGAAAGATATTTTCTTGTTCCATTTTGCACTTTCCGCTACTTTCACAAGATCACTCTGTCGGTTGACTGGCAGAATAAGTCCTAGGCTTTAAGTCCTCCTATTGTCTTATAGATAAATGTCATCATTTATTAATACTCGGCGCAAATATCTACTTTGGATAGCATCGCAGTGGCACGGGCAGTAGAAATTAGACGACTTAAAAACGAATGGGAGACCACGTAAATTGGAGAAAAAGTAGGAAAGTGGATCTTGGAATCTGATGGAAATTTACCAGAGTAAGAAAAAAAAAGAGATACGAGTTATATAATCTGACATTCGACTTAAATCAACTATAGGGAAAAATTAAAACAACATTAGAAAAATTTGTGATAAGAATAATTGTCGCTGTAGTCACCTTGTGTAATTACTTACACGGTTTCCACACAATACATTTATTAAATAAAAGCCATTAATAATTCCAAATCTGTAATTAAATCTGCTAATCCAATTACGCTATCTTAAGCGTTATCTATCCTTAATACAGTCGGGATAAATATGTATGCATCTGGAATTAGCATTTTATCTCTTATACCATTTGGTATTCATGTATACGACGCAGTGCATACCGAGTGGCATAGTGAATTAATTATAACGCAGCATGAGTTTCCTTTTGTGTGTTTTGCGGAATGACCCTGGTGTGTGGTGGAAATAGTGGTGTTATTGAAGATTTGTTTGTTAGCTTTACTGTGGTCAGTTTTGTTAGAAAGGATTTTTCAAGTCATAAATTATTATTATAATAAAATTCTTCAAGTTATTATTATTATAAAATAGAAGTCACCATAGTCGTATCTATGTCGTAAAAAATGCCACCCTTTCAACTATATACAGCCAGATAAATGTTTATCAAAATCAAAATCAAATCATTTATTCAGAAATTAGACCTTCACAGGCACTTTTTCACGTCATATTCTAAATTAAATGACGTTTACCACAGCTACAAACTACTAGCATTTCGGGACGTTTATTTATTTATTGAAGCTCTAATGTAGAAAATTAATGAAAATACAATTTGTACTTGTATATTATGCGGACTTAAAGTTAAGCTTTATCCAGCAGTCATACAGATAATTTTATGTGGGTGCAAAATATACTATATACATTTTTTAGTACGAAATGTGAATAAATTTTAACGACTATCAAGTACATAGAGTATTTACACGATGTCCAAATGATGGTATTTTTTTAAATAATTGAAAGCAAACAAAAGGCTCCCCGCTTCGCCTCCGGTCCGGACCATTAATGCAACGAAGGTTTTAAATCTTCGTATGAGCGACACAAACAAATTACCAACGAAAACACGGTCGAAATGAAACAAAAATATATCCGGAACCGCGGAATTTGTTACTGTAAGACAATAGAAGTGTTGCGGTATTTTAGGATATTTTTATTTTAACTTCTTGACACTGGAACTACGTGAATTGGGAGCTGTAAACTGACAATCCATAGCACACAACAGAACACTATGGCGCTCATTTGTTTCGGAGGCCAAGACTACATTAGAGTCATTGAGCCAGAGGAGTAAGTAACTTTTTTACAGCCAGTTGTCATTCATAAAACATTATATTTTCCTGACACTTGAACGTTACTTTTTATTTAAAAAAGTTACCGGTAAACTAACGAAATCAGTTCAAAACATAATTAATATCAACAAGAAGTGTTGTGGACGTTTTGTAATACCTGATGTGAACTGCATAATGCGTTTGAAATTCCGTAATTCACACATTCAATCGAACAGAATTCTCGCTCAAATTTAAAATTTCGATTTTCAAAATGTTTCCGTGTAGCAGATAGTTTCGCATAAAAGACGCGAGTGTGTAAGAGAGATGGCACTTCTATTTGGCTTGTTACTATAAATTCATTCGCCGGGACACATTCCCTCATAAATCACGTGTTTCGTTTACAAATTCAGAATAATGGAGTATTGTTTTGGCGGAAACTCGTCAAAATTACGTCAATATTAATTTGAAACCGCATCTAACTTGCGGTGTACCAAACTGCCATGGTTTGTTGGACACTCGATTGTAATAGAAGAAACATACAGGTTGTTACAAAATGGTCGTGTTCGTGAATGAAACACACATAAGGACTTTCTTGGCACTATTAATCGAGTGGTTTGCCGTTACCTCTATTTCAGACACAAGTTGATAATTAACCAGAGTACAGTCACGACGTTTTCCTTCACCAGAAGCAAGTGGTGGTCGATGAAAACTACTACACATTAGTCAGATTGGTAAACAAACTCATGTGGCATGAGTAGGATTCGAACTTGGGACCTTGCGGTTCACAGTCTATTAACCATTACACCACTACCGCACAAAATACATATACGAAGTGGTAAAATACCTGTGTTGATATTAATTAAACTTCGCACAAGGATCCGTCCAAAGGAACCTAATCTTTTCACTTCGTATGTTCGCGATATTTGATCTTGCAACAGAGCTGGTTTGATTTTCAAAAATTCTTCAACCCAGATTATTTATTTATTCAAATATGTACTTACTTCAATTAAACATAGTCTGGAATGAGAAAAGCCCGTTGATAACCAATTAAAATCAACTATAATTTTGGAGTTAATTTTGTCACAAAATACTCAATAAAAAATTCTAAATTGGCGCTTTGTAGTTTTTAATAATAGCGGAATCTGTTCCCCTACTCGTGCAGCTAGCCGCGATCCATGGGAATTTATCCGGAAAATACCGGACAAAACCGGCTTTGTCTCTGCTGTATCAACCCATTAATAACATTACAATACAATACAGCGATCCTGTCACCCGGGAATTAGATTTGTGAAAACATAATGCTGCAAACTCCAAAATTATAAGATTATTGAACAGTCAAACGCAGATTTTGACGTTATTTACATAAAGTTTACCTTTAGAATTCAGATGTGGATACATATCTGCAGTTGATATATTCAAGCAGGAATAGGGTGGTTATTATTGAAAGGATTTGAATAAACCTTCAAATCCTTTGTTGTGTTGACCATGTTATGTTGAATGAAACCCTCATGTTAAATACTAATAATCATACAACATCTTCCCCTTAAAACTTTAATGGCATTTCTTTCCCCTTAAGGAAAATGTAACTATTAAAAGAAAGAACAAAAGGTTTCAACGACTTACAATATAGTTAAGTACACAATTACTATTTTATTAGACTTAGTATTGAAATGAATAACAAATATGGAAAAAATAAACGACCCAACCTAGCCCTATGAAAATACACGGCTTGACCTTTCTTGTCGTCACGTGTCGACACGCTGACTCGTCTATTCACATCTTTTTATCTGACTTATTTGGACACGGGTGGAGCCGAGCACAACCGCTAGTTAAGTCATATTTTTTCCTTCAGAGGGCCACTCTGAAATATTTTCTTTCGAGCAAAATGGTTTATCTAATGAAAGCTTTGAGGTAAATGAAGATGTTAACGTAGTATATAATGTTATACAAAACAGGTGCGGATCTAACGCTCAAAAAAAGTTGTGGCACAGCCAACGAAAAACACCGAAATTGAAGATTTGATTTTGCTTGATTTATTGCTTAGAATTACAATTGAGACTTTACTACAACAAAACAGACAAAAAAACATCTGAAAAATATGATTTTGAAAGTTGATGTAAGTTATTTTCTGGATCATAAAAAGCAATTTAAGATTGTGGGTCTAAAAAAAAGTAAAAAAACGAACTAAATATTTTTTTATCAAGATGTTAAGATTGGTTGATATTTATCCAGTGTTGCTAACCAAGAGTCCCTTCTCGTGTTTCATTTAATTTCTGCTCTTTATATACAGACGGCGCGCCCCTCACCACTACAACTGCGGATCCGCGCGTGATCCTCAATTCTCTGCGAAATGTTTGTCTACTCGTGAGCACAAAGCCGGTCGCCGGAGGCTGGTTCTTGTTCAAAAGATGTCTGTCTGTCTGTATATAACAGTAAGTGAACGAACAGTTTGTTTAAATTCGCCAAAAGAGCCCGTATTTGCCGGTTATTCTTAATTAAATATTGCTTTTGAGATACGACACGAATATTTTGCTACTTTTTGAAAATACAAATTAGCGTTTGTCCGCGGATTCACTCGCGTTAGATTCCTGCGTTTATTTTTCCGGGATAAAAGGTACAATCTACGTGTATACAAAATTCTAAGAAGAAACCTGCTTATCCAAAGCAGGTTAATTGGGAAATGGTAATAAACAAACTTACTTTCGTTTTTATAATATTAATATATGCAATGGTTATAAGTTATTGTGTTATATGTGCTGTGTGGGAATTTCATAGGTCTAGGTTACCGATTACTTGACCATAGTTTACCAGTAAAAAGAATAACACTTAAATACACTCTTAGATTAAAACTATAGGAACAAAACTGTATGTTGATTACTTGCATGTTTAATTCCATAAGGTTCGTAAATAAAAATCTTACACTCAATATTTTCCCGATTTATTCACAAAAAATCGAGCGCAAACGTCGGATTTTTGGGAATAAATCATTTCTACACGTTACAAAGTTTGAAAGTTACTCTTTTTAACGTAACTTGTGAGGAAGGCATAACTTGAAACTTCGCGTCTGGCTTGGAGTTGAGTTACCAATGATGTTACTATTTTTATATTTAAATACCAGCGACGCTCTTTCGCCCGGTTATACCCATAGTAAATTATACACATGTGGCGACATCTATCACGCCACATACACAACGCCGCAGATGTGAAAAAAAAAGTCGGCCAAATGTAACGAATAACAAGCCACACAACACATAGGTGATCCACGACATCTACGGAAAGATGGCACTACGGTCGACTCACTATAGAAAGCTAACAACCTAGACCGCGCAGACATTGCGTTTACGATTGGAAGCACATATATCGGAGCCGTGCGGTTCCCCAGGCGCGACACCTAGTCTGGCGGGAAGATCTTCCCTTTGTGGCGGTCGAGCATAATCACCTAGCTCCCGCTACACACATAAATCAAAATCTGTTGCGTAGTTTTAAATATCTAAGCTAAGCATATATAGGGATGGACAGCGGGAAGCGACTTTGTTTTATGTAGTGATTCCACATACTAGGGTTAAAACTATACGTGCATGACGACAACACAAACACTCGAAAGAATAATATAATGTATAATATAACAGAGAAGGTTAAAAAGCCTGCGCAAAAGTTTTTACTGGTGACAAATTGTCAATTCACAGACGAGAGTTGTTCGCTAAGTATTTCAGCGACATTGGAAAGTCGATCCAACTTGGGCATCGACTGGAAATGTCACCCCGTCTCTCTGACAGGTGAGCGACGTGTGTTTGTTTGTCTGTTCTTGTTTGTTTGAAAAATTTATGAGAAAACATACTAATATTATAAATGCGAAAGTTTGAGAGGATGTGTGTATGTACATATGTTTGTTACTTTTTCATGCAAAATCTACTGGAGTTCCCACGGGAGCGAAGCCCCGGGGCGCAGGTAGTTTGTATATATCATATACATACAATATCACGTCATTATTGCTTACAGGGTAGACAGAGCCAAGTTGCAAAACTCGAAACGCTATTTAGCTGTACGGTATAGGTAAATGTTAAAACTTTCGTATTTTCCCCGTTTGCCCTTAGGTTCAAATAGCACAATGCATTAAACCACTCAAAATCAGCATTACCCTAAAATACACCAACCTAGATTACCGGATTACAAGCTATTACAAAATGAGGGGCAAACATGCAATGAGGTTGTATGCACTTAATGTGCATCTGAATTAATCGAGTGCCCTCCACAATTAGCTTAATATCAGCTCAATATCAAGCACTATTCGAACCCTAGTGCCGGATCTAACAGTCCTAGCTGCCTGGGCGAAATTTCTGTTGTGGCCCTTGTTGTGTGCACGGATATAGAGAAGGACCCGGTATTTTGTGCACATCTACAAAAGCGGGGTTAATAACATGCTTCTTCTTTGTTTTTTTTTGCCTCATTTTTGTGTGACTTAAAAAAGTTTTTCGGTAAAAATTTGCAAAGACTCAAATCTATCTTGTTTTACTGTAAATCTTGGGCGGTCGTGTGCTGTGTGTGTGAAAAAATACGCATGGATTTGGGTTTATTTCCTCAATTTACACTCAAAAAAGAAAATTGGCAAAACACTGGGCGTTAACTCAACTCTGGTTTGTGTATGACTATGAGTTAACACTAATGCGAGCGCGCAACTGCGCTGTAACAGATATAACAACAAAATTCATTTTGTGTCTCGTTGAACGCCCGCAAAAGCGAGTCACGCAAACCTGAGTCGCCCCTTTGTATCCATCGTCCAGGTACCGTTGTCAATACTTACGCCACCGTTACTGCTGATCCTACTAATTAACCTGTCCGGGAATGATCGGGAATCATGGCAAAGTCTTGTTTGATGAAATGATGATGATGGCGTATTGATTCGATGGTGGCTGAGAGATTTTCTGTTCAGAATTCAGTCAAAACTAAACTAAAGTAGGTGATTTTAATTTCAAAATTTATCTTCTCCATATACTTAATCTTACGGATATTAAACGAGCAGATATTATAGGCAACGACAGAAATCCCAATGAAAGTTAACTTCAGGCTCGCGAACGGTTGGAAAATCTCAGCGGAACTTTCAAAAGAATTTTACGTTGACCCGTGTTTCGTAGCTGCAACCGTGAACACGCGAAGACGAAACAGAAAGTGATAGACCAGAATGAATATAAAATTTTCAAGGTAAAGTATATAATAGAGATAGTTTACAAAAGTTCTTTAGCTTTGGCGAAATCGGTATAAAATAAACAATGGATATATGTAAAAGTTTGCTCAAAGCGTTTCAGAATGTTTCAGTACTACCAATTTCCAGACAGGTATATATCCTGTCTGGTGCGGATAAGCGGCAATTATTATTCTTCTTCATTTTCACCGCTACGATAAATGAATAGAATCTGATGATTCTGCTCACACAAACATTCATTGGCGCTTATGTCCAGTGTGATGGTGTGTTAGGTTACGCTTCATACGCCCACGATATACCAATTTACATTTAATCTCACATAATCAGAAATAACTAATTATTGGGCTTTAACATTCAGTTATTAGTTTTAATTGAGTGAAAGTAAATTAGCCTAATTGTCTTCCTTTGCTATCGAAAAGGGAATTGACACATATGTACGTACGTTTTTAATCTTCGTGACGGCTACATACTATAGTTTCTATACACAGTTTGCCGAACTTTTGCGGGTTCGATATCCATTGCCGATTTTTCATTGCGGTGAAATGAAAACTCTCATATAAACTATGCAATGTTCGTGCATTCGCGTCGGCATATGTCTGAGGTCCGCGCCGGAAATGCAATGAGTAGAAGTCTACTTGTACTTGGGTTAAAACGCTCAAGATTGAAGCCGACGTAAACGTTTATCAATAAACTTACTTTGTTATCTTAAAGCACCAAAGACGCCTAACAATGTTCAATAGATAGTGTGAGCTAACAAGGTTAATCTAACCTACTTAAAGTCTTTTTGCACCTTAACGGGTGTTTTTAACTTCACCGCTCCAGTTAGCTACGTGCCTGTTAATTTACTTAGACTGGGAGATCTAATGGGGGCTTTTCTCGCAATTAGCCACAATTAAGATACTTCCCGCAGTACGATGTAAGACGTTGGCTTGTGAGATGTTTTCTTATAATATTTTTTATTGTCTGTGGCCTGTGTTTGTCTCCGAGTCATTCATTATAATATCTATTCCATATTTCATCAAAATCTGCCTAGCAGATTTCCATGAAAGCGTGATAGAAAGACAGACAGACTTCTGCATAAAGTAATAATATGTAAATATCAATTAGGGAGTAATATTTATCTATATCTCATGCAAGCGCATACCCGATAGTATCATTCTCATTCTAGAGACCAGGGTTCAATTTCCTAGGATTTAGGGAGACATTTTTCTATTGTACTTAAATAAATTTGTGTCTATTCCATTCCTGTAGCAACGATTTCTAATATAGATTTGTTCATTTTTATTCTATTACAATAGTACTTTAAAAACGGATACTTGAAAAACCCCCAATATTACGTAATGGATGTATTTTTCAGTACTTTTTACTGCTATTATATTACTTTCGAATTTTTATGTGTTCTAGTTAACTGCTATTTTATTGTTTCATGAAAAACTGAAGCTGTTTTAAAAAAACTTTATAGTGTTTTTAGTGGCAAAATCAATTTTAGATGGTTGCATTAAACCGGCTACACACTGTCGCCTGTCGCAAATGATATAGTTTATAATATTGAGTAGTTTGAGACAAGGAAAAAGCAGCTATACCTATATGTATAGCCGGCATTGGCAATTTGCTTGTTTTGCGAGATAAGACATTTGACGTCTTGTCAAGATCCGACGATGTCTTACACCGTGGGAATTGGAAGGAATTGCCTCGGGATACTGAAACCCAATCGATTGGTCGATGTGTCGGGTGCCGTATCGGCTTCGGGAAAACAGATTCATTTAGTAATTAAACTCCCTTAATTTACTCCGAGCGGCACGTTCGATGTTTGTTATTGAGATATTTATCTAAGTTATGAGTTTATCAAACAAATATAGGTGATATATGGTACTTATATAAGACTAAATGCGAGAAGGATTATTTGCCAGACAACCTTTTTTAAATTTGATTTTTAATTTATCTTGGGACCTTTTGGACACTTCCGCTTCCACAGTTCGTCAGGATGATAAGATCCCTAAGGAGAAATAGTTGAATAGATGGATTAACTCCGAAGCGGTTAACAAAACTCTTATCTCCGACCCCAACCTGCCAGTTCCTGGTTTTGATCTTTCGCGAAAATACTCGATGCAAATAAATAGGTAATAGAACTTCGCAAGGAAGATGCGCCGAATTGCTGTGCAGATGAAACTTCTCGGACAGTCCTCTGTGTCCCTGCGAGGGGAGGTCCAAATGCGGCACGTCACTGACCTCTGCACATTATACTCTATTGAAGGCGGCATTGTCAGGGTCCACGAAGCCGATAATGTTGTCCAAAAATGGATTGATGGCTTGCCTCTCGATTTTTAGTCCAAGTTTGTGTTGTATGGGAAAAAAAACATTTGCAAATAATAATGTTAGGACCTTAGGACTTTAGTTATTCTAGTTTCATACATTTGGAATCTTTGTATTTTTAACCCTAACGCAAAAGAAGGGGTGTTATAAGTTTAACGCGTCTGTCTGTGTATCTTTCTGTAGCATTGTAGCTCCCAAATGGATGAACCGATTTTCGTTTAGTTTTATTTTTGTGTCATAGATAATTTTGTCCCGAGTGTTCTTAGCCATGTTTCATGAAATTCTGTTCAGCCATTCAAAAATTGTGGCGAAATTAATATTGAAAGTCGGGGGTTTTTTAATTTGTCTAACAAATAAACTTTTCATAAATAACATATGCCGTCGAAACATGAAGTTTACCGAAGTTTGACCGAAACAATATCTGTATTGTTTTACTTAAGTATCTACTAAAATCAAAAATCTTATGTAGTTCATAAATATAAGTTTCGATTTGAAGAAAAATATAAGAGATAGTGACAATGGAACCTGTTTTTCTTAGAGCGAATCCAATACTCGTACAGCGTTTTCCCGACAATGCTCTTTATGTTTCCGTCCCTCTGAATAAACACAGTTGCCGACGACGCGGGGCGCCATATAAAAATCTATGAATTTCAAGCGATTTCTATCAGCACGTGTATTGTTTTGTATTAAAATAATATATCAACGTATGAAGGTGTATGTAATATGGACGGTATGTCAGAAAAAGGGTGAGAAATCAGTTTGTTATTACAATTTGACAAAAGGGATATTGCAGGGATTTATTATCAAAACGTTCTATGATGATATGTTTTGTGGATATTAATAAAACTAAGTATATGGAATATCTTACCTTTAGGAGGGATGTCTGTGCGTTTGATATCTGGAACATAACAAAAACTAATTAGCATTATTGTATTATAGTGTATGCACACATTCGGTGAACTTGTGGCGTGTGATTTTGCCCTAAAATAGGACGAGTCTTTATCTTTCCGTGGATGTCGTACTAGGCGATTAAGGGACACATAGCCTAGGCAGCTGATAGGCAATAATAGTATTCCAAATGACGTAACCGAGCTCCGGAGATGAGAGATATATATATATATATATATATATATATATATATATATATATATATATATATATATATACTTACAGCGAACTCAAGACGGATCGGGCGCGAATCAACGTACGTTACGTAGTTAGTATAGGTTTTTATATTACTGCAACAAAAACCAGCAATGTACATTGAATTCTTCACATTGGGCGAAACTTTAGCACATAGTGTATTTGTATTATAACACACAATAAAACGGTATTTTTAGCCTACAAGTCGCGGGTTTCAAGCCATAGGGGTATAAACAAACCTATTTTTGATTATATCCATAGCTCGAAGCCCGCGTAGTGCTTTAGCAGTCAATGTTTATGTACTTTCCGAACAAATTCCGATAAAATTCCAAAATAAAGAATAAAAAGCATGTAGCCTTAGCCTCAGACATCGGCGCCGAATATTTATTAATACTTAAGCTCCCTCCACACGAACCATAGAGTGTAGAGGGCGCTACACACGATCATAAACCAGACTTCACGTCCAGCCTTTGTTCCAGACGTATTTCTATGCTAATGTCTTAAATTAAAAAGATTACGGATGAGAGGCGTCGTGCGATCCGCGTTTCAATGACGAACATAAAACAGAAAATTTTTCATTTCCGAGGTGATGACATCTCGACCCGACTACACAGGCGGATTTTACTCAGAAAAGAATTCAGTATCGGGAGAAATAAAACAATTAAATAGTATGTAAACAAAACTAAAGAATATGCAAGATATTATCACAAACGTGTCATGAGAATGTTTTGATCTGCATTTTACTTGACTGAGTCACCGAAATTCGGGAAAAAAATTCGTAAAAATGCTCTTTTTTACGCTCACAGCTTCATAACCCTAAATAAATATATTAGGACAAATCACACAAATTTAGCCAGATCCAAAGTAAGTTCGAGACTTGTGCTATGGGATTCTAACTCAACGATACTATATTTTATAACAAATACATATTATATAGATAAACATCTAAGCCCCGGGCCAATCAGAAGAATATCATTTTCCATCATGACCCGACCGGGGATCAAACCCGGGACCTCTCGGTTCAGAGGCAAACACTTTACCACTGCGCCACCGAGGTCGTCTAAATGCAACCGACACGCGAGAATGGTGATGACAATTGATCTATTGATGAAGAGACCTTTCTGTTCTGTTTCTTTGTTACGCTAATAACCCTTAATTCGGACGGTTTCGACTTGCGCAAGAGTGGTGGGTGGCCGGCCACCCGCACGCCTCTGCGCTATCTGCGCGATAGTGGAACATGTCGACTTTATCGATAGATTTTAACGATTTTAATTACAATAGGTGGCTCGATAATACTCGATATGTCGATTAAGGTTGTTAATACGGGTCCGTTCTCTTTGGCGCCCGCGAATGCTAATGGAATTCTCGACAGGGAAAAGGTTTTTATATTTTTGAATATTTTAATGTTTTTATTTTCGATTGAAACAAAAAAATTACTAAAATAATTCAATGTTTCAAATGAACAATTCTTGTATTATGCTTGTATACGCTTTCTCGAAAAAGACTCTAAAGGATTTTGTGAAATGATTTAAGAGTATTCTTATGACCGCTTCGCTGTGTATGTAATTGTACTCGTATGTATGTATATACATACATACATAAAATTTACTCTAGTTAATACTACTGTAATTGTCATAAATATAATAATGTAGATAAATTTATTTCTATAATAATTATAATTTCCTTCGATAAAATAGGATAAAGTAGGATCAAACCGTTAGTTCAACAGAGCCCAAGCCACTTTATGAGGTACGAAGCTCCGCTCCGATAACCTTTGATGTCGTGGTTTCGGCGAGATAAGTCCGGCTTAGAACCCCGAACCTATCTGTTGTCAGCTCCGATATCTCATAAACCTTTGATGTATCGGGTTTTATGAATATTGTGACAGCGAAATTGGATTAGACGTGTAATTCCACTTAATTTCGGTGAACTTATCACGTGATAAGAAGGTTTTGTCTTCTTCGAAGTCATTTTTTATGGGTATGTAATTTGGCTATAAGTTTAAGTGCACTAGTATGTATGCGATTACTTGCCATTAGACGCGCTAGGTCGTGATAAAAAGTAATGTCAGATATCTTTAGGCACTTGAATAAAATCTGACAATACACTCGAAAATAAAGAACAATTTTAAGGCCTTGTGTTTATGGTAATAGTGATGTATGAAATATATTAATATTTCTTTTTATTATAATGTTAATCAATATTACTTACGCTACGGCGTACCTAACAAACTTATTTTTCCGTCTGGAAATAATAAAACTTCGAGCTCATTAGAATTTGAATGCGTTAATCGAATGTCAATAAGCAACAAGGGCTGTAATAGGGCTCAGAAATCACATAATTTATCACGATCATGACACGACTTTCCCTACACGAACAATAATGAAATCAAAACTACTTTTTATGCTGCATTCTGTTTACACTGGATCTCAGAGTAGATACTCGTACGTACACGGAATTTTTGTGGACAATTTTGTACGTTATCTAGATTTCAAATTTTTGGGTGGGTAAATCCTTAAATGTTTGTAAGGTTCGCAATAAATTAATTAAATATAAATAAAAAGTATAAACAGAAAAACTACTACCTTTATTAGGAGTCTATCGTTCATACTAGAACATATAACGTAAAAAGCGTGTAAGTAAAACAAAATTAGTACGAATTTATTAGACAATCTATATCTATATTATTATAAAGAGGTAAGCGTTTGTGACTATGTATGTTTGAGGCAGCTAATCGCAGAAACTATCGAACTGATTTCAAAAATTCTTTCACCATTAGAAAGGTACATTATCCAAAATTGCTATAGGATATTTAAAATTCTCACGGAAGCGAAGTCCCGGGCAACGTCTAGTAATATAAGAAATGCAAATAATTAAACAAAACTGTTTGCTTCCTTAACCTTTAATTTTTCGAATATAGTCACTTGTATTTTATAATACAAGTGAGACTAAGCTGCGTTTATACGCAGCTTAGTCTCTATGTCTGCACCTACTTTGTGATTCGAACACTATCCATCACTATAATAAACAGCCTTTCTTAACAATAGTAGCATTGTATTTGTAAAGGTCTTCATACACGATCGATCAAAATCCTTCATTAATTTGTCGTACGATTAATCGCCAGGCAATGTGGTAGTCTGGCCGGGCAATGTTATAAATGACCGGAACGGGGCCGTAGCGCATTATCTGGGATTTCTTAAAGCAATCGTTATGTGGTACAAGTGTGAAGAAAAGGTGTTTTTACGCGGTTATAATATCAGTGCTTTAAACAGAATATTTAAAAAATAACTCCTTGGTTTATTGCATCTGATTTGTTCATAAATCGATCCATTTAGCGAAAACATCGAATTGGTAACAGTATATCAAGTCTTTAATTCTACTGGGTAGACAGAAAATGCTATGTTTAGCCGGATAACGTTGAGCTTAATGGTAGAAATGGGATTTAAAAAAAAAACAAATCCCTTCTTTCTAGCCAGTTATATACATCAAAATGAATTAAACTCAAGTTTTTTATTGTTGTTTTATTTTTAGATTATATATATATATAGATTTTTATTATTATATATATAGATTTTTAGATTATTATAGATAGATCTTTAAACTCAATGTTTTATTTTTAGATTAACAAATTAACGCTTCCATTACGGTCAGAATTATTCCGATGACTAAAAGAGACCTTATTCAGACTAAGCCAGCTAGATAAACAGAGCTGAATAAGAAATAAATCAAGCGCCAGGCCAGACAATGCTCTGTTCAGTCTAGAAGCAATACCAACTGCATAGTTTAAATTTTTGGATCGCTATTTCTCTTGACTTGCGCTGCGGCTGATTTATACGGTATGGCTACACGAAATTGTTTATCCGGTGAAAGTTAGTTTTAATAGCAATATTTTTTTTTTTCTGAACGAAAATTTAGACGATGAAGGGAAGCCAAATGAATGCATATGAGTAGTACGAAAATATTTTAAACGAAATCGTAGCAATGAAAAATATCGCTCAAAGTAATACTGAAAAAATATTGTGTCATTGTCCGCCCCTTTTTTTAGTGTTCCATATTACATAAGATAATTACGAAACATATTTAGAATAATTTCGTTGTCCGTCTGTCAAGACTCTTTTTCTTAAGAACGCTTCAAGTTGAAAATATAAAACACTCGGGTCTAAAGTGTCTGATCAACTGTGAAAAACTTGGAAGGAACGTCAAAGTCATCAAAAGATATGACTATTTTTGTGCGTGTATGCCTTCAAATAGTTTTGCCTTGAATAGTTACGCGTCAATTATTGCCAAATGAAGTGATAGTACATAAATAACAAGAAGTAAACGCTGTTGCCTATACCTTGCGCCATCTATAACGAGCGTGATTTATGCAGGTGGAGGCCGCAATCACGCGCCATTGTAGCTGGACGCCGGACGGACTGTCCGAACGAACGGTCCGGAGCGGCGGACCAGCGACCGATTCACTGCTCCTTATTGACGCATTTCAAACTCATTTCAACCAACGCCAATTGAAAGCACCTGTTTAAAGATAACTCACTTTTTGGCCTAATAATGGTACTTGTACATTTCTGGTATTTGTAAACTCGAATATTACTTTTTTATTTCTTATTCAATTTATTTCGTTTCATTTGTATACCAGTAAGTCTATGGAGGAACTCTGTATACAGTTCGAAGGCGAGATACAAGTTGGGTGCAATATGATCTGATTATCTCAAAGTGACCTCACACCAAACACACCTCCAATCAAACTGACCGCGGACCGCAACTGGTTTCAACCGGATTGCTAACCGCCCGACACTGGTCTGATTCCGGACAGTTGTCGAACCGATCTTGTAGGTATTATTCATCTATTTCTTGTGGTATAGGGTGTGCTATATTTCTTTAGACGCCAGAATGATTTTTTCAAACACCAGCTAAAAGTCACGTTATGTCATGTTATGTTCGCTGCAGATTTGGATGATGAAATAGAGTACCTAGGTATCCAACGCAATTTTATTTGTATACCCCGTAGCGTTACAGGTTTACATAGGCTGTGGGGCCCAGCGCCCACTACTCATCAGGTCGACTGTATGCCTGTTTGCTTGCTTAGTAGTATAAAAAAACCATGAGTGACAAGGCTAAAAGCAATTTGAATACAAATGTATATAAACAAAACGCAAGCAGAAGAAACCGCGAACAAAGCCTTACTGTTGTATATAGATATTATAGAATAGAATGCGCCCAATGTGACCAAGACATGCGCATGTAGTGTTGTATATATTTCGCGGCCGCCGCAATCCACCGCACGCACGCTGCGGTGCTCGGCCGTCCGACTGTCGGATGCCGGACCGCCTGCGTTTGACGGGTTAAAGGAATAAAATGCAATGTTGAATTGTGTTTTTTTAGTAAATTAAAATGAGTTTGATACAATAAAAGATTAATTGATTCATTCAGGGCCGGTAACGCGCCTGTGAAACTCCTAGCGTTATAAGTATCTATAGGCAAGATATATGTCCATTATTCATCATGTGGACCGCATGAATAAAAAACTGAGTGACATGGTTAAAAAACTATTTGAAAAAAAAAAAACAATACAAAATGCTATACTGTGATTGTTAAATACCTATAATATAGAGTAGAATGTGACCAAGATATGCGCACGTAGCGTATAATATTTCGTGGCCGCCGCAATCCACGGCACGCAAGCTGCGGTACTCGGCCGTCCGGCTGTCGGATGCCGGACCGCCTGCGTTTGACGGGTTAAAGGTAACGCCATAGCGGAATTAAAATGCATTGCTGAAACGCGTTGATTTTATTTTATGTTCCGCATGGTTGTAAATCTTTTAACTGTTTTTTTTTAATAAAAATATTGTTATTAAATTAATTGTTAAATAGTAGCTGTTGATCGCAGATCCGCCCGCGGTAAGCTAGATTTGATATCGGGTCATTAACTACCTATATGTATTCGGAATATAATCGAAATGGACTTAGTGGTTTAGCCGTGAAAGCATGTCCGAGAGACTTTTGCATTTAGAATATTATTCTAAACATGAATTAAAGACACAACTCCGCGATATTTGACTATTTTTTGTTCTTTCTTATTGAGGTATTCTTTCATTACGTAATTTGGGACGATGTTACAAAAACAATCGACAATTCATGAAGATCGGTGCTTTTTTTAAAAAAAAAGAGCTTGGAAATGGATCCAAACTATACTAATACGTTACAGCGTTATGGGTAAGCTGTCCTTACAGTAGTGGCAAAAAGTGCCGGGCCCTACGATCCATCAGAAGCCGGATCTAAAGCTCGGTTCACACGGGAATGTTATATCACGTTTTTTTGCCATTGCCATAAAAAGTGATGCAATGTATACAAAATGGCGAATTTTTGAAATGTAGCTGACTTTATATATATGGATCTTTGGTCTGAAAATAAAAGATTATTATATTAATATTTAGCAGTGATCAATTGCCATCAGGATGACTCGCTTGGTTGTTTATCGTCCTATGCCTTATTAAGTTTTTTTTTTTTACAAAAAGTGACATTTTTGACTTAAGCTTAGCTGTCAGAAATATTGACGCATTAAACACAATTATGTCACGGAATCAACACGTGCCAATAAATCATGTAGTGTGCAGTAAACAGTGAAGGAGCTCCCTTGTCGGGAGTCGAACTTAGGTGCACGGTGGTATGCATGAGCATATAAATAACACATTGTCATTCAAACTAAACGTGTACACAACATTTCGGCTCAATTGGTTGAAGATATCTGCTTGAAATTGAAGTTGCGTTTGTAGCCATACATATAATAATTAATACTCTTATACATACATTGCCAGTTAAATAAATGCTAAAAAAAATATGTAAAAATGTACTTGACGCGCCACCAATCTGTGAGAGTGATATTTGTGATTATTGATAATATAAATCACGCTTGCTCTGAAGGTCTGCCACGAATCATACAAACACACTAACGTTACTAACCTTTACACATGCTATCCCTTTTTCCCATATCGTGTAAAAAAAAGAGGGAACTTGTGGACTCTTTGACGTGCTACGTTTTTTTTTTTTTTGTTTCTTGGTAGCTTCCCAGTTTTCTGCGTTCTGTCGGACCAATATAACAATAATTGAAAGGTGGTAAATGAAGATTTACGATAATATTTTTCGAAAATGTACCAATTACCATGAAAATATATAGCAAGCAATAATTTAAGCTCTGGCCTTGAGTTTCACAACTCCTGGCTCTGTCTACCCCGTAAAGATTACATACTGTATTTATACATATACAGGGTTACTGGTATCTAACGTATAACCTTCCAACGGCGCATAAGGTACATAGAGACTGACATATTTTGTTCTACGACTTTTGTCTAAATGTAATAAATACAAACATTTTCCTTTATTTTAGTTTTAACGTCGTTTTTATAAAACGTTAACTCTATGTTAGATTCTGCTACATAACGCTACTGTACTGCCCCGTGTTGCTTGGCTATTACGTAGAATTAAGATGTATAGAATCGCAAAGTAGATTGTATTTTTTTTTATATGAAAAAAGAACTACGAATCACGAAAAGTCGTAGAATAAAAGTTGCTCGTTTTGATATACCCAAGTAGTCTTTAGCGGGTTTTTCGTTTGATACCAGTAACCCTGTATAAAGCGATACATCACCCCTCACTCCGGTTGACGTAAGGCAGCGTTCACACTGGCCCGCATACACTCTTAATGGCAACTAATCCATCTTAGTCTTGTACACTTCCCTTACGAGTGATCGCTCACTAATCGACGAATATTTTAGTCTTTGCAAGGCATATGTTCTCCTACATCATTAATGAAGGTAATTGGATGAATTACGAGATTGGTTACAACCGTAATGAAGATACTCCGGTGCCGTGTAGAACAGGGAATTTTTCAGTTGCGATTCAAGAAATAATTTTAAATTGTTTATATAATATTCTTATTCGAATTGCAACGTCCAATTTATGAGTACATATTTATTGTCCACTAGGTTTTACGCGCATTTTCGCCCGCATATATTTTCCACGGAAACAATTTTTTGTCCGGGATGAATAATTAAATTTCCCTACGTCCTTCTCCATATTTCTAATTACATGTTTGCAAAATTTCAAGAAGATTTGATGAGTAGATAGATATATATTATCCGTATAAACCTTTCGGAAATTATATTTCTACGAATCGGAAGGATTTTTAATATTTAAATCATGGTAGCCGAAGGATATGGTTCGGTAAAAAAAAAAGAAAAATAAACATCTTCCCATTGCCAATCAGTTCCAATTTCAAACCGTCTGATTACGTTCCGTTCCGCGCTCATTCAAGATCACTCGACGTAATTAACATCTACATTGAGTTATTTAGGCGCCCGCATGTGTCGGCGGAAACGGAACGCGATTGACATATTAGTTTAGCGCTTGTTTTCAAGTCAGGCCATAATTTAGTAATAATCCATTGTATTTTACTTTATTGTTATGGTTCCGTACCTCAAAAGGTAAAATCGGAATCTTTGATTGGATCACTTCATTGTCAGTCTATCTGTCAAGAAACTTTTTTTCAGGAACGCGTAGATATTAAATATATCCAATATGTACTGTAATGCGTACCTATTCTCTGATTTTATTCCATACGACCGTGCAGCAAATTTGCTACACAGCATTTTGTGTGCACGGCAGATTAGTTAAGGACTAATTTTTAAATTTCTTTCACCATTACACAGCTGCATTATTCCCGAGCGACATAGGGTATTTAAAACCCGATACTCCCACGGGAGCGAAACCCCGATACGATTTAGTAGCAAACAAACATGACATGCGTGAAAACGTAAATTTATACATTTCCTTAACCCTGTTACCGCCTAATCCGCTCTTTTTACAACGCGATAAGCAAAACAAAGTTACCCTTTTGTTTATATTCTCGGGATTATCCCACTTTACCAAGTTTGATCAATTTGAAGGCTCGAAGCTTTTAATAAGCTCCCTGTTTGCCTTTCATTCCCGCTAATTCGCAATATCTCGTAGAATCTCTTAATTATCAAGATATCTTCATTACACAGGTTATACATATTATGTGCATGTTTTATAATTAAAATTACTGAAATTAACGCGAGTATTAAAAGGGCTTTTATTAATATTTAATGAACGATAACGTGTTTTTGGCAACGAGCTTTATATTAAATATTTCATACTCCATTTTTAATCTTAATTGCAGTAATTAATATAACTGCAATTTAATAATTTTATAGGTATCTATACCATGAACACACCATCGACAGTTGAACTTACCTGAAACAAAACAAGACATTTTATCAGTTACAGAATTAAATATTAACTAAAATAAATAATAAAATAATATATTAGGACAAATCACACAGATTGAGCTAGCCCGCCCCAAAATAAGTTCTAGACTTGTGTTATGGGATACTAACTCAACGATACTATATTTTATAACATATACATATATAGATAAACATCCAAGACCCGGGCCAATCAGAAAAAGATCATTTTCTATCATGACCCGACCGGGGATCGAACCCGGGACCTCTCAAATAATATTTGATTACCATTCTAATAGACAGGCAAAACTTTATGTTGTATTATAAATAATAATATAAATAATAATATAATTGTAAATAATAATAAATGGATGTATTTACATAATATGTAAATAGATCCTCATACCAAGTAAATTAAATTTATTTAATAACAAACTCAATTTTAATAACAACTTCAATGACTTCTTTGTGAATGGCGCAACAAAGAATTCATCTATCTATCTATCAAATTCATATAAATTTGTATTATAATTCAAATTATCACTCTTATTTTTTTGGTTTCTTCCACAGCCATCAGCTTTTTCTTCTCCACAATAATATAATCAACATCACGCATTTTACGTTTCGTGTACAAAATTGAAATACTTACACGAAAATGCCGAAGCATTTGAAATATTAAGGGGTGTGCACATAAAGGCGCATTTCAGTGCCCCACTAATGTCCACGCACTTAGAAAGATAGAATGCCATTCGCGCCCATGCCTTTCCCCAGAATAAGCTACTGTGTAGAAGGTTCACTGTAAAACAAAATCGCGAAATCTAAACTTATCCGTGGATTTGTAACGAAACTTTACACAAACTCAACTAAAAGACATGAGTTTGCGCCCATTTTTTGGAAAGAAACCGGGAGAAACTTGGGTAAAAACCTATCTCTGATTCCACCGCATGTTAAAGTGAAATATCAAAGTCTGGTTTCTTGAATCATCCGATCAAAAAAAAAAAAACCATCAGACTATTGATACAAGGACTTCTTTGCGTGCATTTTGGGGGACACGATATTGCTACAAAAATTATATTGCAACAATGAAATTTTTGTTACAACTTGGCATCTTATAGGTAACTTCAATTGCCCCTTGTGGGGTGCTCCGGCCATCGTACCTACATTTCAGTTTAATATGTCATCAGCTATAGCATCTACCGCGACCTAAAAAGGGTTGCTTTAATTAACAGGGCCGCACCCGGTCTCGAATTAGCATGATTTTGTTTTTCTGATTGTTAAAGAGGTCGCGTGTTGGTCTATTGTAAACGGGTAAAACAAACAAATGTGGTTGGAGACATATATATATATATCTGTAAAGTAATTTTACAAATTCAAAACGGACAAGATTATTTGAAAAATCATGAAACTAATTTTAGTCAGCATACGAGTGTAAAAGTGGATTTAAATGAACGGAAAAAAAGGAAAAAAAAACAAGCAGTAACTGAAAACGAATGTAGATTATCCGATTGACCGTTTTATTTTCCATTTGGTATCCGCGATTCGTTACGGAATCGAGATGAAACTAGCGTTTACGGTAATAGTTATTGAGCCATTTCGCGACACCAAAACACAAACGGTGTTACGCCACAAAATTCCGACTCGCAAACTTATTTCCCCGTTTTGCATATGCAATTCAGACGCGAAATATCGTTTTAAAAAGAAATTCCTTATGAGCGGTACGTAAATTCCATTTCGTCGCGTAAATGGCGTCGATGCTCCCACTTTTACAGCTACGAAAGGGTTCGAGCCAGTAATAAAGTAATTTATCCACTTTCGATAACAGGCCAATAATCCCACGCGGAGTTTGACGCGCGATCCGCGGCGTGCTTCGCGCGAGATAAGCGCAAATATATGCAGCGACTTCGCGCTACGAATCCGCCAATCGCCAACGAAAATTTGAAATTGGAACGCGGTATTCGAAGTGAACTTGCGGATTGGATTAGTGTACGTATTCCAGCCAGTGTGTCGATGCTTCGACGACATGTGCAAATTATACGACGTTAATCATCCCAACGTCGTGTTCGCAATTTCGAGAGGATAATCCAACCCTGTTGAAATGTCGTTCACTTAATTTTATTTCTGTGTCAGGTGTTGGAGGATTACGTTATAATTTGATTGTTAATCATGAGATGATTAACGTGGAAAACGGCGGTTACCCCTATTTATATTCATTATGTTACGACATTGCAGTTGATTTTCTAACAAGTTCATTGACTTATTGATGTTGACAATATAATTTGGTGCAATATTCATATTTTTGTAAATGTTTTCTAATAGCCATCAAATTGACCCTAAACCCTATTTCTGAAGTATATCGTTAAAAAGACACGATGAATTGTATGTGAATGATAAGTATTAGAATGTTTGCGAGGAATTTCAACGAATGTCATATATACTCGTAGTTTTAACGACCTCGGTGGCGCAGTGGTAAAGTGCTTGCCTCTGAACCGAGAGGTCCCGGGTTCGATCCCCGGTCGGGTCATGATGGAAAATTATCTTTTTGTGATTGGCCCGGGTCTTGGATGTATATCTATATATAGATATATGTGTATTTGTTGTAAAGTATCGTTGAGTTAGTATCGCATAACATAACTTACTTTGTGGCATCGCTAGTTGTCAGACCATTGGCCCGCATATCATCCTTGACTACATCAAGCCAGCATACATCGTATGTACTCGTATATAGGCAACTAGATCTTGCCCGAGGCTTCGCTCTCGTGGGAATTTTGAGATAAAATATAGCCTTTAGCAATCTTGGATAATGTACCTTTCTAATGGTGAGAGAATTTTTGAAATCGGTTCGGTAGTTTCGTAAATTACCCGCCTCAAACATACAAACTCAGAAACGCTTACCTCTTTATAATAATAGTATAGATTTGTAACTACATCATTGTATTTATGAGGCGTGTTTTGTCTAAAGCCAAGTCTTGTAATCTGGCTGGAGAAGTTCCCCGCTAGTCTGGTAATGCTGCGGTTTAATTTCACTATTTAACTACATATTCTAGCAAACTTGGCTCCGCCTAGCCTAATTGATTGGAGCTTTTCAACACGAAGGAGATATGGCCTCTCTTTCGTATATGTTTAGTACTTTTTATCCAGATCACATAATTTTTTTTAGATAGTTAAGTGACGTTTGAACTCAATCCAGCCATATGATTAGTAAATATGAGGTTTAAAGTTACGCTAGCTTAAATAATACCTATTAATTTATAACAGTTTACAAACACTATATTCACACATTATATCCTATTAATATTATAAATGCGAAAGTTTGTGATGTATGCATGTTTGTTACTCTTTCACGCAAACTCTACTGGACCGATCGTTATGGAATTTGGTACACGGGTAGAATAGAACCTGGAATAGCATATAGGGTACTTTTTATACCGAAATTCTAACAATTATAAATAAATAAATAAAATAAATATATTAGGACAAATCACACAGATTGAGCTAGCCCCAAAGTAAGTTCGAGACTTGTGTTATGGGATACTAATTCAACGATACTATATTTTTATAACAAATAAATATATAGATAAACATCTAAGACTTGGACTAATCAGAAAAAGATCATTTTTCCATCATGACCCGACCGGGGTTCGAACTCAGGACCTCTCGGTTCAAAGGCAAGCACTTTACCACTGCGCCACCGAGGTCGTCGGCTTAATTAGGCCGCTATGCAGCTACATGTTGGCAGTTTTTAGCTCTGTCTACCTCGCAAAGTAAGACGTGATTGTAGATCTGTATTTGTACCAAGGCAACAGCAATTCTACGTAGGTTACTTTCCACTTCAATCCGGATTACCCGACCAAGTTTAAATGTCTCGAACGCATTCGAACTTAGTCGACAAGTTTATTTCATTGGTTCTTGCAAATTGTTACTTAATCAAGTACAAGCGTTTGTCCTGAGTCCTAAAGCGGAGGTTTTAAGGCCCTTTTAGACTGTCGTTGTTTCGCTATGTCGTAGGAGATGTAGTAAGACAATATTCCTAAAGAGCAAACGTCAGGCAGAAAGCCTGTAAGAAAAATCAAAATTTTCAAAATGTTTATTTCAATATTTGATGTTCAGCTCGGGTTTCGGACGGCGTCACACGAATTCGACTGAAGAGGAACAAAGATGACAGAAAGCTTCAAAGCTATTCCATTCCAAACCACTTTTTAAAAATTAGAAGGCAAAGATTCGCTGATTTTGGTCATTTACGTCTGATTATTGGCGAAAAAGTCTAATATAGTTTCAGTCTTATACATATAGAAAGGCTGAACTTGCTGATTGTTTTATACTTATCCAATACTAGCGGCCAGTGCCGGCTTCGCTCGAGTAAAACCATAATAAATTATACATTAGGAAGGTTCAGCTTCCTCAGGAACCACACTATCACTTGGTAAAAATCGTTGTTTTTGAGTTTTATATACAGAAAAAGGAGACTTCTTTTTACAAGGATAGTGTGCAAAGGCCCTTACGAATAGGGGACCGTAGGACTAATGTTACTTGAAAGTTCTGAGGGGCGTAGAACCCGTTACGCGTTAATGGTTATAGCTGCCATAGACTGTTCTATGCTAATCGAGGTTTGATAGTGTTCGCAACTTTGACCGACATTCCTTTGCTGTCATGGCAGATTCGAGGCTCAGTATCATTGAATATACTCTGCAAATTTCACCTATAACAGTTGCAGTGATCTGCGCATGCGTGCCGGAAAATATACTACACATTTTAACACGATTAGGTTTGATACAAATTTCGACGTTGTGCTCTACGATCCGGGTTAAAAATGGGGTCATTCGCATGAACCCGGGCTAGTCGGGGCCATGTTTGTTACTGATATTATCTTAATAGGATACGCAGATTTACGGGGCCATCCGGACCCGGCCATGTCGGTGACATATTGCCATTTATTTCAGTTTACACGCCCACAGCTGTAGGGTTAATTATATATTTCTAATTAGTAATAGTGGGGTGAAAAAGACTGGGGTCGAACTGGTACAGCAAGTCAGTTTTACCTAAAATACATCAAATCTTGTTTATTATAATAATGCATTGTAATGGAAATTGTTAACAATGTAGGACACACAGACGGATAGGACAGGTGAAACTAAATAAAAAATTGTAGTTAAAAAAACAAAGCTGTACTGTTAATTGATGTGAGATTGAAGAGCTGGTGGCGCAGTCGGCTAACAATACACAGGTTTGGAACCGTGTATTTTGAAACCTCAGATATGAACTGACATGTGTATGGATTATAAGACCGGACTTAATTATTTATTTGCCTAACTAAATCAAAAATAATGCAATTTTTGATTTGTTGCTTAAATTATTTGATTCTTTTATTGTGAGGAAACAATTCGCAACGGATAATTTTTTTAACACAGATAATATCCACGGTTGCAAATCATTTTTCAATCGTCAAGAGTTTAAACATGTTTATATAAAACTTGGTTGCCTCGAAGGCGATAATGTATACATTGAATACCGATATAAAAACATTTACGCTAGAAAAATGTCTCTTAACACCCACAAAACTTTACATTACTGCATGTTTACATGCCAAGTGCATTCGAATCGAATGTAATCGGATATAAACTATAAATCCTGCCGGACCACTTTTTTCTTCACATGTTTTTCTAAAACTGAGTTCACACGATGCATACTAACAACATTCAGCTAATTATTTCAACATTACTTACAAATTGACTGCTCATTTACATTGCTTGTGCATTATGGCTTATTTTATCATATTTATTGTGAGAATAGGCAGTTTTTTGGTAATAGGCTTAAGGTTTTATATATGATGCGTCAAATGACGTCGTTAGTTATGATAAATTAAGACAAATCGTTTATATTCCCATGATCTGTAAGCGGTACAAAAAAAATCAAATTGAGTTTCCTGAAAACTAGTTTCTATAGGTATTTGTGGTACCTTCCGTTAAAGGTACATTAAGGACGGTTATTTTGTATCTTGTGTAGTAGTAGAGTATAGAAATCTGCGTAATGAAAAATTAACCTTTATCCGTATAACGCCATATAATAGTAACTGAGGTAATTGTGTGTAACATTACCCATATTTTAGTAACGCTAATATCCAGTCGACATGTTCGTAATTAATGAAATATCTTGCTTACAACTCAGGCAGTTTAAGCCGGTTAGATAAGGGTGAAAGGTCATGGGTTGATTTTCAACATGCACATTCCTTACGTGCATTTATTAGTATATCCTTACATATTATAAAACATAGTCCTCTGCCGCGTCTATCTGTCTGTCGCGATAAACTCAAAAACTACTGCACAACGGATTTTCATGCGGTTTTCACCAATCGATAGTGTAGTTCCTGAGGAAGGTTTATTTAGTGTATAATGTATTATTTATTTCGCCGAGCGAAGCTGGGACGGGACGCTAGTGTAATATAAAGATGTTTTATTATTAATGACACACACCGTTAAGTAGGTACGATTAACGACCGGTACTTTTGGCCTTTGGTATATTATGCGATACTTAATGGCTTTTCGCGCTTTGACAACGATAAACACACGGCGTAATCTGACTAAAGACTTCCCGTTTCGACCCGAGAACTTCGCATAGCAGTAGATTGACGCCTTTAAACATTGATAATCTTCAATGCAGCACGCGACGGTGGGAAATAATGAAAATTCCGCTTCGCCCCAGCAATGAGGCGCGGGAGTCGAGGCTTTAATAGTTTATACGTGTTGTTGTTATCAACGCCCCACATCTTGCTGCCGCGAATTTATTAACGTTCAATTCTGCAATGAAAGTACGGTGGGTAAAATTTCCTAGAGAATTAATGGTGAATTTTATTCTGGCTAGCATAAAGCACAATATTTGCCGACCTATCATAGCATGCAGAATGTGTCTGGTAACATTATATAAACTGTACCGAATTATCGACTAAACTGTTTAGAATTTGAAAAATGAATATGTCATCAATACTATATTACAGATTTTATGTGAAAATATTAAAAAAAAACTGCTGTTGGAACACCGCCGCTGTAATATAAATTTTAGCTAGAATCCTTAATTATATCCATTCCAAATTTCATTAATATCGGCCCAGAGATTTAGCAGCGAAAAACTTTAGAGATAGACAGATTTTTCATTTAATATGGATGTTACCTATGTTGATATTTTTTTTTCTGTGACCCAACAATAAGAGACTATGTAAAAATGTATAGTTTGCACGTTTTGTATGCGTAAATAAACCTACTTAGACTTGCCACGAGAATTATTACTGCGAAGATTACTTCCCCTCACACATATTATTACAGTATGTATTTAGGGGTTTCATAAGAACGGTTTCCCGAATTTCTCAAAGCCTTTGGCTTGATGTCATAACGCATTATCATGGTGTGTTCTTTTTGACCCTACATCTAAGACCCACTCGACTCGGTGGCGCAGTGGTAAAGTGCTTGCTTCTGAACCGAGAGGTCCCGGGTTCGATCCCCGGTCGGGTCAGGATGGAAAATGATCTTTTTCTGATTGGCCCGGGACTTGGATGTTTATCTATATATGTATTTGTTATAAAATATAGTATCGTTGAGTCAGTATCCCATAACACAAGTCTCGAACTTACTTTGGGGCTAGCTCAATCTGTGTGATTTGTCCTAATATATTTATTTATTTATATTTATTATTATTTTAATTTTTTTTACATCAAATTGTCACGTAACCCAAAACGATAATTTAGTTCTCGATTTACCCCAGTTTTCAACCTGTAACCTATAACTATACAAAATCTAGCTTATTTAAATGAGGCCATATGTAACAGAAAAGGCTTAAAGAACCGTCTTTTATTTATGAAGGGCCAAAAGGGAATTTGCCTTCAAAGCTCAACATTTAACATCAGCTGATTAATTCTCAGGCGGTTTTGGCATAAAATTGTGTTAACATTTTAATTATGCTCATAAGATGTTTAACATGAAAGGAGCCGCTTCTTAAGCTCTGACACTTCCGTATTCTGAGATGACGGGTCAGATTATGGCGTTAGATGTGGAATGAAGCTATTATATGTTAGTATTTTTTAGATTGCATAAAGATTATAAGGTTAATATAAATAAGATTACGTTATGTTTGTGATATTGCATTTGTTGTACGAAAAATAGGTTATTATCTGAATTAAAATTAAAACAAAAAAGATACATCCAATCGTGTTCAACAAAATAGTTTTAAATAAAGTATCCTATTTTAAAAATAAAGTATCCCAATTGACCCCCAGATATAGGTTAATTACGTCCACCTACAGAGCCTTATTTACCACGTAACAGTTTGCCAAACTTTCGCGGATTCGATATACTTTGCTGGTTTCTCATTACGATAAATAAATCATATTGACACGAGCCTTCTTTCGTGGAATGGTCTCTACCATCTGATTCCTTGCTTACCTACATGCGCCACGCTGTAGTCTATTTATTTGACCCATCTAGCAACCATCCATCCCTTCGTTGCTTACCGCACGTGCGCACTGAAGTTTAAAACAAACGACGAATACGAGGCAGCAGTTCTTAAACAGAAAATAAAGTTTTCTTCACACGACGCGACCGTAAATCGCGAGCATCGCAACTCGTGTAAACTGTAGCTGCAATTATTAATAGTCTGTGGCAACGACTTTGTTAGTTGAGACTTGAGTATCTACTGCGAAGTCGTGTGGTTCTAAATTCTTGGCTATGGTCGTGTTTTAATAAGTTTAGAGAAGACGCTACTTCTTAGAGACGAAATTCCAATTCATATTTTGCGACATCTTAGATAAAGTAAAATTATAAGTTAAGTAACTTGTTTGAAAAAGACATTACAAATGTTACATTGCTTATAAAGAATATAATACTATTTCAAAAATATAGAAGCACTATCTGTGCCACGAGGCTTCGTTTACGTATTTTAAGTAAAAAAATAAGTACATAGTTTATATTCGACGTGTATTTACACAAAATATTATCAAAGACGTCGAGTAGATTTTTTGTGGTTGAGTATACTCGTAGATTTTCGCCTAGGTAAAAAAAAATCATACAAATATATTTTGGCATAATATCAATAAATATCAGTAATATGTATGATAGCGGTAAAAAACTAAGGAAGTAGTGGTTTAAAGTTATATATTTTTTTTAAAGAAGTAGTATGAAACAACAACCTATACCTACATATTATATTCGTCTAAAAACGTAACAAGTAACTGATCGTGTTAACACCGAGATGTTGACTTTTCAATTAAGTCGGCTGCCGATGTTCGGTGCCGTTCGATTAATCAATCGCGGACGATGCGAGCCCTCGAGCTCTCGTTTCTCGAATCGATAACGTGTATGTTCTAATTACTGGCAACATCAATCTCTGAACGCTGCTCCTTTAATATGATAAAATGTGTATGTTTTGTGTTTCAGTATTGAATATAAAATCGGTCCCGTTTTGCCCCGAGGGCGAAACGGATTTTATTTGTAATATTTTTCGGAATAAAAAAAGAAACAAAAGGCATGGCATGCTTGTATTTTTACTCCAGGTAAAATGAGGTTTTATTTATTATACTAATAATATATGTATACAAATATGTCCGCCTATTTTATCTGACTCATGCAGAGGTACAGTAGTTAAACCACCATTTGCTTCCGGTGAAGGAAAACATTCACAGTTTAAATTAACACTAATATCACTAGACGGTAAGTAGTCGTAAAAGTAATGTCAGATGTCTTTAGTTTAGTCTTTATTTGTTACTATTAATTGTCTTTGGAATAGTTGCTTAATTTAGTCGACTAACCTAATTTCCGAGCTGTCCCCCCACACCACAGATAATATTACCCCGACGCAGTGGCCAGTAACAATAGTATTGCCAGCTCAATGTTGCCAGTTTGGGTGATTTAGTGCATTATTAATTTAGCATAAACTGGATGATGGTAGCGTCTCGAATGGAAGCTAAGATTGAGCTAGAATTTATCAGTGCTTAGTGTGTGCGTGTGTGTGTAGATTGGGGTCTCACGATTTGAACCATTATAAACATTGCCTCAGAAAAAAATATAGTTAATTTAAGTACCCATAAATACTATAATCATTGGAATTTCTTTCGGTGGCCACTGGATTTTCAAAAATTTATGTAATTAAACGATATATATTTATATATGGTTCCCAAGAAAACAAGAACAAGTTTGTCGCGCCGCTATTGATTTATTTATTTAACAGTTTATGTAAACAATGATACAAAAAACAAATAGATCTTCTTCATCGAGTTGCAAAAGTTATACATAGTAGTTATGAATGTAAGTCGAAGGTGCTCCTTATTTCAAACTAGATGTTGCCCTGGGCCTAGCCTATAGCAATCTTGGATAATATATATTTCTAATAGTGAAAATATTATTATAATCTCCGAAACTACCGAACCGATTTCAAAAATTATTTCACCATCTGAAAGGTACATTATCCAAAATTGCTATAGGCTATATTTTATCTCAAAATTCCCACGGGAGCGAAGCCCCGGGCAACATCTAGTACTTAATAAAGATTGTGACTTTTTGATTTGTAAAACGAATTATTTAATTGTCATGTAGTATTTCCAAAATTAGTGCGACTTTTTTTCCAAAACCCAGTTTCGAATGAAATAGTTTAGCTAAATATTATCATTACTATTAAAAATTTGTTACAATAATGAGCTTATGTACAGTCGATCGCATGTCAAGTTTGTTTGGATAGATCTCAATGCCGCCGCGGTGACTTAATTGTCGAAATGTAGACAATTGAACCGCACAGGGCGGCATTGTGGGGACGACGTGCGGCGATTACACTCTGATTAATAACTGTAGGTCCGCTGCATCTCACATGCAAATGCAGCTATAATCAAAATCTTCGAATAAAAAACGTACGCCGGAAAACGATTCTCATACATTAACTGAGTACACTTTTATAATATTAGTTGGGATTCATTGTGTGTGTGTGTGTGCGTGCGTGCGTGCGTGCGTGTGTGTGCAGCGTGCGTGCGTGTGTGTGCGTGCGTGTGTGTGTGTGCGTGCGTGCGTGTGTGTGCTGCGTGCGTGCGTGTGTGTGCGTGCGTGTGTGTGTGTGCGTGAGCGTGTGTGTGTGTGTGTGTGTGTGTGTGTGTGTGTGTGTGTGTGTGTGTGTGTGTGTGTGTGTGTGTGTGTGTGTGTCTGTGTGTGTCTGTGTGTGTGTGTGTGTGTGTGTGTGTGTGTGTGTGTGTGTGTGTGTGTGTGGGTGTGTGTGTGTGTGCGTATGCGCGCGCGTGTTGTGTGTGTGCATATATCAGTGTTTCAGTTTTTAATATTTTGCTTTAATAACATAATCTCGTACTGGGAACTGACAAATTCACCTTCCATGTCGATGGCAAACCTAACCAAGTAACTTTGATGGCTTCATCAGAATTAATCTCCCAACTCAATATGTTATTGGAGGTAATCTTACTATGACTGGGCTTAGAAGCAGACGAATTTATTTAATATCATAATATTTCACTCGCTGCCGACATGTTAAGTATGACTCGACGACATTTTAGGCGGGAATAATTGCTGCAGACGAAAATGTTTGTTCCATTTCACGTTATGAATTCGCACTGCGAAATTATCTCTGAGTATAATTTGAACAATTCAACGGCTGTTCCGGCCGAATTTATCAATAATGGAATTTTATACCAAGTGAACAACTCCGTAATTTTCTTCTGCAGTCCATTGCATCCTCGTTTAATTGTGAAAAAGCGTTTTACGAGGACAATTAGCGGCTTATTGCGGCCATAATGCGCACACATCGTGTTGCTGGCACAATGCGGGCCACACAGCCGCCATTTTGTGATAACAATTCAGTGAAATTCGCGCGAAATGGCTGACATTTCCGGTTGTCAGGGAAACATTTGTATTATGAAAGATTTACAGATTGTCTAAAATGTTTAAAGATAACCTTAGCTTATGTACAGTCTTCGCAAGTCAAATTAGTTTGCATAGATCTCAATGCCGCCGCGGTGATTGGGGCTAATTCGCAATTGAATTGTGTAGGTTGATGTGCTGTTGAATGTACTTTAATAATTTAAATATGAAATATTTTCAACGAAGAAACTTAAGAGAAAAATGTTGTTCCTCTACCGCCAATAAATTATTTTACAAAATTGTACCAGTCCCCGTAAAACGGAGCGTGTCTAGATTAGTTTTCTTTTAACGCACACACATGCATGGCGGCAATAAAGTGTTCTTTACGAGGCCTGAAACGGAACGTAGTTCCGATGCGGGCCCGCCGAGAACAATACGCGAATGACCGCACACCCATTTCAGACCAGAGTCCCAGAGTCTCGCAAAATAACTTTGCCAACCCGGCGTCCTAGCTTCGCTGCGGCACACTATACGACGCTATGTGAATATAAATTGTAACATCGACAAAAAAGTCAACAGGTATATTAACATTGGATATGGTCGCGCCGCGTCACGATGGCGTGTCGGATTTGTAGCTAAGCTAAGCCGGGTAAATTCGCGGGCAAATGCACCGCCCGTTTCCGCCGGCCGCTAGAGACAGTGCACTGTTTTAATTCCATTTGAAATTTGTGTTGTTGTGCGCTTGCGTTGTGTGGGGGTACCTATTCAAATTTGGAACTATCGAATTAGCCATTCGAATGGGTAGAAAAAAAATGTATGACAAAATACGATAATTAAATGTCACTTTAATTGATCAGTGTGTAAAAGTCACTTCAGATGCCTATAGGCGACTTGAATAAAATCTGACACCAGTGTTAGCAATAACACACTCGATATGACGATGATCGATCAGTTTTATTAGTAACGACGTTTACTATTGTTTCGGTCTTGTTAAAGTATAATTATCAGAAATGCTTTTTTACTAAGAAATCCGTGACGTCACAATACATTACTGACACACAAGCTCCATGTAAAATTTTGTTATTGACATTAGAGAAACGTATCTGATTTGACTGGTTGGAGAGTAGCCAATTTGTTACCACAGTACAAATAGTACAGTGCAAATATATATTTATTTGTGTACTTAAATATTAATTTCGTCAGAGCAGGAAATGGTTAATATTCTATTTGCGGCAGAAGTCGAATTACGGAACATCAAATAAGGCTGACGGCGGGACACAGAGGTCGTTATTAAAAACCCATTTATATAATCAGAATATCTATGCCATGCACTCGGGCATAGAAGTATAAGGACGAGTTGCACAAGTCTACATTGACGTTGACTATAACATGAGTCAACTTGAGCAAAAATACGCCATTTTGTTTAAACGGCAGCGTTTAAACAAGATGGCGTACTTTGAGTTTCTCTGCGCAGGTTAAAGTTAATGTCAGAATTTACTAGTGCAACCATACGTGCAACGCACGATAAGAATTAACTCAACTTTAAAAAAATTGTATTGCACAAAAAACATAAACAACACACAACACTCCACTGCACGACTAGCTGCGCCCCGGAGCTTTGCTCCCACGGGAATTTCGCGATAAAAAGTACCCTATGTGTTATGCCAGGCTATATTCTAACGGTGTACCAAATTTTATAACCAACTGTCGAGTACATTTTGAGTGAATTAGTAACAAACATACACACATACACCCTTGCAAACTTTCTCAAACTTTATGATTATTCATAGGATTAATAGGATTGTAGCTGCAAAATGTTGTATATATTGAAGGAAAAATGTGACTTTAGGTACACTAATATATAATAAAACTAATATGTAAAAAGCGTTACTGAGTGACTGACTGACAGACAACGCACAGCCGAAACTACTGGGCGTAGAACGCTGAAATTTGGTGTGTAGGTTCCTAGGACAGTGTAGGGGAGCACTAAAAAGGAAGAGGAAAGATTATCTGAAAGTCCCACGGGAAACGGATTTTTACTCACATACGAAGTTGTGGGCAAAATCTAGCCTGTAACTATGAAAGTATATAACGTCGATTTTGTGACACAACTGGTAAAAAAAGGTGACGGAAGTTGATTTAATATGTAATTCTCAAAATACATAAAGATTTAATCAATTAACATTTAAAGCAAAATGTTTTATGGCGGGTGTAAAAGGTATTCGCGCCGAAGCACCGCCGTGGGAACGGTTAAATGAGTGCAAAGCAATAAATTAGGGTCTCGACACTACGATAAAAGCCTTATAAAAGTTGCATTTATTATCGACACATCGCCGTGGAGCCCAATGGGCTAGATCTGGAGCGAAAGTGGACAAAATTTTTCATTTTTAGCGTCTTGGCGCAACATGTCCTTTTCCTACAATGTCCTTTCTCGCAATGTCCTTTTAATAAAAAAAAAACTGTTTTAATCAGTTGCTTCTCTAAATTATCATCATAAACACACAAGGATATTTTGAGAAAAAGACATTATGAGAAAAGGACATTTTGAGACAGGACATTCTGAGAAAGAACATTTCGAGAAAATGACATTATGAGAAAGGGACATTGTGAGAAAAGGACATTGTAAGATAAGGACATGTTGCGCCAAGACGATTTTTAGCTTGATCGCACACATATCTGCATCTTGTTCGATTTTAGAATTAACTGTTTCTGTACACATATATACAAGAAAGTCACAGATGTTATGTATGGTATGGTAGTACCTATTACTGGTATAAGTAATTTCTCTCAAGGCTAACATGCCGGCTATGAAACTATGTAACAGTAATGTTTGTATGTGAGCGAGTAGGGTGTATGTTTGTTACTCTATGCGGCAAAATCTACTTTGCAGATGACGACGGAATTTTGTATTCGAGTAGAATATATCCTGGATTAGCACATGGTGCATTTTATTTCGATGTTTTCTCGGGAACGAAGTTCTGTGGTGCAGTATTTAATAAATAAATGATTAATAAACGTTGTTAATACGCATACTAGTTTCTGAAAATACTTGAAACTTTATTGAATACGAAACTATTTGAAATAACCGGTGGTTAATGGTTACAGAGCTGGATAACGTTAAAAAAAAGTCCGATTTTGGCCATACCATTGCCGATATCGGGCCACGGATAAATGACGCAAAAGAACGCGGTCAGCCAATGAGATCATTTAGTTTGAGATATACCTGAGATAAAGCTAGATATTGATACTTATTTCACGATTTGACGCGTGACCTAATACATCCAATTTTGTTATAATAAATATATATATTTATCTTTAATATTCAATCTAAGCATAATTTATTTTCGTCTATTTTGATTGACCTAAAAGCCCGAGGATTATTTATTTACTAGCTATTGCCCGCGGCTTCGCCCGCGTTAATTTTCCGGGATGAAAATTTTCCTATGTGCTTCTCCATAGTTCAAACTACATGTATGCAAAATTTCAGTAGATAGAGCTTGAAGAGGTAACGAACAAACTTATTTTCGCATTTATAATATTAGTTAGGATATTTAGTCAGAGAGGTATTGATTTCGCTACCACACATACATATTTTGTCATGTGCCAAGGATTTGTCGTAGAGATATTTCGTTATCTCATAAGTCAATTGTTTTTATTATTCCGGCCTTCAATCAAATAGGCGTTCGTCGATAAATTGTCAGCAATTACGATTGTGGAGCGAGTGTTGAGCAATTATTATGACGATTCGATTGTCAGCGGCCAGTGCCAATAATATATTTTAAAAAATAACAAGCAAAGTTGTTTACTCTATAACCTTTCAACAGACGCGCCGACATCGTCGTCACATAGTAATAAATGATTTAAATTTAGAACGTGATGTATTGATTATGTAGGTGGGTAGGTACCATAGATTTAGAATCAATTGTTATTATATTTTGATTAGTAGAATCTAAATCATTCAAATCATCTAGGTGAAGCAAATTTCTGTTGATTTGAAAATTACTAGGTACAATACAAAATAAAATGGCGATTGATATGATTATCTATAGATTTTTCACAGATGCTTAGCTTAAGCACGGCCAAAACTAAACTAATTACAATATAACAATGTAGCCGATTTTAATATAATGTTAGATATTCCACACGAGTGATCTAAATATTACAAATTAGAATATAATACGAATCACAATGTCTAATTATACTCATATTAAATTTGACGATATAAATTATTCATTAAAACAATATTCTATTGAATCCGATGTGAATTGTGATGCTATCGCATGTCGCTACTGCAGTCGAAAATTAATTGAAAATTATACAAAACACACATTGTCAACGATTAGGGGAGATACATATCTATGTTGTCTGTGTTTGAAAATAGAATAGAAGTGTGTTTGATAGAATGTGAATTAATTTTAAAAAATATTTTTTTTACATTCAGTCAGCCAGCATGTATAATTCTTTTTTAAAATTTAAAATGTCAACACTGAAAGCTAGTTATTTCTTATTAGACCTCCGGAACGAGATTATTCTACTTTCCCGTTTAGTCTTTTTTGAATGTTTGGTCTTTATTTTTCTCATACTGTATTTTTTTTTCACATTCTTTCTACTTCTGTTATATAAATAAGGATATAGTTGACTTCAATGCACTTCAGAAAACATCGACATGGAATTTGGCATTTCTTCATATTATTTTTCTCAATACCAAACCCCTTTAAAAAAACTAAAACAAACATTTTTCATAGCCGTTCTCTAGCGTCGCGTGTAGAAATGGTTCGTCTGTGGGCTGTAACTCAACTGTTTTATTGGGGGATGTTAAAAAACTAGTCAAGTCACGCGATCTTCAGGAAGTGACCAAATTAATGCGTTAATTTCGACCAGTCGATGAATCATTGTTTTTTTTTTCTCTCCAAGAAATGTGCCAGGTTAATTTTCACTGGAAATGTCAGTGTCATTATTTTTCAATAAAAAGCAAAATAATATTCACTCATGATTAAAATTTTTAACAATGTCTTCAAAACTGTATGAATACATAGGCTGCTATTTATGTATCCGGAATAACAAAATTAAACAAACATATATTATTACATATGGTTTTATTGTTTCTCGAAGTATTCTCCGCGATGATCTATGCACTTCTGCATACGATGAAACCAATTTTCAAAGCACTTTTTCCATTCTGATTGAGGTATGTCCAAAACGTGTGTTTTGAACGCATCAACGGCCTCTTCGCGGCTCGAAAAACGTTGACCACGTAATTTATTTTTAATGTTTGGAAATAAATAAAAATCATTGGGTGCCAGGTCGGGGCTGTACGGCGGATGACCCGTCAATTCAATCTTTTGACCCTCCAAAAAATTATTTGTTTCAGCCGACTTGTGGCAGCTAGCATTGTCGTGATGAAGTATGATTCTGCGTTGTGGGTTGTTCTTTCGTATTTTTTCAAAGACTTCTGGCAAACAAATGGTGGTGTACCATTCAGAATTAACCGTCCTACTATTCTCTAGTGGCACTGTAACTACATGTCCGTTGATACCAAAAAAACAAGCGACCATTTGCTTTAAAGTGCTTCTCGCACGAACAACTTTTGTTGGATTCGGTTCATCTTGAAAGACCCACACCGTTGACTGCTGTTTAGTTTCAGGGTCATAAGCATAGATCCAGGTTTCGTCACCTGTGTAGATATTATAAACAGCTTTTGACGTGCCACGGTTGTATTTTTTTATCATTTTCTTACACCAGTCGACACGAGCCTGTTTTTGATCTACGCTCAAGTTGTGCGGAATCCAACGCGAACAAATTTTTTTAACAATTAAATGTTCGTGTAATATCGCGTGTATACTCGTCATACTAATGCCCAGAGACGCCTCTATCTTGCATTACTAATTGTCGCACAGCATCAATATTTTGTTGTACCACTACCGATTTAGGACGACCCTCCTTAATTTCATCCGTGAGCATAGACCGTCCACGTTGAAATTCCTTAAACCAATAATACACAGTGGTTTTCGATGATGCTTCATCTCCAAAAGTTAAAATCAGTTGTTCGATGCACTGTTTTTGAGTTAATCCACGCCGAAAATCATAATAAATCATCGCGCGAAAATGTTCACGAGTTAAATCCATGGCAATGAAGACAAGCTATTTTCAAAATTGGCGCCAATTGAAAAAAACAAATGACAGGGACATGAAAAATATTTATTCTCTAGCCGAAGAGTTCTATTTTCAAATGTTGTAATTACTTTTTAAATATTCTAGAATTATTGGCCAGTTCCGGATACATAAATAGCAGCCCTCGTATCACTTAGCGGGTGATTGAATTAAATTAATTTTGCAAAGATGCTATTCTCAACATTTGCAAATTTAAGCTCAATTAAAATATCGGACTTTGTCATGAAATCTAAATTTGATAATGTTGTAATAAAATATTAAATTGTTTAAAAAATATTAAGTTGTAGAAAATATTTTCGGTAAGTACAGAAAGTAAACGTTAGTAAATATTTGAAACAGCCAGTCCAAAGTCCAATAGTCAAGACTAATACCAACATTGGTTCCTTTTTTTTTTGACAAAAATCGACCTCTAGAACATTAGTTATGTTAATCCGTTAAATTCTTCAATTGTATTTTTGATTTTGGAATATATCGCGAACCATTTTGTAAGATTGTAACGAAATACTAGGTTAATGATTAATTTGTATAAACTCATTTTAGTCTAACCCTAGTCGAGTGCTTTGTTTAACTGCGACACGCGTCGAAGGCCGCTCTAATCAGGCAACCTAATTTGATTACGCACTTGGCTCATCCCTATTGGTTACAGAGCAGAGACATCTATCGGTTTTGCGATCGATATTCTTGTTTATATTATCATGGTTTGAATAAACAATATGGTTAGTTATAAACCGAATAATTGTTATGTTTAAGCAAACTAATTACGCGCAGAGGCTCCGCTTTCGTGGCATTTCGGAATTGTTAAGAAGCATTTAATATAACTTATGGGTCGTTTATCATACACGGAATGTTACAGCGATGATCGCAAATACATACTTAAATTAAAGTTTTACAATATCGATGCGTCTAGTTATCATAATCATGTTTTAGAAAGCAATAATTCGAATATTTGGCAATTTGGTGAAATGTTAATTTAATTCTATGTCTTCAGTTCATTTGTTTTTTTTTGTCTCATTAAAAAATAAATAAATCTTTCTTTATCACAGGTTCGCCCTTCATCGCGTACACATCATAACAATTACCGTCACAATTATACCGAGTCCAAACCCTCCATGTCGGTAATAAGCCCTCCGTGACTCCTATCTGCCGCAATTACGACGTCAAGTCGCGTGCGTTACGAAACCCGATATAATAACACCCAGCACGATATTTGAGAATCGGACCCCGCCCCACGGTCACCAGGAATTTTAATAACGCTTATGAACGCTTGCCCGGTAAGCACCACAACTATAAATAGTCCCAAGCTAAAGCATTTTGCCATTAGAATAATGTTCTCGCATTCATCCTTTTAGATATTTGCGCGGCATTTACATTAAAAACAAAATGTCCACCAGCCAGTTACATTATTTGTAATAAAGACGAAAACACGATTCCTCATTCAAATTGAGTTTTGGAACGTCCGCGTATTCCAGAGGACATAACTTTCTTATTTTAAAATTCAAATTGTAGAATCGCTGTAACGCGTTCAGAAACGGAGCGGGTTATTATTCATAGTCGAAACACGTTATTTAATTTGCGATACGCGGAAACAGTACAGAGTAATATAAACGGATAACAGTGTTTGGACGCGCCGCGTTACACTTATAACTCGATTTGCCTTTGTGAAATTCAACAAACATTGCCCCGAAGAGACAAAAGTTTAAATTCAAAATAAATTATAACATGTAACTAAAAGGAACGTGAAACTGCACCGTTATTA
This sequence comes from Plodia interpunctella, assembly GCF_027563975.2. NCBI lineage: Eukaryota > Metazoa > Arthropoda > Insecta > Lepidoptera > Pyralidae > Plodia > Plodia interpunctella. The sequence goes on from NC_071294.1 coordinate 10,741,104, forward strand.
TAAAGTACTGTTTGTTAAGCCTGGCTATGATAAATAGCAACGTATTTATCTTTGCCACGCGATGTTATAAATGACGGCTTATGCAATGCTTCAAAGGAGGAAATTAAGAAAACGCGAGCTCGCTTCATGGAAACGGTGCATTAATCTCAAAATGAGGAAAATTCCAATGAAACCTTAGAAAATAAACACTGGAATAGTTGCGGCGACATGTAATTTTCCCAAATGACCTATGTAAAGCGATCTGCGAGAGGTGCAATAACTCAATTTGCGAATAAATGGCTCGGAAGTTGATCTACTGTATCTCCCCGCGACTCGGGCGAACATTAGACGGGTGTAAAATTTCAGCGAGCGTTTCCATTGCCGCGTTAGCTACGCTCCAAAGTTTTAGCGTTAAATTGAAGCTGCAGTGTAAACGATTTAAATCGAAGTGTTTGATGCATCGGGACTGTTTGCTGTGCTCTTGGTGCATGAAAGTTTTTTGTTTTCGAACGCGACCTCTGACTACGCGATTTTCGCTCGGATTCCACTTTCGAACGGGCGTCAAATGAAAAATGGCGGCTTAGCTGTCAAAATGGTTATTGATGAGTGTACTCAAAATTTACTTTTATTGATGTCGGATTAGTTTGTTAGCAGCGTGGGAATGTCCACTTCATTTGTTAAATCTGAGAATTTTTAATGTTCAGTAAGAATTATTCTTTAAAATATTTTTTTTTACAGTAACAAATAAAAATTCAAGCAATTCATTCTTTGAAATATATCGCCATTTGCATTTAGATTGTCGGGAATATTTCCTAGATTAATGACGTCACGTATCAGTCCGCTCTCCATTAAAATAAAACGGGAATGCGGAGCTAAAGCAAGTGGGAATCGGGAAAGAGTATTGAAGCCCTGGAGAGCAGTTCAAAAAGGATTTGGTTTTCACGAGTACGTGGAATGCTAATTTGAAGCTAATTTGATGAAATTTTGAATTTCGATTGGAAAAGTGAGCAATCACGTCGAATTAATATCGTAACTTAACATTTTTACCAGTATTTTCTATAGATAAATATAAACTTAGTTATTTATGAGATTATGTATATATCCGTTTAAAGGTACCAAATGTATCGACATCTTATGTACATAATTGAAACAAAGACAGTTAATTGAAAACTGATCAATAAATGTATTTTTTAAACTTTATGCTTATGTCATGACAGTTTTAATAAACATTAAAATACGTTTAGACGTTCCATATTTGTATTGGCAGTTAATAATAACTTCAGTCGTCAAAAAAAAAAATGACATTCGTAAAAAAACAAAGTTATGAACACAACTAAATCGGCAAACGAAAAAAAAAATATTGATATTTATACTGGCAGTTAAGAAAAAAAAATATTGTAAATTCTCGACTCATTATATTGTGATTAGTTGTCTATATACAGAGTGTTGTTCCGTTGATTTGTGGCTGAATATGGGGAGTATCATTACTTTATTTTTAACTCGTCATTATTGTTCCAATATGGTATTCTACTTATTCCCATGACTGATTGATTAAGTATTATAACAAGACAACCATCAGTGTAGGCGTTTTTTAACCAACTATAAAAGGAAAATCCAAATTATTTTTACTTTTTAAAATAATTGCTTTTTTACTTTTTTTGCTTAGTTGCTTGTATTGCTTATTCTGTTCTTGACAGACTTTTGACAGACTTTTTTTTCTTTTACCTAACCATTGACTGTAACTTGCTATTTAATTTTAGCTAATAAAATATTTATCGTTAATTTTACTATTTTAATAAAAAAAAAGAATACAAAGAGCTAAAATTTATATATAATTTAGAAATCAATTATTATTTAAACCAGTAATGTTTGTTAAAATGTATTACCAAATTTAATATTTTATAACAAATTGAAATAAAAACACTAGGTTTCGATTTTACTATATAAAATCTGAATTATTGTGTTTATTGTTTGTCTAAATAAATAAAGGTAAAAATCAATTACCTAAATAAAATTAATCAAAACTATTAAAAAACGAGAACAATCTAATAGTAAATACATAAATTACTGGGATAAGTCCGCCGTTGTACAATGTATCTTTCTTGTATTAATTTTGATTAATGTACTTATTTTCGTGCAATAAAGTTATTACAAACAAACAAATTACATATGATTTGGATATTTTTATCCAAATCACTTATTTCAAACATTGATTTTAGTCAACGGCCAATTTTAAAAATACAAATAATCACTTCACAGATTCACCAATTAACATTCTCACTACGACTCCCAAGTTTTTATAGTCCGTCTCGATCGCGATTCCCGTCACGCCGCCCCCTCCCCCCTTGCACCTAGAGGCTGCAGTCATCAAGCAGAAACTTGCGAATTAAAACGTGCCTAGATTGTTACGTGGAATCGGGAGTTTCTCAACTTGTCTAACTTTGCGAATTAAATCTATTAATAAGTGAACGAGATGCTCTTTGCCTGGTGTACGGAAGTTTTGAAAGATAGCTGTACTACCAGTGACACTTATGAACATTAATGTCTAGGCAATAAGATTGAAAATAGATATCATACTTCTGTACAAAAGAGGAAAAGACATTGGACACGTTTTAAGGCAGAAGAATTTTATCATATGCTATCTCTGATCCAATTATACCCGTATCAACTACATATATTATGAATAAAAATGTTATATATAGACGAACATTTTTCATTTTCAGAAAAAAAAAAATATCGCAATGATTTTGAACGAAATTTGAGACAAGGATATTGTATTATCCACCTACAATAAATAAATGAATTTGTTAAAGGCACGAAGCTGTATGCAGCGAGAATGATCAAAAATATACATGGTCATGTTCTAAGTAATATTACCTATGAATTATAGCTTATTAATATATTAAACCTTGTTTATGTTAATTATTTTAATATGCTAGATTAAACATAGTATTTGAAAAAAGCAAAATGTTGTTTCAAAAAAGAAAATCTTAAAGTATCGTTTTACAATTAACATTTTCAACTCGAAATAGGAACACAAATCCTCTCCGGCCAGTATTGCGCGCCGCAAAGCAGTACTCGAATCGAACCTCTCGACTCGGACCGCTAACTTAGTGCCCACTATCCACTATAGCACCACTCGTGCCGTCCATATCGAGTCCGTATTCGCTCGATACTCGACATATATTCACTCAATAATCGTCTGCGTATTCTGTGCCAAATCGTTAAATTGACGCTCAGCTGTTTCATTTCATTTGCCTTGTCTGTTTGGATTTCGGATTATATGTGCTGACTTAATTGTTATTACATAATAAAATATATTATAAACTTTGTTCCAGTTAGAATTTTCACATGGCAGTCTTTGTAATCAATGTTTCGATAAAAATCAATGCCAACTAGCGAAAAAATGAAAAATCAAAAAATGCTCGTATTAGGTTTGGCAAGCGCAGCGACACAACGTCAGTAGTAATAATCGAGAAAATAATTAGGATAATATACAAAAGTAAAAAAAAAAACTAACAAAACAAAATCTCCCATAAAAGGCCAACAGGACTTTTGTGTACCTAAGTCGAAAACTTAATTTTCTCAATAAACATCATTTGCAAGTTATTGTACTCGCATGTACTGAGGCTGAGTAACTTAAAATGCGAAAATTTGACTGTTATTCAGAAAGAAACCTGTATAAGACGTGACATTTTCGTTTAGACGTTTCGTAAGATGTCGATTTTTTCCCTTTTACAGCGGCCGTGGAGATCGATACATAAAAAAGTCGTAAATCGCAAGGACTCCTCGCTCTACTAGCCCCATTAACCGGGTTTTCCTCGTCCCGTCGTAATTACCGGTTGATGTGTGTTCAGTAACATTTCGCTAATGACCGACAGACACCCATCATCGCACGCCTAAAGCGAAATTTTTTCTTGTTTCGTTTATAATATTGCATTATGGAACATTTTCTTATCAAAACCTCCGCATATATATATATATATATATATATATATATATATATATATATATAATATATATATTGTACGAAATGTGTCGAATATAATGTTCTTTACGGGAAAATAATAATAATAACTTTATTTCAGAATAAAATTTCCAATGTACTTAAGGTTAGAGTTACTTTAAACTAACAAAGATTTAACTTATTTTATGTTGACCATAGGAAATATGGTTGAAAAATGAGGCTATTGAAAAAATTCCATGCACAAATCCTTTTTGAATGATTAATTTGACACTCGTAGCGGTGGTGGAGTAAAAAATCATATCCAACCGACATTCGTCTGTCCGGTAGCCGGTATACCACAAACTAAACTCTAAAACCCATTGGTCAGAATGTGTCGTCAATATAACGGAGTTTTGGTCTCTAACAAAGTAATTGATATCTTTCATTTGAGTCTGTCACAGTTCCGGAGACAAGTGCGCAGTATCACATCGTAACTGTTCTACTGATAGCTTTCTTTTTCCTTTTAAATATGTTTGGGTTTATATAGAATTTGGTTAGGTACATGTTTCAATACATGACCATATCATTATTAACGTTAATTTTAAGATAAGTTCTCTCTGGTTGTTGTAATTCTCAAGTTTAACGCTATTAGGCACACATATTTTGTGGATTATAATTTAGTAAAGCGCATAATTTTACCACGCATATTTGTTATTTTGATTATAATCTGTTTTGTGTGTTAAATAAATAAATAAAAGATTTTTATAAGCACTTCCAGTGGATGTATTAAATAGAAACTGCAAAAAAACATTGTCTACCGGTGTTAGAAAATTAAGTTTGTGCTGCTAAAATTATGAGTAATGTCTACAGCCGGTAGCGCTTCCACGTGCTGCGGGCAGGCGGCTGTTTTTAGAGTTCCGTACTTACATATCTTTAAATGAAAAAATTTTTGGGAATTTTCCCGGCGTCTGTGGCACGTCTGTCAGAGAAAACCTTTTTTGCGATATTTTACGATGTTTGTGTTTCGTCTGTAACGGTCGACGGCCAATTTGTGCTCTGTCTACTACATGATCACATTTGTTGGATTTTTGATATGTGTATGTATAACCATTAACATGGAGATAGTGAAAAAACAAATATTTCAAAAGTTTTTTATATGGTGAATATTGAAATAAAATTTGCCTGTAACATACATAAAAACACGATTTATTATGAAAATATCGAGGTTATTCGCCAAACAGTATATTAATATAAAATGGAAGCTGAGAAAGTTTGAGGAATCCGAATTCGCGCCACTTTTGTTATTTTTCTTTCAACAAAGAAACTTTTAGTTAATTCAACGTTCTATTTTCGAAATTCGAAACAACACTGGCCAGTTTCAGAAAACGAATGCCGGTCAAAGAGGAGACCACGTATAGAGGTGCAATTAGGTAAAAAAGAGCACTTGAACGCGGCAAAGAGCAATCGATTTCATTACCTACAGGTGAAGTGGACGTTCGAGCTCAGACAGAAACGAAAAAAATATTAATTGAAATTGCTGAAGCGATATTATTTTATCGGACGAAAACACGCTGAATAAATCTACATGTCTGATGACGTATTAGCGGGTTTAATAGGTACTTCCGTTTGACGTTAATAACCATTTGGAAACGAAAGATGACACAAAAATGAAATAATTTTTTGTTTCATTAAATATTTGAACCACAATAAGATATGTTTATGATATTAACCCATCTTGGTATAACAATGTAGCCTCTACAAACAAAATTAACTGAACTCTTAAAATACTATTTATTTTACGTCCGAATTTGTATCCGTATGAAGGACGACATGATTTAGCTGGATATTATCGTAGTAGTAACATGGAACGTAGATAATTAAGCCACCCTGGGACTAGGGTTGTCAAAGATTCAAGAATTTATTCTGCTTTAAAAACAGTTACACTTTTTATTTGCGGCCAGTATGGTAAATACTTTCCTACCAATTGGTAGGTAATTATTATAAAAAGTAATTGCTTTTCCATCGTGAGAAGTTTTTATTGCTATGCTTCAGTAGGCATTACTGATGGGTAATTAATACAGTTTGTGCTCTTTGAAATATACGTACCATCCGAATAGAAAAACGGATGTACTGGATTTCTCTCATTTCCGCTGCACTCTTCCTTCATACACACTCTTTTTTGAAAACGCACTTGAGGAATAACTACTCAAATGTGGCAACCCTACACGATCACCACGTGCTCGTCTTACGAATGTCGAGATGGATTAAATTCTACGGGTGGGTTGCACCGTCTTTGACGTTAACTTTAACGTGCGCAAAATAACGCAAAGTACGCCATTTGCTCTTAAAGTCGGCGGGGCGCGCCGTTTAAAATCAACGTTAAATTTGACGGTGCAACTCAACCTAAGTTCTGCGTTCTGTAGCTCGCTTAGCATGTCTGTGATGAATCCAAAGCTAATCAAAGACTCATTCATACACTACATCAAACTGTGACGACAACACTCACTACCTGAGGGTAAAATCTGTATATGCAGCTCTAGCAGGAACAGTTTTAACGGACTCGCTACGAAAAAACGCATGTTATAATATTCAACTGTGAGCATTCATTCTAGCTTTGACAAAGGCATGTATTAAAAACCAGTTCCAACTTGGGAAAAAACGCGATATATCCAAAAACTGGTTTTAACTGTAACATATACAAGTATATTTGTTGATATTCAGATTTTCCGGAAATTTGTTTTTTTGATAAGCAGCCTTCTCCTTTAACTCATTTTTATTGGGATTGACCCTCCTAATCAATTTTTTCCATAGCATTCGGTCGTCATTGGGTCGATATTATGACTCTTGAGGTCGTTTTCCATGACCTTTATCCACGTGAGACTGGGTCTCCCATGTTTCCATGGCGCTGGCTCAAGTTCCAGAATTTTTCTATACTCATATGATCTACGAGTCTCCTCATAACGTGGCCGTACCACCGAGGTAGTGTTTCTGTTAGTTTGTCTTTAATACGTCTGACTTTGAAAGTTCCTCTTTTATAATTTTTAATAAGCAGTGTTAATATATAATTTAAAACTTGCATTCAATACGGAATACAGTTTGACTAACTTGTTAATTACCCATGCGAGTTGGTAATTACCTCCCGTGGGACTGACGTAAACAAAACTCGCTCATTATTGAAAGTTATATTTAATTTTGTGTTTCCTAAGTCAAGGAACTGAACTAAAGGGGTAGTCGAGGGCTTAATGGTAACTTTAGCTTTTAAAATTGAAGTCTTGTGTGATTTTTATTTTATTTTGTAAAGAATAAATAAATGATCAATTTTAGACTAAGTTCTACTATATCTATTTTTTATTCCTATCAAGTATAATGGTATGTATAATTTTTGTTCAAGTTATCTTTGTGTAAACATACTAAGACTTAGATTGGATTGCGCCAGTCAACTTTGAGGTTAATTTTAACGTGCACAGAAAACCACAAAGTAAGCCATTTTGTTTAAATATAAGCGACGCGCAGGTTAAAGCTGATTGTTTGTCTGGTATCCGCAGCCTTAAAAATTATTAAAAATTACATGTTTTATAAAACTTACCGGTGATATTCTGTAGCTACGCGAAGAGACTATTGCCTGAAAAAAAAAAAAGAAAATGACAGTTTATGATTTTTTTCTATATTTTGCTTAAGATTTTCACGAATCAAATTGTGGCATATTTATTTCTATATACGTCACAAAAAATTAATTTTCAAGTGAAGATCAAGTTTGTATGAAAAACAGATTAGATACATTTAGCCGCGGGTGTAGCCACGGGCATTCTTTTTTGTAGAAAGATAAATTTTATTATAGTTTTCCATTGCATAATGTAGTCACAGTATATCGAAACAGTTCAAATATGTGATGGGAAAATTCCCAATTTTCTCATTGCACATAAATGAAGTACGTGGGTTCAGGAGTTATGGTTTCAATGTTCAGTATTTCTTCATATCATTCTGATACTAGTGCAGGGGGATCTATTCTGTGGGTCGAATAACTGAATTATCCCCGATCGAATGAAAGATGCATAGACGGAGAAGTATGGCACAATTGTAGAGGTGCTACGTCGTAGAGGCTCTACGGCGTAGCGGCTACGAGGTCAGCTGGGTTTTCAATTTTTGTAGCACACATAATACTTCTGAACGATTTATGTAAGACTAGCTGCGCCCCGGGGCTTCGGTCCTGTGGAAATTCGCGTTAAACGTTCATTTAATTGCAAATCCACTAATATTATAAATGCGAAAGTTTGTCAGGATGTGTGTAAGTATTTTCGTTAGTCTTTCACGCAAAATCTACTGGACCTATTGTTATGAAATTTGGTACACGGGTAGAATATAACCTGGAATAACATTTTGGGCACTTTTTATCCCGAAATATTCACGGGAGCGAAGCACCGGAGCGCAGTTAATACTATATACGACTAAATACAGTTTGATATGATTAAACTTAAGAAACGAGATATATTGTGATAACGGCCATGACAAAAACAATTCAGATATATTACAACTTCTGGACGCTAATTGTAAACTCCGTGAAACTTTGTCGATATATCAAATGTTACTTTAATTATAGAAACTAGTTGCAATTCGCGGCTTTTCCCGAACGGGTGTGATCAACCAAACATTTCCCTTCTCCCTCACGATTTTCCAGTTGTATTCTCGCCTGTGACGCCGCAAAATCTGGGCCCGCATAAAAAGTAAACGTTTAAATTCTTAACATATTTCTTATCGAGTGCATTATTGCTATGAAACTGGTGTCAGATTTTTATTAAAGGCATCTGACACGGGGCAGAATTAACGTTACATCATAATAGTTTTAATTTATCAAGAAATAATGTTTGTTACTGACAAAATCATAGTAACAATTAATGGATTCAATTCGCTTTTAAGACGTTATACCCTTTGTTCAGAAAGGTGATAAAATTTATAACGTATAATATAACTGGACAACACCCAACAGCCCACACTACGCTTGCATCGTGGGTCCGAAGGCCCAGGCCCAGAACCACAGACAAATATTTGCGATCACGAGTATAAAATATTTGCTCGCAATTGAAACCAAACGTCTTCTTGAAACCCGTTACGGGGTAGACAGAATCCTTTGTTACTGATCTGTTAGGTCAGTAAAAGGTCGTTCTGTCTGTCTGTCTTTTAAATGAGATGAAGTAAAAATTCGAACTTTAACTAGATTAGTATTTATTTCTGGGAAAACAATTTAGCACATCAGTACATACGTACATAAGTACATAAATAAGTACAGAATAATTATATATGTCTACCAGTCCCAGAGGTAGACTTATCCACAATAGAATTGGCCATTTGAGAATTTTTGGATTTAAAGGACCCTTTTCAAAAAGATTATACCGTTATTTATTGTGTGAAAACCATTTAACGCAAAGCATAAAAGGAAATTATGGGTCAGGGAAATGAGACGCGAATGGCGATGTATCCGAATATATATTTTTTTAAGATTGGAAGCCTTTTTATATCAAATTTAACATTGCGTTCGGATTGTTGGATTTAAATTGAAAAATCTTTTTTTTTTTCTTCAATTGTGAAAAAATTATGTGTATTTTTAGAAGGAGATACTGTGAAGCCTGTTTAATTTAATGAATGGAAAGTTCCCAGTTTCCAATCCTACTCGTGTCACATGAGTTGGTACACCATTCTGACTCATGCGTAGTAGTTTCTATTGACTTCGACTTGCTTGCATTGAACCCATCATCATGAGGAAATCTGCACTCTGGTTGACTATCAAAATTATGGCTAAATATATACTAAAAATATATTTGAATAAGAATATACCACATCAGTATTTAAATGTCCCACATTTAACTATACCGATTAACACTAGGAATACTCGAAAGGAAAGTCGATTCCTAATATGAGCAGAGCAGCGGTCGCTAGTCGACACCGACGCAATTTGCAGTAAATAAGGATATCGGTTTAACATCATTATCCAGGAGCCGGTCGTAACCCCCCACCCCCTCCCCAACCCCTCCAAATCAACACTAGTTAATGAGTTACGCGTTGCCCCACTGTTACTGTTACTCTGTGGTTTCTTACACTAATTTATTATTAGACTGTATATTGGTAATCGGTATTCTAATGAATTCCAAATTCAAATCAACTTTTTTAGTTTTTAAACAAAACTGCCAAATAATTTTATGAAAAAGAATAAATTAAACGAATAGGCACATTAATATCTATTCCGATCCGATCGATCGATGGTATCCGATATGTATGTATCGGATATATTGCTGTGATTTTATTTACGTAACTTGTTGAGTTTTCATTGATCATTGAATTATCTTGGTAAATTAATAAATACATTTTAATTACTGAATTACAAACAGTTTAAATTTTTTTTAACTAAATTCCTTTTTTCAGATTTTAAAATATGGATGAAAACTATGATATTAAGGAAATTTTACATATTTTAAATACATACCTACACTAGGATTTGCTGGCAATCGATATTACACAAATAAGGAAGTTGTCACAAATAACAAAAATATATCCATCTCGCTCTAATTCCAATTCCACGTCTCCACCAGCCCTTCCGTTCCTAACGATCCTACTTTAAGCAATTTGGATTAAAACGTTTCCAACTGTTCCAAAAGTAAAAACTCCCAAGTTAAAACGCGGAAAACTAACTTTGCTCTTTTTACCGAACTTTATTACACTTCTGTCCGCAAAGAGCGTAATACTTTTTGCTTTGCGGCTGCATTTCGTCGGATTATACTTCCCTGGGCTAAATAGAAGGCATTTGACAGTGTCCCCCTCCAGACATGACGGGACAAAGGAGGTCCGAGATGGTTTCTAATTACGACACAGACCGTTATGCAAATCGTGGGTCGAGGCTAGCTCTTTGTCTTTAATAAACATGCGCGGCTTTTGCGGTCAGCACGCCAAATTGCGTCTTCCACTCGCCCCACGGGTATTAAACCACTTGAATTGCAGTGACCACTCTGCGCAATCACTAGTCTTTGGTGACGATCGAATGTAGGTACAAAAAAATCACAATTTTCTAATTTATCACATTTGAAATCCGAATCCTTTTGTATTCGAATTTCAAATGTTATAATTTTGAAAATTTTGGAATTAATTAATTGAACATTAAACTTGATCCGATGATTCAGATCAACTAGAAGGTAATTTTGGTATGTTAACATGGCAAGCACGCGTCACATAAAAGAAATGCGTTTTGCCTCTCCTCTGATATCATTCTCAGTTGTCGCACTCCGAAGGCCGGAGTCTGCGTGAAAATATTCGTGTGCGGTTCTGGACGTGCCGTGCCTGTCCAACGGACCCACGATACAAGCTTAGCTTAGTGTTGTTCATCAATTTTATAAATTGTACAGTCTTCACGCGAGTTGAACTCTCAATTGACTGGTTTTTTAATTTAACAATGCCAGATTTGGATTCTTTTCAGTTTTACTTATAGTGTTGATCACACTGACGACACTAATCACATCTATTGCAAATACAAAGGACATTCGCAGTCCATTCTCAGTCTCGTGTCTATATACGCTCGTGTGCACTTACAAAGGTCGATGTCTTTTTACTTTTCGCTCGATCATGTGCCGGTAACAACTGGTTCGCAAACGCGAAATGCAGCGATTCGCAAATACGTGTGAATACGCGACGTTTAGGCTCGCACCTACACCCTACCCTTTGTACAGCGAGCGAATGGCACACAATACAAACAGAAATATTTCCTGTCGTGTGAAAAATGAATACTTTTCCAACTGAACGGGATTTTTAGTCTTTAAATTTAGCCACTCGAACACGAGCGATATAAATGTCGAGGGTTTTCGGAGTTTTGAAGCTGTAAACTCGTTTAAATCGGTGGCCGGCGGCTCGCGGGGCGACTTCTGTGAAAAATTATAGGGATGTTTAAGCGCCGCTTTTGGCCTAGTTACGGGAATGTCAGACTGCGGCTTTTAATTCGCTGGAACTTGTGCTAAAACGAAACTGTGGTGGTGTAATGGTTAAGAAGCCGCCTGTGGATCGAAAGGTCCCAGGTAGTATTCGATCCTACTCGTGCCACACGAGTTTGTATACCAATCTGACTCGTGTATATTATATTTCATCGTCCACTACTTGCTTCCGGTGAAGGAAAATATCGTGAGGCAAATTACTCCATTAATAATTCTAAGAAAGTTGTTGTGTGTGTTTCATTCCACGCAATGACCACGACCATCAGCCATAGGTTGAGTTATGCTTGTGTTTGCTCATGATTAGTCGAGATGTCAACCAACAATACCCTTTTCGTTAGTTTTTATCATTGTTATTTAGTAGTTTGACGACCTCGGTGGCGCAGTGGTAAGGTTCTTGCCACTGAACCGAGAGGTCCCGGGTTCGATCCCCGGTCGGGTCATGATGGAAAATGATCTTTTTCTGATTGACCCGGATCTTGGATGTTTATCTATATATGTATTTGTTATAAAATATAGTATCGTTGAGTTAGTATCCCATAACACAAGTCTCGAACTTACTTTGGGGCTAGCTCAATCTATGTGATTTGTCCTAATATATTTATTTATTTATTTAATCACTAGATTTCCCTAGTCATAGAACCACTAAATAACATGTCGTACGAGCAGACTAAGTTATGAAGAACCTTAATAGCAGATTCGAAACAACAGTATTCCTAAAGAAGGTTGACGTGAGGTTGGTGGTCGTAAAAAATGTTTACAGAATTTTATAGTTTATTTATTTTATTGTTTTTTTTTTTACATAGGTTTTTGTTGTCGTCAGGGATCTTGTGTCGTTCAACGCGTGTCAAAAATCATACACTTACAGTATAAACCGGTGAGGAATTCATTCATACAAAAAAGCATTGTCATTCAAACTTCAACTTTGCGAAACATCAGTTCAATTGGTTGAATATCTGCTTCAAAATTGAGTCACAAGATTCCACTCGGAAAAATATCAACGCGGAGTGAATGAATGGTTTTTATTTTTTAGCCATTCTATCACGGATCTTCCTACCTATGGGAGGTAGGAGGATCCGTGTGGCTATATTCTAACTAATATTATATATGCGAAAGTAAGTTTGTTTGTTACCTCTTCACGCTCTATCTACTCAATCAATCTTCTTGAAATTTTGCTTACATGTAGTTTGAAATATGGAGAAGGAAATAGGCGGCTTTCATCAAGTAAAAATAACTATTCACGAAATTTACGCGGGCGAAGTCGCGGGCAAAAGCTTGTACCGTTACGTATACAGTGCGTCCTTATTATTTACATCACAACATCGAGTCGATTCGCAGTGTGACGCAACTGACCAATCACAGTGACGCGACGACTACCGCACCGCAATGCGATTGGTTCGCTGAGTGTCACTTCGAATCGATTCGATAGTGAATAACAGTCGGAACTCCGAATCTGCAATCAATCCACGAAAGAAGGAGCGAACGTAGTTATTCCTGTAATATGGGCTATTTATTACTTAGTTCATTTGTTTCGCCCCCTATTTTTATTGTTCTATTGTTATTAGCTTGATTGTTCTGCTGTTAACTGATTGCAACAGTCAAAGTATAGGACAAGTATATCTCGTAAGTGAAATGAAGCGGTGGTGGTGTAATGGTTAAGACCGCCTGTAGATCGAAAAGTCAGTAGTTTTCATCCACCACCACTTGCTTCCGGTGAATTTCCTTCACCGTAAGCAAGTGGTGGTGGTTCACTGCACACAGACCACCTGTGTGCAGGTTTCCTCAGGATGTTTTCCTTTAGTTCAGTAGTGTGTATGCGACTGTCAGATGCCTTTAGGCGACTTGAATAAAACCTGACACCAGTGTTAGCAATAACACACTCGATGATGATGATCTCGAAAGTTTCAGATCGTGTTATTAAAAGGTATGAGTGTATGTTTATATATATATATATATATATATATATATATATATATATATATATGTATGTGAGCGTGTATTTTACATTATTTATATTGAAAGTAGCGACCCGTCCCGGCTTCGCTCGGGCAAAAGCGTAACAAATTATATTCCTAACCTAACCGCACCACACCATCTATTGGTGATTTAAAATCAGTGCCGTAGTTTTTTGAGTTTATTGCGAATAGACAGACGCGCCCGAGGACTTTGTTTTATATTGTTTTATATTATGTAAGGATAAGAGTGTACAAGAAAGAAAAATATATCACTTTTTTTTTAAATAAATAAATAATTTTCATTTACACGATCATTTCATTACTTAACTCATTTGTTTCGCCCCCTATTTTTATTGTTCTGTTGTTATTAGATTGATTGTTCAAAATCAAAATCAAAATCAAAATCAAATCATTTATTCAGAAATTAGGCCTTCACAGGCACTTTTTCACGTTATAATCTAAATTAAATGATGTTTACCAAAGCTACAAACTACTAGCATTTCGGAACGACCACTGCTGAGAAGAAATGCCGAAAGAAACTCATTCAAACAGTGTTGGTCCCTATTATGCCAGAAGGGCTTACCATTCTTTAAATATAAATTTATGTATAATTTTTTATCAGTAATATAACATAAGTACATAATAAAGTACATGGTCAAAAGGTATACTGAAACATATTATGATTGTGATCAAGTGCTGATGAAAGGAAAATATATATACTTATATATATATGTATAATTAACCAAACAAAAAAAAAACTTTTAATAAAAGATCGAGCTGACCAGTTCCCCCGGCAGCACCCGTTCACGAGTTGACGCGTGAGTCAGCCATCGCGAAGCTCAACCACAATAGAGGGAACCTCCCGACCCGATCCACGATGCCGCTACCGGTTTGACCATTTGAATGTGCATGACATACTCGATCTCCATAATCTAACATAATAGATACCTATGTTACTTTCAGACACTTGAAGATCACAAATCACGTATATGTTTTACAAGTAAATGTCAAAATATATGTAATAAACATGTCAAGAAAATATATAAATAATAATAAAAAAATTAAAATCAAGTGTGAGAGGTGGAAGTTTTAGGAAGGGTCCAAGGTTTTTATCATTTAAATAGTCGCTAATCGTGTAATAAGCATTAGCTATTAAAGCATTTTTAATATACGATTTAAATTTTGGCATTGGCAATTATATATAAAATTGGTTCTGATTTATTATTATTTATTATTTAGCTCAATCTGTGTGATTTGTCCCAATATAATTATTTATTTATTTATCTGTTCATTATTACCAAAACAAAAGATCGCAATGTGAAAACTATATATATACATAATCTTAAGTTACAAGACTATTCGCTGAAAGATAGCGACCCACTTCTCTGAAACTGCAGGGCAAATAGCAAGTTACTTCATTCTTTAAAATCTCGTCTTCAAACAAACATGGCGCTCAGACATTCATGTGGGGCCGGCTCTAGCCAACTTGACATCGGGTTGCGAGTCAAACCTTGGCCTTCTCTATAAAAATTACAACTTTTTTAATGACATTTTTTAGGAGAGACGTATTAAGACTATGTAAAATTAAATTTAGCGCGCGGACTCGTAGTCACATTTGTATGCATTCAGTTCAGATCAAGGAAGTTGCTAGGATCCAGTTTTTCATAACTAGCTGAAGCACGCGACTTCGTTCGCGTGGCTGGACAAGTTTTGGTAAGTAGTCAAAATTAATAGAGAAATTGTACAGACAAAGCGTAACGATACCTATACATACAGAAGATGCCCATCGGACTGAAAAACTATATTTCCTATAGTTTAGCTGTGCCATCATTGTTCTCCATCAGATGTTCCAGTTTTCAAAATCATTTATACCTTATATGTTGCCCAGGCTTAATAGCTATATAACAAAAAAAGTTTCATTCAAATCCGTCCAGTAGTTCCGAATATTGGCGTGACACAGCCACATAGACACACAGACATATAGACAGATTTTTTTTCAAATTCTTACTCTATTACTATGACTCTATCGCCTAATTTAATTTTTATGTAAATTTATTCAATGTACAGGTTTTTTTTTCTACTGTTTTATTATATGTATTGATAAATAAATTTAATACTAATTGCATTGAAATGTTCTATGGGCAAATCAAACCGATCCTATCACATAGTCTTTAAAAAGGGTTTTTCGAAGAAGCCAATGGCGCCCCCATGAGCCTTGCGCCCGGGTTATGCTCACCCCTTGCCGTCGCGTTGGGCCGCCCCTGCATACATGAATGATGGAGGTTCGTTCAAATAATGTTCGGACTTGGAAAAATGCGCTTACAGACGGACAGAGAGCCGGAATAGCGTTCAGGCGGTGACGTTGATCGAAATGGAATAGCTAATGTCATTAATATTATTCAAAAACTTGCATTTAGGTTTGTTTATTTAAATGTTCTTTTTCAGATTGACCTGGGTCTTGGATGTTATATATATATATATATATATATATATATATATATATATATATATATATATATATATATATTATAGAATGTAGTATCGTTGAGTTAGTATCCCATAACACAAGTTTCGAACTTACTTTGGGGCTAGCTCAATCTGTGTCATTTGTCCCTTATTTATAAAGAAAAAAAAAATTACATTACTAAAATTAACAAAATCTCGTAGCTTCACTCGAAAGTCTAAAAACCACACTCAAGCTTATCATCAGGACTGTCCGAAACTCATTTAAATTGATAAATATCACAGCTGATTAAGGCGCAGACGTTTCTATCGGGAGTTAAGGCGAGGCACCGCGGTTATTTCATTAACTGGTGTTGCCCGTACGATTAATCACTGTCTTCGAAATTGCGCGCCGCTGACTGATGGTGCGTACTAGTGATGTGCTCTGTGCATAATTTAGAATCGAGCAATCGATCGACTGTATATGGCTTGATTGAGTTCGATGGCTGACGTTTATTGCTTATGTCTTTGTGGAATTGCCTGTGATTGGTTTAACGGTAATAATGCTAATCATAAAATAAGTTTAGATCACTAATATTAATTATGATTATACGATTAAATTTAGGGTACTCTTATTAAAGTATTCTTATCAGTTACCCTAAATTTGAAAGATAGTTTTGTAGTGGATTTATTTGTTTTTACTAGCGTCCCGTCCCAGCTTCGCTTAGTTAAAAACATAATAAATTATACATCTAAACCTACATCAGGAATCACGCTTACTACTTGGTAAAAACCGCATGAAAATCCGTGCAGTAGTTTTTGAGTTTATCGCGAAAAGACAGGCAGATAGACACGGCATAGTACTTTATTTTGTAATATGGGAAAATAAATCTTTACATAATAGTGTAGTTGTTAATAGATAAAACTAATTAGTATATAGATAATATATCATTTTAAAAATCCACCGTCATTTAAACAAACATAAGATTTACTTTCCGATAATTTAAACTGTTTGTTTGAAAAACAATCCTTATTTTCCCAGTAAGCCCCCATCAGAGATATTGGTCCAAGACTGTCTGTAATCTAACTTAAGAGGCAGTATCTCGCACACACCTCCGAAATTGGAGGGCTAAAAGGATATAGCAAAGCTATGGAGTAAATCAAGTGTGTCCAAACTTTCAGTCCCCATTTACCCCGCGGTTAGGTTGGGTACACACTTGCGACTTGCGAATTTGGCGCAGTGGGTCGCAAATACCACATGGTTTCAAAGAATACTAATTAAAAAGGAAACGAGCTGATAATTTCCAATAGGATCAATTATTTTTTCATAAAATTTATTTATGTATACAATATAACAGTGTAATAATATAAAACTTACTAATAGAAAACTAATTACAATGTACTACTTATTCATATAGAAATTGATCTAAGATCTTAATTCATCTTGACGCAAAAACAGCAGTGATCAAAATCTAATCAAAGTATATTGCAACAGTACACTAGGTTAGTTTTATATAATTTTAATAACACCATATTCTGTTTCCAGCAGCCAGTTAAAAACAAAACCGTGTTACTACCTAAGAACATTTTCGCTTGACAGACATAAATAAAATATTATTTACACATTATTGATTATTTATCACAGTTATTGGTTATTATATCAAAGTACTAGTGTGTGGGGAGCCTAATACCCGTATCCTATCGGCCGATCGCTTAATGAAACTTAAGAGAATACTTTCTTGGTAATCCAAAATGGCGGCGACATCCCACGATTTATATGTGCTGAGATATCAATCGCGATAGGCCCCTCGGTTGCAACATACGTAATTTAACTCCCCAAACGCTATCAGAAAGAAATTATAAGGAGATCTCTTTTGGACCCGTTCAGGAATTCGCGGGATTCTAAGTGATGTTTTATGTGCTCTTTTCCCGGTTGTGCCTTTGGAAGTTGTGACATATATTTTTAAGTCCTATGTAAATCTATGAATAGATTTTACTTATAATTGAACTGCATAAGAATTATCTACGATTGTAATTTTAACAGACTAAATTATTAGAGTTTACTGATCACTCACGCCCCTGATACATACGCCGAAGAAATAAGACGAAAAACAAAATATCTAAAATAACATACGCAAAAGTTTTAAATCAACGATTGATGTTCCCTATTCGCCCCATAATGTCCCTTGGATCAATCGGCGCGGGGTGAATGAGAACACGTTTGAATGTTTAGATAAAACGGTTGTTTCTTTCGAGCTATGTCGCGCTCACTGAGCGCGGATGACGGATGCAAAGCTACGAAAGTGTCGCGCGCTCTGTTATCTCTTACGAGTCGTTACTCCTGGGGACTGCTATTGAATTTAATTCATACATGTTAGTGCTTTGTGCCCCGTGGTATGTCAAGGTTTTTGCTTCTGTCGTCAATCTGGCCCCACCCTGATTTTCGAATCATAATTCTTTGTCGCTAGTCTTCGGAAGTGCAAACGAAGTCTTTTCTACTTACAGGGATACTTGATGTGCTCAATGAAAATGTGAGTTTTTTTTTTGGTTCGTAAAGTGTGTTGAAGACAGCGAGAATTGTAGGAGAAAAAATTAATCGGATTGTGGGCTCCGAGTCCATACGGCTGAGGAAACTCAGATGAGATATAACGTATGATTTGTGCTTCTATTGGAATTATATAGTAAGATAAACTTATTTACCTTTTTTAGCTAGAAACTTAACATTTTTTTTAATGAAACAAAAAAAATTTCGGTTAATAAATCGCAATAAAAATATGTGACAAAATAAATATCTGTCAACCCCTACGTTTGTAGATCAAAACAAAAATTAAACAGTCAAATATTTACCCCACACGGTAGGGGCTGCCTTAAGTGGCGTCTTCGGGCGCCGGCATCAGCCCTCATTAAACACCGGCCACAGATTAAGAAAGAATAGAAGAGGCATACGGGCTTTGGGCACCACAGCCGATAATACATACACGCAAGGACAATAAAGGAAGAGGTCATCAAACAGCGAAGTAATGATTACAGAGATTACATTAAAACAGTGGCCTGATTTCAATTAAATTTTGAAATAAATGAGTTAATGAGCCGAGGTTAAATACAAATAAAAAATTGGCGACCGTGAAGTGGCTCGGTTCTCTCTCTTCATAGTCGTATTCCTCATGTCTGAGGGACGTGGTTATTACATTGAATGAAACACACGTAACAACTTTCTTGGCATTATTAATGGAGTTGTTTGCCATTGCCTTCTCCTCTCCATGGGTCGATTCTGGCAAGAATATTATTTAGAACCTAGAGCGTTGTAGATTTGCCATCGACACGCAAAGAAGAACTTAATCAAAGACAGCCTTTACAATCCTTTGTGACTATCTTAGTATGGCACAAACTACAGCATTAGACCCCATCTATTTGATCTAAATCTCGAACTAACCCTTCGGCCCTATCGCGTGACGATCTCGGCCCTCATCGAGGACGTAAGAGATCCTTACCCCTACTATGGGTCGTGTTTTTTTTATTTAAGAGCTACGGAGTCTTCATTCAGTGGGAATTTCTGGGTTTAAGAAATCACAAGGGTTTACATTGTACCTAGATTATAATGACTGAGGTGACTAAGTTACTGAATTGCCTTACTGTACATTGTAATAAGCAATAAATTATTTGAATTGAATAAGTGTCTATGAGTTGGTATACTGTCTTTGAGTATTTTAAATTTATTTAATTTAATCAATTTAATCGAAACTGGATATTTGATGGATAGATTTGCATAATTTCATTACTTATTTGAAGTATTATTGATAGGAGAATGTGTTGATGGCAAAACGGCGAACCATCGACTACAGCCCCCCCCCCCGCACATCACATTCAAGTGACACATTACTCGTCCGAACGCGTTGCAAGCGGTACGTACCGCGTTCGATTTAACCGTCCGAATACGAACCTTTGTATTTTATAATTAATAATTACCATATACAGTCCATTACCGAAGTTTCCTTTATATCATCGCGTTAGGGATTCCTCTGTATCAACAGTATACGGGCACCTGTCGCCAACAGAACGGACAATGTAGATGAATATCCTGATTCAGAGATGGAACGGGTAACTTTTTGTCAATAAAAATAAACTAATATTGTCATCAATAATCTTTGACAGACAAACAATTGGGTGTAAAAGTGATGATGCGGCGAATGGTAAATAAAATGTCAGTGCACAGAGTCTAAAAAAAATTACAACTTAAAAAAGTTTTTTTTTAGTCGTAAAAATACAATCCAGTAAAAAATGTTGATCGTTTTTCACTCAGTTCTTTATTTCAGTGAAATCCTGGCCATAAAAGCTCATAGTAACGCCCCAGCCTTGAGATGTCTCGAGTTTTTTATGGCGTCTCATCCGTATTCAAGAGGCGAGGCCAATAGGTTCGTTTAGTATAGATAACGCACTCTGACTTTACTTTCAGCAGTGCAAGTTTACGTTCTACCTTCAAAACAAATCGATCAGACATCAACGTTTTATCGCTCGGATTCGAAATTCGAATTAGTTTCCTATTATCCTGGCTGGATAGAATCGTGGATGGTATAATAGATGGGGGCAATGGAATGGCCACAGATTCAGATAGTAATCAATGGCCTAAAGAAATCCTCAAACAAATGTTAAGATTTCCTAAAATCAAAATATTTATACGATTAAGAATAAGAGAAATGAATTGGCATAAGGCTAGATAAATAGACAAAGAAGATAAAATATATACAGAACTACGGCACCTAATTTGAATCTTCGTCTCTTGAGTCGTCCTTCCGAATGGAGTAGTGAATCGTAACCAGGAGTGAGGGTAGTTGGTGATTAATAGCGACGGGTCAAGTGGCTTGGAGCGACGGCTGTCATTTGCAATTGCACACGGCCATTAGATCCTCCGCTCTCGCCATGAGCAAGGGTCCTACTGAATTTGACCAAAACGTCCAGTCCGATGTACTCGTAGTAGTGACTAAATACCAAAAGATCTCGATTAGGCAATGGAATTGAGCCAGAAAAGCTTAGTGGGTTTGATTCTTCTGAAATCATTTTCCAGTTAAGAAAAAAGTAATGATGAAACTTGCACACAAGATGGACAAACCCAAAGGTGCTGGTTTGATGTCGTCAAAGATGATATACGTGCCAATGGTCTAACAACTAGAGATGCCGACGACCGTGCGAAGTGGAGACGAAAAAATAGGAGAGAGGACCCTGGGCTCCGACTCTAAACGGTTGAGTAACAAACCAAGAGAGCCTCGCACACTAGTTGACAGTTCCAATGCGTTAGAACGGATTGGAAAAAAAATAATAATATTGGGCCGTTGTCTCTTGAAACTTCACAAATTATTGCAAGTTAGACTTTATCGTCGGCGCATAGTGGTCCACACTTGCAGTGACTTGAGTGTACTAGCCCTGTACGAGAACATTTATTACTGTACTTGTCATCTCCGCTTTAAGGGTTGATCGATGGAGTAACTTCGCTCGACGACGCTTGCCGCAGCCCGTATAGATATAAATCATCGCTTGTATGTAGCAGAGTGCTTTTGGTAGAAATCTTAGTCTTTTCATAGTGTCAAAATCGTGCCTTGCGTGCAGTAGGAACACTTTTAGGAAGTCAGATCTACATAGTTATACACATAGTTAGTACATACAAATCCATCTATCATTATTTCTGCTGCATAAATGTAAGAAAAATTAGTATTATATTACATTCGACGTCTAATATGTGTTCCATTTTCAAAATCATGCAAAAATAAGATTTTCGATTCGATTTCGATTTTTGATTCATGAGTTTTGGTTTTTGGAACACGTTAGTTGCCGCAAGATCTTTCTGACGACAATAAATGCTTGTGGCAAAAATGACATTTTTGTAAAAAACTTGTTAAGTTATAATAAACATAGGGTATTTTCTTAAGGGCAATGCATTACTGACATTACAATAAACATATTTTACTAAGGGCAATGACCTTAAATGAACGTACTTCGCGAGAAGATTTACTTTCTTTTTCTACGCAGCATCAAATCACCATTTATTGGAAACGACATTCGTACGTACGCGAATTTTACGCGACGTCGTACTTGCGTCATAAAAACTCCGTTTTACGGGCAAAGCCGGGCTCCGAAGTTATGTACTAACTTTTTATGTAACGAGATTGTAATTGAAAAACGTTGGCTAACTTTGAGTGGGGGTCTACTACTTGTGTATCTGTTTTCTACGGTTTTTGAGGAATGCGAGTTATGTTAATTAAAATTCTACTGAATGTCGTGTAGTATGATTGTTCATTGGTTATTTCTTTATAAAAAACGACATTTTTGTAAAGAACTTGTTTCTCATGAAATCTGTATTAATGCCCGTATGCCCATGTAGCCAGGAGGCCAGGTCTGCAAACATCTATGCCCGCAGCCGACCCGCAAATATTTGACCTCCACACCTTGTGTTGACGGCCATAGATATATTGGTTAAGGCACATGCGAAGGACTATGGCACAAACGACAGTCTTAAAAATATTTTATGTAATATTTGCCTAATGTAAATATAATTAAATTTGAACTAAAACATATGGTTCGATGTGAATGTCACTTCATCTTAATGACTTATTTATGATCAAGAATATATTATATATTAGAATAAATCACACAGATTGAGCTAGCCCCAAAGTAAGTTCGAGACTTGTGTTATGGGATACTAACTCGACTATACTATATTTTATAGCTTATACATATATAGATAAACATCCAAGGCCCGGGTCAATAAGAAAAAGATCATTTTCCATCATGACCCGACCAGGGATCGAACCCGGGACCACTCGGTTTAGAGGCAAGCACTTTACCACTGCGCCACCGAGGTCGTCAAAGAACAAGAAGCATAGAAGCAGCATCTTAATAAAATTTTATCTAAATAATATCTATCATATCAGCTATAGTTATACTAAAGAATCTACTAACATTCTTATCCTTTTCTATACGCCGTAACACTTTGATTTGTACCACACTCCTTCGCTCGGACGAAGTTGTCGGCGAAGTTACGTGTAACTGGCACATTGATGATTTAGGCCCCATTGTGAGCTGTTGAAAGCCTGTACTCCAATAAAATCGAGGTAGCACAGGGCAAACATGTCGACCCCCGCATGGAGTTGCTTTTGACCTCTCGCGAGAGGTAAAGGATATTGAACTTAATACTGTTACTATCGAAAAAAATAATGTGTGTATTTATCATATATTTTTTTCTTCACTGACTGGATGACAGATAACACAGCCGAAACAACTTAGTGTAGAAAATTGAGGTTATACAAAATAACACTAACAGATGATTCTACATGAAGAAAGAGACACATAAAATTAAATCTCTAGGAAAATCAGTGAAATTTACTTTAAATTAAACAAATGTAGATAGTACACAAAAATGAGAAATACACGCCGAAATCGTAGAATCAATGTGAACTAAAAAATCAGCGGTATGTTACGTACTCAAACATTTGCACTGCGTTATATGCATACAAAACAAAACATTTTAAGTCATTTTAGTCTGAGAAGCTTAAGATTAACACAACACCTTCTTATTAACAATCTCCTTCTGCCAAATCCGCTAATTTGTAGAATAGAAAAGTACATATATTTTCTGAAATTACGATTCAGTTATTTACGAGATGCCCATTTCGACGATTTAAATCTTTGTCTGCAAAATTATTCGCATTGAAATATCTTCCGGCAAATTTTCCGAAACCCCAAATTGTGGTTATAAAACTCCGTCGAGATTATCTCCCGGAAGTTGTTATCGGTCGCAACTGAGTCTCAAATTGTTGATGCTGCTCGGAGATTTAGAAATGGGTCAAGCGAGTGGTCGATCTGAGTACTGAATATCATCAAATGCCATTTAAATTTTATGTCTCTAGTTTTAAACCTAGTCATGGTAAACGTTCTTGAGACTTCAGTTTGGTGAAAATTTCGGGCTGACAATTTGACACCATCTTTGTTCTGTCACAAATAAATACAAAAAACGTTGAAGCCAATCTGGCGCTTACTATTTGTTTTTGACACTAGATGTTGCCCGGGGCTTCGCTCCCGTGGTAATTTTGAGATAAAAAATAGCCTACAACAATCATGGATAATGCAGTACCTTTCTAATATGAAAGAATTTTTGAAATCTGTTCGATAGTTACGGATATTACGCGCCTCAAACATATAAACTCATAAACTCACGAACGCTTACCTATTTATAATAATTGTATAGATAGTATAGATTTGATCCTTAATTATTTAAAGATGGCATTCGATGGCAAGTTCGATTGAAATGTAACATCATTTATAACATTCGTCACATTCGTTAAAGAGATAACGATCGAAATGTAACTTATAAAGGAACCATCAAACACCACTAATTCACTTGCAGCACCCAAAACTCCATAGCGAAATCTTCGTTAAAAGCACTTATTCAAATCCGTGGAATGAAAAGTTTTTTATTTCGCGACACCGCGTCGCGTCGGCGTGTTATTTATGGAGAGCACCTGCGTACACCAGTTTTTCCTGTCATCCCCTGCCTAGAGCCTTCTAGCTGTCGCCGACACTTTATTATAAACTGCTGAGAGCGGTGTCTGCTTCCCGAAAACGGTTATACCAAACGGTTTATGTCCGAAACACGAGTGATATATTACGACTGAGGAATTATGAAATGTTTATTTAGAAACTAGAAGCTGTGCTTATTATTTGTTCTAACTATTGTCGTAGATATTTCACATACATTAATCTAAGTTGATATAAGCCTATTAAGTTGTTCGTGAAGATATGGCAGTATATTCTGGAAGGTCCAGCACTTTAGGTCCTTTTTGCTTTATAAACCTTTTAAGTGACTCTTTTTCTCATAAATTTATATATTTTTTATCATAAATTACAGTACAAACGCATTAATATATCAATACATGTATTATTACTTAATATGAAGAAACTTACTTTAACTTTCCTATAATAACCTAATTATTTTTATTCATTCGATTTGTTCTTGATTGCAATATCGTAAAACGTACTAATTCTGGAGTAAGCATTGATCATTAATTTAATTCGGTCTGGTCGCGTCTCGCCCAAGGCTGGGCGACTGGTGAATGCGGGCGGCTAGTTGTTGTTATAATGTATATTCACACTATAACTACATTTGGGACATACCACACCCACGGAACAGATATCCTGAGTACATCACCAGTGAACATTTTTACTGTTATCACCATAGATAAAAGGAATATGTTATGACGGTTCACGGGATGAAAACCTTGAAGCCTTATGACGGACGGGCAGCTGAGTAGTCTATTAGATCCCGTTTTACCCTTTGGGTACGGAACCCAAAAAAAAAAGATCTATAAAAAATGCATACAAAACACTCTACACATACATTGCAAGTTAAATGTAAAAATGTATCGCATCAAAAATGAAAGCTAAACAATTTCTTCGTGAAATTCCGGGCCGGCGTTCCATTTTAACAGCAGTGTTGCTAACAGGTGTTTGAGCAACTAAAACTGCAGTTAAATAAGTTAACGTCTACTGCAGAATCGGTTCGTTATCCGAACAACCCGGTTTACGGGACAGGTCTAATCTTTAACTCACTCGAACTTGGCTCCCTTTTTGAAGGCGTTTCTACAGCCGTGCGTGCCGTGTTGATGATTGTGACGCACACGCATCAATAATGAAATGGTGGGAAAATGGCTGGCAAGACGGGCCGATGACGTAATCCATATGATGGGAGAGACCCGGACGAAACAACTTATATTAGGCAGACGGAACGATAATGAGTAATAAATTTCCTTGCTATATCAAATCAGTTTATTATATAAAAACTGTCATCTTCACGAATTTAATCCTAGCTTCTTGACTTCTTGAAACTGAGCAAGACATATTCGACACTACCTGCGCCCCGAGGCTTCGCTCCCGTGGGAAATTCAGGATAAAAACTGCCCTACGTGTAATTCCAGCTTATATTCTAACCGCGTACCAAATTTCATACGTTTAGTAGATTTTGCGTGAAAGAGTAATCACAAACTTTTGCAATTAGAATATTAGTAGTATGTATTAGATACACCCAAAGTTTCTTTATTTCTCTAAAATAGTTCAATCACAGATAATATAATACAATGTGTACAATGTGAGTAGTACATTGTAAAATATCAACTATATTCTGCATTGTGTGTGATTTCGGATTTCGAGCCTAATCTTTCAACAATTTAACCAGATGAAACAACTGACCAACGATAAAGGGAGATAGAAACTTCGCTGGGTGCAATCCCGATTGGATTAACAGATAATAAACCAAATCCTGTAGGAACAATACGATTGAAACAATGGACTTCGGACATTCTACGCCATATTTTATTGCCTCCGATCAAAAATTATAGCATGTCTAATTGTTTAGATTTTCACATTTACATTCATGATTTTTAGGGATTTTGAAAGGGATTTTTTTTGGGGTTTAGGTTGGAAACTATACAACAAAAACAACGTTAGTTATTTATTAATTATTAATTAGAAACCAACCTATTCATTAATTAGAAATAGGTAGGAAATTATCACAACACACGAGAGAAATTAAAATATTAAAAAATCGGCTGTCCTAAAAATGGCTCAGTATTAATTACCATCCACAATATTTAAAATATGTTGATGGTAAATAATAAAATTGAAACGAATTATGAGAATGACAAGGTCAAGACTATTACCTCCCACCACTTGATTATTTCGTCCCTAAATAAACCATATTATTATGAGACATTTAATTATTTCACTAGAATAGCGCTAAGGTGCTGGTAATAGTTCTAATTAATTGACAAACTTATTCACAGAAAGCTGTTCCAGAATGTCACAAGTATCTAGAATACTTTCTGGAAACTCAAAGGCTGGCATTAAACGTACCTATATGTAATTATATCTGTAACACATAAATTAATGTTACTAATCTGTTACCCGAACGTCTATGTTTTGTGCGCGTTCCCCTTTTAACCGGCAAGAACCAGTATAAAGTGGTATAATCCGGTTTAGTGCTAATCTTGCTCTCAGCCGTTTTTCCTGCGTCATAAATAATGGGATTTGTTTCAATCCCAGTCCGACTCATTTATTTAATGTGTTTCTTATGTTTTGGGAAATATACGAGCTAACGCTCGCCGCTTCGCGCAGCGGGTTTTGTTTGTCAGCCATTGAATCCATTTTTGTGCATATTTATTTGGAAACTGAAAAAGAAACCGGAAAATCTTATCGCTTTGTTTAACCGCAAGTGAAAAATAGGAATTGGTTATATAAAGTGGTATCAGAGCGGGTGTCAATGTAAAAAGTAAAAGGTGTAAAAAGTTTTTTTTACTATTTTCAATACAGTATTAGTCTTGTGAAATCAAAATCATCGAAAACCTTATATTGTTCTGATTCATGATTATTATGAATATTTAAATTAAAAATCCTTTTATTATTTTGGCAGCAATATACTGCTTATGCTATTACTAATATATATATATATATATATATATATATATGTCTGAGTAGCCTTTGTGTATCGATTTCTATTTGCATCCATGCAATTTAATTAAATTCAAATTTTATATTTTCGACTATAAGGTTCAAGTTCAAGCGAAATATACCCCAATCATTTGCTACTCCAAATTCTTCCGAGAAGGGCCTAAAAACACGTCTCGCCTGTTGCCAGTCTCATTTGCATTTCACTGATTGATTATTCAATCGGACAGCCGCAGAAGTGCCCCTCCCTCACCCCTTCTTCTTCACCCCCCAACCCTAGCCAACTGCGGACACTGAATTGATTCATAACTAAATGTTAATGGAAATTATATGGTGATATTCATCTTGACGTTACCAATTAGACTGGGATCTAGAACGTAATTGGAATTCGCGCCTTTTGGAACGTTCGTATTTTGAATTTGATTTGTTTAAGCTTATAGGTAGGCACCGATCGAAAATTGGTAATTTATTTTTCTTTTTACAAAGCATAAATTGAAATATCAACAAGTATGTATAATTAATAAATAGGTGCCTAATTTTATTTTTCAAAGCATAAATTTAAATACCAAGAATATTCTATTGAGATTGATAAGTACTGGCCAAAAATTTGTAAGTCGTTTTTTTTTCTATTGACCTTTATTTTTTGTTTTGCAAATGTATTTTAGGCGCGTACTGGCCGAACATAATTTATTTTCTGTTGTTTGAAAATAGTAACACGTTTTAATGTTTATTTAACATATCGCTACGATGCCACATACCTACATAATTATATTAACGGGACTCGGAACGGATCTGTTTTATACAGTGTCGGCGTTCATTGAAACGTCAGCTACATAAAAAAAAGTATATGCCAAGTCCCATTTAAAAATATTGTAGCTACATAGGTACGTCATATTTTGATGGCTAAGAAAGTATTGCATGCTGCCAATGTGCCGCCAAAAGCGGTGCCTTTTCTCCCGTGTTCTACTCGTATTTCCACAATCGCAACTGTGCACAAGTTTTAAGTTACTTCTTCGGCCCAGTTTGGAACTAGCGATTTAAAGTTAGTCAATCGATCTGAAGGACCAGGTGTTGCAATCAATTACTTTGATGAATAGGTACCTTTTTTGTGTGGATTATGAGTTAGAACGTGCCTTTTACATATCATCGCTTGAAATCGCAATTTTTTTACAAAATTACAAAAGTATAAACTATGTGAGCGTGTATTTTCCAAATTTAGGGACGTCACACCTACGAATGTAACCTCTCGCGAAGATGAGAGAATGTATAATAGGGATCCATTAAAATATGTTGATAGCGTAATTCTAGAAAATGGATCCTAGAGCGAAGACATGAACAAATGGTAGAACTTTTCGCTTTAATAAATGGTGTACTTTGTAAAGCTGTGGGCGATGATGCTATCCGGAGTTTTGTGCTTTGGAAGGAATTTTAAGCTGTTTATCGTAAGTTCAGGTGATTTTATAAGCAGCTTAAAAAATGAGACACAAACTGTAACAAGCTATAACGTGGTCAAGTGACGACGAAAACTAGACCAGAGATATTGGCACAAAGTCTAAACCCATGCACGCACAATCGGTAAAAACTGTAACATTTTATTCTAAAACTCATACTCAACTCCACTACGGATATTCCAAGTTTAAAAATATTTAAGTAAAAAAAAATGGAACGGAGGAACGAGTTTTAGTTTTTTCTTTATTCTTATCGTCTGGTATTGTCGTCCGTTCCGCGCAGCATTGAACCCAGTTTAATTCTAATCGAAGGCGAGTTCTGCGCGATTCGGGTTACTTTTTCAGACCGTAAAATCCATGGATTGGGCATAATGTTTCGTTCCAATTTCAAAAATATTTAAAGAAAACAAAGGCATATTATTTTTTATTTATTATACTGGCTGTTTTTATTGTTTACTTTGAACTTTTTTTCTATTGAATTTTAGAATATACCGTTTTTTATTACAAAACAAGGCAACAGAATTGTTTTCGTTTCGGTCTATTTTAATTTTCTTAATTTATGTTTCTTATAATAATATATATTTTTCAATTAATTACTATTTAATATATTAATTTCTAAGATAGATCTAATAGAGAGTGACTGATTTTTAAATATCGTTCGTTCAAAGAGCTATGGTTAGTTCTGAAACTCTTCAACGTACTGCAGTTAGTCACAGGCGGCATTATTATTTATGATAAGGACAAATAGAATCGTAATTACGTGTAGTATTGTCAATCGCTTCCTAGTCACGCTTTATTATTATTTCGTTTTTTGATTGTATTATTTCTTAGGGTAAGGTTATATGTTATGTTTCCTTAATTTATTGTATAGTTTTTCTATAGAAGCACGAATTTGTACCTCAAGGTGCGATAAAATAGGAATATTGATTTCTAATATCAGTTCGAATGGTTCACTATTGGAAACAAAGCCAATTTCCGTTTCGAACGATACATATTTTAAAATGAAACAAAAACAACATTCGAAACTGTTGAAACATTTTTTTAAAACGCGATCATTCCCAAACCAGTGAAAAAACTATTCCAATTTTAAAATTCGAAAGTTCCGTTTCAGCGGAGTGTGTAAACGCATTGACTTAAGCAACCACGCCCAATCAGCGCGAGGCAATATCGGCGGTACTTTCAATCACTCGCTCAGTCGACCTCGAGCCGAGTCGAGGAGCTTCATGAAAAATTTATGACTCGAGCTAGGGTCCGTGGCGAGCCTTTTTTACTCCCGCAAGACGCATAACAGACTGAATAACATTAGTTTATGGACGCCACGCGCGCTGAGAGCACTAAAGCGCTTCCGCAGAATTTAATGCCTCCTTTTGGATAGATAATGTTGCTTTTGCTAACGCGGCTGTATTTTTGGCCATTGCTCCGTTTGGAGGTGAGAGCACTGCTTATCAATGGACCGTATTTCCTGTTCATTTTATGGCCCTTTTGTAGTTGATGGACAATTCCCTTCCCAATTGATAGTAATTGAAGTAACCTCGAATAAAATCGAGCTCCCATAAAACAATTCACGACTGTAACACCTTGAAGCACTCGTCAATTTGCGATCGTCGAAATTTGATTCATCAATTCAAAAAGCCGGTCCTCGGATGTTATAATTTTCATCTCAACTCAACAGATTGAATTATTGTTGGCGTGAGGGCGTTAATTGTTGTAAATGCAAGAAGTTCTTCGCTATGCTGGCTGGTAATTATATTATTATATTATAAAGGAGTAAAAAATTATATTACTCAGCGGAAACGGGACTGGCATATTAAATTAAATTGATTCTATTTTCAAAACAATTTTTAAAATCGAAACTATAATTTTTTACCTTTTTGATTCTTTTGAAGCCAATTACAGCCGGAAAAGGCCGAAATTAAAAAAAACGAAACACAATTCTTATTTCGAAATAACAAAACAGGCAAAGGTAATTTCGATCATACGTCTTCTAAAAATGGAGCGAAACTGAAAATGATGAACCCTTTGCGTTCCGTTCTACTCAAAATAATGAAGCGAACAGTCGTTAGCGACTCGGAACTTGTATCAGACACCCGTATTCCGTATTGATCAGCTAACTGCTCTTATCGAGTTTCTCTCACTTTTGTTTCCTAAGTTTCCAATTCGAGCACAAAAGGCTTTTTGGCTCAATGTTGAGATGACTGGGCTACTTCTGTTGTTTACTCGTGCCCCGTTCAAATAATGGCTTTTACGTAAAATTCTTGGAAATTGTTACGTGAGATAACATTTTAAAATGCTTTATTTTGAGGTTCCAGTAAGTTGTAATCGTGAAAATATTTAGTTTCAGATATGCTAAATTATATATTTATTTATTTATTTTTTTTATAGGTTCTTATTTTTTATTTGAGTAAATAAACCAGACAGTAGTATGAATTAACAATCGTCTTATAAGCACATACTATTTGTTATTTAATATGCCAACAGCTCTATGTATGTTTGTCACACAGAATTGCCAGATATTTATGTTGTCAATATTTGTACATCATTATAAAACGCTTTCTCCCCACTTTAATCACAAACATTGCTTACATTTAAGAAACCAAGCAGTTTTCTTAAACGATGGTAGTGATATAATATGATATGTGTGATATATTGTATGTCTGTATGTCTATTTACTTTATATTGTCTATGTTTTAAAATAACATTAGTTAAAGTAATAAATAACCGTTTTAAAGAAATACATACGTTCTTTAATAAAATCGTGACGAATTATGATGTTTGCAATAACGATTTCGAGATATCTTTTACGGATTTTTTAAACATAATTTTGTTAAAAAATCTCTAATGTAGTCCGTGACCTATTTAAAAAACACGAACATTATCCGAATTGTTTTGTGACTGTTTCATTAACGGGAAGTTAAACCGGCGTTG
The DNA here is from genome assembly GCF_027563975.2 of Plodia interpunctella. Classification (NCBI taxonomy): domain Eukaryota; kingdom Metazoa; phylum Arthropoda; class Insecta; order Lepidoptera; family Pyralidae; genus Plodia; species Plodia interpunctella. The sequence goes on from NC_071294.1 coordinate 10,773,250, forward strand.
GCTGTTTGCCGCTTGATTCCTTTGTCTGTTTGCCACAGAAAACATTTGTGCAGCACTGTCAATGTTTACGTAGTATGATTGGGGAAACGCTCGCTATTTGACTTTAGTTTCTGTTTAAAATCGCGTAACACAAGCTTAATTTCGTGAATCTTTAGAATTCAAATATTGGATTCCATGTGTTTTCAAAATTCGAAAAAACTGAAAATGGATTACGTTCGTTTTGCCACCGATATTCCGCAACACTCGTTCGATTTTCAAATTTCAATTACCAAAATATGGCAGGTATAGGCTGCCAGTGACAGTGCGAGAGCCGATAGAAACGATGAGAGCGCCCAATCAACCGAGACATTTGGTACATCACTAGTATTTCGTGGACATGGTGTTACTGATCTAACACAATAAAATTATTCACTTCCTTTTATCCAATCCATCATCTAGTTTATTATTATTAAGAATGTGGACCATGTCACAGTAACATAATACTGTAATAGATTTTTGGAACCTATTCTCAAAACTTTAGTGCCTGAATTATTTATGCTAGTAACAGGGCTGTCTTCCTTCTGGGTTTCCGCAGATTTATCTTGTTTCGAGGGCGTCCGATCCACTTATTATAATTCGGGCCGGTCCAGGAAAATCTGACTTTATTTTATTGTTAAATGTTGAGTGCCCGAAAATAACATTTCTTTTTTGGTTTACTAAGTTTTTGTCCGTCGTTGATAAATTTAAGTATGGCAACCCTACCAGTGATGTCGAATACTTTGATAGATGGTAGATATGGAAACGGCCGTTGTACAGACATCGTAGATCATGTATAAAATATTTGGCTTCGGGTTTGATAGCCTACACGAGTGCGGGCATAAATTTTTGGTTATTGCGTGAACTGATGTCTAACTGAATTTAAATGGCAGGGTTGCCATTAAATATTATGAAATATATACATAAGATAATACATACGTTTGGTATGAGTAAGATAATACATAGTTTAGAAATTAATTAAACTTCACAAAATAAAATTAGGTTTTAGATTTGGTAAACTTTTCCCACGAGATGGATCTGTAGCGGCCTAATTTAACAAAAGAGATAACAATAAGTAGTATTTCCTAATTGTATGTCAAATGATTAAAAAAAAACGCGTTTTAGTCCTCATTATAAAACCGGCATTATTTTTTTTTTTCTTAATCATACATACTAACTTAACGTAAATGTAATTGTAGTCCACCGAACAAAAAAAAATCAAACTGGGGTAAATACTAGACCCTATTTACCATTCAGAGCGTAAATAAAAAGCCGAGAGATGCAATATCGAGCTCTGTCAAAGCTCAGTGACGGAACTAAAAAAAAGAATCAGTCGAGCCAGCCCGATAGTGGCCATTAAAATATCGTTGAATTTCAAAAGGAGACGTTCGAAACCCGATAGTTGGAACCGCCAAGACGTATCGGTGGGTTGTCCTCGGAATGGACTTTTGATGTAAGTTCCGAACGCACCTCGCCCCTCTTTTGATAGTGCACGTTTCCCAACGAGTGCCTCTCGAGATGTTCGCGTATCGGAACTGAAATAGCGAGAGAATTCCAGATTTGAATTTCACGTATTTGAGTTTGGAACATATAGATGAATAGAAAGAAAAAAATATGGTTTATAGAAAAATATATGGTTGAAACTACGAGTTTGGAACGATTTTTTTTTCATAGGTTGGTAGTATCACGGTCAAATAATAAGATTTTAATTTTTTAAAGATTTGTGAATAATTTATATACCTTTTAATTATTTAATGGTCATTCATAAAAGATCGAAATTAAGAACAAAAATTTCCCGTTTCCAAGTTGATGGCGAAATACTTAAAGCAAAAAATTAATTCATCTGTTCTAATTGTCTCGAATCAAGTAGAGAATAGTCGAACGATTTTGTTTCTACTATTAGAATCGTTTTCAAGTTAATGCTCCTTATTGTTTGCTTTTGACTGATAAATAGATTAATCGAACGTTTTCAAATCATCAAATCGAAATGCATTTAGTACACACACACATGGCTAAAAAATCTTGAATTTCGAATTGTATTAAATATTGCCTTTTGAAATTTGATTGGGCAAATTTTATACACTCTACTTAGATCTTTATGTCATGGTAATAGCAAAGAATTTGTATTGAATTTTGATGGGTTGACTTATTGTTGTCTAGGTGAAAAGAATATTAATTCTCAGATGGAAATTAAATGTTTCTTCGCGAATAAAATTAAAAATATGAACACATATTTAAACTAACATTTCACAAATTTATTTATAGTTTCAGCTCGTCATATATTCTTAGCTAATTGTAAACCACTCCACGACTAACCGATTTTTAATGGAGCAAGCCTATTATACGATTAAATGGAGTATAAATTGGTCCAAACTAGGCTTTCAACTTTACATGACCACGGCAAATTGCTGAAAATTGATTCATCAAGAATAGATTTAAGAATAGACTCTGGCTTTAAACCTTTAAACCTTTTCTTTTATTACCTGGTTCGAGACGATTCGTTCCAGATTCAAACGGGATTCTTAATTTAAATTTGTAAGAAATTTTGTACACGGGTAGAATATAACCTGGAATAACACATAGGGTAATTTTCATCTCGAAATTTCCACGGGATGTGACAGCCAGTAATCTGCGCACCGGCGCCGGCGCTTCAATCGCGTAATAAATAAATGGAAACTTACTTTTGATGTTACAATAACAGTTTAATTTAGGACACTTTGAGAAGATTTTTTTATCGTTGTGTAAACAATATTATCATCACTTTCAGTCACCACTGAAACGGTCTAACTTGAGACGTATTTCAAAATAAACTACTATACTAGACAGAAACTTCGCTGGATCTCAGAAAGAAGACGAAGCAAGTGAGAGCTATAAAAACTTAGTACATAAAACACGCGCCAAGTTCATTTTGAAATAACTTGGTGCTCGTCCTCAAACACTCGCAGCAATATACCTAAATTGCAGTATTAAGATACCTTCTTCTTCTTCATAGTCGTATTCCTCATGGTTGAGGGTCGCAATCATTACGTGGAATGAAACACACACAACAACTTTCTTGCCATTAATAATGGAGTGGTGTGCATTCTCCTTCTCCATTTCACACACAAGTTAATAATACTTAATCAACCTGTGTGCAGGTTTCCTCACGATGTTTTCCTTCACCGGAAGCAAGTGGTCGTCGATTAAAACTACTATACTTGAGTCAGATTGGTATACAAACTCATGTGGCACGTGTATGATTTGAACCTGGGATTTTTCGATCCACAGGCGGGCGTCTTAACCATTACACCCCCACCGCTTTTACCAACTACCACCACCAACAAGATACTTAATTTCTTTTAAAAAATTACAGACTGACAAAAATTGATTCTACAGGATTTATTTTTATATTAGTTATTATTTTCAAAGTGTGGGTCGCTATCTGCGCTGAAAAATAAACAATTCATTTGGAAGAGTTTCATAAGTCAACTTAGACGATAACTTTAACCTGCGCAGAACAACGCAAAGTACACCATTTGCGCTGGTTAAAGTACACATCAAAGTTGACTAGTGCAATCCATTCTTAGATTTCTGTACGCTACGCTAAAGTATAAGCAATTCATTCGAAATTCGAAAATTAAAAAATTGAAAATCCGTCTTTACGTTCTTAACATTGAAATATGGAGGTGAATTCCCGAAATAGGAAAAACGTTTCCACACAAAAAAAGTATATTTTCTTTTATTTGACGTCCAAATTTAGTGTCGTCTCCCGTCCTATATTTATCACGCTGCTGTATTGTCACGGTGACAGCTCATAAATAAATGAAATTAACTCGAAAGATGGCGAACCTTCGCACGAGACAATGATTTTCGTATTCGGGACATATCTTTGTTGATATTACATTTGTCATTTTGTTTATATAACTAGAACGAGATCCTGGATAAAAACTTCAATATTTACCAATCCCATTAATTGGCTATTTGTCTGGGTAAAAAACTGTGGTAAAAAATAAAATGCATGAAGGTATAATCAAACACGATAATTAAATGTCACTTTAATTCATACGTTTTATGATTAGGTCAGTTACTATATTTTTAAGTTTAATTTTATGGACATTTAAATTCAGAAGCATTCGTGTTTATCGTGTTTAAATAGTTTTTTTTTTCTATACTTAAAGTATGAATAGCAGCAACTGTAGCATGTATATTTGGCGCAACATTCTATGATAAGTCATGTTGAGTCTAAGTGTTTTAAGATTTTATGTATCAATTTACATGTGCTTTTGCAAATAAAATATCTTTTATCTTTTTATCTTTGTTTTGATCATAAACTATTAGGAATGCTTTTTGATTCCAAACTTGTGACGTCACAAGATATCACTGTCATACGAGATCTAAATAATATTTTTGTTTTTGTTTTTGACATTATAAAAGTGTCTGATTTGACTAGTATTAATATAGCCTATTAAACCTTCGATAGATACCAAGTTCAACCAATCCTATGTAGAAATGCTTACCTGAAACAAAGAAAAACAGAAAAATTAGTATGGAACGTTAATTGTATATTAACGGTATTGGTTCAGTTATATATACAATAGGATCACTCATTTGCAAAATCTTGTAAGCAAAAACAACAATAACATTCCTAAGGAGGGTTGACGACGTCAGGAAGGCGGCTGGTTGTATCACGACTAAATTTAAAATTTTAAGCCGTCACAGCCCCCGACACAACCGGGGGAATACGCAAAGATAAGAGAGAGAGAGAGTCTACCGTCAAACGTCACTGTCATATGAATTGACAACTGACAGGTTGTGTCAAATCTTTGACCAATCGCAACACTGCATTGCATCTTACGCCTTAGCACCAAGGCGTAAGATCCAATATTGCTATTATTTATTTATGACGTTGTAAAGTGTCGAAGAGTGTCGTTCCTGATATATGTCTAGATGGATCTGTGATAACTAGTAAATAATGTTTGTTGTGTTCATTGTTCTGAACTCCTCGTACACCCATTTCTGTCGATATCTAAAACTTTCTAAAACTTTAGAAACTATAATTTAATCTACGTAGACAATATTTACAATTGCGGCGGTAATAATCGGATAATAAAAATGGCGCCGCTCCTCCAAGTTTGGCGGCAAGACGACAGGAATATTAAACTGGTAGGTTTGCCACATGTCTAATTATTGGTTGTCGAATCCTTATATATTATTAAACAAAATCCTTTGACCTATTTGATTGACATTGCATTTACCAATAGGGAACCATTTTCTAAAGGTAAATATAGAAGAAACTAGATAACACGTTGTGAATAAACAATCGATTCCTAATCAGAGTGATATCGAGTCAGAATCGCAATCGCGCCATCGGCAAACATCGGTTACATCGTGTTTTGCATGGAAATCGGAAAATAATGCCATTTGCACCAGTTTGTGCGGTTTTAGGGTTCCTTATTATGCGAGGGAATCTATTGTCTCATCTACTCTTTTGATCACATCTGAGGGTTTATTGATCATCAATGATAATATCATCATTCATCATCATTGTTTTGTCTCGTATTTTCAGTGTCAATTAAAGTGCGTAATTGACAAATCATACTTTATGTTTTATTATGAAGAAGAGGGTTATAGTCTATGGCTAGCGATCTATCGATCGGCATCACTAAACGCCGTACAAACTAAAGTTTCTCTGTACAGGATGTCGTTATCCCAACAGGGCCATTGGGCGTAATTGTCAACTGGCCATAATCTCATCCCTTTATTTGCTTCTACACCTGTATTAATCCCTTTATCTGCTTTTACTTGGAGCTTGGGATAATTGCGCTAGTATAATTACAGTCTTAAAGGGCCGAAAGGGAAACTAAAGGGAACCTACATTTAAGTTTTAAAGGTTATCTTGCGTTTATGTTGATACAAACTTCAAATTTATGAATAACAAGATTATCTTCTCGGTTGTATTATCGGCATTGACATCCGAAGCCCAGGGGCCATGTAAAAATATAATAGTACCTCCTTATAAAATCTTAATATATATGTATATATAACTTCAATAAATTCAAAACGTTAATAATAAATCTAAACATCAATCCCAATCAAGAAGTCTATGAGAAAAAAGGAGCCGACAGTAAACATCGGCTAAGCACGAACTGTTTACTTTCACACGAATTTCTGTTAACCGATAAAGCACGAAGAGGTATGTCGGATTAGCGCCAAAGAAATATTCAGTTCTAAGTCGACGTTTTTTTTTTGTTCAAGATTTTACGCTTTCTATTAACATTAAAATGGTTTCTTTTATATACAAATTCAAATAGGGTTAAGGCAATAATCCCAGAATGAGGAAGGACGTCGACCACGCTTGCGCTAATGAGAAATCACTAAATAATATAAAACAAAGTCACCCTGTCTGTCTGTCTTTATCTATGTAGAGATCTTTAAAACTATGCAACAGATTTTGTTGAGAGTATTTTTCAATGTGTGATCCTTGAGGAAGGTTAAGGCACTTTATTATGGTTTTACACAAGCGAAGCCGGGACTGTCTGCTAGTAAACTATCAAGTTTCTTCATGTTTACAGTCAATACAGACCATTATGGTCTGTGATAGTTAACAAGTATTTTGTGCTTTTATATCGGCCAATGATGTATGTGCCGTGGACCGTTAAATTTATCAATTATTATAACTGAAATCCCCAAGCTCGTCAACTGCGAACTGTGTGCGGATCATTAACGAATGAACGTCGATCAGGCTTACCAAACAAACACACATCGTGCGAAAACGACAGATATTGTCAACACGATCACGTGGTGACTTCCCATCGAAGCAGGGGTGCTCGCGTGCTGCACACTTAGGGTAACAAATCAATACGAGTACATCCCAAGGGAGAAAAATCGATGTTGCGAGAAATCTAATGGGATATTTGTTACTCTATGTACGTTTGCACAATCAGTTTAACTAAAGTTTAATAAATGTTGTAATCACTGCATTGTGAGCGGTGGTGGTGTAATGGTTAAGACGCCCGCCTATAGATCGAAAGGTCCCAGGTTCGAATCGTACTCGCGCCACATGAGTTTGTATACCTATCTGACTCATGTATAGTAGTTTCAACGTCCACCACTTGCTTCCGGTGAAGGAAAACATCGTGAGGAAACCTGCACACTGATTGATTATTAACTTGTGTGTGAAATGAAGAAGGCAATGGCAAACCACTCCATTACTAATGCCAAGAAAGTTGTTATGTGTGTTTAATTACACGTAATGACCACGACCCTCAGCCATGAGGAATACGACTATGAAGAATAATCACTGCATGATCTCATTGTAGCTATCAATGAAAATGACTCAGTGGTGGTGTAATGGTTAAGACGCCCGCCTGTGGATCGAAAGGTCTCAGGTTCGTATCCTACTCGTGCCATGGTAGTTTTCATCGACCACCTTCCGGTGAAAGAAAAATATCATGAAGAAACCTGCACACTGGTGGACAGTTTAGTTCCAGTGTGTACGCGACTATCTGCCACTAGATGGCGGTAAGTGGTCGTAAAACTCATGTCAGATGCGTTTAGGCGACTTGAATAAAATCTCACACCAGTGTTAGCAATAACACACTCGATATTATGGTGACTGAAAATATTGCAAAAATTCTATCCTACAACAGATTTACCTTCTCACTTAGTTAAATTTCAATTAATACAGATTTTAAGTTCATAACGCATACATTCTAGTATAATAACAGTTTGAACATAAATGCAGACAGTTTAGTTGAAAAAGCTAACCCCTACAATTTAGATAATTATTTCTAAGAATTTAAATAGGGCCACATGGGTTGCGCGATCATAGGAATCAATACATTAGGTATTTTAAATAATAGGCTAGCCGGTTGCTCTCTTAAATTTTACTGCCGAATGCTTAGTTATTAGATGATTATGTTCAACTTGGAAATTTTTAATCTTTGACTGATTTGAATTAGGTATTCATCTCTGTAGGAGTTTAATAGCTGTATGATACTGCACCTATATGCATTTTAGCAACTCGACCCGGCTTCGTTCGTGTAAAACCATAATAAACTTATTTTTATTTAAATCAATAAATAGATATATTAGGACAAATCACACAGATTGAGCTAGCCCCAAAGTAAGTTCGAGACTTGTGTTATGGGATACTAACTCAACGATACCATATTATTTTATAACATATACAATACATATATAGATAAACATCCAAGACCCGGGCCAATAAGAAAAAGATCATTTTGCATTATGATCCTACCGGGGTTCGAACCTGGGACCTCTCGGTTCAGAGGCAAGCACTTTGCCACTGTATACATGTCCTATCGCCGGTTCACTGTAAGAGATCCCTACATGGGATAAGTCCGCCGTTGTACAATGTATCTTTCTTGTAATAATTTTGATTAATGTACTTATTTTCGTGTAATAAAATTATTACAAACAAATGATACGCCTAAACCTTAAACCAAAACTGTTTACACAATTATTTTTCTTTAATGTCTTCTGTACAGACATGGCCCATTTACAGTTTTATTAACCCAAAGAAAGCCTTTCTTTGGGTTAATACGGTTTCTTTAAATCATTTGAGGGTCGTAATCAATGAAGAGAAAGTTAAATCCTTTTGTTTAGGGCGGATTACAGGTCGCTATCGGCCGCCAGCGGCGTGGCTTTTTTAACTCGCTCTAGTTTCAATTAACCGTCGGTTAATTCTGGCGCTAAGTGCTTGGTTTAAGTCACGACTTAATTTATGTCTAGCCCGCAACATAGATTTAGGGTTACAGTATAGAAGGCTCGGAAAAAAAGCAGACAAAATTGCATCTTATCTTATGGCTTGAGCGTCTATATTCCATTGGCGTTATTGAGCTTTTGATATACGAAACTGAAAAATTTGTTTGCATTGCGGGTCTCATATATTTTATACCTTATTATCGAACTTAAAACGTATATGGCTATAGGTGCGATTTCTTATATTACTTTAACTGTTGACCTAGAGTCTAGAGCCATGGACATGCACAGTCGTGCTTCGTTGCGACGAAACAACACGTCACGGCTTCGTTGTTTTCTATATGTTTTGACATTGACGTGCGTTGACGTACAGTGAACAGCACATCAAGTTACCCTGCATGAACCACTACGGCGCGGTAATAGCGGCGAGTTTTTGAATTTGGGTAGGCTGATGTGCTGTTGACTGTATGTCGAATATCTATACAATTGCGTTGTTCTGTATTGTATGTCGACGGACGTCAATACGACTGTGTGCGGCTGAGCAATACATGGCTCTTAGCTGTCAGCAAAGGTTGACGACTGTCTGTGACATTAATATCTCACACTAGTGTGACATAGAATATTTTTTATTTTTCACTGTCACACTATATATATATACTATTATTATAAAGAGGTAAGCGTTTGTGCGTTTGTATGTTCGAGGCGGGTAATCACCGGAACTACCGAACCGATTCAAAAATTCTTTCACCATTAGAAAGGTACATTATCCAAGATTGCTATAGGCTATATGTTATCTCAAAAATCCCACGGGAGCGAAGCCCCGGACAACATCTAGTGGCAAAATATGACGGATAATAACTAATAGCACAAATCGGTATTTTATGGCCCCTTGTGGGGTCCAACGGCCATGGTACCTAAATATCAGAGCCGAGCAATTTATTTCCGGGATTAATGTAATGATAGTCTCACGGGCCTCGTGCTAATTGCCCCCGATTGTCTAAACAAAAATAAAGCGACGACGCCTCAAGGTGAATTTATCGCGCCCGGTTACGACGGTGTGGGGCAACTGGCCGTAATATTATTATTTTTAAATACGTTGATTTTTTCTGCTCTATGGGTGAATTTTTTTTTAATACGTTGATATTTCTACTCCGTGTTATTTTACAGCTTATTCAATATCTGTGTATGTTCTCACGCAATGACAAAGAGTGACGTTTTTAAGTGCAGGTTTTAATAGTTAAGTTAGTACTATTAAAGCTGTGTTTGTAACTATGTCTTTTCCTGTCGGTGGACTGGAGGAGATCCTTCCATGGGATATATCCGTTGTTGCTAGGGTTTTTTTTAATTTTTAATGCAATAGAGTTATAATTACTAACCTAACAAATCCGCTTTGTCATGCATTGACAGCGAGCTGAGTCCGATTGTTTTATTTACAAACAAAAAATTACGATTCTGAAAATAGCGATAAAAGTTACTTACTGACGTAGATACTTATTATAAACTACATTAAAGTCCCCATAGAATTGCTCTATTGGTCATATAATTCACATCAATCCACATAAAAAGGGCAAAATGTTCTATTAGGCCTGCACACTCGCAATACAATCAACATTACTCGAGCAGCTGCAGAACCCTAAATTACGGCTGCAAGGGTTCCTGATACGGAAAGATAAAAACACGAGAATTGGCAGTTTAATCTCGAGAGTCGAGACACCCCTTGTGTTTTGGTCAAATGACGTCATTCGTTTTAAAAGAGGATCGAGTGAAATTTTCTTTTTTTTCTTACTTGCCAGTGCAAAATTTTAGAGAAATCCAATATTTTTTATCTTGTGCAATTTCTTTTTTTAAAATCGTAATCCAGTATTGACGTGCTTACCGGTATTTTTTAGAGTAAATTAAAATTTTTTTAAATACGTTCCTAAAAAAATATTCATGGTTCGTTTTTTCGATAACCACTACTCACACAATTTGAATATTTCAGAAACTAATAAAAATATATATCCAACTATTGAAAGTACTTACTTAAACGTAGATATCTATTTCTGATACAAACACTAGGGAACATGAGAACATAATCAGATTCCCATCAGGCTATCATGATGCAAAACATCAAAACAAGATAACACGGCCGCATACGGAAGTCAGTTGCAAGCCAGTGTCATCTCTAATTACAATTTGATAGCACACCACACCGCATTCACGGTATAATTTGCATTCTGATTTAACTCCGTAACATAGCGAATGACATTTTAATGACAATGCTAGCTGGCTCAAATTTCTAGGATGTGTATCCAAACGCAAATGAATAAGTACACAGTATAAAGTTCCATGTAATACCTTGACAGCGCAAAACCATCGAACTGTAATAATTGTGTGCTCGATGCAATAGCGCAAATATGTTAAATTAAATTTGATATTTTCGCTGTTTGACATTGACAGTTCCTCTGCTAATTTTACACATTTATTTGCTGAAATTATCGTAAATGGTTAACTAAGTATTTATTTAATCCATCTCATGTAAAAATTACCTCGTCAAATGTCTTAATAACATTTTATTACATCGACAATTTAGACTTTAGTATTATCGCTAACACATTAATCTCGTGTTGAGAAAAGCGAAATCCTATAAGCCAACAAAGACTTATAGAAACAATAATTTCATAAGACGCATATTCCAACATTTGCTATCGTCAATATATAAATACATAAAACACTAAACGAGTTTACTCGATAAAGTATTTAACTGCAATCGGTGTTATCGATAAAACTCGTGTAAAAACGAAGCGGTAACTTTTTGAAATTGTGCGCTCCATTTCCGAACGTGACTTTTTCTTTTTTTTTTTTTAAGTCATTTGATTCTGCCAGTTTGAAAGTTGAGAATCTATTCAATTTCGGGGGATACTCTGTGGGATATTTTAAATTTATCCTGTAACCGATGTTTATACGGTATGCGTTTGAGCACGTGTGCATGGTTCGCCGCACGTGTTGATATTACAATAACACCGCGATCAAAGACCCGTCTGGCCCCGTCCAAACTTGTTATTAAATTATAATTCGCCCGGTGGTTTCAGCCATTTTGCGCACAGATAAAACAGATTTATCGACGGATTATGGAGTTACGCGTTGTTACAAATGTTGTCATAGCGTAAATGTTTTGAAATCATTTGCACGTCATATTCATAGAAGCGTAATTCAATTATGTACCTACTTTGAGTTAAATGAGCGATTTATTAAATTGGAGTTAATGAGAGAATAAGCTTTTAATAAAATAAGAAAATTAAGCAAATATATATCCCATCTATCTATAGAGCTCCGTGGCCTAATGGTCATCATGCCGGACTGCTATACTAGAGGTCCCGGGTTCGATCCCCGGTCAGGGCAACATGGAAAATTATCTTTTTCAGATTGACCTATATAAGTATACGTTATAGAATATAGTATCGTTGACTTAGTATCTCATAACACAAGTTTCGAACCTACTTTGGGGCTAGCTCAATTTGTGTGTATTCTCCCTATATATTTATTTACCCCAACCATTTATTATGTAAATACATATACATGCGAAAGTAGTTTGTTTATTTGTCACCTCTTCCCGCTTCATCCACTTAACTAATCGAAACGCATATATATAGTTAGTTAGAAGAAGAGGAACGGAAGAAGAACGAAAGATTGTTCGCCTATAAATAGACAAAATATGACTATAGTTCATGAAAAATTACATTTTATTTTTCATAAGTTTACTTTTTTAAACATTTTTTAAATATTTGTATTCAGGTACCAGCTGAAAATCAGCGCTGTCGCTTTAAGTCATGGCACAAAGCTGAGCTGGCATCCTTTCAAATTCAAATCATTTATTCAGAAATTAAACCTTCACACTTCACAGACAATTTTTATATTTATAGTTATTTCTCACAAGCTACAAACTACTGGCATTTCGGAACGACCACTGCTGAGAAGAAATGCCGAAAGAAACTCATATGAACAGCGTTGGTCCCTATCATGCCAGATCGGCTTACCATTATTGTTTCTTACAATGTTTTTTTTTCTAATAATATATAATAGTACATAATGTACATAGTCAAAAGGTATATCAAAACAGGTTATGATTGTGATCCGAGTGTTATAATATATATATATATATGTATATGTATATGTATATATCGATGTGAAACACAATTAACTTACATGAAAATATATGAGAAACGAGATGACCAGTTTCGACATATATTAATCTATTATTTTAATAAGTTTAAATGTGGCAATAATTAGCTTCGTATTGACAAAAAAAAAACTTAAAAAAATAATAATACATTAAAGCCTTTCTAGGCGATTTGACATCACAAAGAACATATTTCAAAAAATATTTGCATGGAGCACAGCCTGCAATACACAGACAATACATCCCCCTCTCAGCCGGGTTCTTGCAAACAGTAAGAACCAATAGTGAGTACAAATACGGGCAGAATTAACTGGAGCTCCCGACCTCCGAGATCAGGCATGAAAGAGATGTAACAGAATGTATCAACAGCTCACTCGCGACTTTCCCGCCATCTATTAAGACAAAACGCAAGAAACTTGCATAGATTATATTGAGAATGATTACTCTGAGCTGAAGATTTTAAAAAAAAAGGAAACACAAAAATGCAGACTGATTAAAAAAGTTGTTAATTTGATTGGTACTTTGTTTGTTATAACCGTAGAAAAAACATGTGCACCTACTTAAATATTTAAATTAAGTAATACAAGACGCATGTACAACCTGCGGACTTATCCCATATATGTTTTACAGTTAACCGGCGATATTACAGGTACTTTTTAAAGTAACTGTTGTTAGTATGAGTGATTTAATTTGCCGCAATGAAAAACCAGCAATGTATACCGAACCAGCCGAAGTTTGGCAAACTGTTCATCGATATTGTTAAGCCACACATTAATAACCCCCATTTTCTGTGATCGTAGTCCTCTTCCCCGAGCCGTCTTGCAGGGACGTAGGGGTAGCTACCCCAGTCCCTATGCACCCTTGCATTACGTCACATGAGTATTAAACTTTTATTGTAGTTTCGGATGTGGTGCATTTTATTATAAGCTTTCAAAGTTCGTAATACGTTTATTGTTACATCTAAATTTTAATTTAGGGCTGAGTTAATGATCTGTATAAAACTAGTTGCTGCCCGCAGCCCCGCTCGCTGTGTTTGAACATTGGCTCAATAGTTTAGCGGTGAAACCGTAACATAGGGTTATGACTTCATTTGTAATATTATTTATGTATTTTTAGTATCAACCAATTTGTACAGCCAATATTACAAAAGTTTAAGAATATTTGGGTAAAAGTTTAAGATTAAAACTCTTTAGTTTTCATGTTGCGAGTACACGACCAAAAAACGCGGTTTTACAATAAAAAAAAAATCAACCAATATTTTCATGTAAATATACATACATGTAAACATATTTTTCAACAAAATTATTGCAAGTAATGATATGGAAAGAAATGTCGAGTTTGATTGCAATTAATTTACAAATTAGGGTGACGACTTATAACCACGAAATTTTTTTCCATCAAACATTCTCTGCTCGCGTGCCGGACAAAATGGAAAGATTGACAAAAAAACCTACCTACAACTATTTAAAATCACACGCGAGGTACCAGGATGACATGAAGGGCGGGAGTTGTAATAAGCTAGTTTAAGGGGGCCTACACGGCCAGATGTGGGGTCCCCAGGGCCGCACTGTGTCTTGGGCTCATTTGAACATCGGCTTGGCGTTAGTTACGAGTATTGTTCGAGGCACAGGGGACAATCGAGGGTCGGCCTAATCGCGGAATTTTATAGACAATTTGAAAATCGAACGCGAGAATTACAAGTTTATCTGGGAATGGGATCTGTCAAAAAGTTTCGATTAAGTCTTTAAAAGCCAAACAATAACATACGTTTATCAAATTAATACATAATACAATCGTTTCTACCAATAATCGTACAGTCAACAGCACACCAAGTTACCTAGCATGAAGTTCTATGGCGCGGTAATAGCGGCGAGTTTGCCTTGAGAATGAATATGGGTAGGTTGATGTGTTGTTGACTGTACCAATAGGTACTAAAAAAAAGAAAATCCCTGGTTGGTATGTTTAATAGAACAAAAAAAAATATAAATCCGACATATCTTTGTCAGCTAAGGGTGTTGTTCCATCGAATATTTATTAGGGAGCGTTTGTACTATCAGCGTGACGGATGGGCGTCGGCGACAAAAATGTCAGATAACTGCTATCGCAATAAGGTAATTTGTCCCCTTAATTTATGTACCGGGTTATAATTAAACTTATCTATGGTCTGGTTCCTTTTTAGGGTTCCTTAAAAGGTAAAAACGGTCAAGTAATAAGATAAAGTCTGTCTATCCGACTGTCAAGATCTTATTTCTCAGGAACGGAACGAAAGGTACCTATCGATTTGAAATTTCTATCAAATATATAGATTTGATTTTAATTGTGAGAGACCTTTGACCTGAGTGTGCTCGCTTTATCAGTATCAGTAGGAGAAATAATGTCAATGTAAGGATTTACATCCAAAATCCGTAAGTACCTATGTAACAAAAGAAGGTATAAACTCGTCAAAACCTATGGTAGGTACAACTAGAAATTTGATTAATATGAAAATTCAAATGCAAAAAATGACATTATGATGAATCCACTTTCAGATTAATTTAAATATAAATTTCGAATAAAATTCTTTGTGTGTTCTTTTTTTCGATTCTTAAATTGACACGTTCGTTTCGTATTGCGTAATAATTTTTCTTAGCGGAATTTGCTATTTCTATTAGTGCTTTTTCGATTTGGATTTATCAGTTGCCAGTTTCAAATAAAAATGTCAAATTCGGAAAACAAATTTTACGGAACTTACTTTATTTAAATTACGCTCGACTCGATCGAACTAGAATATCTGTACCTACCAAGGGTTTTGACGAGTTTATAACTTAAGCAGTGTCATATTTAATTCTAAACGAATGGCGTGAATATGCACAATCATACTCATTATTACTGTGCATACTTAACAGGTTCCGAACATAGATTTAATTTGCAGATGAGGAGATTAAAATTCGTTAAACAAATGCCGACTAAAACAGATATGAATATTAAAACGCTCTCCTTTGGGCTTATTTATTATCTTCCCCTAACACCAACCGTTTCTAGATAGCGTCTCATATTTTCCCTTTAAAAGCTTTGCGCAGATGTGTTCACTAAAAGCGAAAGAGGTAGCCGGGATAGCAAATATTGAGGGACCAGAAGTTACAACTCTCTCTCTCTCTCTTTCTGATTCAATGAAAAGATCAGATTTTTTTTAAAGCACCTCAGGTCCTTACTAACTGATAAATGTTATTATAATTTGAACGATTTTGTTAATAATTGTTAATGATGGATTCAGATATAAATTTAATTGATTTCAGTTACATTTATTTATTCGATTTTGTTCTTTGGGATGACAGCGTGCTCTCCATTTAAATTTGCACACCCGTGGACGGCGAAACATGTAGGATTAAGCTTTTCTTTTAACAGCACATTGTAAAAAAATGTAAACTCATGTTTTTGCAAATAATGTTTGTCTTTGATTTTCACGCATTCCTGGTTGCATTAAAAAATCAAAATCAAATCATTTATTCAGAAATTAGGCATTCACAGGCACTTTTTCACGTCATATTCTAAATTAAATGATACTTACCAAAGCTACAAACTACTAGCATTTCGGGACGACCACTGCTGAGAAGAAATGTCGAAAGTATCTCATTCAAACAGTGTTGGTCCCTATTATGTCAGAAGGGCTTACTATTTTTTAAATATAAATTTATGTACAATTTTTTATCAGTGTAAGCATACTGAGTCTGAAACGGTTCTCCGACAATTGCTTCGTCTACGAACGTTTCGTCGAAAGAATGTTTCGACATCGGGCGTTTGAACGACAGAACCCTTCGTCTACGAACGATTCGCCGACAGAATGTCCTCTATTCTGTCGGCGAATCGTTCGTAGACGAAGCAATTGTCGGAGAATCGTTTCAGACTCAAGTACACTTCGTATTCGCAAGTACAGGTGTAACGCCGGGAGACAAAAATAACCCTAATAATCTTGAAGATTCGGCTGTGATTTCAAAATCGGCCGCCTGTTTGCCGTAAACCCTCCTTAGGAGTGCTATTGCTGCCGAGCAAAAATATAAAAAAGTATATTAATTTCCACTACCGTTTCTATAATAGAATGAGTTGCTTTCACAGTAATAATAGTATCATATACGCATATTCCCGACTGTGATTCAACGACGGGCCCTTCTGAAATACTGTTTATTAACTATCAGCGATGTCAAAATATTTTATCCCATAATCGCCTCGCACGACGTGGGAGAATATTGGACCTATTCTAAGGCACCACACGCCTTCGTCTGACACTGTCACATTTGGTGTGTCGCTTTTTCCGAAGCGCCTCGTTCTGTTCACACTCTAATGTGGGGGTGGGGGGAGGGGGGGGGGGTTGCCGAAACAAACATGTCAGAGTTTAGAAGCCTTTTCAGCGCGCGTGTTTGCCGGCGTACACCATTGAACCATTGTTGTCGGCTAATTCTTAGAAACTCACATGTGACAAAGGAAGAGGAACGAACAGACACTACTTTACACACCCAAAACATGTTACACGTGCGGCTTGGAACTAACGCTCGCTTTTGTGTAACTAGCTCTTACCGAAGACTTCACCCGTGTGTGTTTCCCACGGGAAATGTACTTTTTCCGAATGAAAACACAAAAACACTATATATTTTGTATGTATGAAAAATTTATACTTTTAAAGTTTCGCGTTGCACAATTATATATTAAACGACAGGTATTAAACGCGGACACATATATGCGCGTTCAATATATAATTTTGTAGAGTATATAATATGAGAGGTAATAAACAAATAAACAAACTTCCTTTCACCTTTTTAAATTATTAATTGGGATATTCTTCGGAAGGAAAGTCACCACGACACGATTTATCTTGGTAATGTTTATAGGGTGTTTTATTGGTAGTCGTAAGGTCCTGCCCTTTCGAATATTACGTGGATGTCGTACGAGGCGATTCCGGGATACTAGCAATAGCATTCCCGAGGAGAGTCGATGTCAGGTTGGTCTGGCCCTGTTGGCTGGTCGGTTGTAAAATCGCAGTCGAATTACTTTTGAAGCTTTTACAGAATTCGGGCTTTGTGGTTTCACGACTTCGAATGAAACAACACGAGGGGATGAGATAATTCATATTAGTTTGGCTGTTTGCCGTCTCCATCTTCATGTTAAATTTCATACACAAATTATGTCTTCTATGTAAAAGTAAATTCGAGCTCCGCTACGAAATAAGGTAATTCGGTTTTTAGTACTATATTTTTTAATTGCGTAAATATTTCGGAAGGTCGTCTCTCTTTTATTCATTACACAAATTAAGTGACATCATTTTTCTCTGCTTTCACAATAATTACCTACGTTGAAACAAAAGGCAACAGAGAACGCGGCGCAAACTTATAAACCGCGGTACGAAACTCACTTCAGAGGAAGTCAGGAAGGGAAAGTCCCGAAACTTTAACCAAAAACCGGGAAAAACCCCGAAAATTCCATCCCAACATTGTGCTTCCGCCGGTGGAGCACCGTAAATATTATTCGGGAGTTCCTTTTATTCCCTTTGTTTCTGTATTATCTGTGGTCAACGCGTGGCCGGCCAGAGGTTTTCGCTCGCTTCGGTCGGTGGCGTATATGACCTGGGGCAAATAAATAATGGAAAATATATTGGGACCCATACGAACTAAGCTATTTTGCCCTCGATTCCGCCCGCGTGTATTTTATTACTTTTTCGTACTGCATTATAATACAATTTGTGTCAAAAGGTAAGAAACAATCTTACTGCTGCATTTCTAATATAAGATAGGATTGTGATTATTCAATTAAATTACTAAATAACTTTAAGTTACTTTATTACTTTATTATTGTCTGAATACAAATATTTTTATTTTGGTGACATCGTTATTCTGCCGGCAAAATAAAAATATTTTTATTCAGAATAAAAATGTTTTACTTGGTTAACTTGAAATGATGACTTTAACCACAGGGATTGGTGCAAAAAAAAAAACACTCCGGGAGCGCCGGCAGAAGTGAAAACTTGAATATTAACGTGCACTTTTGACGTCTTACGAATTTTCGATCAGGGCCACTTGTCCTGACGCGAGTTAAATATTTTTTACCCATCACAAAGAAGTTTTCACTTCAACAAGAATCCCACCCCAACCTAACAGCTTATGCTTTTTCATAAGAAATGACGATTACGTTGAAATCAAAGGTACCTATATATTCGGGCCCTCTGAGTTTAGCGCTCCGGAGCACAGCACATTCTAGTGCTACGGTAGCTACACCGCTTCAACTTGAGAAACAATAATGAATCCGAACAAGACACAAAAACTTTCGCCCTCTTGCTCCTTTTTTCGAAGTTAAGGAAAGAAAATAACTTTAATTTGTGCATTTCAAAGACCCCTTCAAAAGTAATTGACAATTTTTTCAAATACAAAAATAAAAGAAGTTTTCGCATGCCATAAGGCGGAATCGCGTACAATTAGTACGGGAGCGTTCCAATATAGTCCAGGAGCCTCGTAAAGATGGTATTTTATTTATCTCGAGCGCTGTTCTGTTCTACAAATATCCATGCAGTTGTCCAAAGAAACTCGACTCGAGTTTCTTTGTATTTTTGGTTAAAAAGAAAAAAAAAATACAAACTGCAAAATATCGAATATTTTTACTTTATTTTTTTGTTTTTAAAATAACAAGATTTTCCATTTCCACCAAGTTTCTGTCAAATCGTAATTTTTCATTAATAAAACTAGCCACTGAATTTTCAGTTATCAAAACTAAGATACCCGTTAATCTCTGTCTACTCTCATGATGAACAGGCATGATAACATATAATGTATACCCTATATGTATGTATATAAAATCATTGATTTCTCGAATCGTTTTTCTTGCGTTGCAATTTATACGAATTACCGTTGCTGATAACATTTTGCGAATCGGACGATCTGCGCTTGAAGGTTTTATGCGCGTCCCTGTTTTATGAAAGCTGCCCCTTGCGCCACTTGACGCTGGAGCGGCGTAATTTGCGCGTTTTGAGTGATTTTTGGGGGGATGATCGGATGGCAGATGGCGAGATATTCGAGATATTGGGCCTCAGTTTTACGCAGGCCTCGCCGATGTGGGCCTTGGTCGTAAAACAAAAAGGAATCTGTCAAGGACTTACGATATAGACCCGCCAAGGATTTGCTTAGTTTTCCGAACAAAATAACACACGAGCAGACATAAGGTATTTTCTACAATTTAGCGTGTGGGCATACGGAAATACGAACTTTGTAATTACAATTTACCGGAAATATTTAAAAAAAAAACGGAACATTTATCAATGTTATAAATCATTCATGTTGACAATACGGGTTTGAAAAATTCCCGGAAATAAATTAAAAACAACAACGATGCACAACTTTTATGCGCAGATAAATGTATATAAATTTTGTTCTAGCTAAAACTAAACGTTCAATATTTATGTTCTAAAGCACTTCAGTAAGTCCATGAGTGCACTATTTTGAACCAAAAAAAGTTATAGCATATAATACGTTTGGACACTGTGAAAACGAAATATTAACAAAAAAATACATTTAATTCTTTTACAAAGAAAGAATACAAAAATAGAACCAAAATGGAAGTTTTTTTTTTCTATCCGGCCAGTATTTTGTGCCTTCTGTGAGTTATTGAAGATAAAGTCTGGCTCGGGTCCGGTCATTTGCGAGATTGATACGTTGGTCACTCCCATATACCTACATATGTTTTATATATGTTAATAAACTTACCGAAGACATGTTGGAGTTATTGCCCAAGTTACGACCCTGTAACAATGAACGATAAGATTAAATTTATGTCATAGTTATGAAAATATGACTCAGTATATATATTAGGCACCATTTATTTTGATGGTGCATCACTAGTCGCGAAAAAAAAAATTTGAATGTTTAGAATCTTCATAAAATTGCTTCTTATGGTCAGTTTTACCCGTACGCATTCTATTAAATTTTCAAAATGCTTCTTATAATGGTACGCCTTTGTGGCTGGCAGGTTATACACGAAACGAACGAAATAAGAATAACATTTTTCAAATCACGAATTCCTTGAAAGAAACAGCGTACAGTCAGCGTAATAAGTTGGAGGTATTTTATCAGGCGGCCCCTTACAATCGTGGGAGGAATTTGTCAATACTGTGCCCTTAGGGCTCCGCTGGGCAACGATTCAGTGCAACACCTGAGTCGTAATGGCGGCAACGTAGTGACGTCATTTATTAGCTCCCGAGTGGAATGGGCGCGGAGGGTAGGGTCAGAAAAAACATTTTTTTTACAGCATATGTTTGTAGCAACAATAGTAGATAAGTGCTGCATTTTTTAAAATTTTCTTCTAAAATTTATAATTTCCGGAAATAACTGACAATCTTTTTACTCTATCTCTTGGTCTATTTTCTAGATACTTACATTATTTAATTTTTTTCACGTTTCTGTGCATTAAATAAATCATTACATTTTTAGCCCCGACGCAAAAAGAGGGGTGTCTGTGGCGTCGTAGATCACAAACGGATGAACCGATTTTCGTTTATTTTATTTTTTTGTGCCATAGATAATTTTATCTCGAGTGTTCTTAGCCATGTCTCATGAAAATCGGTTAAGCTATTCAAAAGTTGTAGCGAAATGAATATTGAAAGTCGGGGTTTGTCTAACAAATAAACTTGTCTATTATCAATTCCAGTACGTAGTATATTATCAAAATCAAATCATTTATTCAGAAATTAGGCTTTCACAGGCACTTTTTCACGTCATATTCTAAATTAAATGATGTTTAACAAAGCTATAAACTACTACCATTTCGGAACGACCACTGCTGAGAAGAAATGCCGAAAGAAACTCATTCAAACAGTGTTGGTTCCTATTATGCCAGAAGGGCTAACCATTTTTTAAATATAAATTTATGTATATTTTTTTATTACAAAAAAATTTCTCGACATTTTATTAAAATAAAAGTCTTTTTTTTTTCTTTAAATTGAAATTGCTTGAATTGAATTCTTGAATTTGCTCATCCGTTCTCGTTGAACTCTCTAAATTTCGTAAATAGCGCTGCCGCTGAACCCATTAGAACAGCGTCTCAATATTGTCGACCACAGAATATTCTAGAATCCATCCGTAATGTACGGTTAGAATACCTAACATCTTGATATCAGCTCCCGAAGGATCTGAATGGGATTATGCACTTATATGCCCTGGGGCTTAGCTCAGACTTGAACATATTTATCTATTAGTTATCTGATATCCAATAGATATGTTGCAGTTAGTGGGATGTTTGAAAATGTATACGGTATTTGACGACCTCGGTGGCGCAGTGGTAAAGTTCTTGCCAAAGTCCCGGGTTCGATCCCCGGTCGGGTCATGATGGAAAACTATCTTTTTCTGATTGGCCTGGGTTTTTGTGATGTTTATCTATATATGTATTTGTTATAAAATATAGTATCGTTGAGTTAGTATGTCATAACACAAGTCTCGAACTTACTTTGGGGCTAGCTCAATCTGTGTGATTTGTCCTCATTTATTTATTATTTATTATCTATGATCGTCTATATATTATTAGTGGTCATATCCGGATTTGGGTGAATTTCACGAGCGTTTGAACGCGGCGTGTAGCGTTACATTTTTAGTGTACGACATTTTTTTTGAATGAAGAATCTTTTTTTTTTTAAATTAAACATTTATAAAATTAACATTGTGCCAGTACTTTACTTATTTATAAAATAGGATAATTAAATTAATTACTATGTGTGGTACCTACAACTTAATAAACACTAATAGGAGCCCGCGGCGGAGTTTAAAACGCTCGTGAAATTTATCCATATCCAAAAGGAATTATTTAGATAGATCATTATATGTAGCGTTGATATTTACCGAATCTTACAATTTAGGGATCTTCAGGGTAAGAGTGAATAGACATTATTCGACCATGCGACACCTTAAACCTCATCTCTGCTTCCCATCAGGCTTGATTGAGGTTAAACCATAGAACTAATAAACGTACATACGTACGTAAATATGATAAACGCACAATTTTTTTTTTGTAAAAAAAGCTACATACACAAAAATATAAATTCAAGGTACAGGCACCAGCACATCAACCTACCCAAATACATTTGCAAACTCGCCTCTATAACCGCGCCATTAGAGGTTCATGCTGGGTAACTAGATGTGCTGTCGACTCTACATAACAGCATCTGTACAAGACATATTTTCTAAAAAATATCAAACATCAATGAAAATTATTTTGTTATTACAAGACGGACACATATAACTATTATTCCATATTCTCTTCTTCATAGTCGTATTCCTCATGGCTGAGGGTCGTGGTGATTACGTGGAATGAAACACACACAACAACTTTCTTGGCATTATTAATGGCCTTCCATAATGGCCATTGCCTTCTCCGTTTCACACACCAAGTGAATAAGAATCAACCAGTGTGCAGGTTTCCTCACAATGTTTTCCTTCACCGGAAGCAAGTGGTGGTCTATGAAAACTACTATACATGAGTCAGTTTGGTATACAAACTCATGTGGCACGAGTAGGATTCGAACCTGGGACCTTTCGATCCACAGGCAGGCGGCTTAACCATTACACCACCACCGCTTCAATTTCATATTATACTCGTAGTTTCATTAGTTTTTATTGTTGAAGATAAACTTTAATTAAATAGTTTTGCAATTCTTGAAATTGATACTCGACCACAAATCGATTACAATTGTTTTACATATTTAACAAATCACCACACCGCAAACATTTAAACGTGAATTCGGCAAAATAACGAGAACTAATATATATTACGTCCAATTATTATTCAACCCCCGACGCAAAAAGAGCTAGGGGTGTTATATGTTGTGTCTGTCTGTGTATCTGTCTGTGCATCGTAGCTCACAAACGGATGAACCGTTTTTCGTTTAGTTATTTTTTTGTGTCATAGATAATTTTATCCCGAGTGTTCTTAGCCGTGTTTCATAAAAATCGGTTCAGCCGTTATAAAGTTGTAGCGAAATGAATATTGAAAGTCGGGATCTTTTTAATTTGTCTAACAAATAAACTTGTAATTATTATATATACTCGTATTATATATTTCCAACGAACAACCGCTATCAACGAATTTCTGGACGTCGTCGGTGTCGCTGGGGTGGCCATATTTCACTTTGCCTGTCCCGGTACATGTCGACACCTTTTTGGCCTTTTTCAGGGTCCCGTACTTTAAAAAACCTTACACGAAAAAGTGGAAAATGTGCGCGAAGTGGAGAAGAATGAGTCCTCGGGCTCCGACGACGCGGCGGTTGGGAAGCAAATGGAAAAACGCTCAGAATTAAGATACAGAAAAAGGAAATTGAGACCTGAATCAATATGATAAGTAGTCGATTTACAATACCAGATTTTTTGAAACTATGAAGCTTTTAACAAAATATATTTACGTAAAATGGTTTTTTTTTGTAAGTACTTGTCACATTTGTATGTGACATGTCTTTTTGATGACGTAAAGATAAATTATGTGCATATTACAAATTAATTTATTGCATATACATATAATAAAATACATAATGAATTTGCAAATATTGATTTGATTCAATTTATTATATTTGATATTGGTTGATTCAATTCTATTTTAAACATTGCTTACAATACACAACTGCCCACAATAAAGTACCGTTTTCAGCATGTATTTATAGAAAATAAAACTGTAATGTTTTTTAAAATTTTCTAAAATTGGTTATTTAAGTACCTAAACGGTATAACTATGTACCTACAGGTTTAAGTGGGAAACGGAACCATTATTGCCCGAGTCCGACTCACACTTGGCCGGTTTTTTATACTCTTTGCATCATGCACTCACTGCAGACACTCCTACACTGTGGCTTTGTAGCATTTTTAGGTA
Organism: Plodia interpunctella; assembly: GCF_027563975.2. Lineage (NCBI taxonomy): Eukaryota > Metazoa > Arthropoda > Insecta > Lepidoptera > Pyralidae > Plodia > Plodia interpunctella. The sequence goes on from NC_071294.1 coordinate 10,797,989, forward strand.
TTCCAGTTAGCCAGACTGGTCACACGGATGTTGTGTTTTTTTGTAAAAATGTGCTTAATTTTATTTCTAAGGGTTGCAGTGGTGCCTGTGAAGGAATAACCATAATTAAACTTTTTTTTTGCGGAAGACCGGCGTTTTGACACTATGCTGAGATCATGCGAAGACCATTTTATTTATTTATTAAATTGTTTGTTCTAAGTACAAACATAATTATAAACAAATGTGCAAACTTAATGCTAAAAGCATTCTCTCGCAGCGAATCATTAGGACAAACAGAAAAAAAATGCGGCTAAAAAAAATATTAATAAATTTCAGTACAATATTTAATATTATTCCATGTTCATGTGTTAATAGTCCTATATCTTTTGCACTAAATAAAAGTTTTTTATTTCTTTATTTTTGTCTCTTTTAATGTAAGTTTTGGTACCTACGTAATAGTCTAAAAAAATACTTAATTATTGCCTATAACTTCCTGATCCTAGCAGAATGGGCAAACCCAAGAAGTCCTTGATGTCGTCAAAGATTAAGCGTGCCAATGAAGGTCTGACAATTAGGGACGCGAAGTGGAGACGAAAAAGTCGGAAAGCCCTGGACTCCGATGCTACCAAAAAATTAATCGGCATAACGCTGATATCAGAAAGAGAGAGTTATATCGATTATAGTTTTAGGTAAAGCTTTATTACTTCTGCGACAAATGATAAGGTTATCAGCACCTAATGGAAACATTCGCAAAACAACTGATTATTGAAGTTAAGCCACGGCAAATCTTAAAGTTAAGTTTGGGTTTCTTTAGAGTTTCGACAACAATTCTCTAGGTGCAGTGTGGCGCAAAACAAGATTATTTGGGGAGTGAGAACCAATGATTACAAGTTTTAACTGTCGTTTTAGATAACTTAAGTGTTTGGTATTCGCAGATATCAAGTTATTCCATTTACATAATCCAATACCAGCTCCAACCACAATATTATTGACAATATTTAAAACACTTTAAAAATATAATTATTAATTATTAAATGCAAAGCTTTTTCTTTGTATAAAAAATACACGCTTTATGTAAAAGGTATTTTACAATTTATTAATTGCGAAAAATAAATAAATGGCCAATGCTCCATACTCTGGTCTGACAACTAAAGATGACTGAACTTGAAGATCGTGAGAAGCAGATAAAAGGTTTAAAAGAGGACAATCTACGACGCGAATTAACTGGGAAAGCGGAAAAATGAGATGATTGAGGGAGACAATCCGTGGTTATAGTCTACGACAGCAATAGACAAGATCAGTGAATTGTAAAAAATAATTTTATTTTTTAATAAGTCCCAGTTTATGTAAAATAGATACAGATATATTTAGAATCGTTATGATATTGATATACTATAACAATGTAGCATAGGATCATTATACGAAGATTGAAAGTTGGTTGGAGAGTACATTTTCAAGAAGTATGAAATTATAAAAATAAATTTAACCATCATAAAATACTACAATTTTGTAACAAATGTTATTAAGAAGTGATCACCATAAATGTAATATTTAACGTAGCTGTCGAACAAACATAGCTTTGTTAATGAACATTTTAGCACGTTGTGACGTCACTTCTACACTTCTATGTGTCATTTAGTATGGACGAGTCCAAAGAAAAAATTGTCAACTAGTCTATTTTTAGCAAATGCGTATTGCTAATGGCCGTGACGTAATGACCGATGCAGGACACCTTGTCATGCTATCGACTGTACTAACCAACCAACATTCCTATGAAAAGTCCGGAAAGCCATAATCTATTTAAGCAATAATAGCTTAGCCGAGCTGTTGTAACTTACGTCTAATTGGGGGCGAACAAAGGAGCCTGGAGAGGGGGGGGGGGGGGGGGGTGTAATGGCAAGTCTTTGTATCCTTCGATCTCGAGAACAGACGTGCGGATGCTTCGAGAGTCGAGTGCTTACTGAAATATTTCCACATGATTTGTTTGAGCTAATAATTGTTGACTGACTAGCTGCACTTGTCGCATGTAATTACCCATCACTAATTACCGGGTGGAGTTCTACACCATTCTACTTGGGGAAAAAATACATGATTAAATTTAGAATAATTTTTAAATTCGCGGCGCAACAAAATCGGTTTAAGTCGTTTTTGAAATATTCACAATTTTGTAAAAACTCATCAAAATTTATTGTGTTCGCGGTGAAAAAGTTGACCAAAATGGACTGACCTTTGCTGGTCTAATAGGCTGATTTGTATGTATAAACCTACGGTAATAAATTGTTTAAACTATAGTGAAAACAGCATCAAGATCCGTAGCGTAGTTTTAAAGTATATAGTGGTCATACAGACAGCGGGAAGTGACTTTGATGCTACTTCAAATTCAAAATTCTTTATTCAATTTAGGATGATATACATCACTTATTGACGTCAAAAATTACTTAAACGAAGTCTACTGCCGGCTTCCAAAGCGCAGGTGAAGAAGAAGCGGCGCAACAAACTTCACCGCAGCCTTTTCTCCAAGGACGTCTATTAACAAATATAGGTCTTATACATGGAGTATATACTATGTAGGATAGTGATGACAATATTATTATATGATGCGATCGTCCCTGTACAGTCAACAGCACATCAAGTTACCCTACACGAACCGAGTTTGCAATGAATTTGGGTAGGTTGATGTGGTGTTAACTGTACATTTTAAGTATTATAGTATTTTTAGTCACTAAAATAGTTTTGTTTCGTACAAAGAGTCAGTTCCGTCCGTGTCTGACATTTGTCAGTGTTAACAGCGCGTGCATATATCGCAGGATCCGCTTCGAATCTGGTCATAAATAGCGCGGTAATGCGGGCAACACTACGCGAGTGCCAAGACTGCGGACGTTCGGTGCGTTTGTATACGACTGTTTCTCTGTAAATTCGCTAGTTTGCACGATTGCTGCTCGGCGACTTAAACTATATATGTTTCAAATTATGTTCTGTAGTGGTTTCTGTAGATAAAAAAATCACGTTGACGGTTCACAACATAAAAATCTTTTAAAAGATTATGGTAATTATATCATTAGAAAGAACAAATTATAGGGTTGTTAATGTTGTGCGATTTCTTTATATACAAGGTACCTTTGTACTGTTATCCTAAACGTTGAAACAATGTATTACAAAAACATATTATCGTCTCAACCACAAAAGGAAGTGATCCGAAATATTTCCCAAGTACCTACTTTGAATTTGTGTTTGTGTCCATTGGACTCGCAGTACAAGCTCAGTGCTTAGTGTGGGCCGTTGAGTGTTGTCCATTTATTTATTTATTTAATTCTATAATGATTCTTCAATTGGTTTAGCGACTTGTCATATATATTTCTAAACATATTTTTCACTGGAATACTGGCCGGCGAGAAATGTGATTTATAATTTTGTCGTTATTATTTTTTATTTTTCACCGGAATACTTACTGGCCGGCAAGAAACAGATCATGTGGTTATATAATTTGTCATTATTCTTTTTTTTACCTCCAATACTGGCCAGCAAGAAACGTTGTTTGTTCGAAGTGACAGAACAGAAATATAAATCAGGGACGGTGAATATTTCTTTAGCATTCTAAAGACGAGAGGTAATTAGTGACATTCTTTTAGACCGACCTTGTTGAAAATAATGAAAAGAAAAAGTGTAAATATGATTTTTAATACGTATTATTTATTTGGGACATAAACAACATTACAATATTTTGGCGGATCAGGGCTTGTGAATAACTGAAACCATTTTAATATTTATTTTAATTCGGTTCGCAACATTTTGTTCGGAGCGAAAACGAATTTAGCGTATTGGAATATTTGAAAATGGTGTTTGATTATATTATGATAATCATATTATGAAAGGAATATATACCTAAAAAGTCCACCTTTCAGGTCTGTCTGAATGAACGCGATAAACTCAAAAACGATTTTTGCACGGTTTTCACCAATAAAGAAAGAAAGAAAAATTGTTTATTTGGATGTATCATTACACTAGTTAAATTTTTACATACAAAAATTTTACAAAATTATACACCAAAACGGCCTTCGCTCAGCATCTGTCGTACATCATAGCATGAGTCACGACGCTGGTCTTCCGCGAATACCAAATTTTCAAAATCAATAGATACTGTGATTTCTGAAAGGTTATGTATATAATTTATTACTGTTTTACCCGAGCGAAGCCAGTGCAAAAGCAAACAAGTAACACTTCTGTACTTTTATTAGTTTGTCACTGCGCTGAACAGTTCAAATGTTTATTTTGGTTTAAGTGTACTTGAGATCCTTTAGTTGTTTTGTTAATTTGACAGAGATTAACGATGGATCTGTCGAGTTCAAAATCCTAACAGGTACTTATTTCTGACATTTTCAAGATCATATACCGTTATACCAATTAATATTATTAAATTTCCGTCTCCCGCCCTGTCTGTATGTTTCGTGTACATTTAATATGAAAAAAATATCGTGATAAATTACATTTAATAATGTTATTACTAATAGCACAGTTTGGTAAGATTCAAATACTTGTTCCTTGCTGTACGCGAACCAGCCGCTAGCGTCCACGTGCGGTCAGGGTTGTCACAAATGTGTAGTGCATTCGATGGCCAGCATATCTGAACATCAAAAGTGGAGACGTAAGTCACGTAAGTCACATCCCAATAGCCCCACTATTATAATGCAGTGGGTCCAGGAGTATTTGAAAATGCTAGACCCATTAGTGGGAATTAGCAGTGGAACCTACCAGTCCGGAACGCAAATCATTAGTTAGATTATTCTATTACTTAAACGCTGATATACGCAAGTAAGTCACTTGAGTAATACAACTTTGAACTGAATGAATGAATAAAATTATGCATCACAACACAAACAAAGCGAATTAAGCAGTTGTCACAAATGACCGTGACCGAATTAAGTAGATGGTACAAAAATCTTTGAGAAATAAATTTTATTAAAAGTTTTTACGTATACAGTCTAAAAAATGGACGGGGGAGACATCTGGCTAACACAAAAATATCAGCGTATCATATTGTCATGTTCATTACAGCACAAGCATAATACCACACGAGGCTGTCACGAGCACAGTCACACTCACTGACATACTTGCAAATAGACATAGAAAAATTCATCACGGTGGATGGTTCCGCCTTAGAATAGGATGGATGTCGATGTTGTACGAGGCGACTAAGGGACATATAGCCTTGGTGGCTGATAGAAACAATAGCATTCGCAAAGAGGGTTGACGTCAGACAGCCCCGACGTCGTCCTGGGAAATTCCGCTCCGATAATCCGATAAATACATTTTGATAGCTCCCAAATCACGTACATAGGAATGAAATAACTTTTTAAGATAAATCTAGCTGTTGTTTTCTGCACCGTCTGCGTAGCCAGTGGGTAGATTGCAAATTTCATCAAAATCTGCCCTGGGATTTTTTGCCGTGCAAGCGTGACAGATATTCGCGTTTATAAAATAATTAAAGTCCCCTATTTATTAAGTTCTTGCACTTTATCGCACCACATTTCTGTCTCTGTTTGGTCTTATGGTTGACTGGTAGAGAAAGTCATGGCGTTAATGGCATGGCGCCGTTTGCACATATTTTTTTGTGATTTTGTGCATTAAATTTTTAAATAAATAATATAAATTTCCCTTAAAATCATCTCTCCAGCTACGTATACGACATATAGGGACAGATTGTAGGTCTCAAATTTCATTCAGCGCGATTCAAATTTGTATAGTTACGTAATTATTGTGGACATTCGAATTGTGTACTTTTGTGATACTTGTGACATTAAAGAAAAACAAGTGTTCGCATTCCAGGATTTTGTTGAGTCTTCAACTTACTCTTGACAAATACACATAACATACACGCTAAATTTCCTAACGGCATATTCGATGTCTATATAATTGCTAATCAATAACAACACTATACGTTTGACACCGCTTGTCGCGGGTGTCGCAGACAGCCACGGTATCATTCGCTGATGGCTAATGCATAAAATTTCATAGTCGGGAGAACCCTTTTTCACTTTATGTGAAAAATGAAGATTTGTTTTTGGCGACAATCCAAACGCTTCGTCTGGCGGATCAAGCTTGCTAATGCAATTTTGGTGAAAATTGCTGGGATAATTTTTAAATAGGCATTTTGTGTTGCTAGCTAACTGTTGCTCACGTCATTAAAAAAATCATATGCGTTTCCCGTACACTTACCCACCATTATGGCACTTTGGAATGTTGATTTAAAAAAACAAGTAACATTGTTTAACCTCAAATATAATTGTCTTTAAATATAATATCTACTCCAAATTTCATCAAAATTGATCCATCGCTCCAACCGTGCCGTGATAGCGTGACAGAAAATGCATCGATGTGACACCGCAGAAATCGTATGAAGATTTAACGTACGTCAACGTAAGTCACACGCTATAGGCAACAATGGAGCCGCAACGTGCTCCGTAGCGATATCCCTATACGATAAACTTTAAATATACCAATATTTTCGGCACTGCAACAAATAATTGGCCGGGTGGTAGAAATCGTTTTTTCAATAAAAAAAATCTTGCTTGTTCTACGAGCTGACGGACGGATATTGAAGTATCGGTTCGGGTAAATTAAAAATTCCTGATGCTACTTCACAGTATTATGGCCAAATTTCGAGGGTACAGGAATGAAACTGATGAAAAGACTCATCCTCCCGTGTTCCTGGTTGCGTTACATGTTATGACGTTCCGAAACTCTGGGCACGCCTATAAAGGAAACCATTAATTTTGAAGTTTCACTTGTGTGTTTACGTTCGCTGCCTCTTTGACAATGCTATGATTGCCTAGGATTTTTATCCTTTAGTCGCTTCGTACGACATTCAAGACTCATTTAAGGGGCGATATGGTGTGGAATTATTGGAGAGCGGGTTATTTGATAAAGTCATCAGGGATTCTATGAATGAATAAAATTCCACAGTGTATGTATTATAATATTTAAACGCTGGTAGCAAATAAAATTCTAAATTCAATTATTAAAAAACGATAAACTCTCTTTTTAAAATTTTTGCCATCGTTTTCTTTTGTAATTTAAATGAAACAACGATTTTAATGAGCGATTTCTCCGACTTCAATCTTTTTCTAATACATTATCATAATACACTTTATGATAATGTATTTTTAATACGAATATCCCGAGAAAATAAAACATGAAAAATATTAATTATTTAATATAATGATGGATGACTGTAAATTTGAAGATAGATAACTTTATTATTTTACACATCGACATTTCATAATATATTTTGTTTATAACCATCTTTTCGAAGTAATCATTCTTCTTTATAGGTAGGTATTATAAAATGCACTTATATGAATGTCCTTTAATTAAACACCAGAAAAATTAATATAAATGATGTTTCTACGGTATTTTCACTGGTACAGACATAAACACATTTGTATTGACTTATAAATGTTATGTCTGTTTGAGGAAAACATCGCGAGGAAACCTGCATACTGGTTGATTCTTATTTATTCTTATTGTGTGTGAAATGGAGAAGGTAATGGCAAACCACTCCATTCACAATGTCAAGAAAGTTGTTGTGTGTGTTTCATTCCACGTAATGACCACGCCCTCAGCCATGAGGAATACGACTATGAAGAAGAGATAAATGTTATGTTACATAGTAATAAAAAATATATGACTTTCGTTTATTTACATAGAAATATTTGTTATTTTTTCAATATTTCTAAAGAGTTATGTCACAAAAATCTCAAAAATTAAAACATTATAATATTTCAAAGCGAGCTGAATTCTCGCGCCAACGTCACAATAATAAATGCAGCAAAAAAAAAATTTTATCTTTTCGAAAAATCTCTCTCAGCGAAAACGGTGGACATTTTTCATTCATTCGAAATTCAACCTTCATTACCTTGACGCGTGTTTCATAATAATTAAATTCCATCAGAGAAATTATCATGCAGCCCGCGCGGGTTCTTTGCAAATGTTATTTTTTTAAATGTGCACGAAGTAAGTTCATTATTTTAATGTGATTTCATTAAGGATATATATTTTTAGGGTTCCGTGAAAACAGACCTTTTGTTGATTGCGGTTTACATTTTTTACGTACGAATCATACCGTATATATATTTTTATGTAGGCGAAAATTTTGAAACCTAAACTTAAGTTAAAACTACTTTATTCCAAAAAAACAGGTCATCTCTCTCATCTGAGCGGTTTTTTGGCTTCTTCCTTAGTCGTTGAGCGATGGAGTCCAGGGTCGTCTAACCTACTTTTCTATTTAATATTCACGTTTTGATTATTTTGGTACTAATCTTGTTTGTGTGGGAAATATAATCGGCAACATAAATTGTTTAACCATAAATAAATTGATTAAGAATATTCTACGTTTCATTCCATTTATCGTGAGAAATAAAATAAAGGAACTAACATAAAGAAGTATTAAATAAAACGTCTCGTAAAGTAAGGAAACGTCAAAGTTATCACGGGAGACATACCCTGACGTACCGGTTAATATCGCGAGGAGGAAAACATTATTTTATTAAGCGTCGGGATGGGACAGGTGGGGACATCTGATAGGGTGACCATGCTGCGTTGGAGATAAGGATTTTATTCTCCATTTGTAATTTTTTAACTAAGAAATATTAATTTGTATTATTTCGTTGGGGTTAAAAAGAGGTGTAAGGTAACCAAATATCGCTACAAAAAGCGAATTTTTAATGAATCTTGATTAAGCTAAATAAGAATAGATTGACAATGACTAACTTGACGTTAATTCACGATTCAAAAATAGAAATACTTAAATTTTTAAAAAGAACTTTGAATCACATACTTGTTTTGTTTGTGTTTCTAAATTGTGTTCACGATTCAGAATGTAATATAAAAAAATAATTTCCTATATTTTATTATTAAATTATTTATTTAAATAACAAGACTTACAAATAGGTAACTAAGTGTACACAACACATACTCATTTTTATAGATATTTTTTTCATATAAAGTGTAATTTCGAATCTCTTCATAGTCGTATTCCTCATGACTGAGTGTCGTAGTCATTACATGGAATGAAACACACGTAACAACTTCCTTACCATTATTATTGGAGTGGTTTGCCATTTCACATTTCGCACACAATTTAACAATCCAGTGTGCAGGTTTCCTTACGATGTTTTTCCTTCACCCGGAGCAAGTGGTAATCGATGAAAACGACTATACATGAGTCAGATTGGTATACAAACTCATGTGGCACGTGTATGATTCGAACCTGGGACCTTTCGATCCACAGGCGGGCGGCTTAACCATTACACCACCACCGCTTCTTTTCTTCATTTCGAATAACTTTCTCACAAAAATAATGTCTTATGGCAACCCCAAACCGGAGACTAAATCAAAATAACTGAACATCGCTCCGTCTCGGCCCGGAGCCCTAGGGGCCCTTCGCATATTTCCTCGCTCGCATTTCAATGATCTGCTCAATCGTTATGACTCGATGGCATTTTTGTATCAAGTTTTATTGTCGACTAGAGTTATGCGAGTAAAATGGGAATAGATGTTGAATGAATGAATGAATGAATGAATGAATGAATATTTTTTATTGCATAAAATATGTTCCACACATACAATGGTGGAAAAATCAGGAGTGTTTCACACATTTAGTCATTCCTGACGTGCTACAATGTCATAATTATTAAAAAATAAATTTAAATTAAATTATCGTTAACTTATAAATTACAAAATACAATTAAATTTCTCAAATATTCCTTGACACTTGACTTATTCTGATTATAAAAGTACCCACAGTCCACAAGCCCGTCACGTCTGTCTGTATGAACGCGATAAACTCAAAAACTACCGGTCGGATTTTTGTACGGTTTTCACCAATTGATAGCGCGATTCCTGAAGAAACTTGAGTTATAATTTATTAAAGTTTTACACAGGCGAAGCCGGGACAGGCTAGTACTTAATAACACATCGTAAAAACAATGACCCTGCCGAGGCTGTTCGTTTCTAAGCTTGGATTTTTATGCACTGTTATTTCGAGAATGTATTAACCAAAGTTTATACATACAAAACAGCCTGTTAGACCGTGCGAAGCCGGGTGGGGTTGCTAGTACTTATCCATACTTCTATACTATTCAATGACACTAATATTATACAGAGGAAAGATTTGTATTTTTGTTTGTACCTAATGAATAAACTCGAACATTTATTGTGAAATTTAGCACAGAGATAGTTGAAACATTCAGTAGTAACATTTACTACTTTTTTCTTATGCTTTTTTTTTACTTTCTTTAGGTAAAAACCCAAGCGAAGCCGGGGCGGGTCGCTAGTAATTACTAAATCAGATAGATATAGATAAAATGGAAAAGCTAAAACGGTTTTGCCTAAACACACAGTCTACTTAATGCTATATATGTATAGACATAACACTGCATGTACTTAACAGGTTAAGCTAATTCCCTCGTCTCTGTCTGCCGTGATGTATGTACAACTGTTGCGCTAACCTGGCTGTGAGCCATTGTTACGGGATACATTTTAATAATACCCAAGAATAGGACCAATTGATGTTGCACGAGGCAACTGAAGGACACAGCCTAACAGCTAACAGCATTTCCAAGGAGGGTTGACAGTCAAGCAGGCGGCCGGTTGTAAAATTACAGACGGATCTACAAAATTGTACGCGTGTTTTATACGCAGAGTTATCAATCTAATTTAACGGACCTTCGGCTCCAACGCTCAAGTGCCGAGGAACGAACCAGGAAGGAGCTCAGATGAGAGACAGCTTTCCCTACATATTTTAAAGAAGGTCTTTGGTTAAATATGCTCCTAAGAAAATAATTGGAATATTTATTATGTTATAACTGGTATTTTAAAAATTTAAAAAAAAGAGAAATAGTAATTTTCGATAAATATAAACAAAGTTGTCCGGCGATCGAATCGCGTCTCGATATCGATAATTCATCGCCGCACGTCTCTATAAATCAGCGTTCTAGTGTTGCCCACGTACGATAACCGGTCGATAAAATATTCTTGCTATAAAATATAATTTCTAAATGATTTCGCATGATAAGTAGAAAGATAAATGTTACGTGGGTATCTTCATGAAATTATATAAATCAAGGAAAGTTTTATATAAACTTGTGTAATGAAGATCACAATATTGTTTACTTGTTTGTCGAGAACTGAATCGATTTTAATCATCATTCCTTGGGCAACAGGAAAATTTGTATTAAAGTAAATACTTTACGTAAATATTCTCGGAAAGCAGTATATTATTATTACAATTCGAAACACGTTTTCTGTTGAAGGACACTATGATTTTTGATGAACTTTATACCACGCTGTCTCTGTGTCGTCTTATGGTTGACTGGTAATGCCATATGGCGTTAACTCCTGCTTTTTTTTATGACCCTTAAGCCTAGTCGCTAGCCAAACTTTACGCAGAATGTTGCTATTTAACTCTGTAAAAATATAAAATGCATAAAATTATTTAATCACGATAATTAAGGGAGAGTTGCACCGTCAACTTTAACGTTGATTTTAACGTGCGCGCCGGTGACGTTTAGACAAAATGGTATCAACGCACGTTGAAGACTACGTTAACTTTAAAGTGCGCAGAAAAATAAAAAGTACGCCATTTTGTCTAAAACGTCAGCGGCACGCCCCCGTTAAAATCAACGTCAAGTTTGACGGTGCAACTTAATTGCACTTTCACTAATTGTAATTAGTACAATAAAGTTTAAACAAAAATGAATATTTTGCAATGACTTTGAATAGGTTGAGTGCTGTGTATTGTACATACATTAAGGGTTGAATTATTAATACGGACAATGTTCACTTGGAATCAAAAATCACACAAAAAAAAGCTTGCCTAAAAATAAACGAAAACAATAGTAATGATAAAAATTTAATTTGCACGTGGCAAAATAAAATTGGATGGAAAATACAGTTTTTCCCGTATTCGACTTGAAACGAAATGTTTTTATATGATAATGACTATTATTTGATTGAAAATTTTACACCCATATAATAAAATCAATGTTGGAAGCGCTCGTAAGAACTTAAAAAAAATCACAAACGAAAATGAAAAAAAAAAGATTTAGTACTTTTTCAATTGCTAGCTCGCTAGGGATTTGGACATATAGAAAAGAAAAAATGAATTTGGACCTGAGTGCAAAGAGAGAATAATTTATTTCGTTCGCACAGCATATCATATGGCTATACAGTTAGCCAGACTTTGTCGGATTCGGTACACATTGCTGGTTTTTCACTGCGGTAAACAGAATCCTTTATATAAACTGCGCAATGTTCTTAAGAGTTCGGCGATAGTGTGGAGCCGGCATCGAGCTCTGAAATCTGCACACTCGCGCACTGCCTCTAATAATATGTATGAAAAAATGGATAAAAGGAAATCCATTTCTTTTATTTATCAGCAAAAACGAATAAAATAATTAAATATGTGCTAATTGTGAAGGTTTTTATGTTTTCTAATTGGGCACAGAGGTCACAATTTACAAAACTTACCAATCTCTCAAATCCTTGTAGTCGTTTTGTTACATTTAAAGTCATGGGTAACCGCATTTTATTATATTCCTATACGAATTATAAGGAAGCGGCGGTGGTGTAATGGTTAAGACCCTCGCCTGTGGATCAAAATGTCCCAGGTTCGAATCCTACTCGTGCCATATGAGTGTATACAAATCTGACCCATATATAGTAGTTTTCATCGACCACCACTTGCTTCCGGTGAGGGAAAACATCGTGAGGCTGGTTGATTATATTAACTTGTGTGTGAAATGGAGAAGGCAATGGCAAACCACTCCATTAATAATGCCAAGAAAGTAGTTGTGTGTGTTTCATTCCATGTAATGACCACGACCCTCAGCCATGTGGAATACGACTATGAAGAAGATAAGAATAATATTGTGTATTTGTCAAAAAAACATCCATTTCTGTTAGAAGTCCTGTTTATAAACATGTACAATCGACCGCAAATTAAGTTATTCTACATTGATCTTTAAGCTGCGGTAATAGCGATGAATTTTGAAGACAAGCTTGAAGTGCTGTCGACTGTACCATGTTACGTTGTAAGGAAACATAATGTTTCATAGAAAATATGCCAATTCTTTTCCTCTTTCATGTGGCAGGTGAGTGTATGGGTGTTTACGACAATGAGAGAATTTGTGTATACCCATTACCATACGAAGCGGTACAAAGGCACAGAAATTGCTGAGGAAATTAACCCAATTTTTGTTTTCTATTCTTATTGTTTCGAGTATATATACATACATATATTTTTCTCATAATAAGTATTTACAAAAAATATTTTTTTCTTAGAACCTTGTTGCATGAAATGCGTGATCGAAAAAAATTATGACCGTGCAGTGAAACGTTGAGGAGTTCCCTTATTGTGAGCCGATCCTGGACGCATCATCAGGTCATGATTATCATGCCAACGCATTTGAGATTTTTACAGACAGACAAACCGCCAGACAGATTATATAAGTAGAACGTAAAGCATAAAAAATGTTTGGCCGAGATGGACTCGAAAAATTCTATTTCATCCTGGGTGTAAACTTGTTTGATGGGTTATTTTTTCCAGAACGTTCTAAATCAAGTTAGCTTAAATATTATCTTACTAGCTACGCCCCGGGGTTTCGCTCCCGTATGAATTTCGGGATAAAATGTACCCTGTCTTATTTTCAGGTTATATTCAACCCGTGTACCAAATTTAATAACGGTCGGTCCAGTAGATTTTGCGTTAGAGTACACAAAAATACATACACACATACACACCCTCACAAACTTTCGCATTAATAATATTAAGTAGGATGGAAATCAAATATTTTTAGTACTTGGCACTGTTCCATGTTACACTATTATATTTGCCTACGGCTCTCTCTGTATTTTACTACTAGATGTTGCCCTAGGCTTCGCTCCCGTGGGAATTTTGAGATAAACTATAGCTTATAGCAATCTTGGACAATGTACCTTTCTAATGGTGAAATAATTTTTGAAATCGGTTCGATATTTTCGGAGATAATAACCCGCCTCAAACATACGAATTCTTATTATATTCTTAAATATTATAATTAATTTGGGGTTGAGACATTGGGGCCGTGGGGACACAAACTATACAAGGCCATCACCACTAAAATCATTGAGGTAACAGGTGACCAAAAAGCTGGCATATATCTAGGCCAGAGATTAAGCATTGCCATTCAACGTGGCAATGCTGTCAGCCTTTTGGGCACGCTCCTCAAACGAAAAAAGGCCTCGGGTCGCGCAGTCACAAGCGGGCCGCGGGTTGCCGACCGCTGCTACAGAGTCATTTAATGAGTGGAATTATCTGCGCAGGCGATCGTTTTCACGTGCTATCGGCCATCACTGAGACCTTAATATACGGAACCAAGATATCAGTATCACTAAATTGCAACCTTTAGCTTTTCTGTTCTTTTACAACTAGGGGAAGTATGCACGCAAACGTAGCCACATGTCAAATCATCTATCTATATACTAGAGACCCGACCCGGTTTTGCTCGGGTAAAAACATTAATTATTGATAACAACCTTATAAAAATGAGTCGTGCAGTTTTTGATGAGAACAGAAAGACAGATGCGGCAGAGGATTATATGTTTTATGACATGTAAGGAAAGGAACTCTATGGGACGGTTACAGGGGCGAATTTGCAATGCGAATTTTGTAAATCAGTATTAACTGACTGATTTTGAGTATGCAATTGATGCGTTTGAAGTGGTTATAGTTTACGGTGGTGATCCAGTGGTTAAGTTACCGTCCGGCTGTGACCGAAAGGTCCCAGGTTCAAATATAACTACCACATATATTTGTATACCAATCTGACTCATGTTTTCATTGAACACCACTTGCTTCCGGTAACTTAGTTCACTAGTATGTAAGCGACTAATTGTCAATAGATATCTGGTGATGACTACCCAGTTATAAAAATCAATCCTTGAAGAACCTGACATCAGTATATGCAATAACACATACGACGTTGCACCAGTAAATTTTGACGTTGATTTTAACCTGCGCGCTGCAGACGTTTAGACAGAGAATGGAGTAATTTGCGTTTTTTCACGCACGTTAAGATTAACGTCAAACTGCAACCCACAAATAATTTAACACGCGATTTTAGAGTTATAAATATAAATTTATACGCACAAATCACACGGATCGAGTTAGCCCCAAAGTAAGTTTGAAACTTGTGTTATGGGATACTAGCACAGCGATACTATATCATATAACATATACATATATATATGAAGTGACGTCACGGTTGCAAACACGGTTACAAGGATTCGTGCAGTTTTGTGAAACTCCCGCTCATATTAGATACGAGAAGGCATCAATAAACAACTTGTTCCGAGATGCACCAATAAAAGTTGTTGTTTCCGCTGCGTCGTGCCTCGAATATTAAAAAACGTAAAAATTGGCGGCAAGCCAACTTCCATCGCTGAATTTTCCAAGGCTTGTTCGTTCGAGTTTGGGATTCGCTTTTCACCAATCACTTGGCGTATCATTGTCATCGCACTATCATGCGTTGAATATGCATTTCCATTATTTTATCATTAAATAGATTTTTATCTGAGTTGCTCTCTCTTATCTAAGCGTTTTCCCGATTTCTCCCGCGTCGGAGCCCAGGGTTCGCTTTCCTACCTTTGCGCGGTCACGATAAGATGCTAATTATACTAAAAGCTCAAAATTTCGTAAATAAATAATTTATTAATATAATGGTATGGTTGACTGCATCTCATCATCATCATCGTCGTCTCTCCGAAAAATTGGATAGTGAAAAGCGAATAGCAATCTCGCACCAACACCTCAGATACATAATATAAGTCGCATGTTGGCCCAATGTCGCGGCCAATCGACGTACATTCGACTGTATTCAAATTCAAATCATTTATTCAGAAATTAGACCTTCACAGGCACTTTTTCTCGTCAATTTTTATATTTATAGTTATTTCTAACAAGCTACAAACTACTGGCATTTCGGAACGACCACTGCTGAGAAGAAATGCCGAAAGAAACTCATTTGAACAGTGTTGGTCCCTATCATGTACGTGAAGTTATCCTACATAGACTTCGTGAAAAAGCGAAAGGGTCAAGATATGTACAGATACAAATGTTTTTGATGACCTCTGTAGCGTAGCGTAGTGGTCACCACGCCTTTCCATTTTCCGGAGGTCCTCGGTTCGATTCTCAGCGTGGACAAATATTTGTATTTGTGATCACAGATGTTTTGACTTCGTGTCCGCGAGAGTTGTGTCTGTATCTGTGTTGTCTTAGTGCATAGTGTGAGCCGTTAAGAGTTGCAAAAAAAAAGGTATATACGCCTAGAATTAGAACATACGAGTACATTTACATTAACACTGATGTACAGTTGAGGGCAAATAACTTGATAGTTTTATCTATCCCTGACTGTACATAGATTGGCCACAAATTTGGTCCAACATTGTTACAACAAGCGGCAAAACAATGTATTGCATTCGAATTGCCTTTTATTTTTATCAAGCACCGTAATGTAATACGGCCAAGAGAATGTTCCTGCAGACAATAAGCTTTTATTCGAAAACAAATCTCTCTCTAAACTGGTCGTATATTTCCTTAACTATTGCGACCTCGATGTCCGCATTCGCTTTCGATTAATGTCGGTTTGTTATAACTTAGGGCCTTATGGACAAGGAATTTTACCTGAGCAGATGCTCCAGAAGATTGTAGCTCTGTCACTTTGCATTGTAGGGTATTTGCTTAATGGATTAGATTCTAAAATACTGACAGGTCGCTACCCAGTCGATAGTGAAGACGAATCTTCAGTTTATAGTCGACTAGCTTTTGCCCGCGGCTTCGCCCGCGTGATTTATCCTGCGAAAGCGGAACACAAAGGCCCCCTCCATAGTATAGCAAAACGCGGAATATAATATACGAATTCTCTCAGCGTTTGTTCACAATTTAACGACAGTATGTAGGTACACCAGAATAAACATCCCAAAATTTTGCTAACACAGGCATAGAAAATGGCATTACGGCCATAAAGGAGGCAATAAAAGCAGTTTTTGAATGTTAGCGCAACGAAACCCGTTGTGGAAGGTAATAGCCATCGGAGCCGAAATAATCCAGTTCTATATAGTACAGACAACAGCACATGAATCTATGCAAATTCTTGCAAAATCGTCGGTATTACCACTTCATAGAGACTCGTGCAACTTAACGCAGTTATTTCTAAATATATAGACATTCAGGGTTATTCTCTGACTGGACACGGGGATATAGACATGCGTCATGTTGTTCCGTCCTAAAATAATACCTACCATCCAGCTGATAGACAAGTACAACATTCTCGAAGAGGGTTGACGTCAGGGAAAAAGGTACATCATGTCATGAACATGTCCAATTAGTTAAAATCGGAATATTAATAGTATCAATTTCTTTGATCAACTGTTGCATCAACAAGAGAAGAGTTCCTGGGAAATCCAGGGACCATGAGAGAAGCCTGTCGTGCACCATCGGCGGTGCTCCGCTTCCTGAAGGAGCTGCGCTGACTGGAATGATCAGCGGCTCAGACTCCGCACGCAGAAAGGGCCCAGACAAGAGGCCTAACTGCGGAAAACAGTCCTCGAGGGAAGTAAGAAATAAGTATCAATTTTCGTTTCGTCAACTGAACATTATCACAATTTTTCGCGTACCTACATAGTTGAGTTGAGTATTTCGGTTGAAATATTTTATAAGTAAAACAAGTCCTTGTACGTCACCTTTTACGTCAGTTACCTTACATACCCTGGTAATAGTGAAATTGCATTTATTTTAAGCAAATTTATGTGTACTGACTTTACTATAAAACGAATAATTTGTATGGAAAATTACAAACCGCATCCAGTAAATGACCAAAAATAATCATAATACTATTTAATATTCTGTTTTAAAAACTGGACATGCGCTTGTGCAAGTCCAAGTGTCGGTCGAAGTGGACATTTGGACTTTTTCAGTGAGTGTAGAATAAACCTGCGTTCCGTGGCATGCAGCTATTTTCGTTTTAGCTCATGTAACTGGCATGCGGAGTTCTCAGCCATTGTTTTTGAAATTGGAACGCCTGTTTATTTAAATTTTAATTGTACGGGTCTAATTGTTTCAAGTTTGCAAGAAAGGGTTAATTTCGAGTTGTTTACGGTTTACTGAAGAATTTTATAGGCTTCAAAAAATACTGACAACATACAACATACTATAAACTTGGGGCAAAGATGTACTAAGTACACATACTTAGTACTAAAGGGAAAATGATTTGAAATTGTATAATTAAATATAGCGAAAATAATTAAATTAGTTATCATCATCAACCGCCATTTAAACGACCCCACTGCTGGGGCACTGGCCTTCCTTAGATGGATAAGGAGTTTGGGCCATGACCCACCACGCGAGCCCTTGCGGATTGGCGAGTTTTATCGACTGTAAGAAACAATAATGGTAAGCCGATCTGGCATGATAGGGACCAACACTGTTCAAATGAGTTTCTTTCGGCATTTCTTCTCAGCAGTAGTCGTCCCGAAAAGCCAGTAGTTTGTAGCTAGTGAGAAATCACTATTTATAAAGTGACTGTGAAGGTCTAATTACTAAATAAGAAATTTGAATTTAAACGCCTTGATGCGCGATAAACATACAGACACAAACAGAAAGACAGACAAAAATTCTAAAAATTAGGCCCATAAAGACTATATTTTTCTTTAATGTCTCCTATGTCCAGACATAGCCCACTATTACAATGTATAGATTAATTAAAACATTAAAAACTATTTAACAAATGCGTAATATTTCAGCGGAATTTGTAGTTTGTTTGTAGTTGTTCAGCTTACTTAACTGTAACAAAAAATAACATAAAACGATGAATTTTTATATCAATACTCGTCATTAATTTATATATAATTCGATTGCAGATCAGCGAGCGGAGAAATAAAATCAAGTTGATTCAATTAAAATAGACCAAGCGACCGCATGCCAACTGGTTCTTTCAGCAGTGATTTATAGTCTAGGAAG
The DNA here is from genome assembly GCF_027563975.2 of Plodia interpunctella. Classification (NCBI taxonomy): domain Eukaryota; kingdom Metazoa; phylum Arthropoda; class Insecta; order Lepidoptera; family Pyralidae; genus Plodia; species Plodia interpunctella. The sequence continues at coordinate 10,817,019 of NC_071294.1, forward strand.
CGATCTCATTCTCCATCGGCAAGATTAATAGTCGACCTGCACAATACTATCACGACGCCAATGTACTTACTTGGCAAATTATTCTAAGTACTAATGGTGTATTTAAGTTTAGATGGTCACGGTCAGTGCTTACCCTGTTTTGTATAGTCGGAAATTTGTGTGGCATATAAAACAGATTTTAAAAAGTTATAGGCATTAACAAAAGTAAACAAAATTTTAAACGGGCACCGATTATCTGTCATACTAGTTCGACACAGAATTTAAAAAAATGTTTTTAAACCTTCTCTGTCATTTGTTTTCAGAGTTTTAAATTAAAAAATTAATAACTGAATCCAAGATGGCGGTGGTACACTCGACATCACATGAATCTACACTAATTCATTTGACAGTATACAAAGCGATAACTATATTTTCTTATATTTAAAAATAAGTATAAAAATAATTATGGATCAATTAATAAAAATTAGTAGATACATTGATATATTTAACATTTTGAACGGTAGGTATTCATCGATAAAATTTAATAGGAATCGTTCGATTCGATAAACGTTTCCCACAAAGGAATCAGGGAATCGATGGACTTTATCGATAAGACTCGGCATTCGCATTCACGCCCGCATTGTGGTGTAATTGATCAATCAGTGGGGACCAAGGACTGTTTTGGGCGTAGCGAAAAATATATCTTAGTATATCTGTAATCAAAAATCGCACTAAAAACATCCTGTGAAAAACCAGCCAAGTCTCGACGGAGTAATTTGTTTCTTTATAAAACGTAATTAAATCTTTAGCTAAAGCCAAGTCTATAGTGCCATGTTACATACGATTTCTTCATTAATATAGTTAGATTTCATGTGACCGACCGTTGAACGTTATTTTAACATAATACTTGTTAATAGATAGAAAGTCAAGTCACATAAAAAAAACCCTGTAGAATACATTAGCTTTTGCCCGGGGCTTTGTTCGCATGTATTACCTATGAAGCGGTGGTGGTGTAATGGTTAAGACGACCGCCTATGGATCAAAAGATCCCAGGTTCGAATCCTACTCGTGTATAGTAGTTTTCTTCGACCACCACTTGCTTCCGGTGAAGGAAAACATCGTGAGGAAACTATTATTAACTTGATTATTAACTTGTGCGTGAAATGGAGAAGGCAATGGCAAACCACTCCATTAATAATGCCAAGATAGTTGTTGTGTGTGTTTCATTCCACGTAATGACCACGACCCTCAGCCATGAGGAATATGACTATGAAGAAGAAGAATTACCTATAGGAGCATTTGTTTTTCCGGGCCGACAAGTCCTCTATGTCCTTCTCCGTACGCCAAACTACATGTGTGCAAAATTTTAAGAAGAATGGTTGAGCAGAAAAAACGCGAGGAGGTTTCAAACAAACTTACTGTTTATAACATTAGTTGGGATAAAGCTGGGAGAATACTTTGATTTTATTTCAAAAATGTCTTGCATTAACGGTTTTTTCTTTAATTTTGGTTGCAATAGATGAGATAGGTCGACAAACACTGTAATGTTCAATATGTCGCAACAATTTAGCTATATAATGTATCTCATCAAAAGACATTTCGCCTGACAATAGGCTGAAGAAATCTTAGAAGACTATAATTACGATAGGAGGGCCCACAATACTTTTAATATGGATCGTAATGGCTTCATTCTTGCATAATGCAGTCGCATTGTGTGGGAGAAAGCCTGACTCCCACAGAGGATGGCATTCGATCCATTTGATTCAGTACAGGGCTATTTTTAATCTAGCAGAAATCCTGACTAATATTATGAATGCGGAAGTAAGTTACCTCTTCACGCTCTATCTGCTGAACCAATCTTCTTGAAATTTTGCATATATGTAGCTTGAAATATGGAGTAGGAGATAGGATACTTTTCATCCCGAAAATTAACGCGAGCGAAGCCGCGGGCAACAGCTAGTAGTTTATGATGCGTAGTGTAAACGCCAAGATCAAATTAAAACAACTAAAATTATGTGGTAACTTTAGGCCATAAAATTTTCCTAATGTGCACAACAAGATACGGCCATAGGGACTAATTAAAATAATTATTTTAAAAGAACCCTGAAAAAGATTGTAAAAGTCAATCAAGGGAAACAGGAGATATTTCTCATAGGCGATAGGCTAGCAACATCTTAATTACATAAATATGGCCGCCAAGCGCCGTACAGCTAATCGTGGCTTTCGAAATTTGTAAATCTCGCCTCTGTCTAACCCGTAAAAGATAAAGACTGTGTATGTATGTTCATTACTCTTTCACGCAAAATCTACTGGACGGATTATTATGAAATTTCGTATACGGGTGGAATATAACCTGGACTAACACATAGGGTACATTTTATCCCGAAATTCCTACGGGAGCGAAGTCACGGGGCGCAGCTAGTAACTAATATTTTTCTTTCGAATTCCTAGACTTTTTCGACTAGAAAAAGGTCTAGACATGCACGCTTTATATAAGCGATTATTGCGTGAGTGGTGTAATGTATGCACACAATATATTTTATCAGAACACATACTATTACTATGACTCATACGAATCGAGGTTACGATAACACGGGAATGTATGCTGAATTATAAATAACTGTGTCGGTTTGCTAGCTAACATGCTTATATTTATTTAGCATAGTTGATCAGTAAGGGATGATGAAAGAGAGGGACATATTGTTGCCATCTCAGTCAGATATGCTGACGCAATAAAGCAGCTGCTAAAGCTGTACACGCTAATTTTATTTGTAACACGCGGCACGTCCTGGCAAAAACAATAAATTATACACAACTCTCCTCAGTAATCAAACTATCTACTGGTCAAAACCGAATGAAAATCCGCGCAACAGTTTTTGAGTTAATCGCGAACAGCCAAGCATACATACGCGGCAGAAGACTTTATAATATGTAAGGGTATCCATACAATGACACCAAGACTGGTTCACCATGCAAACATACTCATGACTTTACGTTAAGGGCAAAAGCGTTTTCACAAGAGATATAATCCTAATCTAAACCACCTAAGATGGAATAAACAATGCCTCTACTGAATTTCAAATGAAAATAGCACTATGAAATATTAACACTAAGATAAGGCACGGCGCACACTGCAAATATTCAAATGGATGCGCAGGCGCCGCCGGCCTGAGAGAGGTCGAGAGTGTGGACTTTGCCGGCCGTGTTATGCTAAACTATGCCGCTATGTGCTACTCTAGAGATGTGACTTTTGGTTGTGGCACAGAGTTGAAGCGGAAGCGGGAATTACGTATCGTTCAAACTGGTTTTAGTAGCAGACAATCTTTATAAATTTTCATCACATTGTATAAGAATAATGGTTGTTGAAAGCGAAAAATTCTTCCATCGCACACACAAATAACGAAAACGCCTTAGCTGTTGTATAGTTACATTGAATAGTTCAATTGCATAGATTTCCGCCGTCTCTGTTATTTTAAACACCTCGGAAGATTGTAAATTACGATAGATAAAATAAACTATACGTCGATTCTACACTAGAGATGTGACTTTTGGTTGTGGTACAGGTTTGAAGATGAAGCGGAACATGGTATCGATGAAATAGCAGGCCATTACTCTAATACAAAGTGATGAGAAAGCGAAAATTCCTTCTGAGATATCACACACAGAAATAACGATTCTCAAATGTATTAACTGTTGTAGTTCAATTGTTGAATGAGCCAGTGTTATAATCAAAATGTTAGATAGTTCAAATAGTTGAGATACTCCAATCCGCCAATCTGTTGGATGGTTTTATGGCTAAATTTTCAAAAAAAAAATAAGTACAGGCTTATTTTGAAAATAAATGTAACAAAATCTTTAAATTACTTATCAATATTGTATGTTTCTTACATTGTTCCCTTTGTTTCTATTCAAATTTAAAAAGTGTGATATCTTATTAATGAAAAATACGGGTCACTCACGTGTAATTATTTTTTCCAACGTCCATTTCTCACGTTAGTTTTAATCAAATCACTTTTGAGATCTATTTTATGATAGACGAACTAAAAAATGGAAAAGTATTGTGATCTTAAAAGAGTTAATGAGCTTATATTCAAATCACAAAGTACATCTTTTCTCCTCCGCTTATAACTTGCGCGTGTCCACTGCAAACTGCAAATGGACGCAACGTGGCGCATACATAAACGTACCTCACAGGTGTACGCGATCCGATGCATTATATATGTGCATAGTTATCCGCCACCGCTGTTATTTTAAACACCCTCGGAAGATTGTGAGAAAATACGATAGATAAGATAGAATGCGTTGATTTCAGAGAAATCAGAAATTTGTTTTCACAGTCAGAGTACATAGTATATAGTAGACTAATCTCGGCTTAACCGTAATAAATTACACACCTAAACCTTCCTCAGAAATCACACTATCTATTGGTGAAAACCGTACAAAAATCCGTCTGGTAGTTTTTGAGTTTATCGCGTTCATAAAGAGAGACGCGGCAGGGCTATATTTTTAAACCCCGACGGAAAAAGAAGGGTGATATTAGTTTTACGTATCTGTGCGTAGCTCCCAAACGGATGGACCGATTTTCGTGTAGTATTTTGTGTCATAGATAATTTTATCCCGAGTGTTCTTAGCCATGTTTCATGAAAATCTGTTCAGCCGTTCAAAAGTTGTAGCGGAATGATTAGTGAACTAACGAATAAACTTGTATATAGTATATAACGATTATATCGTGATTGTTATTCAGAATGTACAAATATGTAATACTATTTTCTGGTAGGCAACCCTATATATCAAGCATACGACGGAGCAAATAGTCGAGATTACTCCAGAACTGTCCGTACATTGTTGACTGAAGTATTCCTTGAAAGAGTTATGCGTTGATACAAACTTGCTTCTCGCAGGAACTTTTCGTATATACTTAGTACGACATACGTATGGTATATATAACCGTAGAAATTGGAATAAGGAGACAACAGAAGTGTCGTGAAAGAGAGAGATATGCATAGAAGGTGTCATAAACGTTGCTTGATGTCAAAGAGGCTCCCCGGGGCTTCGCTCCCGTGGGAATTTTGGTATAAAACTACTCTATGTAATATTCCAAGTTATATTCTACCTGAGTATCAAATTTCGTAACAATCCGTCTAGTAGATTTTGCGTGAAAGAGTAACAAACATACAGACCGAAATGTCACTCAATAAGTAATAAATAAATAAATATATTAGGACAAATCACACAGATTGAGCTAGCCCCAAAGTAAGTTCGAGACTTGTGTTATGGGATACTAACTCAACGATACTATATTTTATAACAGATACATATATAGATAAACATCCAAGACCCGGGCCAATCAGAAAAAGATCATTTTCCATCATGACCCGACCGGGGTTCGAACCCGGGTCCTCTCGGTTCAGTGGCAAGAACCTTACCACTGCGCCACCGAGGTCGTCAAATAAGGAAGAGAGAAAGTGAGAGACAATCGTGTAAGTTTCATTTTGTCATCGACTGGTTTTGATTCTTAATTCTCACACAAAAATTGACACTGTTTGAATTTCGTATCATTTCATTTACGTATTGCTGTGTACATCTTAAATTTCCCTGATTTTAAAACAGATATACATATGTTGTTTTCTGTAAAGAGTTCATATATAGATACGTAGATAGATATTCAATGTCTGTTTTGTGTGTTATATGGTTCGACACGTGGAATCGGTGATTTAAAGCGCAGAATGTCATACCTCAAAATTATTGCTGATCCAAAAATGTGGGAAAATTTTGGAGTAGATTAGTAGGAATTAATCCTTGTCAGCAACTTACTTAAGTATTGAAAATTACATACTCTAAACCTCTTATTTGTCGAGACATAATTTAAAATTTTTCATGTGTACAATAATTTGAGTGTTGCCAACATTTACGATAATTTCCCGGGGCCGAGGTAAGCTGATAGCTCGTAAAACTGGAGACGTAATTACAGAAGAAATGAAGCTAAATATAAACTCGAACGTGAATACACAAAAGAAGAAAATATTTCAATACTCCGTGCAAAGACGTCGAAACTTAACCAAGGGCGTATTCGAACGATACGGTTACCACAAATCACATTTTTTATATGAATATTTTTCATAAAATTTAATTATAGTCCTTCTTCTCATTTATTTATTAGTCAATAATCATTTATTTATTTATGTATCAGTAATTTTGTTTGATTTGCCAAATTAGCGACCTCTCTGTCTCCATAAGAGCGATTTTCTGTTTCATTCCTCAGCCGTCATGCATTGGAGTCTAGACTCCGCTTCCCTACTTTTTCACTTGGTATGCATGTCCTTGACGATATCAAGCTAGTAATTGTAAATGATTACCTTCTACAAGCACAAGACAATAGCGGAAGTTTAAAAAAAATCTCAAAGTAATATTTTAAATAATGTTCAATGCCAATAATTTGTACAGGCGACCGCATGTCAAGATATCCTTTATGCTATGTAGTAAATAGGTTGGTGTTTGATTTTCTGTTTTTAAATTCAAATTCAGAATCGCAAGTTTCAAAACATTGAATACATGAAGAAAATAAATACGTTTATGGATCGGGTTATTTACGTTTTGCATGCAGTTGAAAGCTTGTCAATTTGTTCTGCACGTGGCCGGCGCTAATCCTGTATTTCTGGCGTTTGTGGTCACAATACAACATTGCAAACACTCAATTGCTTATTGTCCCCATTCACAAAAGGCGCCGTGTGAAATGACATAAATAAAGTATGTGGCCTGAAGCTTTCTTTGTAACTCAAATCCAAGAAAATCTCTATTTACCAACCATCTTAAACTAAAGCCTAAATAATAAAAAAAACCAGTGGTTGAAAATAATTTCGTGACGCTCAAATCTTTAATGGCTGTCTTCTTCTTATGAACTGTTTTATTGCTAGCACTGGTGTCGGATTTTGTTCCAATCGCCTAAAGGCTTCTGATATGACTTTTACGACTACCTACCGCCGTCCAGAGAAGTAGTCGTGTATATACACTCAATGCCAACCCGTGTGCAGGTTTCCTCACGATGTTTTCTTGCTCCGGAAGCAAGTGGATATGTGGATAAACCTAGTATACAAACTTACATGGGTAGGATTCGAACCTGAGACCTTTCGGTTCACAAGTTTAACCGGTTAACAACCACTGCTTCAACTAAAATACTTAACTGTAAAAACGACTGAATACTTCGAAGAAAAAAATGCAACGTTGGGCATAAAAACGCCAAGAAGATTTTAAGAATGCAATACAAATCAAAATCTTATTGCGCATAAGATAAACAACCGTACAAAAAGTACAACAATGTATATTTATGTGAAGGACCAAAATAAAATTAAAAAGTATGGACTAGATAATCTCTTCCAGTCAAAAAATATCGGAAAAATCAATTGAAATATATTTTATCAGAGAGATAAAAATAATGACACTTCCTAAAGAAATTATAATGCACATTGCGTGAAACGAGTCGCACGCGTCGAATTTTACTCCATTTTTTGTCGTCTGTATTGGCTCAACGATGATGATGTTCAATTGTTTTTGTGTGGAATTTTCTGTCCTTATACGTCGGCTTGAGTGTTAATGTGTTTATTGTAATTTAAAAATAGCATTTAATTGATATTGCTGCAAGAAATCCATTAATAAATGATTTGTAGACTTTTTCTGAGAAGTGTAGTGTGGTTTAAGTGAGGAAACTTGACTATAAATTTATCAAAATTATTGTATTCATTTTGTTTTAACTATTACGAAAGTGTAGAAGATATTACAATATACAAAATTTGTACAACATAACTAGAATCTAAGTAACTATAGTTAGTTTTTAAGAAAATAAAAAAGTAGGAAAGCGGATCCTAGGCTCCGACCGACGCTTTGCGGCTGAGGAAGAAACTGAGAATACTTTCAGATGAGAGAGAGTTTATATTCAAGTTACGTATCACATTATAAATTGCTCCGAAAAGTATACTTGTGTGAAATTAAAAAAAAAAAAACTATAAAACAAAATTTAAAAAAATCAAAACTTTCTCTGATATATTATTTGTATACATTACAAAAAATCGCGAGCGTCTATTAAAAAAAAAAAGATTAAACCGGCCATTTATTTCAAAATGGACGACAAAACACGGTCATTTCCCGGACAATTCAAGAAATGACCGACATAAAAAGGGTGCTCCAGAAAACGCGAAACAATCTCCCATTCATTGATTCAGTGTTCTCCGGGAGTGCTCTGTATAATGTTATTCTAAATTTATTCTGTTCTGACTGTACATTGAATACTGTTACTATTGTAAATAGATTCGAATGACCACTTAACTAACGAAAATATAGTGGAAAATATCCTTTTCGCAGTTCTTTTGATAAGCTCACTCGTATAATCGAGTGGTTTTGAACCTTTATAATATTAACATTCTATAAAATTTTTAGACGTTGAGTAGATAGAGCGTGAAGAGAACTTTCAATAACAGACTATAGGACTGGTTTTGATGAAATTTAGTAAAGAGACAGACGAAACAAATTTGGCGAAGAGACAGACCTTCAGAAGTAAGATAGGTTACTTTTTATTACAGTTTTAGCCGAGCGAAGCCGAGACTGGTAACTATATGTGCCCAAATCGGTTCCAAGTATATCCACAATAAGCCAAGTTATATTACTATACCCCTGAAATACTAATTCTGTGATCAAAGCTAGCTTGAAATTACGTCATATGTCATTATAACGTCGTCAAATTCGAGTGTATATTAATGGCTGCTGCATGACGGATCGCTTCAAGGTATGTGTCAACAGCTTGCTTATATTAATAACCCGGGTTATATGATATGTTATGAAGATGAATCTTGAAATTTCGGTCTCCTGATTTCCAGGTCTTTTAGTCAGTCGAAGTCACGTGTTACACATACAATTATTTAGAAGCCTATCCATACTTCAATGCTTGTATCTATTATAATTGCGAATTTGTCTGTTTCGCTTTCACTACTAAACCGCCGGACGATTTTGATGAAATTTGGTCTGCATGTACTAAAAGACCCCTCGTTCAAATATTATCTATTTTTTTAAACCAACCTATAATGGGTGTTGGAAGTTTGCATGAAAATCGTGTATGTTCCTCTCTGGAACAGACATATATATAGTGGTCGATTTTAAAAAAAAATTAGACAATACTTGAACGGGTGTCTTTTAGAACATGCAGATCATTGGAACTTCCACTTATCGCAGAGGAATACACGCACGCGGAACTTAGCTGTTATATAATAAATATGAACTAGCTCCCGACTTATTGCGCGCGTAAAACGATCATTTTTCCCGTTCTCGTGGGAGTTTTGGGAAATTTTATAGATCTCTATGCTCCCGAAGGTACCTTACCACGACATATCAAATGTCAATATTCTACGTGACACTAATAATTATTATACTTTAAAGATTTATATTCTTTGTTCAGCATATAAAAGTGTATGAAAATAATTGCTTTTCTTACTTTGCGTATCTGAAGGTTCGTTCTCCATCTCATTTCAAAGGCGGATGCTGCAGATATCTGAAAATAATGAAAATATAATTTATTTATTTTTATTTATAACAATGTACGTATCAGAGATTAGTATTATCTACAAATCTACGCAGGTCCTACTTCGTTTTGCCGAGTCAACATCTTTCCAAGTTAATAGCAAACAACATAACCATATTCATTGCAAATTCGCCACTATTACCGCAGCGTAAGGATTCGTGTATGTTCCGACGTGCAGTTCAATGTACGAGAGACCATCTATTCTCATTAGCAAACATAATTTCCAGTGACTTAATACAGGAAGGGTTCCCAGGGCGGCCACCATTGGGGGGCCTCATTAGCACAAAATAAAGCTAGCAATAAAAAAGAATGACGCGGCACTTCAGACCTTGGACTCTTGCGGATACAAGCCAATCTGGGGCTTCTGACCGGGGCACGGAATAAAAGGGGGCGGCGAATTCTCTTAATTTGATAAAGATAATGGAAAAGTTAAAAAAAAAACATATTAAATAAAACGTGAAGTTTATAACCACAGAAATGTTTTAAATATATAGGTTAATGTGTGCCTGTGAAGTTCCTTTGAAGAAACGTCAAATTTTGTTTCCAACCACGAGTCGATTCGTCCTGTGTCCCAACATCTAACGATGTATAAAAAAAAATGCAAATACCTCACAAAATTCGCATTTACAGTAAGTATTTGGGATAAAAATACTGTCAACTGCACGTCAATTAACCCTGCATGTATCTATATGTCGCGGTAACAACGGCGAATTTGGATAGGCTCATGAGCCGTCGACTGTACATTTTAAATGTGCAATTCCAGATAATATTCCAACCGTGTTTAAATATAGATAGATAATTTGTATAATAACGTAACTATTATTGAATTTAATTTGAAGTAATTTTAAAGTAAGTGATTAAGTATCGTGCAAAGAAATTTCGCGTTTTTTTTATATTTAGTAGGACGAAGTAGCCCCGATCGGGTTGTGCCCCTGTTCTAATGCCTCATAGATACGGAACCTTGTGGACTATTCATCACGGAATATTGCTCGGCCGCTGTTCTGAAAAATGTACGCAAATTGAGGCCCCTTTTAGCCCCGGGGCCTGAATGGGATGCGAATTCTTTCACTTGATGTGATGAATGCGCTGCTTGCTTTGTGCTGTTTATTTCTTTATATATATTTTCGCATAATAAATAATTAACTGAATTTAGGACGGTTTTACAAGGGCTTAATTAATTAAGTATCAAAGAAAATTCTTACAGTTTAATTAGAGTGTTTTTAAGACATAAAGTCTATATGTTTGGTCTACCATACGAGTTGGATAATCGGCTAATATTACATATATGGTATACAGTATATTTGCTACGCACCTGTGATTCGGTCCCGTGGGAATTTCGGGATAAAAAGTAGTGCAGCGTTTCAAAAATATTATTTTATTTCAACTTCATTGCATAGCTTAAAAGTCAAACCAAAAATAAATTAATTGAATTATGTATGATACTTAATATATATTTACCATAAATTGCGTACGGTATTTTAAAGTATTTATTTAATTTTGATTTTATTGCTTATCTTATTATTTACTAATCAAATAAATGCCGACCAATCATGAAGTGACCTCGAACAGTATTGCTTAACCGACATAATCGCTGAACGGGGTCGCTGGTCTCAACAAATGCCATATTATGCAAATGAAATTTGTATGGGAACGGGAGACAGAGTGAGTGTTGCGTTTCTAGAGCGCGCGCAATCTAGTGAAGATCCGTACTTTTATTATGCTGCACCCATTACTTTTAATTTTCTGCGCAGACCTCCGACAATAAAGCGAAGTTGTCAATTCTCCACTACTTTTATGTTTTGTACGATTGTCTTTTTATTATCATTTCCATGAACACATAAGTAAGCATAATAGTTTTTATACAACTAATTTTAAGTTCATTATTAATTACTTACAATTAATAATGAAACGCGAAAGTTTCAATTTAATACATGTATTAGAGTATTAAACAGTTGTATTAAGCAAGTTTTTTAAAATCTACATTTATATATATAAAACTCTTGCGTTACTGAGTGACTGACTGACAGCTAGACAAAGCACAGCCGAAACTACTGGGCGTAGAAAGCTGAAATTTCGTGTGTAGGTTCCTAGGACAGTGTAGGGGAGCATTAAGAAGGGATTTCCTGAAATTCCCACGGGAAACGGATTTTTACTCAAATACGAAGTTGTGGGCAAAAGCTAGTTAAATTATAAACTGTCTCCAAATAAAAATTGGTTGATATGAAAAAGGTCTTTGTAAGATTATATTCCTTTTGTTGCGTCTTACTGGAGGCAAAACATAGTGTTATTACAAATAAGTAAATGATTGATTGATCAATTTATAATAGAAGAACTCAGTTACCAATAAGGTCACACTATAATGCCATGCGTGTCCCACCATTAAAATACCTATATGACGTCACAGATAGTCCTGCATCAGTGACGTAGTTGTATTAGTAGTATAAATTTAACCGTTTTGATACGCTAAGTATGCCATAATTAGTTGTGAGGCGCGCTCTCTAGTAATTTACTCTCTATGATACAAAATGTATGTAAGTTATTTTCATACCGTGTAAATCTTAAGCTGTGACTTTCTGTTGGCTTAATGAGTTCTACGTGTTTTTAACAAAGCAACGTTTTGGTGCTTAAGCGAAAAATTATGTTTCTGGTACACTCGACGGTACATAAGCCTACCTAAATTCATTGCAAATTCGCCTCTATTACCACGGCATTAAGATCCATGCAGGGTAACTTGAAACGCGGGCGACTGTACATTGATGACTGTAATAATGAAATAAAATAAAAGTAATATAATAGGCGTATTGGCCGCCACGCTATCTGGAGGCGTATCTGAGTTCGATTCCCAGCGCAGGTAAATATTTGTACCTACGATCACAAATATTTTCGGTTTGGATGTGTTGCGCCCGTTTCTGTGTTCAAGTCTACCGGAACAGCGATACAATACAAACTTAGTATTGATTCGTTTTATCAATAAAACAATATATATCTACAAATTTTCATTTCAGACATTTATCCGCATAATGTTAGTATAATACAACAATTTAAAATCAATATTACTAAAATAATTAAATCAACTTTCCTGACCGACCGACCGACTCAATAAATAGCTTATGTGACGAATTAGAAAAAAAAAAAACATAGTTTGACTGTACACAAAACGCCTGCGGTATTAGAAGGGTTGAAGGGTAGGATTCTTACCAAGAGTAAGCCTAGCACGCAAGGGCTTGTAAGGATATGCACACACTATGGAAAGCCAGTCAAACATTATGGTAATACTATGGGAAACTTATGGAGATAATTAATTGGACAGATAAGAAAACAAATGAAGAAGTACTAGACAAGATCAAAGAGAGAAGAAGAACGTTATTAAAAGCAACAGAGACAAGAAGGGGAAAGATGTTTGGCCGCCTTATACGAAACGACACAACTTTATGAAATATCTGATTGAAGGAAACATCGAAGCAAGAAGAGGAAAAGGAAAACCAAGAAGGGCATTCCTGGATGAAATAAAAGAGAAGGCAGAGATCGTGTCGTGTAGGGAGGTGAAATCAATGGCTGATGACAGAATTAGATGGAAAATTCTCCACCGACAAGAATAAAGTTCTTAAATTAATTGATGATGATGGGAAACTTAGATTTATTTATTTCCTATCTAGTATTGCTACCACTGGTGTCGAATTTTGTTAAACTTCAATTTTTAACTTCCGACGACAGAAGGAGTTATAAGTTTTTAGCTAGTTTTTTTTTTTTATGTGAAAGAGAATTTAATCGAGAGTGTTCTTATATGTTTACAATATGTGTTTTCACACGTTTGGAAACAGTCTGCTCTTTTGTCAGATGAGAGAGGATGCCAGCAACTTCGGAGTAGGGGTTTCTTAATTTTTTTGTGGTGTACACCACTACGCCACCACAAAAGTTTAAAAAAGACATCACGCCCCTCAGACGGAGGTCCCGGGTGTAATTCTCAGAGGTTGCAGTGTTATGTCGTATAAGTTGTAACGTAAATAATTGATTGCTGTTATATTGTGTTGGTTATAAATGTATAAAAATAGAATACGTCATAGAGAATAAATAAATAAATTTCCAGCGCGGGCAAATATTTGCAAATGTGATTACAAATTCGTCTGCCGTTCTGGGTGTGTTGTGTTTATGTTCTGTGTTTGTATCCATCGGACCCGCGATACATGCTGTCATTATTTTGTATGTTTTTGCGGTTTGCGCTCAATAACTTCAGGGGAAAAAAAAATAGGCGGTAGGTTGTGCCCGTTGTGAACTAAGCCTTTTAGCATTTTCTGCAACTTTGTCAAGACCAATGATGGTAGGTAATTATTTTGTTTGTGAGCCCGTGGAGAGTGGAGCCAGTGTACAAAGTTTACATGCCCAACTTTATGGGGTTGTAACTTTGGGGTCTTGTACGCATAGAGGTTTGACGCCAGGCGAGCGGCCGGTTGTAAAATCATAGTCAAATCTTTCAAATTCAATGGCAACAATTTTTTTTACGCTAACCGTAGACTTTATTTTTTTAGCCCCATTATTATTATTATTTTTTTGATGAGACACATGAAAAATACTAGTTGTTCACAGCGTACTTAGACCTCGCGAACACAATAAATTTTTACAAAATAAAAACGACTTAAATGATTTTGTTGCCCCACGAAGTTAAAAATTATATTGACAGTACATATATCCCTTGTACAGTACATACATACCTTTTAAATTTCATCAAAATCAGACCAACGATTCGGAAGGTACCGCGTTACGGCATACGTGCAAAAATGTATTTGATTTGTAGACCTAGCTCGCTTCTCTCACTCGATCAAAAATTTTTATTTGGAATAGTTCAATAATGGAGAAAATTCTTCTTCAAATCGTTTACCATCCAATATTGAATGAATATGTAAAAGGTAAACTCCGTTAAAGATTTCCCACAGATGGTAAATAATAAAGCAAAGACATACAAACATTGATCATCCGCGACGTAAGTAGTAAAAAACACACAAATCCGTCTTATCTTGATCTGAGGGACTCTCGACAACTTGACAATGTGGTATGGTACAAGTCACAGAATTTCGTATTAGATGTAGTTGATGTAGTTTCAGTGCGGCTAGCACGAGATTTGCGAGAACACAATCGTATCAACAACGTTATTTATATGGAAAATGAAGCGACTATATCGCACGTAAAATTAACTATTAATTTTCCATATACATTTGCATGTTTCGATATGATTTATGTTCTTAAAATAATCTAAATATTTATCTCAAGCTAAAGCTAAACTTTCACTTCTTACATACATCATTAACGAATAGCATATTTATATAAAATACATATTTTCTATTAAAAGTGAACGCAAAACAATTGAAGAGACAACAGACCAAGATGCAGAAATGTTTTACGATAATAAAAAGTTAAACAGAGCTCAATGTCTGTTGTTCCGAGTTGTTATGACGAAAGCTACGTTTTTAACAAATCGGCTAATGTTAGATTTTGTATAATATTGTTTGATATATTTTGTAACAAATCTCTTCTGACTTAAGCCAACCATTTACCGGTCTCTGCATAGCGGGTTGTCTCATCCCACCTGGCTGATTCATACATTATTATACGGACAAGTCGCCTGTCCACTTTTGCCTCCTACAAATGTTTAAATTAAACGCTACTCACGCCGTCTCGTGTTTTTTTTTTTTAATTATAATGCAGTTGCTATGTGGCCAGAGTTGAGTATTTATTTTTTAATTAATTAATTATTTTTGTTAGTGTATACGCGACTACTTGCTACCAGATGTCGGTAGGTCTGTAGGTAGGTCGTAAAAGATATAAGAGATGCTTTTAGACAAATATAAATAAATAAATAAATAGGGACAAATGACACAGATTGAGTTAGCCCCAAAGTAAGTTCGAAACTTGTGTTATGGGATACTAACTCAACGATACTATATTCTATAACATACACATATATAGATAAACATCCAAGACCCAGATCAATCTGAAAAATATCATTTTTCATGTTGACCTGACCGGGATTCGAACCCGGGACCTCCACAGTAGCAGTCCGGCATGATGACCATTAAGCCACGGAGGTCGTCGAATCGAGACGTTTTGAATAAAATCTGACACCAGTGCTAGCAATAATAACACAGTCTGAGAATGAAGAATAATAATGATCAAAATAAGAATGTATTTATTAGAAATCAAAAAATTACATTTTACAAAATTACATTGCACTTAAATCAAAATGTTTTATGTTTAATACCACGTATATGTGTTTAACACATACGAGTACATCCTCATAAACTTTCGCACTTTTAATATTAGTAGGATGTAACAAAACGGCTAGTAATATTAGCGTAGTTTAAGAAATAAAAAGATCTTTATATGTTTCAGAGATAAAATTTTATACTTTATAAATCAAATTTTGCAATCTAAATACATTTTGCATTGCAAAAACCCATCGGCGTACTAACGGTTCTAAGCACTAAATCCAGTCAGTTATAATAACCTAGTCACGATCCCGTTATGCGTATGCGCAGCGGCGTTAATTATGCCTGTCTAGTACCTACTGGATCTTCATCATTCGACCTGACTACCATAGATCTTATTCACCTAGAGTAGATGATAAAAATCATCAAGTAGCCAAAGTTTCAAAAAAGGATTGTAATAGGTGCCAATGGTATCTGAGTACTACGTTTTTGGTAGAAGTCAGATTTTTAGGGTCAGACGCAACGAACCAATCACATTGCGGCGTGGTTGTCGTTGCGTCCTAGTGGCGCACTGTGATTGGTTATCTGCGTGTCACTGCGAATCGACACGACGTTGAGACGTAAACACCAAATTTGCACTATGCACAAAATTATACATTTGCATTCTGCCAAAAGTCACCTTGTTATAGTCTTTGTGAGTGGTTTTAGGTCGAATCTGGAAGGTCCAGTGGGTATACCATTATCCAACCAATGAGATTCAGATCATCTTTAATTGACGTTTGGGGTCGGGTCAATGACCAGCGATTATATTTTGACAATGATTCACACAGATTTTTCGACAGGTTATCATTTAAGAAACAGTAGTTTGTAGAGACTTTGTTTTACATGTAACAATACTACAACAACTCTTTAGCATAGTGGTAGAAGGTTTTTTTTTTTTGGGTAAAATAGAATTTTGCATTCTAATTTTGTTTGTTGTTTGTCCAGGAATGACACAAAAAAAAAGTTGTGCGGTTGTGAGCAAAGAATTGCTGAATATCTAACGCATGCATATTTATATAAGCTTACAAAATGAGATATTAAATACTTATGTATACTTTATCTTAGTCCAAGTGCACAAAAACGAAGTAAGTATGTCACTTTCAACACCGATAAAAAAAACCTATCAATATTTATCATATAAAAAATATTGACAGGTCCCGTGTCAAAAATGGCATACGTCACAAAATGTACTCGTAATGCAATTTAAAAGTCGCTGCTCCTTTGTTTTGTATATATTTGACACCGACGTGCGTAGACGTCGAAACTTCATACAATTTCTACGTTGTTATGCGTTGATCCGTCGAGAGACTGAGCATAACGGAAAAATGAGACATTTCTCTTAATGTGAAACAGATTAAATTTGAATTGAAGATGTCTTTAATCCATATAGATAACAAGTTTATTTGTTAGAGAAATTAAACTTTTAATAATCATTTCGCTACAACTTTTGAATGGTTAGCCACCGAATTTCATCAAAAATATATAAGAACCACCGCATAGAAATTAGCTAGCAACCTCATCCAAATCGGTTCACCATTTGATGTGCTATGGTGCCATGTACACAGACAAATAGACAGATACACACTTAACGGTCAAACTTGTAACACCCCTGTTTTTGCGTCGGGGGTTAAAAATGATAATTCACTTCAGACTGTTCCAAGTTCCACATTATACGCATTACGGTCAATGGAACGATGTTGCTATCTTAAGTACAGTCAAACGCATGTATACATACTTAAATTCATTGCAAATTCGCCCTTATTATAAGGAGGCATAAAGGTCTATGAATGCAACTTATCATGCAGTACGCCTGTACCTATTTGACCATTATCTAGTCTCGGCTGTAGTTCTAGTTTACAATTTCTCGGGATTATCCGAGTAATTACGAATGTAATTTGTAATGTAATATTAGTATAGCATATTACATCTATAATCATGATAATTATTTACGGTATTAGTATATATAGTAGAGTATATTAGTACATATAAGTACATTATATATATATTAGTACATATAAGATAAATCTTATGATTAGACCATAGACATTGTGAGATATTT
This sequence comes from Plodia interpunctella, assembly GCF_027563975.2. Classification (NCBI taxonomy): domain Eukaryota; kingdom Metazoa; phylum Arthropoda; class Insecta; order Lepidoptera; family Pyralidae; genus Plodia; species Plodia interpunctella. The sequence goes on from NC_071294.1 coordinate 10,834,864, forward strand.
TGTTATACTTCCAATTTGATTGTTTTTGGGTTAGACATTCAGCAATTTTAATAGGAAAATATTTTCGATTTTAATGTAAATCTATTTGCATGTTACTATATACATATCCTCTCAATCGCCGGTTGTCTATAAGAGATCCCTGCATAGGATAGGTCCGGTGTTTTACATGTACCTTTCTTGTATTAATTTATGTGCTTATTTTCGTCCAATAAAGTTGTTACAAACAAACAAAAACATATTCTAATAGGGTCCAGAGATACCGCTTCATTGAAATTTTGTAAATCCGAATATATATCAACATTAATGATAAACCTCCCTTTAACACGCGACGATGAATTGATAATGTAGACCAAACTAAACCAATCAAATTAACCAGATTGCTTCGAAAGAAACTAGCCGATTGGATTCGAATATTGGACTTGCAATCAGATATTTAGATGAGTTCCGTCTTTGCAGTAATATGATTGATTCCGATTCCAATTTATCGAATTGCAGCTAAATCGATTAAGCACCGGTTTTAGATGAAATTGCCTAATGAAAATCAGCTAATGGAATTCGCAGAGAATTTTCACTTCTCAATGAATACGTTAATTAGCTTTGTAGGTAAATATGCCGAACAAATCAATATTGAAGCTACGAAAATCGTCGCTCATTTCAACCATATTATTATTTACTTTTATCAGATAAAAGCCGGTGAATAAAATGGAGATTTTAGCAAATTTTATCACGACGTTTTCAATAAACATTGTTTGCCGATACCCTCGAATATACTGTACGAAACGTTCACAGAAAATAGAGACGCGTAGTTGTTATTGCGAAGGTATGAGCTGCGAAATTTTCCATTTCACAAATTTATGTCCACACGGAAAATATATTGTCGGTAACTGGCGACTGTAGTTCAGGTATTCGAAAAACCGACGCCGCATCTGACAACGGGAGATTGCATCTATTCTGAATTTCATTTTATTTAAAAACAAGCCGGGAAAACAACTTGGCAAGAGTATAAAAGTTTGGCATTGGTACACGCTCGTAACCGAACCGTATATACGATTCTGTAAGCCAGACGCAGGCCGACCGGGCTTGCATGCTAAGCAGAATCGATTTTTCAGCGATGCTCGAATCGAGCTGTCAAGAAAAAAAAAAGAATTTATAGGCAAAGACAACATTAGGTTTTAAAAAGGCAGCGTTCGATTTTCTCATCCGGCAACCGTGCTGGCTGTATTATTGAAGCATTCTACATTCAAATAAACATCGTAAAAAAATAACCATTACTGTATTTTTTTGTTTTAGTTTATCCATATGGAAAGGCAAATGGATCTAAGCCCAAATAGCCATTATTAATGCAGTTATCCAGTGAACGGCAGAAAAAATAAAAAAGCTGTCACTAGTAAAAAATATAATATGGCTACAACAAAGATTTTTCCTTTTTTGATACTGGCCGGAAAAAATATTGACTTCCTTGTCTCACGATATCAAAACCTCTCGTCCTCACGGGGCGCAGTTTTTGTATCACACGAATGTTCCCAAGAGCTTCGCGATCCGTAAACGTGATATAGAGGATGGCAGCGAGTGAAAACACAATAATTCGTATCGAAGATGTTACGAATTACGATGGATTGTGAGTTACGTCTGCGTCTAATTTTCCTTTCAGATATTTCAGATATCACTTCGGATTTGGCTGTAAGCGTCTTTATTTTAATGTCCTTTTTCATTTTCGACGAAATATTTAAATTTGATTTTACATCAAATTTCTTTTAATTAAAAAAGTTCACATAACATGATTGGTGTAGGTAGTCAACATTCAGGTAAATTTGGAACTTGGGTTTAAAGTATGTACTGTAGTTTTTTAGAAAAATATATATATACGTCGAGAATCCCTTAGATGCAGTCGGGTAAAAAGACCTGAACGATTTTGTTTCAGGTGGAGTTAAATCAAGCAGTATGACTATTGAAATACCAGTTTTACGAAGTAAAATTTGTAGTAAGACAACAGTTCAACTCAAAGTCCAACCTTGAATTGGACTTGCGACAACAGCAAGCCATCGGACATATATTCATTATTATGACAGGAGCATTGTCTTACTCAATGTAAATTGTATTGTAACGGCTTCAACACGAGATTGGACTAGTAGGCACTGCTCGTGTGTGCGGGATAGGGTTGCCAACAATCAAATTTTGGCAGTTTATTTCTTTCCAACTCGACAAATGCAGCTGACGAAACAAAATCCAATTTTAACAACAACAACGAAAGCAACGATTTAAAAATAAATAGACATTAAATAGACGACAATATAATAGAGAGAATATATATAACAGCTACAAGCTATGCTTGTATTTAATTATCACGGTATAGTTATATAACACGAAACAATGGTAACAATTGCAATTATTAATTAGTGTCATAAAACTCTTCAAAAACATTAAAAATAAATTCGGTTTTGCTTTATAACTTTACGGGTTTGGTAACTATCAACTCAGCTATGAAATGTACTACTGTTACATACTACTATTATAAATGTGAAAGTCTGTCTGTTTTTTTTTTTATTTTCTGTCTCGTTTTCACGGCTAAAATGTAGGGTTGATTTTAACAAAATTTGGAATAGATAACGCATAGTGAGCGGGTGGAGCTACGGGCAAAAAGATGAATATTTATCAAATACCAGCTGCGGCCCGGGGCTTCGCTGTGTTATTCCAGGTTATTTTCTAGCCGTTTACCAAATTTCATAAAAATCGGTTCAGTAGATAATGCGTGAAGAGGTAACAAATAAACTTACTTTCGCATTTATAATATTAGTTGGCATTGGGATTTTTTTGACAGTTGGCAACCCTGGCGACGACATCAGCCTTCCGCCTCGGATACTAATCGGCGTTGACTCGACACGCGTCAGAAGGGGCGCGAAATTCTAAGGATTTTTGCCTTGTATCGCGTTACATTGCTTGATGGTGATTATTGTGATCGTTCCCATTCTTTATTTACGTATTTCAGACATTTGTTTTCCAGTTTGCATACCAAATAACCGTTTTTAATGCCAATCCCCATATGCCCGATTCTTGATCCGTAATGTAGGCGGGCAATCTACGAAACTACCGAACCGATTTCAAAAATTCTTTCACCATTAGAAAGGTACATTATCCAAGATTGCTATAAGCTATATTTTATCTCAAAATTACCACTCAAAATCTAGAACATCTAGTAGGAAATATAGCAGAAAAGAAGCTATCCTAGATATTTTTATTACTACTAAGTTACTAAATAGACATTATGTCCCACTGTCGTCTTTGTTAGAACATAATATAATAATTATACTAGTTGTGATGATCATATAATCTACGCATGTAAAAATCCATATCTTTACTGATTACCATGATCGTGAGAGCACACTACGATAATATTAAAATACACATAAAAATTTCACTTAGGTTAATTTGATTTCGGAGCATCGTTGTTCAGGTATTTTTGCCCAGCGATTGATCTACCTGATCCTATCGATGGATAAAAGTAACACATAAAATAAAAACATATCAAAAAAAGTAACCCATACCTTTTATCATTGAAAACGCGATTCATTTCATCACATTACCGACAAATGCTAAATGTACATAGGTAATATTTTCCGAAACCTTAGATTGAAATATGATATTTCTTTGACACATGAAAACATTCACATTTTCTTTCTGTATTCAAATTTCTGCTTGAAAAACAGCAAAGAAACATGTATAGGAATTATTTTATTTCCGACGCCATGCTATTTGGGTCGATTGATATTGCAATTACCCAAAATAAAAAATATGCCATATGTCGATTGAATACTATTTAAAAAAATAGGATAATGTCTTTATTCCACGACACTTTCAAACAAATTAAACTCATACTTTCACATAGGCCACGATAATTCATAAAAAGGGGTCACTAAATAATAATTGCCGCACTATAATTATCGCTTGATGTCTTGCGCGAGCCGGTTGTAAGCGGATTAAAGCAGTTAGTGGCGGATAAAGGCGGACAATGATTGCTGTATGTATCTGATAGTCTTAAATCCGTCACGTTTTGCCGTATTATGTCTATCAAAGTGATGATACACTTTGTGGACTCCGTTACATGGTGCGTAAAGATAGACGTAAGCGTTATTTTGTTTGGTATATTAGAATATTTTTCACATTTTAGTAACATTGCTTCTATATAAGTGAATCAGGTATCTTTTTTCATTTAGCTGCTGTGTACTTTCTTTATTGGCGAGAAATCGCCTAAATTTGCTTTTACTTATGGCACGTTCAAATAAAATGTGTAATTAATTAACGTTTAAGTTCAAACAACCTAAATATGGATTGGGCATTAGCACCTAAATTTCAGCAATTAAATACAAAAGATAAATTAAACAAAAGGACGCTGTAAAATGCTGATCAAACAAAGAATTAGCGTCATAATTGTGGAATTATCCCGCTAATAAAGAGCGAGCGTGGGCACCCCAGCTCAGGTGTTGCGGGGAGAAAATCCGTCATAAATAATTTGATTTGACACCTGCAAACACCAACGCGAAACAATTTGGGGGCTGTAATTTTATAAACATTTTGACGTGTGGTGTTCTGATTTAAATTTTATGCCTCACCATCCGTGCAACCTTTTCCATTGATGATTTATAAAAAACAACAAAGTTTTTTAGTAATATAGTAATTGATATTGAAAGAGCTTTAAAATTAAAATACAAAAACGAAAACATTGAAAATGTTTAACCGAGCGATGAGTGTGTTAATTCGCAGCACAAAATAAAGCTTGTTAATTTAGGACGGTAGGACGGAAAATAAGTGAAGTTTAAAAGAAGATGAAAAATAATAAGAAAATAGACGTTACATTAACAACTCGCACACCGAACTAGAAAAACAGAGGAAGAACCATTACATGAAGGGGCTGTAAGTAAAGACTCGTGTATTACATAACATTCGGCGGCCCCAAATTGCGCGCGAAAATTGGAAGCGAAAAAGGAGCCAGAAATCCTAATACAAGGTGTGACGTCAAAGGCAATTGTATTATTAGATATCTGCCATAAATACAACCAATAAGGAAAAAGGCTTTGGCAACAAACATGCCTATTGTGTACTATTGGATAAAATATGGGGCGATGAGGAGCGCAAAAAAATAATGTAAGGATTTTAGGGCCAGCATATTACGCAAGGGTCAAATGAGTATATTACAATTTCTTCTAACTATAAAGAAAATTGGACATTTATGACATATTTACAGAATTGGATGATAACCATCCTTACAAATTATAAAACAAAGTCCTTTACCGCGTCTGTCTGTTCCCGATAATCTCAAAAAACGCACGCTGCACGGATTTTCATGTGGTTTTCACCAATAGATAGTGTGATTCTTGAAGAAGGTTTAGATATATTTATTATGTTTTACACGAACGAAGGCGAGACGGGCCGCTTGTAAATAAATAAAATAAACAAAAGTATATTTAGCCAACCGTAATTACTACACTTATGATTCAATTGAAAATTTCAAGTCACTCACATCTACCATTATATATTATATTTCTATATCTATAGTCCTGCCTGTAATATATAGCTTGTCCTGTGCTCCAAAATATAAATATTTGTAATCAAAATAAATACCGAAGAACGGGTTAATGACCGAATTTATATGTATTGACCCGGCATCTGTCATATTAATTCATTTTGCCTAGCTAATTAATTCACTTAAGAACTGCTATCCGTTCGGAAAGATCATAAATCATAGAAATTTGCCTTGGATTAAGAATAACTGTAAAATATATACCATCTATAGAACGCACTCAACTTTTGACAGTATTAAGTTATTTTTTTAAACTTTTTAAATCGACTGTAATTGACTGACGGGTGGATAAAAATATATATTATATATATTTTTCTTATTGTTGGTTTAATGTATCAAATATTAAATATAACCATATAAAATTTTTGATACATTAAAATGTTCTTTATAGGTATTTTATGAGTCATTTGCTATTTTTCAAGTCTTATCTTTTTAGTGCATAACCCGCTTACGATGTTAAAATTTCAAGTACGTTGCTGTACTAAAATATTGCTACTCTATGCCCTCGACGCTCTGATTAATCAATTAACCACCAGGGATTGGCTGTAGACTGTGATAGGGCACAAAAGACCTCGCCGAAAGGGTTGATTTATGTGGAAATAATGTTTCTGAGAAGAATTAGATGGTAAGGAACTTTAGGATTTAATATAATGTACGATCATAAATCATATAAGTTATAATAAAAGCTCCAGTATATGTTTACAATAAGTGTCAGCAAAGAAAAAACCCAAACTCTTTTTGACTTAAAAAGTGTATTATTTAAAGATATCATCAATATATACTTCCTGATCCAGAGAATCTAAATTCCTAAAATAAACTAACATAGAACTACATTACTTATTTCTTCATAACAATCCAATCCCACAACTTCTGTACCAAGAAGTAATAAAACGCACATCAAAAGGGTATGTTTTCTCATCGCAATCCTTCAATCCGAATCTGCAATTATCCAGGAACTAGATCCACAGTGCCACATATCTTCGGCAAACTAATAATAAGTGCAAAGTCGCTTCAGCCACAGATAATGTCCACTAAATCAGGCTATATCTTCCGGGGCACTTTGTCAAAGAATGGATGTTGGTAATGTTGACAAAGGGAGACACGATTGATTGTTAGTAAATATGTAGTAATGATAAAAAATATATTATCATTGTATAAAAAATACATTATGGATGAAGGTTACGTAATTTTTGACTATAAATAAAATTACGTCTAAAGTTTTACTAATAATATATATTCTTCTTGTCGTAGTCTATTGTAGCGATCTACTTAAGGTTAAACTCAATAAAATAATAAATTTTAGCTCGGGGAGAGAGTTTCATAATAGATTATACTTGAATAATGCTTGGCAATTATATTATATTTGTTGAAATATAATTTCATTTATTATTTATATTTTTATATTTCATTTCATGGATCTATTTTAAATAAAACACGGATGTTTTATTTAAAATAGATCCAAACCGATCATCAGCATGGTAAAATGGAGCATATTAGGATTTTTTGTTGAAAATGCTTTGTCTTTTTGTCGGAGCATCAAAATAGTTATTGATCCTTGTAACAACGTTGTGTGTGTCTGTATTAACTCATAATTTATCACCAAATTGCCTATTATGGAAGTAAGGACCCCATGTGCTGCGGTGAGAGTCAAAAAATATGGACATTTAACCCAATTCCTATATAGGTCGACGTCGTTTGCTCCTTGTGTACGCTATAATGTTAATACGTATGCTTGTAAGTAGTATCGGCGAGAGCTTGCGAGACATTATTGTATATGTATAACTAGCTGCGCCTCGGGGCTTCGCTCCCGTCCCTATGTGTAATTCCAAGTTATATTCTATCCGTGTACCAAATTTCATAACAATCCAATCAGTAGATTTTGCGTGAAAAAATAACAAACATATATCACACGTACATCCTCACAAACTTTCGCATTTATAATATTAGTTGGATTCTCAGATTAGTTGTACTTTAAAGGTATACATTTTCAGTCATAAAAAATGAACAACCATGTTACTATATACTGTGTATTTTAAATATAAAGTTAGTAATCTTTTTTGGATACATTATTAAATATTTAAATGAACAAAAAAGTTTTTCTGACTTTATCATCAAGATTTTGCTTGTTATCTTAGGATTTATTCAGGATCTCAACTGCTTACATCTATTTACCGATATCAGTAACACTTCGAGAACAAATTGACAGCGCCAATGAGGTGTCCTAATAAATCTTTGTTTGACAGCTAAATCCGACACCAGAGAATATCTACTCGGCATCTCAGATTATTTCAATATTATAGAGGAATCGAAAAGTATCTTTTTTCAAGTTCATTTATGAGAATATTTCAAGTTACCAGAAGTTATTGGACGATTAGGTTTTTTTAGTTATTTAAATGATTAGGTTCTTTTATTTATTATCAGTTTTAATAAAATCTACCGCCAAATTGTATATTCATTTCTATTTTTAAAAGGAATTTATATAAAATAAAATAATAATCAGGTGAAAAATCCGAACCTAAATATAGTTATAGATAAAGTTCTTTTCGTATATTTCTTTTACAGACCAAAACCCAAGGTTTTTGAACTACCAACCGGCTACCAACCGGCTACCTTCAGCTCCATAAACTATGCTAAATGATGTTAATAATTATAGTGTTCTTAATATTTATAATCCATGTATTAGACATAGTGTTATCTGTCATTCAGCACCAATAATATAGGTTCTTTTAAACGCTGAAAAAAGATTTTTTTTTAACAAAAACAACTCAATTAAAGGTATCTCCACTATCGGCGACGCAATTTTCGTTAAATGGCCAAAACGTTTTGTCGTTTAATAAAGAAATCGGGACATCAAACGACCATCCGCTAACGTCAATATCGTCGTTTACAAAGGCTCAAATTTCAGTGAATCAATTTCAAAACCTTTAATTGGACCTCTAGGGTACGGTAAGACGATTTAAGCAGGCTTTTTGATGTTCCCCGGAGCTCAACGATTCGACAGACTTAAGAAAATAATCATGACAAAAGTACGGGAAAGAATTTAATTGATTAGAAGAAAATGTCCTTTAGGGATGTTTCTGACCGTCTTTTTGGCTTTATTGGAAACTTCACTAGCTGTGGCATTTCAACAGAAACCTTCGCGGGATATGATCAAAGCGATAATAAATGGGATATCCGATAAAGAGCCAATATTGTTTGTGTGATTACATCCTTTGAAGTCTACCAAAACATGATTAAGCAAATGTGCGCAACTAATTTCAAACGAAACAATACCCGGATCCTGGGAATCGGATGCCACCGTTGCTACGGTCACGATTGAAACAAATGATTTGACAATCGATCTGAAATAGAGCGTATTTATTTCACTCCTCGGCACCCCATTAACGAGACAACTTGGGAAATTCAGAGATCCTCTTCAACCGTTCCACCTCGTTTGGCTGCATTTAATCTTAATCATTGTATCTGTCCGGCCCGTAAGAGTCAGACTCATCCATTTAAAACTTTGACTGCGACCGAGGGGACACGTTTAAAGCGTCCGTAATCAAATTTCACTCCAGTCTTTAAGGGTTAAAGCCGACAACTTTGAGCCGCCCTAATAAATTATATTGCCGACAAAACTGCTCCCGAGTGCGACACAGTTCGTTGGCTCATCTAATTGGTCCAAATTCGACTCGACCCGGCTTATAATTGGGCCGAATTCAGAAACCTTCCGCGGTGCTGAATTAGCCCGTATTCGAACGGTGGATTAGGAGTGTCGCCGAACCACAACACTAATGCGCCCCTAGTCAAACATACATAATAAGTTTGGACTCGTAAAGTTAATGAAGATCCGCGAAGGCGCAACAAATTCGGAACTGAAGTTTGAGGGTTTTGACTTAAAACTTTGCGGTGGCGCCGTTTGAATACAGTAAATTCTTGCTTAATTAACGCCCACCGCTCCGCTCCTGTCCTAGCGCTCAACTTTGCCCGTACGCGTATTATTTCCACGTAAAGAGCTTGTGAATACTGCTTTTGTAGATACGTATGCGGTAATGTTGGTCGCACGTCATCCCGCCTCTAGTAAAAACTTTAGATTCAAATTGTCTACATAGCTGCCATTTGTTCAGCGACTAAACGAATTTCTGACAAAGCAAATTCCCCAAGATTCCCAATTAAAGCTGCGACACTCTGCCGTCGAAGTTCGTCGCGAGACGGCGACAACTTCCAAATCTTGGCGGCGTTGCTCTGAAAGAATTCCTCTCTAATTAGTATAAGTTTATGCATTCGTAGGTGCGGGTGGGCCGGTAGTTTGCGCCAAGTTTTAATTACTCGCATCTCAGTGATGGCGGGCGTCAATCACTGCGACTGTTTCTCCTTTTTGTGCTTGGGACGATAAATCTGCGCCGCCATTATTCTCAGATTAACGGCGGGCAGCTGCCGGTGCCCCGAGTTCTGCTTAGGCGCAACGAGCAATAAATTTATCGCTGATGGAGCTACGCTGCTCGTTCGTGACCGCGATGGGATCTTGCAATAGCTACCACTCGACCTTTTAATAAGCGAACCGTAGTTCGATGATGCCTCGACTAGTCTAGAAAATCTATGGTGTTAACTAGAAATAAATAGTTGTGTACAATGTTATTAGTAGTATTTCAGTATTTCAAATGTGTCCATGAATTGAGTCCAGTTCTAACAAAATTTACATTCAAATCATCTACAAGTCAATACTTAAGTATTACTTGTGTATATTTAATACAATAATGTCGCATTTCATATTGTTGTAATGAGTTACATTTGCAGATGACATTTTGCGAAGTGGCATTTTGAGCTAAACCAAATACTGCGGCCGTCGGGAATAATAAAACAATTCGTAATGAAATGCGCGGATTCTCTTATTTGCTTAATATTTTCAAACGGCTCGCTCGCTCGGGCTCGTCGTGTTGCGGAACTCATTTCATGCAAATCGCGATATCGCACGTTGCCGTCGGGGCGGTACTATCAGACGTTAGTTGGCTGCCGCTGTCGTTCAGCCTCTTAGGGGGTAATTTAGTGAAAGGCGATAATAACCGGTCGCTCGGGTCGCTTGGTACCGGCCGCGGCGCGCAGCCCTATCTTTCAAAAACGTTCCACAGCAGATATAGGCTAAGCCAGACGATTAAAAATAATTAGTGCTCCGAACGCGGATTTGCGCGGTAAGATTGCAGTTTACAAGCCTAGTTCTAGAAAGTTATAGGGTTGGGTTGGCATGCTCTATTATTACCTGCCAACACAGCGAAAGGAGAGCTCTGAACAAAAGACGGCGAGATAGAAAGACTTTAAAAAGCAACAATGAAATGACCGTTGGGAAGACTTTTTGTGGGATTAAATACAAGTTTGGTGTGTGCAAGTTGCTGGCAATATCCGCGGACAACATACCAGACGTTGTCAGAATGGTCGCGACATCGCCGCGACGTCGCCGCGACGGTCGAGAGCCCCAACGAGAATCTTTTGTTAGCTATTATTTCGTACAATCCATTTTATCCGTCACAGAATAAACAACGTGCACTTGTAGCATCAAGTTAGTCGTAAACATTACTGTGAGTGCACTTTCTTAAAACAAAGTCTACATAAAAATGATGCCTCAGAATAAAACATTGCTAACGAAGAATTTTATTTATACTATATTCTTGTTAATCTGATACAAATGACATTGATACATCTTTTATTTCTTTAACAGTTTATCTGTACAGATATACAGGAAAGAAACATATTGTAAATAAGATAGTAAGTACAAAGGTGCTGCTTATTTCAAATGGCATTTGATACTAAACTCTAATTTTTTTTCATGGTTAGTATTTTTTAAATTGGATATTCTTCTAGATTCGATTAGTGAAATTGGAGATTCTTTTAGATTGTTTTAATTCGTTTATTTTAGATTCGATTCTAAATTCTCTTGCAAAGGCTAAAAATTTTACCAAATCTTGATAAATATGCTGAAGTTCGTGAAGTTGATGAAGTTGGTGAACGTGCAAATTGTGAATAAGACCACGATTTCTCCCCATTTCCTCACAATCAATCATTACCGAGCAACACTCCCCCAGAATAACGGGATCTACAAATTCTCTCATATTCAATCGTATATGGTCACAAAGTAATTATTTGATAATAATAATAATAATATTTTATTAGACCAACTAGGATCAGTAGTGGTACAAAATCCTGAAAAACTATTGTTAGTATAAACACATAAAGACAGACACAACACAGATTACATTTGTCTGTTCTTCAGTATGTGAACCATTGCGCAATGACTACTGACTACTGAAGGTCAAGGACCTACTCTCCAACGCACTAGGATGCCATTGGTGCTGGCACGTATCCTTCGCATCAGGGATGTGCAACGTTTACGCCTCGTGGTATAAATGTTTATAATAATGTACAAGTATCACGAATTAATTCAATTTATTATTTGGAAATTAAAAATATATGTTGCAGTTTAAACGCTTGCATGATTATAGACTATAATTATAATTTCAGCACCATAAGAATGTTGTTATATTTCACATATTACTATTCTGCCGCTGTTCATTTGTATACTGTGGCGAACTGTGGCGAACTACAAAACACTGATTTATATAATTATGAAGTTGTACTTCTTTCTCCGTCTGTTTACACTGTGGCATTAAAAAGCCGGTACCCCACAAAGAAATATTGCTTATTTCTTGCCGACAACGCGGTAATCACATTTGCTTTGTTCGCCGGCCCTTTCGCGCTTAATCGCGTTATTTCGGGACTCCGAGTTTGGTAACGAACCGAGTTACAAGCGGTGGAGGGATTTTGGTTTCATGAAAAATGTATATTTTTTTTAATGTTGCCAAGACGAGCCCGTATAGAATGCACCAGGTCTTAGTCATAATATTATGCGCATGTGTACCGATCAAGAACTAATAAAAACAAAAATAATTGTTTTAAAAAAAAAAAAAAATTAAATCGTGAAATCATTGTGACATGACATGATACGTATTACTTTATATGATTATTTTATCTAAATTTCAAGTGAAAGGTAAATATACCTTTTGATTATGTCACAGAACTAACACATTATTGTGAAACAATTATTTAATCGATTCAACGTTGAAACATAATCTGCTGCGGTTTATAAATCTAAAATAACGAACATATTCCCGAATCGCTCAACGCTTGTAACCAATACCACACGACACGGATCGCCCAGAATACGGTATAGAAGTCGAAGAAACAAGATAGTTGGGCGTACAGAAATCTAAGGTAATTTTCTATTTGTTAAATGTATCGTTTCGGAAACAGCTTTTGTTCGGCAAATGGAGGGAATGGCCCGCATTGGGAAGGGCAAGTTGAGGAGTAACAATGACAACTACCTTCATTAAGTCAGGTTATGTTTTCTACTAGCTGTTGCCCGCGGCATCGCCCGCGTAATTTACCCACGGAAGCAGTTATTTTTCTGTCTGGTTTATAAATTTCTTTCCGTGTCATTTCTTAAATGCTCAAAGTATGTAAGTCGTATTTTGCTAACGAACAGCCAAAGGTGTTACTTTAACATTTCGATACGTGACTTGGAAATGTGATATCGTCCTTCCTTTGTTATATGGATATGTGCAATGTCTACCAAGAAACGGGTGAATAATGTAAACTAACATATAGATTTCTTGCCTCTTAGGAAGCGAAGTTAAAGAGTTACAGAATTCCGATTAAAATAATTGTGTATCTAGGTGTAATATCTACATCGAATGCACATAGTTTTTTGTATTCTATTAATATAATAAAGTGTGGAAGTGATGATCATAACTATAGGATTTTTACTCGATCACGCAAAACCGCACCTATATGCATTTCGATGAAATTTGGCTCATCAACTCAATACTCAATCAATACTCAATATTTTTATTGAATACCATAAAGTTGACATGGTGTTATACATTATATAAAAATGCACATATGATGTGCTGTTGACTGTACACGGGTAACATTATGTGAATAGTACTTTTTATTCGAAAATTTCTACGGGACCAAATTTGCGGTATTCAAATTTCTTGTTGGTACAATAAGCGATATATTTTTAACTAATTAGTGACGCGAATTTTATTTATTGATTATTGATAATTAAGAATAATATTCAAACTAGCTTCCAACTGCAACAAAAATACAAACCAGTTTTAAAATGCTAAACAAACTATGAAATTATAATCAAATTAAAAAAAAATAAACGAATTCGAATTAAAATTTAAATTAGATTCTTTTGTCCAAATTTGAAAGTCGAATAGGACTTCCCGCCTACGTCGTGACATCATCACATTAGTGTTGTGCCAGTAGCAATACATGTCAAAATATCGGTTCGATTTTCGATTCTTTTCAAATCGTAGGCGCGATATTTGCTCGCGTGTTAAATGATCACAATTCATTGTGAATTTATGTGACTTTGTCTCGTTTACTTTGTTTATAGGTTCGTGTTAGACGGCATTTGCCGATAACTTATTTAATCTTTTTATCCATATCAGTGTTGATTACAGTAAGGATGTTATGGATGATTCATAGATACATTAACACGTCGATCGCGGAGAAACGAGACACAATAGACAAACAACTGTTGACCAGCGCATTAGCGCAGTAGTTTTTAATCGTTTTACATCGGATTACTTGTATTTCGGAGGATAATCAGATTCCACTTGTGTTTTAAAACTAAATACATTGCAAATTAAAATATAAGTGGTGGTCTGATGGGTCATGAAATGGGTTATCCTACTATCCAAATGGCCCATATACTATAGTCATCCATTTCATTGCCACAAGAAGAAAAGAAGAAAAAAAAAGTCAACCATTAAAAAGATCAGTGGGGTCATTAAAATTGCTGATAATGTTTTATGCGTTGCTTATTTGATTTATAAAAAGTTGTTTTGTTGTCTAACGCGCTATAAATGCTGTGAAAAATGACGTCACCGTTGTCGCGACAATTTTTTACCGTCTCGCTCGTGTCGACCCCGATGAATCGCATTCTGTTGCAAAGCAAAGTTATCGAAAAAGATATCTAAGACAAACGTTTAAGAGCCATTCCAAGTATTAATTACCTTGTTATCCATTTGCAGCAATCGATGACAAATCGGATGGGAACGATCGCTTTGATATAATCGATTCCTGTTTGTGAAGTCTTTGCAGTCGAGAGAATTGAGGTAATGTGAAGCATTTATACCTTAATGCTGCATTAGATTAAGGCGTGGATTTAATAAGTACTTTAATTTAATAGGATATTCTGATGATATGATAACATGGCATTGCAAGTTATGTAATAATATATTTTTGAGCTTACAAGTCTTCATAGATAGATGGCATTTTTCACAATTATTCGATTCGACTATTCGCTACACGAAGTAGTTTTAATTGTAAACGATCACTTTGTATATCAATGATATGGTTTGATTAAACTTGTGTGAGTAACATGTTGCTATAATAGGCTAATGGTACTTACTTACGTACGTATTTGAAGTTGACACAGGAAATGCCACAGTATATAAATTATCATCATTAAACCAACCTTGTTGATGCTTCATCGACTGGATTGTGACTAAAACTGTGATTTAGTCTACTCGTTCGCTTTATTTTTACTAGTGTTAGCATAGCCATTGTTGTTGAGATGAGGATGATGTAATGAATGACAGTCTCTCACTATAGTTTCTTCTAGTTTTCTGCTGTTATTGTGAAATATGAAACATATTTTTCTATATTACAGATTTTATACAAGAAGAAAAAAAAAAAATTTTTGTTCGTACCAATTTACAAACGCAATAACTTAAATCCTTCATAGCCAATTTGAATGAGGCACAGAAACAGACTTTTAGTAGTAATAAAGGCTACTATAGTAATTAATAAATATGTAGAAGTTATTGATGTTTGCTTTTAACAAAATACTATAACAGAACAAGACAGTATCGATTCACAGAATATAGGACTGACAAAGAGATGGCAGATGTCCAAACATGGCCTACAGGTTACATGTCCTGGGCATTTCTGCCCGTCTATGTTCGCAAAATGGGACAAAACAGAGAACTCTGCCGACAGCCGACAAGTCACCAATTTATAGTGCAAATTGAATGATACACATGTATCGTACCCACGTACATACGTGGATAACTATTATAAAATATTTAAAGACTTATTTCTAAGATAAAGATCAATAGAAAGTAATAATAACCATGCCATAATTATTAAAATCATTATCACTATTAGCTTGCTAGACTTTAATTAGCAAGTAACACAGTATGACGTGGCAAGACTTACCTGAAACAATAAATAAATAAATAAAATAATACATTCGTACAAATTACGTATACAGAAACAATACAAATACCATAGACTAGGTTGATATTGTTTCTAAACTCAACTGTAAGGGGATCTCGATAGAATTTATAACAGTCTTCATCCAACCCAATACAGAAACGCCATCAGCTCCCAATGAAATATTTCAAGCAATGACATTTTTGTCAATCCCTTTGATGTCTTTAACTGAATCGCTTCTGGTCGAGATACCAACAAAGGCATGGCGACATTTTTTGATGCACAACGAATTGTATCAGGAAATAGTCCAGTATTGGGGTTGTGAATGGGGCCGGCCCCTAAATATGTTTGGCCGAGTTGCAGGCCCGAACTGTGGAGAGTAAGCGGGAGCTGCGATAAATAATATTGATTACAACAAAGTCCATTGTGAATTAACAGACATCGTAAGTCTTCTAAGCTCAATTCAAAATCTTAAAACTTTAAGAGGGTCATACAATTTTATATTAATTTTTAAATACCTACTAAGAAAATACAATATTTGTCATGTATGTATTGGAGGAAATATAGTATTTAGTAGATATTAATCTGGATTACAATAACTACAGAAACGACAAAAGGGAGACTGGAATAATGATTCATCTGATATCTCCATGGAAAACACATTAAACATCAATAATTTACAAAATATGAAATACTTCATTAACAACACGTATTGAATCAATTCGTTCACACCAAATTGTGTACCAACAAAAAGTATCATTTAACAAAAACAATGGTACTCATCCACCATGAAAATTCTTGTGTTTATCATGTGAAACATTGTGTTAAAATTTTACAGGAAGCGATGAGAAATAATTTCCTCCCGCATTGTTGAAACGTTCCCATACAACACTGCAATTACGTGTATCAAACATGGAATAATGCCATCTATTTCTATAGAACTATCGCGCGATGCTATTTCATCTTTTTTAATGAGATCATTATGAAACTCTCGACAGATATTGAACAATAGACTCAAAGTAATACCGCAAATTTATGAAATTAGTCTTTATGGAACTATTGAAGTCCCGTGTCCTAGATCTTCGTTAGCTTCTGTTTCTGTGACTGCTAACTTACTCGCTTGACGTACACTATATTAGTGTATATAATATTTCAATTATTAATATTGGATACCTAGTAAAACTTCAGTAAAATGTCATCATATTAATATACTATTGTATAGGTAGGTTCGAATTCTACTCGTGTATTTTGTATACCAACCTGTCTCATATTTTATTTGTGGTGCTAGACCACCACTTGCTTCCGGTGAAGGGAAGCATGGTTGACTGTTTAACTTGCAAAAGACATGTCAGATCCCTTTAGGCGTCTTGAATAGAATCAGACACCAGTGTTAGCAACTCAAATATATTTTCAATGAAAATGCTACCCGTGATTTCCTCATCGCTTGTGCCAACAGTCGAATGCTTATTGTCCCGTAGCAGGCATTGGCGAATTCAATCTCGGACTATTGTTTACCCGACAAATTTGGGAGATACACGCTGTTTTTTATATTTATTCGGTCCGCAATTGAAATCTAATTGGGCCGGTTTGAACGTGCTTGTTTATATGTTGCTGCTATGCATCGGATTTGTGTGAAGAGTTGTGAATATATGCGTGAAATTGAAGTGATCTAAAAAATTTGCTCTTGCTGAACGTTATTAATTATTAGCTCTAATTTTTTTGGTTTTCTTTATACAATAAAGTCTTTCATTTTATTTCAGATATTATTGAGTATATATAAATACGTTTATTCAAATATGAATGAGATTGTTTGTTTTCTAAACAATGTACTTATGTACGAGCTGTGGTGTAAACTACTTACGTAACTACTATTAATGAAACAAAAGAGAAAACACATTATGAAATCTCAACACTGTCATATCATTTTAAATAGCCACCCTCTAACTATCGCGTCTTTCAATCGAATGTACGTTAACCGAGAATCGATTAAAAATAAACGCGACGAACCATCAACATAGAACAACACTCAATTAAATGGTACAAGCTTATCGTGGATCGTTTCAGTTTTTGCATCGTTGTAAACAAGCGTGCGAAGTTGAATTTACAATCGATTTTACGATCTGATGCATTATGTAATAACGATTTGCGATATGGAATCGAGTTTTTCTCGTGTACTCGCCTCGAAATGTCAGGCGTCGCGTGTAAAAGTTGCCCCACAACTTGAGGTTCGATTGATGGCATTTATTGCCGTGTAAATAAAGATTATAATTAAATGTCAATTATGTGTGTGGAAATGGAAAGTGCGGGTGGTATTTCGAGATTCGACTTGAAATTTATGGTCATCTCACAAATCGTGCCTAATTTTAATCTTGAACATATTTTCTAACGAACTCAAATACAATGATTAGATCTGCAGTCCGATTAATCGAAACCAACAGAAGAAAAAGCTTATGGCGTCCGATCTGTACAACAAAGGATGTCGGACCACGTGGCCGGAGCGTGTACCTTCACGCTTCAGGTTAATGATTCCTTCCTTTCGTAACGTTGTTTTTTAATTTATTGAACAAGGAATTCAGAGAAAACAGTTTCCCACGTAACGATTCTATCAGCATTAACGTTAGCTAAAGGCGGAAACAGGAAAAGTGACAATAAAATTGACACCTGCAATCCGACTGATCCAGCAGACTCAATCGTCCACGCTGGCCGGACCGGTTCGGACGCGGCTCTGGCGTTAGCATTTATTTTGTCACCTTCTGAGCCATTTCATTGTGTCCCTCTAGCTCCTAAACCTGTATTGTGTTGTCGGAACATTATTGAATTATACACCTTTTGTAGTTAAAGACAATTTATAGCTATTTGTGATGTTTTAAAAATAACATGATTCGAAATAAGTACTATTCAATCTCTAATAGGTACATCAGAATAAATTTTGTTGAAGGAAAGCACAGACTTTTCGAGAAAGGTGGTACAATAATAGAGCGATCTGAAAAATATGCCTCAACATTTTGATTTCTTTCATTATGATTTAGTTCATTCAAAGAATAATGAAGAGGCACACTTGCTTCCTTAATTTGAACATCATGAAACGCATTATGCAAATATGACATTTGTAGCGCTCACTAAAGAGTCCCCAGTATCCACACGACCTGTCGATGCTTGATTTGCTAGTAGATTATACGCGTATGTACCTCACCAGTCTCTTTGTTTTGTAAGTATAGCCAGTCATCTCACGTACTTCCAACTTCTTTCGTTCGTATCGCCCTCGCAAAACTTTCCCGTGAAATATCGAGAATCGCTACTTTTGTACGGCGAGCCGAGCACCACTTAATGCGTTTTATATGGACGCTTAAGCACGAAAAGTTACTGATATAGAATTGGATTAGAAAGAATAATCCTATCGATATAATCTTTTATTAATCTAATAGATCTCTTTGATTACCATTATAAAAATAGCGATAAAATATGTACACAGTTATAAAAAGCATAACAAATAAATAAATAAATAATTATACAGGGACAAATCACACAGATTGATTTAGTCCCAAAGTACTATATTCTATAACTTATACCTATATAGATAAACATCCAACACCCAGGTCAATCTGAAAAAGATCATTTTCCATGTTGACCTGACCGGGGATCGAGCCCGGGACCTCCAGGGTAGCAGTCCGGCGTGATGACCATTAGGCCACGGAGGTCGTCAACAAGATAAAGTTATTATATATTTAATGTACGATTAAATATCTTGACATTTGACCTCCTGGCTGCGGTCCGCACTTCAGAACACTGTAATGAAGAATGTCCCGCGCCGCGTCGCCACTCGCTTTTAATACTACCCCCCTCCACTTGATTGATGACGTGGCGACAACGTCACAGGTTATCTTATTAGTGCGAGTGATGTGGGTGCGATCTTTAATGTAATAAAAACAAAGGAATTGTATCACAAATAGAATTGCTCAAGACGTTACGTTCTTCGCGTAATGAGGAATAAAACCACGAAATTGCTAGGTTTAATATAATAATGTAAGATAAAAATGCATCAATTCAACATATATTGGATGCAAGCTGCCCTCAGTTTCGCCTGTGAATTCTGTTTGATTTCAAATAGTTTTATTAAATATTTCTGTTCTAAATTTCATCGAAAACGGCCCAGCGGTTTAGCCGTGAAAGCGTGCCATGGCAGACTTTCTCATTTATAATATTATTTCCCCGGCAGTGGGACTTAAACAGCTAATAAAAATATATTGGCTTCGTGATATTGTTTTATTTTTCAATAAAGGTATTTCATTAATTGTTAGTAAAATTTCAAGTGTCAGTCTTCGGACTTCGTACTTCATTAAAATAAAAATAGTTCGCACGCATAGACAACAAATAATATCTATATTGTCTTTATGGTCGCACCTTATTCGGTTTTATCGTGACATGGCTAGATTAATAAATGATGTTGACATTTTAATTAACCCGGGTAAAAAGCCTTTGTTTTACGATGAATGGAGTGATAGATACTGTTTTGGCCTGTTTAAACGGGAGCCGAAGTTAAAATTAGTTCAGCGTTATCAGGGTTAAAATGACGCGCAAAACGATTGAATTTCGGCAACAAAGTAACGATATTGTACACTGTTTCATTAAATCTTAATCAATCTTTTAGATAAACAGACCTTCAGTTATTTAGGAAATTTTCGTATTTGTTTTTGATCTACTTATGATTTTTCTCTAAATTGTGCAATAAGTTCATCTGTCTGTCTTGCCAGATGTAGAGATATCATTGTAGAGAAAATGAGTCTGTTAAAGTATATTATTACCTATGATTGCATTTGAACTGCGAAAATCGTGACGTTTTATTGCATTACTGTCATGCAAGCTCCATATATTTTTTGTTTTTGACATTAGATAAAAGTATCTGATGTGTAAGTATGTGTAAGTAGGTGCCAAACAAGAAACACTTTCCTGAAAATATGTACACAAAAAAAAATCTTTAAATTTAGAACAGCACGTTTAACGTATAAACCGGCAAAATGTAACAGCGTTTGATGACACCGCCACTTTGATTAATAAACGCCGTTGACATTTTAATTAACCCGGGTAAAAGTCGGGGCTTTGTTTCTCTTTTGATGACGTCACGGGATGCTCGAATACAGCCTTGGGATTGTGTTTTGTTTTTGTTAAACGTCTAATACTCATGGTTTTTGGTAGGTCAGGCCGAAGTCTTAGCTCAGTATTATAGGACAGAGTATAAGGACGATTGGAGCGGGAAGTTTATTTCTTTTATAAAAATGACATTTTTGACACAAGCTTTCATTGTTGTCAGAGAGATCTCATTGCATTCGATGTGAGTCAAAAAAAATCATGTGCGTGCAGTAAACAGTTGAGGAGTTCCCATGTCCCGTTCAGCAGTGGCAGTTCAGTAGAAGTTCAGTGGCAGTTCAGTAACAGTTCAGTGGCAGTTCAGTAACAGTTCAGTGGCAGTTCAGTGGCAGTTCAGTGGCAGTTCAGTGGCAGTTCAGTGGCAGTTCAGTGGCAGCATTTCCTCGCTGTATAGCGAGACCAAAGAGTTACTCGCTGAGCAAGGAAGCTACCAGCTCAGCCTCCAGTTGCCTCGATTAAACGCGCCGAAAAGTCTTTTAGAAACAGTTTAGCTTCAGAGCCCCACGGACCTAAGGTCTCGACAGCTACCGGTTATTCAAAATTTCTTTATAATTTCCAGTTTTGGAGCGCTCTGCCGTGGTAGCAACGGCCACCGGGTAGCTTGTCATTCCAACAATGTAAGCTATTTATATTTAACAAATCATACCACCATATTCAAAGTTATCATCTGTCCAACATATAACAAAAGCAAGTAACTAACTAAACTGCTGTTTGCAACACTAATTATCATTATCGTGCGCGACACGGTAACGAGATGCGCCGACCTGTTGGCGACTCTGGATTCGCTTATGTTAATTGGACTAGATTTAATATGCACCGTAATATGTCTATATTTTTTGTGCACATTTTATTGAATTAGTCATCAAACATTAATTTGCCAAATATGAACGTAACATATATGACAATCACATATCAGCAGACAAACCACTTTAAACTCTTGAAAATTCGGTTGGCCGTTTGTCTGATGTAAACTGCACTAGGGAATACTATTTTTGATTATCAGGTTGTATGCCTATGTGCCAATTAATCACCTCGTATGACATCCACGGCAGGATGTCATATTTATTGGCGGGTATTAACCAAAAAACATGTGTACAGTCAACAGCACATCAAGCTACCCAAAATTATTTAAAATTCGCCGCTATTGTCACCGTGCCATGCGGATTAACTTGAAATGCGTTTTCCTGTAAAAGAAATGAATAAGATCCCCTAAAAATTGCCCCCCAACTATTAACTAAGTATTTGAACTACTAAAAAATAATACTAATCTACATGCAATTTACCACTAACATGTATGAGAAAATACACTTGAAACTATCAAAGAAAATCCAAGATTAAAAGAAGAATATAGCGAAAGCAAATACAAAATATGAACAAAGTGAAATACCAAAATATTTTTCCTGTAAAAGGCAAAGGAAGGCAGGAAAAAAAACGCAACACGACTAAACAAAGAAAGTTAATTTATACTCGGGCATGTATTAAGAATGTGATCCATAATGTCATTAGTCCCGGGCCATGCATGGCGATTTTTTTCCCCTTCCCTTTTGCTGTACCTTTGTAAAATTACCAGTTAGTTTTTTAGCACCGTTTTAATATTTTTTATGTAACAGAAACTTTGCTTTGAACGCAACACGTAAGCTAAATGGCGTTCGCTTTCTGTGTTCAAATTAAGAGTGTATAAACGCGTTGTTAGTCTATGTTTTCAGGTTTAACAATGATATTATTAATTGCGATTAATTTTATTCACACCAAAACGTCACTACATAAATAAATAAAATAAATATATTAGAACAAATCACACAGATTGAGCTAGCCCCAAAATAATTTGTGTTATGGGATACTAGTTCAACGGTACTATTTTATAACAAATACATATATAGATAAATATCCAAGACCCGGGCCAATCAGAAAAGATCATTTTCCATCATGACGCGACCGGGGATCTTTTATTAGCTATTACATACATCAAAATACATACATGCTTATAAACTAGCTTGACTTTATAGCTTCTATAAAGCTATTGTAGTGACCTAGTTCCGGCAAGAAACTTTGACAGGTTTTGGTTTTGCCAACGAAACGAAAAGATAATCTATCTATATATAAAAGCGAAAAACACTCTTTCACTCACTCACTCGGGACGTCCGCTAAGAAAGGTTATTTCGAAATTACATGCCTAAGGGGGTGAAACTTGCAACCCCTAGCAAGTTTGTATGAAACATCGTCATTTTTGAAGTAAGACACATTAAATTTTTAATTTAAATTTGTAATTGGTTAAAATAATAATGCATTAATTCGATTTTGAAAATTACATCCCCATAGGGATGAAATAGGGGTTGCAGGTTTATATGAAACATCGTCATTTTTGAAGTAAGATACATCTGGGGGCACGGTAGTGCCGCCGCCAAGACGAGCCAAGCGAAACGCAAGAGCTTGGCCGTTTTGCTACCGTCACGTAGATTTCATAGGCATTTCTAGAGGCTTAATTGTAGAGTAAAGAAAAGGCCAAGCTACACGTTTTAACTAGAATGTAGAGTATGTGAACTTAGGTCTGGTAAAGTTAAGGCGCATATATCAGGAATCTTGGCTCTACGTGAGATCTGACCACTTTTTCATACATTTTGACTTAGAGAACCAAACTAGACTCGTCTTGGCAATACGCGATAAAAGAATAACTGAAATTATACTTCGATTCCTTTTAAGAACTGAAATTCACGCGTGCGAATCCGAGGGCAAAAGTTAGTTGAATATATAACAAAATCGCTTTCCGTTATTATTTATTTTGCTGAATATCTTTACTCATATTGTGTGTACAAGAAACTGTCTACACAGCTTGTCCACAATAATACGAGTATAAAAACGTTAAAATTGATTTACTATTTTTCGGACGATCACAGCCTTTATCAAATTATTGTTAAAAAAGAAAACAAAAATCGAGTATATAATATTGTTTTTATCTCTACATACAATTTTATGAGGAAAGAAGACTTCTACTTCCACGAACCCTTCCAGTGTTATTCCGCTAGTGATAAATAAAATCCAAATAATTTGCATGTAAACATCGATTGTCGTGGAGTAACAGTGTACAAGGTCAACCTACACACGGACGGCATAATAAATCTAGACGCATAAATTATGACGTCACACGCCGCGAATGGTTCGAAGTCCGAAGTTGAATAGAATTTTAATTACCCTTGACTTTCAAACATTATATCTTGGTGCATTAATATATAGCTTTCATATCAGTCCTAGAATGTATACTAGGTTTTTTTTTTAAATTAATAATTGGAGTGCGTTAGGGCTAAATCTAGCTTGATGGAAAGCAAAAATGAGGTCTAGGGTGTTCAAAAAAATACCAATTTTACAAATTAGGGAAATGACAAACTTTAGCATTTGTATTATGGGCAGTATCTCTTCACAGTCATATTTCTAACGGCTGAGGGTCGTAGTCATTACGTGGAATGAAACACAAACAACGATTGGCACTATAAATGGAGTTGTTTGCCATTGCATTCTCCATTGCACATTGCACCATTGTATACAAACTCATGTGGCACAGTTAGGATTCGAACCTGGGCCTTTTGATCTACAGACGGGTGTCTTAACCATTACACCACCACCGATTCAGTACGCAGTGTAACAGATTGGATTTGGATAACTTGATGGACTAACCCGATAATTTGTGGAGCTTCTCTCGGTTAAAGTTTTAAGAAACCATCCTTTGCCTCCGCGTCCTTATATTCAGCACAATAAACATCTCAAAATATATATAAAATAGTCGTAGATCGTATATCCGTCTTAGGCGATAGCGATCGAGGGCGAGCGTTCACTACCTAATACCTGTAATGGCAGTCAACGTTCGATTTTCCGAATCATTTGCGCCGAGCGCAAGATAACGAGAAACGTCGCGAATATAGGTTTATGTTCCGTGGTAGACACGCTCCCAGTGAACTCTGGTTTTATGTTCGAATGCTAAGGTCTAGATTTCGCTCAGATTTCAGTTTCGCATTGTTTCGTGGCTCTTTCTTTGCGTGTTCCAGGTTGCATTCCAGTAATTGTATTGCAGTTGCGTTGCAAGCCCAAGGTTAGCGTTAAAGTAAACGTTGAAGTTTTGAAATAAATCGTGTATGTTGATTCGATTTTCAATCGACGTCAATCCACCTTGGGTATGTTATTGTTGGTGACTTAAGGACATACAGCCTTGACGGCTTACAGGCAACAATGATATTTCTAAAGAGTGTTAACGCTAGATAACGGCCGATCGTATAATCGCAGCTGAATCAAAACTGCAAGGTATATTTTATACACTGGCTGACCGATGACTTCGCGACCTCACTACTACTCGAATATAACCGGGAACAGACAGAGAACAGACGGGACAGAGGGTAAACTTAAAATGCGATCGACTTTTGTACTAGAAAATAGTGCGTTCCTATTCTCCGGTCCTCAAACCATTCATCTCCATTGTAAAGCTAACAAATAGTACCTATTCGCAATTTAATTCAAACTTTCCTCAGTTTGAAACGCAGCAGAGCCGAGTTTAGTACGAGTGAGTTTCGAGTATACGTACCATGGTAGTGGTATGCTTGCTGTCATTCCGTATCTGAAACAATTCAATAGTGCGTCAGTTGTTGCATAAAAATTGCGTATGTGATGCAATGCAAACCGATGACAAACATTTTAGGATTTGTATAACAATGTATTGTCTGAGATATGTATCTTTTTTAATTGCGATGCCCGACAGAGTTTACATTGTTTAGATTCGTAGGGACTAAGGTGCCTAAATTGTTAAATTACATATATACCCCACTGTACAATGTGAAAATCAATAAATGATTTTAATTGAATTAAGTAATAAATAATAATAATAAATATATTAGGACAAATCACACAGATTGAGCTAGCCCCAAAGTAAGTTCTATACTTGTGTTATGGGATACTAACTCAACGATACTATATACTATAATAAATACATATATAAATAAACATCCAAAACCAAGAGGCAAGCACTTTACCACTGCGCCACCGAGGTCGCCAGTAACTATAGTCTATACTAATAATTTCATATACTGTGTTTTATATGATACCTATAGTTAAATATGTTTACAGTTAATAACTTACGTAATAACTTAAGACAGAGGTACCTTAAGTAGGGACTAAATAAATTAATCGACTTGGTATTAAATGGATCTCACAACATTTTACAGTAGAAAAACTGAGCTTGACGAGACTTGGGTTTTTTACAGCATGTTTTTGACGGTATATATTTAAATACAGTCTTTAAATAGAAAAAAAACTAAATTTTAAGACAACAATTGATTTTCTTAATTGACTAACATGACATATCAAATACAGATTTTTGTTCGATATAAACAGATTTTCATTGATCAGCAGTTAGTGACATATTTCAATGGTAATACTTCAAGTTTATATTTATTGTAACTTCATCGCTATACCTCGGAATAAAGGGTAACTTTACGTGTAGTCTTATGTACCCCTGAACAATAGCCTCGGATACTCACTTATTGAGGAAGAGTGAATCAAGTTTTGACTTGCCTAAGCGGCTCACTCAAAAGGAGTTGTAACTTTTACCCTGTTTTTGTCGGGAGTTAAAATTCCGACCGCGAAGATGCCAATTGTAGGTTGATTTACCCTACGAAGGTCGGGACGATGGAATTATTTGGCGAAACTAGCAATTGTGTGAATTATAGGGTTATCAAAGGTTTGTCCCTTCGATAGGTGCCTCGAGCGTTCGGTGGATTGCGTTTAAATTATGTATGTGGTGGTGAAGAAATATTCGCCATTTTTGTGTGACACTTTTTTGAAAGACAGCAGAAAAAAATGAATTTCAACTATTAGGCACAATTTACAAGTTTATTTGTTAGACAAATTGAAAAACCCCCGACTTTCAATGTTCATTTCGCTACAACTTTTGAATGGCTGAACCGATTTTCATTTCCGCTGAAACATGGCTAAGAACACTCGGGATAAAATTATCTATGACACAAATAAAACGAAAATCGATTCATCCGTTAGGGAGCTACGATGGACAGATACACAGACATACAAGTTAAAGGTATAACACCTCTTTTTTGCGTCGGGGGTATAAAGGAATATATTGAGAAAAGAGTATACTAAGAAATAAAAAAAAACTTGAAATAAATGATCTGAATTATTTTAAAACATATTATTTATGATGTGTTTCACCGCTTCTGATAAAGTATCTTATAGTTTAGTAGCATATCGAACGGATAGGAATAAAAAATGCGTTAAATACAAGGTAGGGCCAACTGGTCAATCAGGCAGATTTATCTATCAGATTACAATATTATATTTTATCAGAAAGTAGTGAAACAGATCCGCAGTATTTGAAACTATCTGCGTCTAATTCAAATCTTGATGTAAGCCATTTGAAATCATCTAATAACAACAATCTTTCTTCTATGCCACAGTTTCGGTCGTATTCATATATAACCGTAGAGCTTGTAGAGGAGGTAGACTGAGAGACAACGGCTCATTATGCGAGCCGGTGCGCTGTGACAAAAACTGAGGTTGCAACATGGAAGCTAATTAGGTATCTCATTAAAATATCAAAAAAAAAATATGACTTCTAACGTGAGACTATGATTGTGTCGGGTCTCGGAGTCAGGCGTCGACCGTATACACACACCTTGAAATCATGCTAAATCATCAAATATAAAAAATTGTACTAAATAAAATATATATTTTAACAGTAAGTCAAATATTTTTATTTGCATCATACGTAAAGAATATAACGATATTGGATTTGTTTCTGTATAAAAAAATAAGAAAGTTTTTTTTTACTCAACCAATGTTACTGAAATTTTGAATATATGTATTTATTTATCATGGGAAATTCACGCGGTCGGAGCCGCGGTTCAATGCTACTAGGAAGCAAAAAAAAAAAAAACAACGGTAACTCTAACAGAACTAAAAAATAACAAACATTTTTCACCCAAACATTAACAAGACGCACTTAACCTATAAACACGACATTCATCTATTTGAAAGCCCATTCAATCCGTTGACTTATAAAAATGATATCGTTATTATCGCCGTACCACAATGGCGACTCACCTTTCGAGGTTGTGAAACACATTTTCGTCCTTTTGTCACGTCGGTTAATGAAGTATTCGCTATTATTCCGCGGTGTCGCGTTCCCACATCTTTTAGTACTAAAATGGCTGTGTTATAAATAAATGTTTAAACTGTGATAACAAAGGAGTGGAGAAATAAATTCTGGCATATTTTTTACAATGTAGTTACTGAATATTCGGACAGCGATCGGGATTGACTCCAACGAGCTGAATTCTGATAAGTTTTCTGTGCGAACACGATTTTATTGTCACGCGTTGATTGAAACACAATCTGTCTAACGACAATTTAGTGTTAAGAATGTCGTGGGTTGCACCGTCAATTTTAACATGTGCAGAAAAACATAAAGTACGCCATTTTGTCGGATAAAATCAACGTCAAAATTGACGGTGCAACTCATCTTTGTGGTACTTAATTTGACCACGTCAGAATATTTATAGCATAGTTTACAAGTGTGGCAAGAACTGAACGTTATGGAGAGTCGGATATTGCTCAATTTTTGCCTTATGTGACACAAGGTAATATAGTTTATGTTAGGTTATATGATTCCGTGGCGTAGTGTTCACCACGCCCGTCTTCGTTCACATATACATGCCCGCACTGGGAATCGAACCCAAGACCTCTAGATAATCTCTAGAAAAAACAAGAGGACCACAAAAACTAATTCTGCGGTTCTGGGCGAGTCTTTAACTGCATGCATATCAAATTTTATCAAAATCAGACCAGCGGTTTAGCCGTGAAAGCGGAACAGACAGACATACGTTCGCATAATATTAGTATGGATTTTCTGTCCAAAACAACAACACTTTGGAAACATTCGAAAATGCTTTTTACGAGAACTTTCAATATTCAGATTTGTAAATGGCTTTTGATTATCATCAATATTCATAATTAATTGGTTCTTCTAAGGTTATATCTAACCACAAATCCTTGGTAAACTATATTGTGTTGGAGTATTAATAGTTACAAGTACAATCAACAGCACGTGTAATTAAGTGACTCTGATCTTTATGCCGCGGTAATAATGACGAAATTGCAATGAATTTGGGCAGTTTCATGTGCCGTCTCATGTATGTTTATTGCGGTTTTTGTTTACGATTCGTATGACGTCATGCAAAATAAATGAATCGGCTTGCGGTAGCTTAATCATAATGCAATAATACCCACACTTAAATTTTTATTGAATACAATGTAATTTATAATGAAGTTTTAAGTGTAGCGAATTATAATTACTTTTAAAAAATGTAATTATTGTAAACTTGTATTCTTGTTAAAATAAAATATTTATCTGAATAAAAATATATTTGGTTTTCTCAATAAATAGTTTTAAAAAAATCACAGCGTATGCAATTAAAAGTATCATCTAAATTAACAGTCAGATAGCTATTGAAGGAAACTGCATCCCACAGGGGGCAGACGAGGTCACAGAAAGGGGGAAGGGGGGGTACAGAAGGGGAATACAGAATTCTCGGCGTCAAGGGACCTAGAAGTAGGAAAGTTAATCCAATCAGACGTTACGCGCGAAATTCGTGATGGCTTCTTGTTAATTAGAATAATTATGAAAGAACACATTTTTTTTTCTATTGAAACGGTTTATTGATTAATGAGTACGTCTATCAAATGACCGAAAATATTGCTTTTTTCCTTGACCTAAGAAATCTAAGAATTTACTATTTCCACCGTAGCGCAAACCATGTTCACGTTCTAAATATTGGTTGACCTAATCAGGCAAGTTTGTGATCCGGATAAATCCGGCTCGATCCGGTACTAGCCGGACCGGACACGGGACTAATGTCGCGGCCGCCGGACAAATAGTCCGTAGGATTACAACGCCTTGATTAACTAAGCTAAGTGGCTCTTGTTTTGTTATGCACCCCTGGTAGCCTGGTACATCCAGCGAGATTGGATTATTTGTATTTTAACCGACTACGTGGGAGGGATAATGTTTTTTTCCAGCATGTATAATATATAAGCTGCTTCTTATACAATGTCGCTGGTAATGTACTGTATAAATTTTTATGTGTTTTTATTTCACAGAAGTAGGAGGAATTATATTGCGAAATAAAATTGAAATAAAAGATGCATTGACAGCTTACATTAGCTTATTTTACATACTGATCCAGTATATGCCTTTATCATTACAGGGTAGACAGAGCCTAAGGTCCCAATTCAAGTCCACCTCTAGCTTCTTAGAATATAATTAAAATGTCTCATTACAAAAAGATCTCGGTGATTGACGACCTCGGTGGCGCAGTGGTAAAGTGCTTGCCTCTGAACCGTGAGATCCCGGGTTCGATCCCCGGTCGGGTCATGATGGAAAATGATCTTTTTCTGATTGGCCGGGGTCTTGGATGTTTATCTATATATGTATTTGTTATAAAATATAGTACCGTTGAGTTAGCATCCCATAACACAAGTTTCGAACTTACTTTGGGGCTAGCTCAATCTGTGTGGTTTGTCCTAATATATTTATTTATTTATTTATTTATTTATTTATTTAATACTAGTAAGGACATGTTATGTTATAGTATATGTTATAAAATATAGTATCGTTGAGTTAGTATCTCATAACACAAGTCTCGAACTTACTTTGGGGCTAGCACAACCTGTGTGATTTGCCCTAATATATATTTATTATTTTAACTACATAAATCTTATAAATCAAAAGCTTTGTTGATCATACCCAGTGCCACTTCCCTCCCAATTTGTCAAGAGCTACATGAATCACCGGTAACTATCAGCAGGATATTTGTAATCTGTGATACGGGCACTATAATGCCAGTATCAAGCTGATAGACTGTGTAATGGGACCTCGATGTATCTATGGGTCCAATGCACTAAGAGTCTAGTTTAGTGGTTATTCGGTCATATTGCCATAGATTTGGTTACTTAATTCTATATTATCAAGTAAAATAGCCACTAAACTAAAAGAAAGTTACAGTTAAAATAGTAATTCACAAAATTCAATTAAAAAAGTGTAATCAGATAAATATTCTTAATTATTACACTTTGTATATTCCTATTTATTATTTATAATATGTAAATATTTTATGTTCCAATAAAATATCAGAAATTAAAATTATTATTAAAAAAAACACAATAAAGTTTATGTCTTTTCACTTGAAATTGACTTTGAAAATAATAATGAGATGGCATTTTATTGAAATTGAATGTATGACATGACATGAATTTGACATTTAGAACCGTTGCCAGAATTAAAAAGAAAATTTGTTGCCCAGAAACCGACCCCTATCTAGTTTTTAACCCCCGACGTAAAAAGAGGAGTGTTATAAGTTTAACGTGTCTGTCTGTGTATCTTTGTATCTGTCTGTGGCATCGTAACTCCCAAACGAATGAACCGATTTTCGTTTAGTTTTCTTTTTGTGCCATAGATGATTTTATCCCGAGTGTTCTTAGCCATGTTACATGAAAATCTGTTCAGCCGTTCAAAAGTTGTAGCGAAATGAATTAATTAATATTAATATATTTAGTTACAAATCACACAGATTGAGCTAGCCCCAAAGTAAGTTCGAGACTTGTGTTATGGGATCCACGATGCTATATTTTATAACAAATACATATATACATCCAAGACCCGGGCCAATCAGAAAAAGATCATTTTCCATCATGACCCGACCGGGGATCGATCCCGGGACCTCTCGGTTCAGTGTCAAGAATTTTACCACTGCGCCACCGAGGTCGTCAAACGAATGAATATTGAAAGTCGAGGGTTGTTTAATTTGTCTAACAAATAAACTTGTACTTATATTATTTAGTGTAGATCAGAAGGTGAATTATGTAAAAAAACGAGGTGTCTTGTATCTTAAATAGGGTGTCGGATGCCGGGTCACGCCCGAGACTGTGCCAAGTGATCCCGACTCGAGATCGTATTGAATTAAATACCTTGAGAGATCTACATACTATGCTACAATACACTATGACCTTTGTTGTTCTTTTTTTAAATGTTGTAACTCGATTTTTCTTTCAATAAACTTAAGTTAAAATTATTATTGTTTCACCACAACTCAGTTTTTAAGATAAAATAAATAAGTGAACTTGTAGTTTATAGATATGAATATATGTGTTTTTTTAATATGATTAAATGTGTTATGTATCTACCGATTCTTCTTTATAAAATTGACATGTGGCCATATTAATAAAAAACACCTACTATTTAACAAGACTCAAAATGTATACTTCTAGTGCTGTATAAAGTATACACCATACCAACTATAAATAAATAAATATAATATTTAGGACAAATCACACAGATTGAGCTAGCCCCAAAGTAAGTTGGAGACTTGCGTTATGGGATACTAACTCAACGATACTATATTTTATAACAAATACATATTAATAAACATAAATATAAATAAACATCCAAGACCTGGGCCAATCAGAAAAAGATCATTTTCCATCATGACCCGACCGGGGGTCGAACCCGGGACCTCTCGGTTCAGTGGCAAGAACTTTACCACTGCGCCACCGAGGTCGTCAAGTCATCTATGGTTTTCTTAAACCGTATTGGAGAAAGTAGCCTTAAAACCATGGGCTTACGCTCAATCAAAAATTATAATAAAAGACTTAACTTTGATTAATCGCAGTGCAATTCACCCTAACTTGGCCGGATAAATTTTAAATTGGGCCTAAGCCGGAGGCTGATCGTGACGTCGCAATATGAATGATGACTCTGTATACGTTCCTACTCTACACTCACCACTGTAATATGATCTTTACTTTCTCAAAAATATTATGCACGGTAAGGTCATTTTAAAATGGATTTTAATAATTGCTGGCCAGTTTGAATGGAACTGGCTTTCTATATTCGAGATTTGAAAGCAGCGATCAATGTTACTGGCTGGTTATTATACAATAATTGGATTGAAATATAAGTTCCTTTATTATGTCTATTCGAGTGCAATGTACCGAATGTACCGCAATCACAGTGCAACGGTACACACAGCGGATTTCCTGGGTTCGATTCTCGGACAAGACTGGAATTTTTAGCCTCTAGACTTGTTTTGTTGGTAACATCTGCTGTTTAGATTACTTAGGAATATAACAGATGGGTGATAAGATCTCACACTGTTAATTAGGTCACTATTATAGATGTAGTCTCTTCTTTCATTACAGAAATTACTTTGACTAATTAAATTATTTATAATGGATTGCTAAGAAATAAGTTTCTAATAAATTCAGTCATTTCATACGACAAAAATTGAGATGACGAAAGAGAATAGTCATCATCACCATCTGGGATTGGGGCCGAAAGTTTATCCTTCAACATTTCCCTGTTGATTACTTCCACTCACGTCGCTGTCCAATTGTTCCGCCACGACCTCCATATATACATACGCTGTGTTACATCAAACGCTAATCCATTTCTATAACATTGCAATAATAATAACTATTGGAATTTTTTTGTAAAACCAAATGGAAACATGAAACTCCATTCGTAGATATCAAACAAACAAACGGTCAGCGCTCGAAATGTTAAAACTCCAGTTCAGAATACCGTTGGCTACATGTTTTTGGACTGGCTCCAAATTGAGTGACAATAATGCACTTAGCTGGCTGTCAAAATGGCTTTGTGCTGATAAAAATGCCACTTCGGGAGCTTAAGCTGTATAAAATTTCCAAATTTCAAATAAATTCTTGCTGAGAACCTGCCACTGTCGGTATTTGGCATTAAGATGGTAATATCATCATTTTATTTAATTCCATTCGAGTAAAATTCTATGGGCACTTAGAAAATTGCCGGACACAAATTAACGACATGCTATTCTTGACTAAAGTCTACATTTATGTGTCAAATTTGATAAAAAATTGACGTGTATATTTTTCTTGATTGAGCTATCAAGGTCAAGGAATACCACTGGATTCAATCCTGTCAATTTTAATTTTGTAAATTCTCCAGAAAAACGTGATTCCCCAAAATCGAATTACTCTTAAAAACCTCCACTAACCATCGGATCAAGGAATCGTAATTTTCATTAAGCCAGTTATAACTCACTCCGACTTAGCAAGTAACGACATTTTAACAAGATCGCGTTCCACAAGCGGTCGCGAGGCAAATTTTTCACGGGGGTTTCACTAAACCCGTAATGAATGGTGTGGAAAAAGGTTGTGTCGATTTGTTCCGAGGATTTCGCTCGCAGGTGGCGGATCGTTCGGTCTAGCATTAAACAGATTGATGCCTTCGAGCCCCGGGAAGAGCACCCACTTAGTGTAATTAAAACCTTTAAAGATTTACAGTGAATATTCGGTTTTACCGCGATTTTCGCTATTCGCTTTCAATGGGTTATCGGGCTTGGTTTCGCCAGAGGATTTACGTGGATTTTTTTTTTGGATTTGTGGTTTAGTTTAGAGTACTCGTTCCATGTTTTTGTATATGGAATGTATGGTCCTACACTACATAGAACTGATAAGTCGAGGCAGCTTAAAGTAATTGTGAAAAGTGTATCTGTTGATTGGATATCATACGAGATGACTTAAGGAATAGAAACTATAATAGCTAGTAGGCAACAACATCATTTCCAAAGAGGGATGACATCAGGCAAAATCACAATCGAATCACCTAAATTTAAAGGACCCCGGCCTTAGAGTTGAAATACGCTCAGATGAGAGGAGATATGTCTAATATGATTTTCGATATCTAAAAAAGATAAAAATCCTGAATCGTTCAAATTGAATACAATAGTATTCGATTAAATACTATATAGGTAATTGCTAACTCAAATATCGTTATTGCAGATGCACTATCACGAAGTTGACTCGCACGAACCGAATCGTGATTCTAGATTTGGTGCGACGAGCATTCACCACTCGATTGTGAAAATGATTTAGTTATATCATCAATTGAATCATGGAATCGTGGTGAATCGATACATAAAAGGTAAGTATAATTTATTTATTAAAGACGATCAGTGTCTTTAAATAAATATATTAGGACAAATCACACAGATTGAGCTAGCCCCAAAGTAAGTTCGAGACTTGTGTTATGGGATACTAACTCAATGATACTATATTTTTATAAGAAATACATATATAGATAAACATCCAAGACCCGGGCCAATCAGAAAAATATCATTTTCCATCATGACCCGACAGGGGATCGAAACCGGGACCTCTCGGTTCAATTTGGGCATTGTGTCAAATCCTGTAATCCATGATAATGCACTTGACGCCTCACTGGATTCAATATTAATATCACTAAATTCCTGTTATCTGAAGGTTTTCAAGGTATTTTCCTTAGCCATAATCACTGGTCTACTCTATAGATTAACAATGAATACTATGAACTAACGCTACATTCTATCAGTAAAAAATTGCGATTTTGGTTAATTTAGTATGCTTCGAAATTCAAATTTAAGTCACAATACGAAAAAGACAACCAACCAGCAATTGTTTTAAGCACTTCTATGCCTACTTAGCACTTACTATGAGATGGTTCGTCAGCCCACGCTCTCACAATCGTTATTATAATGGTATTAGCTGGCCATTGTATTATTACGTCATTTGGTGCTGTTTACACGTAGCCCGAGCGTTAAACGATTGTTATTAGGCGGTAAATTGTTAAGGAGACGATTTCCGTTCGAATTTATGATCGTCGAAAATTTTGAGGGCGCCTCTTGTTTTTGTGACACATTTTTCCCTTTTATGTTGACTCTGGATTTTATACATCTATATTCCGCCTGTTTACCAAAAGATCTTCAGTTATTTGTAGCGATCCATAGAGATTCACTTGGCGCTCAACTGAAACTATTTTTGTTGGATCATTGGGATTTATGAGTGGGTAGTATGAACGAAAAATATAAAGACGCATTTTTGCCAATACAACAATTTAAAACTACATCATTTTGAAGGCCAAATTCAATCATAACTTCAATGAACATAAGTGCTGTACGTTTCTAGAGCAGATAAATAATTTGTTTCACAATTTCATATAAGTACGTCTTCCTTGTGCCCATACATAAAAGAAAAATATTTTTATCTATGATTGTGCCTATTATTTTTTTACGTATTATACGTTAAAAACATCATCTATGTCTAAAACTGAGCAACATCCATCTTCATCTTCAAAATACTGAGACATTACATTTCTATAAACTTTCAACCCATTTCATAAGATTTCAAGTCACGCTCAAAACGCATTAACACGTACATTTTGCTTCGAGCACAAAATGATCACAAACTCGATTTACCTCATTATGACACTTCGACTCTAAAAAAAAAACCTCTAATAAGGGTTCGATGACCCGTAAGTGAATAAAAAATGGCCGCCCATTTGTAGCACATGTGTCACGCTCTCTCGTCGCGTTTTCGGGATGTCAAAATATATTAACGGGACGGGCCCTAGGACGCGCCTTTCCATTACGTTCTAAATTTGAAATAAGATGTTTTTCTGGATGACACGGGAGGAATTGGAAATCAACAACAATATTTTCAGTGGTTTAGAAAAGGAATCAACACAATATACAGTCAATTATAACACACATAATAAGGTCGTCCTATGAATGTGTAAAAAACTAGAATGGCGCGCTTTTGATGAACACAATTTTAAAATAGCGTAATATTGGTGTTATTAGTTTATCTACATTGATAAGTAAAGCTAAAGTTGAAATGCCTACTTATAAAAACGGCTTTTTCCCTATTTGTATACAAAATGCGGGCAGATGACCTGATTTCGTTTTGTGGGGTGAATTGATCGCCGGATATTTGCTCAACACTTCTAATGTGTGCATTAACTTCTGGCTTGTAACCGTGATGTGGCTTCTCCCGCTCAAATAGAAAATCGATCTGGTATTTCTTTACTTAGTCGTCTTGTTTTTGTACAGTCAGCAAATCGATCTATTCCAATTTACACAAAATTTGTTGCTATTACCGCAGCTAGATCTATCCTCATATTATCTATAATATATGTAATTTATTTTTCTGTTGATACTTTTATTGCTACATCAAAGACGTCAACATTAACTTACATTTCAAAACTGAAGTCGTATCTAATTTAATAGTTTCTATATTGATAATATTTATATATCATTTGGGTAAAAATGTTTTTGATAAACTTCTTTGAAAGTTCGTTGCTTGTTGATGACAATTTTATTCCATGTTAATTTTAGGCATGTCATTTATGTATTTTTACCGCTTGATATATTTTTATTGGATAACTACAACATAGGAGAGGACGAAATGGAAAAAAAGGAGGGAGGTCTTTGCCCAATAGTGGCACACCTGATGACTCGAAATAAATAAATATTTGCTTATATGTATGTATGACCTTTTAAAATACATTTTCTGTGCAATATTTAAATATCGCAAAGGTACACTGAAGGTATCGTTTGCACATCTACAATAATATTCTTACATTATCTCAAAAGTGTACTGATAGACAATGCTTAGCTTAGTTTTACCTATTGTATCCTCTGGAAATAAAAAAAACAGACTTTTCGATTTATTTTAGATTGGGTAATCAAATTACTCTTTTATAGAAATAATCAAAACTTAATGAAATATAATTAGTGTGAGATGCACCGTCAAATTTGACGTTGATTTTAACAGGCGCGCCACTAACGTTTAGACAAAATGCCTTACTTTGCGTTTTTCTGTTAAAGTTAGAGTCAAAGTTGACAGTGCAACCTACTCTTATAGTTACAAATGTTCGATTCAAGACAAAGATGAACAAAAGGAGTACAAAAACTAGAAAAGTCGCAAGAAGGAAAACTACAGCTACTACTTTACACACATTAAATATTAACTTGTGATCTGCGCCATATTTCTTTTGCGACGACAATGTTTTACTGCCAATTTCTCTGTCTACTGCATTATTACTATTAAGATGTATGTACTGACTTGCAGCTGGTTCAAATTTTATCGTCTTGTGAAATTTACTTCCAACTCATCGAGTAGAAAGGAAATCTCATATTTCTGCAGCCGCAGTATAGTGGGGACCAGCCAAGACAGAGTGTTATGGGTTCTTTACTAAATTCACTCAGATCAGTAATAATTTATGGATAGATCTATCTAAATCATTCATGGTGCAAAGAGTTTTCATTATTCCCTCCGGAAAGATTAGTCTACTAACCCGTTTGGTCTATTTTGAATGTTTTGTCTTCATTCCCAAATGTTTTATTATTATTGAAGAAGCTACTTAGTGGAACCCTACATCATAGTATCTATCTGCGTGCTAAATTTTAGCCCGATCGGTCTAGACTTTGGGTTGTGCGTTGATAGATCAGTCAGCTTTTGTGTTTACAGGGTTACTAGTATCAAACGCAAAACCTGCTAAAGACTACTTGGGTATATCAAAACAAGCAAGTTTTATTCTACGACTTTTCGTGATTCGTAGTTTTTTTTTTTCATATAAAAAAAAATACAATCTAATTTGCGATTCTACACATTCTAACTCTATGTAATAACCAAGCAACACTAGACAGTACAGTACAGTACAGCGTTATATAGCGGAATCGAATATAGAGTTATCGAATATAGATATATTTTTTTGTATTTATTACGTTTAGACAAAAGTCGTAGAATAAAAGATATCTAAAGAATGTATGTAATGTACCTTATGCGCCTTTGGATGCGTTAGATACCAGTAACCTCATGATCATTATGACCTCAGTCATCTAATATCTCAATAGAATCATATTCATATTGTAACATCCTCAGTAATTTCAAGTCTCAGTAACGGAAGCTCTCATGAGCGGCAAATTAAACGCTCGTTCATAATGGGATAATATCACGGATAACCCAATTCGCTTTATTGAATGACGTGTGTTGAACTTTATCAACTTGCAGGTTCTTGGAACAATGATGTTGTTTCATATCATTATCAGTAGGTGTTTTAATATTTTCCGGTTTAATTTTAACATCATAAAATTATGTGGTAAATAAAACGTTAATCCTTAATAATCCGGGAATCATTTTCGCCTCTAGAACTATATAATTATTTTATTTTTATTTAAAACTTTATTGAACAAAATTACAAAATGGACGTGAGGCAAAAGGATGAAAATTAATTAAGATAAGAGTGTTTTGCATCGTCTTTAATAATGATTTTAACTGGTGCGCCGCTGACATTTAGATAAAATGGCGTGTTTTTCTGCGCACGTTAAAGTTACCGTCAAAGTTGACGGAGAAAACCAGCCTTGTTCTAATTTTAGGCAGTGATCGACAAAATTGATATTTTAAGACGATACGAGAGGCACAAGACAAGCAATACAAACGATTTCATATTAAATTTATATGGATTCTATAAAATCAGATTGCAATACGAAATATTGTGCAATTTCCAAAATTATATTATCGGTTTCGAATAAAAATGGAAAATCTATTTCATCTGAATGTGCAGTATTCATTTCGGAGTGATATATTTTATTCGGTTTGTCTGCATTTTTACCATACAAACTTTCATTATTAATTTATTCATGGAGCTTGTATGGGGACAGAACATGATGACATAAATGTGTAGATGAACATACACACAAATTTGAGCCAGGTAAATATCGAAACTTCGCTTCACTCTCAGCACATTCTGATCCGGAGCGTTTATAGGCTTCGCTCCCGTCGAAATTTCGGGTAAAATGTTCCCTGTGTATTAGTCCAGGTTATATTCTACCAGTGTACCAAATTTCATAACAATCCGTCCAATAGATTTCGCGTGAAAGAGTAATTAATAAGCATACATACACACGTACACCCGCACAAATATTTATAATATTAGTAGAATTAGTAGGACATACTATATGAAAAACAAAATATTTTATCTGTCCTTAATACTTTAGCAACAGCATCAATCAAAACACCAATCCGCCATCTTTCTTCACTCAGGCCTGATCCAATAAGACAAAAAGCCCACGACAATAGCTCCGGAGGGCTTTCCTCTTGAGTAGCGACTGCTCAGTCCCCAGAACCCATGTAATCTACATCCACGATTTGTGTCCCGTGCACAATAGGGGGATCGTTTAGGTCGTCTTTGTATCGGCAAAGGTTAACTGGTGTTTTTAAATTGCTTCAATTAAGCTCTCTGATATTTTGACATTTCTTGCATTGGAATATTATGTTTTGTAAGCGAAATGTTTGGCGTTATTGTACAATTGTGATTTTAGGAATCACATTGTTCTATTTGGATCACAAGATTCAAAATTAAAATTTTAATGTTGATTTTTTTTAAACAGTCTTGCTAAACACTAACTAATACAAAATGCCATTTAAATACATTTTAAAATGAAAGAATAACGTGTTTAGACATAGACGTTTAGACGTATTTTTCAGTTTTGCAGTAACTCAAATATATGTTTATTATTAATTGAGAATAGACTTCACAATTGTCGATTGCCTCCTAAGAAACCTCAAAGTACATACACATACAAAAAAAGAAACAAAGAAATAACAGACCAAACATTAAACTTTCACAAATTGAACACATCCAATTTTGCTTCAACGCTATGAACAATATAAATTGTGTTATTAAATGTTCGTCTTCAAATCCCATTGTCTTGATTGTGTCAGGCCCTTGAGCTGAGATCACCTAGCTTTAAGGATTCTCAGTCGGTTTAATCTCTTCCATCCATCCTGAAGACACCTACCCAATGGGGGTCTTGAAGCAAAACGTCTCATTAGCAAAATGTCTTTTACGCACAACGTCTCCAAAATAACTCTTTTGCTCATAAGCAATTTTGCAATATATCATACTTTTCGAAATGCGAAAATCTAACCCGATCTTTTTCATGTTCACGTGTTTCTGGTTTCATTCTTGCCTGTGACGCCTGAAGCATATAGTTTGTGATTTTATATCCGGTTTGATGTCAACTCTCTTTGGAAATGCTGTTGATCAGCTATCAAGGCTTCAATATCCCTTTGGCTCCTCCAGTATGATATAATCGGGAGAACATGACATAGTCTTGTTCTAGGGCGGGAACCACATCATCATCATAACCACCATAGAGGCAAAGGTAAATCTTATCTGATGAAGTATTAGTCAGTATCTCTGTTGAGAAAACAATATATTCCATGATATTCTCCGTCACTTATAATTTAGGAAAGAAGATGAGCGAAAGTGACGATTTGCAATAATGACTTTATACGCGAATGGAAAATTTTTCGTGATGGTATTTTGTGAAAGTGTCCTTTTACGTCAAGACCCAAACACGAGGATTTCAGAGTTTAATGCACTTAAAATATTCTACACTGTCATAAAGTGTAAGTTATGTGTCCTTCGGGAGACCAGATCTCACATATCGTGTGTTGTGTAATAATGGTGATGCGGTTTTCGTATTTTCATCGACACATTATTTTTTATATCGATATATAAAAAGGTGATTGGTTTTTATGTAGCTTTCTATTCCATTTTTTATTTTCAAAATTTGAAATTAACCTTCATCATTCCTTCTACAGTCATACTTACAAATAGAATTGACTTTAAGTATGTAATAGACTGTAATTAAACAAGACGCGGTGGAATTAAATTACTTACGTATGCTTTGTTTACTTAACAACTTTATTTTAAAAGTAGTCATTTATGTTTAACGGCAATGAGTCATTGAAATTTTGCTTAATTGACTTTCATACATGAAGTGCTGAGTTATGAACCTAAAGTCGTATAATCGCAAGTACCTATAGAGAATCGCTTCATCAGATCCAACTCAAAGCGCTGGAAGCAAAATTAACGATCCCCCGAAAAACTCAAAATTCGCACGCATTAATTACCAAATTTGGCGAACTCCAAACAAATCCTACGCAGCAAAACTAAACTTTCACAATTCAACTTCAGTATTAATCCCGAGTTACTCTTTTAGATTATCAATGGAATCTGATTCTTAAGGTTTATGAAATAAAGTTTAAAATACGCGGTTGATTAGGTTATAAAACCCCTGTTTTGACAACTCATTATTGGTATGGCTCTAATTGAGCAGTTCGTTTGGTGCGCGGTTACGGACATTTTGTTTGTGCAATGTATTTCTGCGTTTGATCAGCTGATTGCGTGCGTTCGTCTCTTGCATCCTAAATAACTCACGCTGTATTTGGGCTCTGATTACGATCTGAAACGTCTAGTTGCAAAAGATGTTTCGTTTCCGAGACGTAAGTCGCCTAAAATGAAAGCTGAGGAACATTGGATGACATTTTCAATAGCTCTTTAAGATATTGAGTATTTTTTGTCTAGTTTACACATTACTTTACTTGCAATTTTGTTTTCTCGATAACTTGTTCGTGATTTAGTTGTTATTGTATAATGAACTTTGATTAAGTTTTCATAAGGAAACGAGATATATTGGTCTTCGTTAGGAAACGAGATATATCGGCCTAGGTCTACGTTGTTGGTATCATAAACTGTTAAAATGAAATGTTTGTTTACAGGTCACAATTAAAAACTGAAGATCATAGATTATTCCAGAAAAATCGTTTCAAAAATTATCGCTTGTACAATTTGCCACATCAATCAATGTGTTATGCAAATCTCGCGCCCATCAAATGGGAACAAATACGAAAATGTGGATGGCAATAATGGCAACACGATTATTCAATTTGACGTTTCGCAATCAGCGGCACAAACGAGCAAACACTCTTAATCAAACATGCCCAAATCGATTATTCGGACCGTTTTCGAAAATTCGATTTGTCCGAATCACTTCCCGTAAATTTATTTCACTTGGTTTTTGGGTATGACTTTCGATATTGGATTCAGTTGTTTTTGAACTGGATTTAGACGATTGAATTGGAAAAAATATGAGGACTTTCTTACGGTGACATTAGTTTATACGTCAATAGAGATTTGAAAAAATACGAGCTTGTTCAATGATGAACCAAATCGGTAGCCCTATAAATGTGTCTAAAAAGTTACAAATGAACGTGAGATAATGTTCTTAAATCACTCTAAAATTGAGTTTCCAATAGCATAATACTTTATCAATTTTAGTTTATCTCTTAAATAAAGATTTTGTATTTAAAATACCCTCAAATTTAGAAATGTTAAACGTAGCTTTTGTAATAAAATCGGCAAGGAACTACACGTGTAACATATATACTAACAGAACAAATATTTCAATATAGTTATAATAAACTTACTAAACACATTGCACAAATCATTTTGAAACACACAAAGAAGCATATTCAGTGGACTGTCAAAGTCGAAAGTGCAATTTCCCAAAACCGCCAGTTTGGGCGACATAATAGTGTCATTATGATCTCTTGTAATTTCCCTTCAGTGATGGATCACGATGGATGACTGATGGTGCCGTAATGAGGTCAGCGTTGAACAGCTCATAAAGTAAATTTGCAGGGTTACAAGATCGAGAGAGTGCTCATCGAATATTTCGTTTGAAAATTGAGTGTACCTATATTTTTTTATTAATTAATCACTGCTGCGCAAAAGCTTCACCTGATTTCTTCAACGTTTCCTCGTTATATGCCAAGTCAAGTTGTTGTAATAATTTAATGTGATACAGTCAACTGCATGTCAAATTACCCACGATTGACTCTACGTGGTGGTAATAGAGGCGAATTTGCAATGGACAGGTAGGTTGATGTGTCTTGCCGGTCCTTGCTGGCTGATTGTTTACATTACATTGTTATAATTTGAGGAATGTGTTGGCCATAGTTGGCTATTTAGAAAAGTCGATAATA
The DNA here is from genome assembly GCF_027563975.2 of Plodia interpunctella. NCBI lineage: Eukaryota > Metazoa > Arthropoda > Insecta > Lepidoptera > Pyralidae > Plodia > Plodia interpunctella. The sequence goes on from NC_071294.1 coordinate 10,878,581, forward strand.
GTAGAATTTAAAACTTGCTGTTTTAACAGATTCATAAAATATGCTTTATTTTATCGACATAATAGTGTTCTAGTATCAACTTCTAACTTTGGTACAGATAAATACCGATCAATTTCAGATATAGTAGCACCTGTTACAATGGTTACTTCGCTTTGGAACGTGGTATTTACTTTATTGATTCTCCCAGAAACAAAACTTCATTAAAGATAGGATCGGCCCAAATCACGCCACGCGAGCCTTCTTCAAACATAATATATTAAAATAATAGTTTAACGCAACAGCGCAAACAATGCCAAGGGAATTTACTATTCGTTAGGTCACAAATGACCTTATAAAAGAAAAATAAAGATTAATTAAGGTTACATATATATCGATAGCAGCTGCTCTAGAGAAAATTTAGAAAAAGGTACAAAATTAGCGTTGATATACTTTTAGCAGTGATAAGAAAAAAAATGCTGGACAGAATGTAGCAATGAAGAGGTTCTAAATGGACTAGGAGAAAATCCTAACATATTTAAAATTATTGCAAGTAAACGACGGTAAATGTAAAGTCAGTCAGGTCTAGCCGCACTTTGGGGTTTGGCTGTAACAAACACAATATTGCGTTGATATCAAATCTTAACCTCAACTTTCCTTATCATTTCGAAGTAACAGAACGTTCAGAATACCTGAGAAGCCATACAGTATTATCAGAGTAAGGCTTCCGGGGATTAAGCTCAGACATCCTAAAGTCCGGCCCAGGAATGCAGATAAAAAATATAATCGAGGCTTTAAATTAGGAGAAATTACAATATATTCTACTTGGGTCCTAGGGCTCCAGCAATTAGGCGTATAATGTTGATTAAAATTCTCAATTAAAACGATCAAAACGAAAGTTATGGTTCGTTTATACGTGTGTCACAATTGTATGCTAACATAGTAGTAGTATAGTAACATATCCGAAATACTCATAATATAACATGCATTTGGCATACCACGTGCCTCAAAGGATGCAATTTATTCAAATCAAAATATATGTTATAAAATTACCTTTACTCCATCTCACTCAATTGAATCTTTACCTGGAACAGAAAATTCTTACATAAGTATTATACCATCAGCCTTAAGTGGGTCTCCATTGAATTCTTTATAAATATAAGTTGTAAAGCCCTCCGTATTGATGCAAAAGCTGCTTTTAGTATACGTATAGACGACCGGAGGGTCGAATGGCGTAAGTGGGGAGAGGGGAGCAAAGTGATGTATGTGTCGTAAACATTGAATAATTTAAATCGATTACGAAAACGATATTATAGATAAAATGTGGGGGATAACGGTAGTGTATCTGAACTTGACGGACTCACACGGCATATGGCAATATGTTTAATATTGCGAGTTGGTTAAGTGTTTTTGGAAAATATTTTGTTGACAAAAAAATTCTGATATTCACTCTTGGTTCAATCGGAACTATAAGGATGTGAGATTACTGCCTTCCAATTAGGCCTGTAGAAAATCTTTAAATTTATCTATGTATACTAATACTACAAATGCGAATGTCTGTCTGTTTGATATACGCTTTCACGCCTAAACCGCTGGGTCAATTGTGACGAAATTTGGATTAGATATAAGTAGTTATTGGGCCAAAGCCGAGGCCAAGGCTATCTCGGACAGAATTGCGAGACAACAACTAGCAAATCATGAATTATGTAATTTAGATATCAGTTATTCTAGCTTCAGATCGATTCATAGGCCAAAACGTGACTGTTTTAGACAAATCCAATAATAGAGCCAGGCCCGAAATGTCTAGGACATTCAAACGATACTGATTCAATTTTCGGTCAGACCAATTAAGTAATTTAACCTGTCCTAAACTTACTTTTCTGTCAGATCTTAAATGATCGATTTGAGTATACGCTTACATTTAAACTGCCTTTCTGTGTCTAATTGTAACATTTATGGATGTTCTTAGCGTTCGTTTATATGTAAAACTTACTGTGACAAGTGGAATGTTACCATATTATAATGCAATATGGTTTATATTTTGACTTATATAGGTCATGTAGCGTACAGGTGGCAGGACATGTATGAAAGATAGATTTTCAAAGATTGTTTGGGTTCTACACTTATCAAACTCTTATAACTTGTGACTAAAACTGATGAGGAATATTGCAAAGAAAGAAAAATAACCTTTTAAAATCGGCTAACGTCTCACATACGACAAAACTTGTGTGGCTTCGAATACAGAAAGTAGGCTGTACTAAAAATAGGCCTCCATTTATGAAAGACTCTCGACGTTACAAAGCTGAACTTTTTGCACACACTATTATAATAGGCACAGAACGAAACCGTCGGAAATGTGTATTGTTTAAGTTTCCGTGTTTACTATCCGTTAATATTGTTATAACTGCAGAATATCTATGTATTAATACAAGAGAAAATATTATCCTGACATGGATCTTGTTAATTGGTGCACGTTCAGAAAGTGTTTGTAATAATATTTTTTTGTTATAACAGAATATATACATTGGTTAGATTAGGACATAATACATTAGGTTGGCATAAAAGAAGAAAGAACTGATGATGATGATCCTATTGGAGCAGAATATTATATAATTCACTGCTTGACACTAGTTTAAAATCTTGTACACTTTGTACTTATAATGGCATGAAGGTTTTATTCGTTTCAAAAAGTGCCAAGGACAAGGCCAGAGCGATCAGCGTGACATTGGTCGAACACCATTTGAATAGCCGTTAGATTCGACAAGACCTTTCAAGTATTCACCATGATAGTGTTGTATTCCAGGTTATTGAAAATGTCATATAGAGAGTCGCGGTTAGAAAGTAATAGAGTTCACTCTGATCATTCACTATATATACATATATAGAAAACAGTTTGTCCGTAGTATGGTAATCCAATGCGGGTCAGGCCGGGCGCGCTGGGAGTGACGCGTTATGGCGCCAAGTTGGTACTTTTGTATGAATATGTCAAAGAATAAGTAATCGATAGAGAATACTCACTCAGAAAATATATAAATGGAATCCTATGTATAATATACATGTATATTATCCTATGTCATGACGTCTTTGGAGAAAGGGCTGCGTTGAAGTTTGTTACTTTCGCTTACTTTACCGCTTTGTTTTTCATTTGCACTTTGGAAGTCGGCGGTAGACTTAAGTAAATTTTTGACGAGAATGCCTAAAATGTTATTATTAGATACATTAGATATACATATCATCATGTTATAGTAGACAGACAGAAGTGAATAATTATTACAAATTAATGGTCGCATGAGTTATATTAAATTAATTAGTAGATTTTTGATTGACACAAATAATATTTGCATTAATGATGAAAGAATAAAAAAAAACACGACATTTTCTTGTGTCTGTCTTATTTTATACTATTGATGTATATCTATGGATGGATAGTGCTAGTTAGAACTATTTAATACATTTATGATTATCACACAACAATGTGTGTGATAATAAAATAAAACAAGACTCTTCTACTAATTCATATTCTTTGCCGCGGCATAGAGTTACATCCACCGCAGATTTCATGCGCTCCTCAGATATTTGCGGGGACGGGCGGTGTCGGGTGGCGCGCCTAGTCAATGCCCCATCTCCAGGGATAGCTCGTATTCTGAATACACACTGTTGTTGTGAATATGTGTCATATAGAGTAAGATATTAAAGAAAGAAAAAAATATTTGCCGAAAAAATTGTTGTTAAAATAAAGTGATTGACATGAAAACAAATAAAAATTTGCTTTACTCGATACAATCTTGATAATCGAATTAGAATGATTGTCACAGATTATTATTTGATAAACGCCTATTTTAAGCCCGCTAAAAACATATGATTCTGCCCTATTTGTCATCTGTCAGTATTTTTATTTGCATTTCGCATCAAAAATTGGACGATTTCTTGATTAAAAGCACATAATTTTAAGTGACACTTTTTGCTAACAACATATGCTGCAGATAAGACAGCATCAAAATGATCATACTACCGAACACGATAACAGGTGGGTAATGAAGCTGATAAGAGACTCGTTAACAGCAGAGGTGATACGTGACCAAGTATAACGATTGAGGAGAGAGGAGGTCAATAATTTCGTGTTCTCCCTGAAGTCAAACAGTCGTGCGCACCGGATGGTAAGTGGCTACCGCAGCTTACAGAGGCCTGTGACACCAGGGTCGTCACGCGCGCGTTGCTGATTTTGTTGACTGTTTTGCCACAGTACCCTGTAATCACACCGCCTCTCTCACCCTTCAAACCGGAACACAACAATGCAAGCTGCTGTTTGGCACCAGAAATAGATGAGAATGAGGTACCCATGCAATCGACCTTTATACCAAGGTCTACTGGTATATCTTCAGTTCTGGAAACTTTTTAACCTGGGCTCCGTGGCTCTATAGCAGCGGAAGAAACTGAAAAACGCTCAGATGAGAGATATTTCTATCCTTCGATCATGATCTGAGCCTTTTTAACCTCAAAAAAAAGGGTGTTATAAGTTTGACTGGTAAGTATATCTGTCTGTGTACGTGGCACATAGCTCATCGACGGGTAAACCGATTCGGATGCGGTTTTACTTGATAGCTAACTTTTATGCGGTGGTTCTAAGATATGTTTGATTAAAATCAGTTCAGCCGTTCAAAAGTTGTAGCGAAATGAATATTGAAAGTCGGGGATTTTTATAATTTGTTTACCAAATAAAAGTGTTACAACTTAGGTATATCAAGGAAAGTTTATGGGCGAATGGATTTCGCGACTACGAGTATATTCTCCGGCAACTTCCACTGGACCTGATCCACGGGCACAGGGTCTATAAACAATAAGTGGCCATTGTTCTTTGACGCGTAATCATCATAAAACTCATGCAACCGGACACCGTCGGCGGTTTTTTTATAACGCCGTATAAATTGAAGTGTTAATATGGGTAGGAATAGTAAACTTCGGTGTGAAATGGTCGAAGGAAAATTCATTAAATTTTATTTGCATAAATAATGCTTATTATATAAAATAAATAATTATCTATATTTATTGTATAGGTATTCTAAAAAGCTTTTATTAAGTTTCACTTGATCTGATGTTTGCTTGTCTGTCTGTAGCCCACCTGGCCCATGCAGACTATCTTTGTGCCAAGATCAATTTCTGGTAATATACAATGATAAAAATATATATAAAATAATGATTAGAATAATTATACAATTGAATGTTCTTAATTAACCTACTCGACGTACATTAGGAATCATAGGCTTCATAGCAGCAGATGCCCAAATGAAACCAGAAACATACGAGGGTGATAGAACAACAGATTTCCGTGCATATAAGCTTATAATTGAAACTCGAAATTACTTGCTACGTGCTTTGTTTTGGTTCTCTGTTAATCTCTTAATAGTGGAATGAAATTTATGTCATAAATGAAAACCACTCACGATACGAGTGGAAAATATTTTCAGCCATTTTAAAACACACAATGCAAAAAACAATTTAAGTCGTCGGTTTGGTTTCATTTCGTCCGTCTATCATGTTTTGTTCACAGACACAGTTTGTATATTAACGACAGAAGACCGAAGCGAAGTGTTGGTCAAATGGCTTAAGACCTGTGAACCGAAAGGTTCGAATTCTGCACATATTTTTTTTATACCAATCTGATTAACAAATTTTATCGACCACCACTTGTCTCCAGTGATGGAAAACATCGTGATAAAACCTGCACTCTGGTTGATTATCATCGACTTATGCAACATACAAATTTAACATTTGGCGTGTGCCACAATATCTAACATCTCTTCCAGAAAATATAACTTGTAGACTGTTGCGAAAGGATTTTCTCAGACTTAACGATTGAAAATCTTACCAAAAATGATGAAAACTGAATTAAAACAAACATACCAAATGAAATAAGCGCAATCAGTCTAAACGACTTGGCAATGTCGCGTACTAAAATTTAAATGTCTTGAACTGTGCATAGTAATTTATGTCGCAGCAGCCTGATAGTCCCGGGTTCGAATCCAAGTCGTGCTACATGATTTTGTACACAAGCTTATATTATATTAAAGTTATATAATAATCGGATTCAAATCAAGTCAAGTTTAGAATTCGAAGTATATATATATATATATATATATATATATATATATATAGCATAATAATAATGAGAACATTAAACAATATGGGTTTCATGAACGTTATTATTTTATTGGCAAAAATTTAACACCACAACACAAATAAGTAGATATAAATCAATATAACCTATCTATATATTTTACCTTATATTTATATATTGTTCATTTATTTAAAAAGAAACCCTGGAAGGCCTGGAAGGCGAAGATGACAAGATGAGACGTCTAAAATATAAACTGAATCACCACAGCTCAAGAACGAAATAAAAGGATAGTAGAAGATAAATCTTTGCCAAGCAGTGGGATCAAGACGGTTCAAAAAATTACTTAAAATATCTAGTGCAGACTTCTAAAGCGCAGGAAGAAGAAGCGGCCCAACAAAGTTCACCGCAGCCTTTTCTCCAATAAACAAATCTGGAACTTGTATGGCTGATAAATAAATAACATATTACACATCGGTCCAAAGCAGTCTGGCGCTAGTTTTACACAAGTTTTCCCAAATATATGTAAAATTAACGAAGACGTGTTTCCCAAACGTTAAAAGCCAATTTATTCAAATGTTTATTTTAGAAACTTGAGAAAGTTGGTTGTCGGTGAGTCGTGATTAACGATTGGTAATGATCGGTGACAGAGATGACCCCCCGACCGTGTCGGCTAACTAGTCACACAACCAGTTGCAAGACCAAACCGTAAAATTGATAACCTCACTGGATTTTATTTGGGTATGAATGAAAAATGCAGTTTCCGCGTGTTGCTACCACTTACTCAAACTGATGTCAGATTTTATTCAAGTCGTTTTTTATCGTCTGATATGACTGTTATAACACTGTTATAATACTAAGAGAGCTAAACAAGTTAGTTTCTTTAGTAGAAGTAAGGTGATATGAAAACTGGTTGTTGCTGGCAACACAAGTTTTAATTTTTTTAATTTTTTGTATAAGGTTGTTCTAAAAAAGAAGAAAATTACGGCTACGAACTCGGTCATGTGTCCCAATTAATATAAAAATAAAATACAATATCAACAGCAGTTGTTTGGAATTTATCAAGATCCTAACACTGGTTACCTTTTAAATCAAATTGGTAAATACAAATTCATGATCAAGCATTAAGAGCTCCAGACCACCACCATAAATCTTTAATAGCAAGGATTAAAATGTAACTCGACCTATTTTACAGATCCTCATGAGACACAAAGTACCGCCTGGAGGCTACACGAGCACACAATAAGTGCCCTTGCTTTGATGTTTTGCATTATTGATTTTTTATAACAGGAGCGCTTGTAATGTATGAAATAACGATGCCCGAAATAGCTATGGAAATTTCTTAACATACTGTGAAATTTCCAAGTTTATTACAATGTAGAACAATTTTGTGATTCATTCACAACGAGTTAGTTCACTTTCATAATATGTGGCCGTGCAATTTTCGTTTGAAGGACAAAAATTACAAATAGTTTTTCTCAGCATGAGCTGGTATTATAATATCATTTAGGGGCGTAAACCAAGTAAATGATAAGTTTTTATCTATTATACGGTCCTAGGTCGGTCTGTCTGTTTTCGTCCACTTGGGGAAAGTTTCTGACAATACGGCATGTATTTAATATGGCGGCTTTTTGCATAGGTATGTAAGTAGAGGGTCTCAGATCAAGAAGTTGGAGGCTATGGTGTAAATACTTACGAATGATTCCAGTAGTTGACAGCACAATTGGGACGACATAAACTTTATTTCGTTTCCTGATTCTGGTGATTTCACAGAATTTCGCAGGTCGGTGTAGATACACCGACTTGCAGGATGTGTAAGGCAGAAGAAGAACAGAAAAATAGACCTTGGGCTCAGACGCTCAACGGCTAAGATGAACGAATGCCTGACTACCTGGCGCCTCTCTCCAGACTATGTCATGTGCCCATCTAATGTGCTGCTCTGTGTGTCCTTTCAACCTGGTGACTTGTACCACAAGCTTCTCTGAGGCTTTCAAGCACCAGTTTCTTATATGCTACCCCTAATTCGTCGAACTAAATTGTATCAATTATCTGTAAAAATTTTGTTAGTTTTTAGAGGAGTTGAGTTTGAGAGACAACTTTTCAGAGGAAATAAATGTTATTTAAAAAAAAAGAAACAAAAAACTGATCAATCACTGACCTAATACACCGTCATGGATATGCCCCGGCAATAGCGAAGCTTTGGTTCTAACATATTTGAACACCAAAGTCGACTCATCAAGAAGGCAATTTTGGAACATTTGTTAAAAAAATATTTGTGAAAATCTCTTGTAATGAACATAGAGAACTATGTAATACAGATTTATTTAACCACACACGTCGTTTTGCTAACCTATTTCTAGTGTAAATAGGTAACCATTCCGTCTGTCTAGATGTTGTAACAGTCTAAAGCTTTGGAACACTTGTAGTAATTTAATACAAGGCTTCACACCAGAAACACAATTACTAGAGAGGACGTCGCAATTTTCTCGAGTACTTCGTCTATTGTGAGATATTTCGTTTATGTTTTGTTTTGTACATACCTTAGAACAGAACTTGAAGGTATAAAATGTTCTTCATCGTTGTTAAATGTCGGGGTCATTATGTGGAAGGAAACACAGGACAACTTCGCAAAAATTTTAATGGAGAAATTTGCCTTCCCATTTACACGACTTCCATTTTGTTGAACAGAATAACGGAAAAAAAACTTATCTAAATTATTATCAAAATATAATAGTTTATACAAATAATCAGTCTTTAATTGTAAAATTACATTTACACACACTACAATCACTTTAGCACTTACGTAAGCGCAGTGTCAAGTAAAAACGCCCCGTTTAGCTGTATGGCGAGCGTGTGTCCCTCCCACCCTCAGCGTTTGAGTGAATTCCTATTAAGGAGAATCCCAACTAAGCCAACATTATTCTAGATTACATTTTATTTTATTTTAATTCAAGTAAATTGTCGGTGGACAGACTTTTAGATGGACTGACATCCTTAGAGTTTGGAAATCTCAAAATAATGACTATTCCGCCATCTTGGATGGTCCGCCATATTGGATTTAGAATGACGTCACACAGCTTAACTAAATCTGTATACAAAATTTCAGCTCAATCGGTTGAACATATCTGCTTCAAAATTGAGCAGCAAGTATCCACCCGAACAAACATACATACATTAAAATTAAAACTAAAATAATAAATATTAAATTAATTTAAATGAAAAATTGACACCAAATCGCCGTCGTCGTGCGGTAAAGTTCCCAGAAGGCTGGCGACATTTCCTCATACACACATTGCAAGTTAAATAAAAGCTTTTAAAAAATAAAAATAAAAACAATTAAGCACGCCTAGTAAAAATATAGTCCTATTAACACGTGTACAAACCATCGCACAAAAATACAACCTAATGACGATCCAAAACAAATTGACGACCTCGGTGGCGCAGTGGTAAAGTGCTTGCCTCTGAACCGAGAGGTCCCGGGTTCGATCCCCGGTCGGGTCATGATGGAAAATGATCTTTTTCTGATTGGCCCGGGTCTTGGATGTTTATCTATCCAAGTATTTGTTATAAAATATAGTATCGTTGAGTTAGTATCCCATAATACAAGTCTAGACTAGAACTTACTTTGGGGCTAGCTCAATCTGTGTGATTTGTCCTAATATATTTATATTTATATTTATAAAAAAAAAATCACACTGCGCCGGCGTAAAAAAACTCATTTGACAATTGCGTCATGGCGCCATAAAAAGAAAATTAACGCAAGATGGAGTGTGTAATATTAAGCGGAGGTTCCCGAATGGCTGTTTAAGTAAATCGCCTAATATAAGGTATCATATTATCGTATATTTATCGGTTGTAATAAAGATAATATTAAAGATAGGCGGTGAAGCTTGGCGCTTTGAAATTTCTCCAATTAGGAAAGGCTCTTTATCAAGAATGTTGACGTGTACACGTTTTTAATACTTTCTCTCTGTTCTGTAATTGTTTTGTTGTTCTTACAATTTAAGAAAAATAGGTGAAACAATTTTTTTTTTTGTAGATTTGATCTCTGGTTTCCTGGCTTGTGATTCTTTTATTCATTTAACGGATACTAAATATTCATGTCAATAGTACATATTAGGTATAGTATGTACAGAAATTAGTCAATCAAGAAATTGATTAAAAGCAGACTGACACAAAACAAAAAACCAATCAAAACCATCTGAGATATATTTATAATGAATGTAACATTTCCAGCTTTTTATTCTAACATTCGACGAGCACATGCAAATGAGATTAAAGTTACAATGATGTATATTGTGTACTCAATAAGTTAGCGAGGTACAGTCAACAGCACATCAATCTACCCAATTCATTGCACACTCGCCGGTATTACCGCTCCATAGAGGATCGTGCAGGGTAACTTGATGTGCTGTGCTGCATTCAGTCCACAGAAATAAATGCAACGCTCTGTTAATACCATAGACAAGAAATAGACAAAGAAAAAAAAAAAGTAATACCATAGACAAGAAATAGACAAAGAAAAAAAAAAGAACAAACAAAAAAGTAGCTTTTTATTGTTTAGACAACACGAGAGTTCTTTATCTAAATACACAGAATTAACACGAGGAAATTCTTAACATTCTTTAATTTTTACACATCTATCTACCAAAAAAAACTTATACTCTATACGTTACTGTTACTATACTCACGCTATGTCAATACTATGACACTATATTCGTAGTCATTTTAGAGTTACCTTTAGGTTTAGATCTAGAAATACTTGTTTATTATCATAGATATAAAAAAAATTGAGTTGAAAAAAATTAGACTCTAGTGGGAATAGAACCTACGCCCTTTACCTAACCGGGTAATTTGCCACTGAGCTATCGTGCTCGATAATTTCATTTTGACATGACAAAAAAACCACGTGTAACATGTATAACACACAACATAAGATTACATTATATATTTTTCCGGTTTCTTCCTCAGCCGTTGAGCGTGGGAGCCAAGGCTCCACTTCGGACGGTCATCGAAATCCCATGACATCCTTATGAATAAAGTTCTTACACGTGGAACAGAGAGTAGACAAACATAAATTAGTTTGACGACATTGAAAACTCGACCCATTCTTATTCCCACGTGATAAGGGATATGCAACGCAATTATGGAAGGGGTCACTAACCCAATTAGTCACTATTTCTGTGCCATTTCACTATCACCACACGTGGAGTTATTAAAACGACCCGTGGGAACTTAATTAATGTTAGTTGTGTAAATTTTTCTCGATATTATTAGATTTACTTCAAGTTATTTGTTCGGATATTTGTTTGTAAACTCTTTATTGCACAACGAAAAAACACATTAAAACACGCGAGTATGAGAGAGAATCTTATCATTATATAGTGCGAATTTATATCATTATTATCACTAAGGAGTCCAGCCCTAAAGGACAGATGTACTCAATCGGCGCAAACAAAACGTAACCATCGATAGATATGAAACACTTCAAGTCGACGACCGATAAACAATATCGACGATACGGTAACCCGATATGTATGTGTGTCACACAAGCAGTTGTGAAATGTTATTGAGGTAAATATTTAACACGGGGCGAGGCGGCCATTTGTAGTTTCATGTGTGTGTTTTGTGTAGCGTATATAACATAGATATTTGAAAAAAATTGGTATTGGAAAAAAAAAAGAAGTCGGTTATGTTGCATTTTTGCGTACTGTCAATTAGTCTGGCCACTAATTAATTAGAAAAGAAAATTTAGAAAACAGTGCTCTATAAATTCCAAATTCAAATATTTTGTGCATTGCCAAAATCAATCATAGATTTAAATCACGCACGCGATCGCCTATATAGGTTGGTAGTATTAATTTAAACTGTAAGGATTTTTTATAATTTAGTTATATTGCAAATAAATATGCAGTTTTCTCTGATTGTGATAACAAACAACAGCCCTTATTGTCGATTAATAATGAAATAAATATTAAAAAAAAACTTTAGAAATTGTTTTCATCATTTACAGATAAAAAAAAAACATCGAAAAATACCAGATTCGTTTGATATCAGTACAAAAAAGTCCTTTAATATTCAACTCGTAAAATTGGTGTAATACAGTTCGCCTGATACATTCAACACATGCATTTTAAACAGCGATGATACAGCCGCGGTGCATACGACGACGCAATACACGTGCCGAATAAATCTGTTGCTAGTAAACCTGTTTATTCTCAGAAAACAAAAATAAGACAGTGCGACATTTGTAACAAGATTCCTTTTTTAAATTTGTGAAATTATTTTTAGCCAGTATAATTATTATTTTATTCATTCAATATTTCAACAATGGAACGTCACGGTACAATTTACTGGATTATTTTCGCCTTATTACACTTTCATTTAAATTTTATCGAATTCTATTTAAGAATTCGATTAAATTATTATTTAAGAATTCGATTAAATTATTATTAGATTTATCGAATTCTATTTAAGAATTCGATAAAATATTTGTTGATTGAAATAATTTTTATTTTAATGAAAAATCATCAAACAATACAGATAAATTGACACAACAGCCTTGTATCTTGTAAAAGATTATTTTTAAAATCTTAATTAATCTGTTTCATGGAAATCTTGCTAATTGTAAGTAAATAATTATTATATTTTTCAATGCGCTCTGTCTGAAATTTTTATTTGGTCTAAACCTTTATCTGAAGAAGGAAGAAGTGAATTGTGCACTGTGCAAGAAATGCAAGGATAAAATAACGCCATCGTGTTTCTAAAGAATCTATTGGTTGTGTAAATAAAACATAAGAACATTGGCTCGGTCAAAAAACTATAAATCTCTTTCTCATTTGAGCGTTTTCCTGGTTGTCGGCACCTAGGTCCGCTTTTCTACTTAAACTCCTCCATTTCACACAAACTTCGACGTTTTTCTAAAGTTTTATGATTATATACCTAAATTAGCATAATCACAACTTTCATTAATGACAACTTTCATGACGACCTCGGTGGCGCAGTGGTGCCTCTGAACCGAGAGGTCCCGGGTTCGAACCCCGGTCGGGTCACGATTTATTAAAAAAAAACTCATATTAAAAAACACTAAAACTCATATTGTTAATCGTATAAAGCGAGTATCGAGTTAGCATTATCGATATGTTTAATTTTAATTTGTTGAGTTAACGAGTGATGGCAAAAATCCTCGAACTTCCAAACTAAAATAAAAAAAAAAACACTGGCTGGCTAGACCGACCTATTAAAATGTCTTTTTCTTAATTTAAGTACAAGCGTTTACGAATGTGGGGCAGGTTATAAAAAACATTACCTAAGAAACCTAAATTGACATAATATAGGTATACCTACTTAAATATATATATACTCTCTATAATCTATGAATTTGAAATGCAGAATATCGCTGGAGAAATATTTCGCTATACATATTTTACGTCGTTTTGTCTGTCTGAATATCGGCGACGGCGACGTTTCGCAATATGAAAAGTGTGATATTGTCACTGCAAAGCGATAGGTAAAGAATAAAATTTGATTTTCCATACAAATCTTTATAGTGGAAATATTTCCGGTATTTTATGTGGTGTAATCTATTTGCTCAAACAAATATTTTTCTAGTAATCTTTATATTTATATCATTTAACAGATACTGATGCAAGTATCTAATTTTGTAATGTCCATAGTGTCCTATTGTTGGCAAATACGCATCGAAATAAATAACTTAAATTTGTTTTTATATATTGACATGCACACATGATTTCAAAATTAAATTAAAATAATGAGTAAAAAAAAATCAGGACTCATTGTAATATTTAAATAAGGAATGCTGAAATTAAAAAAAAAATGTTAAAAATAAAGAAAGGCAACATGTTTGGTGATTTAGAATAGGTCATATGCATACTGCTTCATCCCCTGCTAGACAACAGAACAAGCCTGCGGGCTGCAATCTAAGCCTAAATATTTTGTTCGTCATGTTCCCTCGTACACAATGTTCAATTTAACTGAACACGGCGACACACCATCTCGTACGTTTCGTACAGCCTCTCAATGTAAATGGAAGGAATCGATATTGTAAAGCAAAATCTATATGGAAACCAAGTACTTTGCCACTTTATGATACATAAATTATACAAAATTATCATTATTCTTTATAGTAAATTTATAAATTATTTACATTTGACTATGGTAATATGACTATATGGTAAGTCATTCCGGCATGATATAAACAACACTGTTTAAATGAGTTTATATCGGCATTTCTTCCTGTCGTTTCCAAACACCAATAGCTTGTAGCTTTTTGACAAATTACTATAAGATTTTACGTGAAAAAGTGTCTGTATAGGTCTAATTTCTGAATTTTGACTGTGCTTTGACTTTGATGCAAAAAAAAAAATCGGGACACGTTGAAAAAGACAGCAGCAGTCACGAAATATTACAGTGCACATTTCCCGAGATGCCTTCTCCATGGAAATTGACGTCACTGAGCGTCCCGTGTTATTGGTTCGCGTAAAATTTACGATCCAGCAATAACTGGTTATAACTAGACATAACTGGATTATAGTCGCTGTTATTTAGGTAATGGCCATTGTTATTAAAGAATATTAAACAGATATGGGCATTTCAGCTACGTATTGGATTATTCATTTATTGCAATAAAATTTCATTGATGTAAATTTTTTTGTAATAAGCATGACGATTATCCAGCTTTTAGAAATAAATAAAGAAATAGTAAAATACGGGAAAATCTAAAAAATATTATAATACAATTAATTAACATTATTTTTGATAGAGTAGTTATTATGCTACTTATTTATTTACCATTTAGGAAGACTTACAGCTAAGTAACAAAAACATAGAAATAAAAGAGTAGGAAACAGAGAGCCAATTAAAAGTCTCCACAGATCACATAAGAATAAGAAATTGTGAAATCTAAGCAAAAGGACAGAGTACCTTATTTATACTATCTGTGAATAAATCAAGGTCGAAGACATTGCTTAAGCTGTTAAAAATATGCTGATATTTTTAACAGTGCTCGCCGTGCGAAAGTGTTACTCCGGTCCGGCTATGCTTTCAATGATTTGCTTGTTAAGTTTGTTTTGTATATGAATAATTTATAAGCAATTTGAATATTTTGGTAGTTTGATGAAAGATTTACCTACTGTACTTACTTATTTTTTCTAAAAATACCTTCCTTTAAAAATACCTTATCTAAAAAATCCAATATTAACTTAAAATAATTGACTACGCCTAAATTATAAATGAAAATTGACAGATTTGACAGATTAAAATCCAGGATAGAACAGACTGAATATTTTAATAAAAGAAATTCGTTACCCCAATCCGTTTTCTTCCGGCCCCTATTCTATCGATCGACTTTTTCCCGACAGATGGCTGTCCAATCATTAGTAATGAGATCCTGTATTGTATGGAATTGAAATTGTTTATCAACAAATGGTACGTTTAGAGGCAATTTACAGCCTGGCTCACTATCTTGTCCCAGTTTTATCTCGATGAGCGTTTAATCGTTTGATGCAATAAAATGTTAGATGAAATTTCGGTATGTATTAGTAAATACATACGTTGCGCATTCATAAACTTCGTATTGTGATTTTTCAAATATTCCTTCACTGAAATCATAACTGGTAACTGGTCACTTTTTGTGTCTGTAATGTTTTCTCATAATCTGTCATATTTTCCAATATAATTAAGTATAAAATTTTATAGATCTGCAATTAAAATAATAGTCGAAGTCGATTAAACCCACATCATATTATCAATAAAATAATGTATGCCTCGATTAAAAATAAGCAATCAGATTAAATTGACATAACTAATTCGGTTACCTCACCGAGCCATACTTTTTAGGGACAGGATATAAATAAAGCCATTTAGAGTTATTTATAGCATAATCCTGGTGTATGTGTGTCATATATGATACGTTAATTGGAACCCTTTCGGTTTTATTGGTTTCATTTAATTTGTGGTTCGGCTGTTCGGATTTTTGGAGGTGAAATCTGGTCGATGCAGGATGAATGCGACGAATAATACAGATGTTTTATTAATATGGTCTGATGACTAGGGATGTCGATGATTGTGCGAATTGGAGACGAAAAAGTAGGAACGTTGTCTCCGACGATTAACGATTGGAAAATCAATTAATAATTTATAATTTAAATTAAATATTTAATTATTAATATTAAAATATAAAATTATTAATATTAAAATATTAAAATATTAAATTATTTAATTTAAATTAAATATTAAATTATTAAGTGAAATTTTAATTTAATAAAAATTTATACAAAAATAAAATAAAATTAATAAACAATATTACGGGAAAACGATAAGATGAGAGAGAGAGAGAGAGAGAGAGAGAGAGAGAGAGAGAGAGAGAGAGAGAGAGAGAGATGTTGTTTTTATATGGATGTCTCTTGGACAATCCACGCCTCAAACTGTTGGGTAAATTTTTACACGTCGCATTTTCAGCGTCAAGGTAGCTAGTGTTCTATTTATGTAAAATATTATATATTGTACTTCTACATAGTATATATATATATATAATATTATATATCTACTATGTAGTATATATATATATATATATATATATATAATATTATATATCTACTATGTAGTAGGTATGTAATCTCATAATATGTTCAAATAAATTATTAATAGTACTTACAAATCACCGCCAAATTAGAATAATCCAGCAATATATTTATTACCTGTAACGAAAAAATAAACTATCAATAAAACTGTCACAAAACCACCCAAAAATACGTTAAAAAGAACAAAACGCGTGGTCGCCGACAACGAGGGCCAATTTGTTTCAAATGGCGACTAGGAAAAAACAATTTTTAGTGGCGCGTTTGATCGACACCGCGCTATGTAATTGGCCTTTGTCCCAAATGGTTGGTGAAGCGTGGTCACCCGCGTCCACCAAAGGACCTTAAAAATACAAGGGGTAGAATTTCCGCCACGTGTGGTTTGTAAACAAACTAGTATTTTTGTGTGTTTGTTTCTTCGAATTTATTGTAAACAAAATAAAAAAAAAATATTTATTGAACAAGTTAGTTAAATTATAAAGATAGACTAGCTGCGCCCCGGCGCTTAGCTCCGGTGGGATTTTCGGGGTAAAAGTATCCTATGTGTTAATCCAGGTTATATTCTACACGTGTACCAAATTTGATAATAATCCGTCCAGTAGATTTTGCGTGAAAGAGTAACAAACATACATACATATATCCTCACAATATTCGCATTATTATATTAGTAGGATAGAGAGATAAATCTTTATTTGTAGCTACAAACACACAAATATAAAGCAAAGGCACATTACAGTAAAAAGATATGCTATTTTTTATATGTAATCTGTTTACATATAAAAAAACTGCATATAGACAATGAAAATAAATGTGTGTTGCAGCAACACAAATAGGACACAATTCAGTGATACCATTTACATGCGAAAGGCAATACACTGATTTTCAGTTGTTACTAAGGTTGTTACCAGACATTTTATGCCGACCCCAGATGATGGGAGGTAAGGCAAATGATGACTAAGGTTGTTATTAAGGTTGTTACCAAGGTTGTTACCAAGGTTGTTACCAAGGTTGTTACCAAGGTTGTTACCAAGGTTGTTACCAAGGTTGTTACCAAGGTTGTTACCAAGGTTGTTACTAAAGTAGTTCCCAAGGTTGTTACTAAAAACACTATGATTAATAAGGGTAAGTATTTGATTCATCAATAATTCAATGCTAATCTATACTATTATTATAAAGAGGTAAATGTATGTGAGATTGTGAGTTTGTATGTATGAGGCGGGTAATCTCCATAACTACGGAACCGACTTCAAAAATTCTTTCAACATTAGAAAGCTACATTATACAAGATTGCTATAGGCTATATTTTATCTCAAAATTCCCACGAGAGCGAAGCCCCGCGCAATATTTAGTCAGCTAATAGTCGATACTCGTTGATCGGAATAATTCCTAGATGCATTTCATCAATTTTCATTTTCATTTGTAGTTTTTTAATTAAGATACAGTTTCATAGATGAAAAGAATCAAATTTCTCGTTTTCAAACGTATACTTTTACAATACTTTTGTACTGAAAACTTACTGATATATGTAACCACTAATTCTATTCGAAAACAATGACCAATCTTCACATAAATACAAACTAATTAACGGTACTAGTTACTGTTTATTAAAAAATAAATTTCCATAAACAAATCAGGATATAATCGGTTGCACGTCCACACAATCTGATATTTGTTATGTATTGAAAGGTGCTATTGTTTTCTATGCCCATTTAGATTTGCTTTAGTTAAGCAGTTTTGATCTGATGTTGTGAGCTTCTAGTTATTATGAACGCCTACGCCTTGGGCTTTGCTTGTGTGGGAAATACATAATGTTATTATAATAATTGTGAAACTGCTTTTTGTCTAAATGGAGGTAAACGTTGGATCGAGGTGTTTTTTGGTGTGGAGATAGTTGAAGAGATGGAGAGTGATAGTATGTGGGGAATAAACGATTTGGGATAAAATTCAGCTATTGGATAGTAGTAGTGGGCTTAGATAAGAGAGACAGTAAGCTTATAAGATTGATAACAAACATATTTTCGCATTCAATAGTATCGAAACTTGAAAACAAAATCCACAAGCTAAATAAAATACCGGTTATCCGGCACTTTATCGGCCATAAAATTGTAACAGGTACGCAGAAGTAGTTTTTCCTTGTCGGCAGAATTGCGATAGCAATATTGAAACGATTTCCTATCGGTAAATTGTAAAATGGAAAAAAAAATGTCTTTGGAAAGTGCTATTGAAAGGCAGCCAAAAACAAAGTTTCACGTCTTGTGTTATTTTTCAGTGATGTCTAAATAAGTATATTATTATTTAAGAATGATATATAGCAGCTTTGAAAATTGTATCAATGTTAAAATAATTAATAAAATTTTCAAAAGCATTCGTAAATATGATCGTGTGAAAACGGAAAGATGGCCAAGTCGATCTATTTATTTAAAACGTAAAAGATTTTTAATATTGGTATGATAATAACTCACGTAATAACTTGAGACAGAAGGTCCCTTAAGTGGGGACTAAATAAATTAACCGACTTGGTATTACATGGATCTCACAACTTAAAAAAAACTTTAGAAAAACTGAGCTGCGAGACTTAATGTCTTACACAGCATATTTTTGATGGCATATACATTGTCAAGTTGTATCTGCTTTAAATGTACAGCGACAGCAAGACGTCATTGTCTTGGGTTTTAAAAAAAACTATATTTTGGTAACCTTTTTCCAACAAAGTGTGCGTTTTTTTGAGCTAAACTCAACAAACACATACCAGGGTTGCCACCCTAAAAAACTGCGTAATAACAATTCGCAATGATAAGTAAAAATACGAGCTTGTTAAACCGTAAAAAGTAATAATGGGGAGCAAAAAGTCAACAATGGTTACAGATTCCCTTTGAAATTATTCACGGGTGTTGTGATAAGTAGCCACCATTTTTGTCACCCGTTCGCGTATGGCACCCCAATGTTGGGGTGATGCGTCATCTGCCGCGAATTGTTATAATCTGCAACTACTTATAAGTGCTCTGCAATTAATTTTTATCGAATTATATTTTGTAGAAGTTGACAGGGGTCGTGACAACGGTGTGTAAAATTTTAATTAAAATTTTTATGTGGTGGCTTCTGGATTTTATACGTATACTAGCATCCCGTCCCGACTTCGCTTAGGTAAAAATACAATAATATATACACCTAAACCTTCCTCAGGAATCACACTATCTATTGGTGAAAACCGCTTGAAAATCCATGCAGTAGTTTTTGTGTTTATCGCGAACAGATAGACAGACGGAGGCGGCAGAGGACATTGTTTTATATATCTTAATATTTAAGGATAGCGTGAAAGCTTAAAAATACCAATTTCTGACTTGTAATTAACTGTTATTTGTTTGTCGCCAAAGAAAACATAAAATTGTTTAACTACACTTACTACCTAAGAATCTTCTTTACTATAGTTTTTTTTTATTATTTTAATTTCATGCTTGTAATTTATTAT
Source organism: Plodia interpunctella (assembly GCF_027563975.2). NCBI lineage: Eukaryota > Metazoa > Arthropoda > Insecta > Lepidoptera > Pyralidae > Plodia > Plodia interpunctella. Next base: position 10,898,736 of record NC_071294.1, read on the forward strand.
GTACGAATAGAAAATTCAGCTTTAATAGAAGCCGGTTGCAACTGAAAAATATTTGCATAATCATAACCTAATATTGACCGAACTCCGACCTGTTTATCCAGTTATCCCCCGCGCAACGCTCAAGTTTAAACTTGATCAAAATTAATACCCGTTGTTGGCAACCCTGCACACGTGTCCCCGTTTATTTGTTAAATATGGAGTTCCTATTAAGCCGCGAACTTTGATCGACGTTAACATTGCTTAGTTTTAATGTGGGAAGACAAAACCGAGTAATTTATATCGTATACGTCGATTGGTCCCGAGGTTGTTGGATCAATGTACAGTCAACCAACTCAAATTCATTGCAAACTCGCCGCTATTATATTCATGCAGGGTTGATGTGCTGTTGACTGTATATATGAGGACTTTATCTACATTAGCTGTACCCTGCGGCTCCGGTCGCAACAAAAATACACTTCCAAGATATATTATTTAAAAGACCCAATTTGTCTTTGAAGTAACTAGCGGTGAAGATTTGTTGCGCCGTCGCTTCTTCTTCACCTGCGCTTTGGAAATCAGCGGTAGAAGTTTCAAAGGAAATTTTCCGTCGTAAATAAGTGATGTGCACAATTACGCATCACATCATCAAAAGTTGAGTAAATAATTTTGAATTGGAATTCGAAATAGCTTATGTATGCTGCTCTCCACACATCTTCACACCAAAAATCACTTCCATTCAATGCTACGTTTTGTCGTAAAAGAGGGACAAACAAACCAACACACTTTCACTCTTAATATATATATATATATATATATATATATATATCAAAATCAAATCATTTATTCAGAAATTAGGCCTTCACAGGCACTTTTTCACGTCATAATCTAAATTAAATGATGTTTACCAAAGCTACAAACTACTAGCATTTCGGAACGACCACTGCTGAGAAGAAATGCCGAAAGAAACTCATTCAAACAGTGTTGGTCCCTATGCTTTGGGTCATCATATTTCAAAATATGCCATAACACGTAGTCAATTTGCGCACGCACGATGTTTTTTTGTTTCTTGTAATGAGCTGAATAATGAGCAATTTTAAACTTTTTTTTTGTTTTGTTTTTTATTTCTGGCATCCGCGGAAGACCAGTTTTGTGGCTCATACTAAAACCAAACCATTTTGCTATTATTTTTACTGTGAAAGAAAGAAAAACTATTTATTTGGTACCACACAATAAGTCTCAAGTCAATCTTACACTTACAATGAAAAGTGGAATATGTACCAAATTGGTGTCACTGTGCTGTATTGTGTTATTAGGTTTGAGCAAATAAACGTTAGTTCTTAACTTTCTTTCTTCGATGAAAAGCTACATACTTGGTTGTTCTTAGTATACTAACAATTCTTATATGTCAGTATGTAGTATAAAACAAAGTCGCTTGCCGCGTCTGTTAGTTTCTAAGTTGTTTTTTTTTGAACCACGGATTTTCAGTTTCAGTTAAGACATTTTATGAAAAAGCACCCTATTTAGGTCGGGTCACTAATTAGAAGAACATGACAGGAAATATTGTCGTAATCGAATAATCAAGTATTTATTATATAGTGAAGTTTTGACAATAATTGTGGTAGTACAAATCAAAAGCGACCTTATGGCGTCCGGCATTTAAGCCATTATTGCAGTTGTTTCGTATTCGAATTACGGTAATAAAGAACTAATTGCCAGCCGCCATAAGTTCCCTTTTGATTTAGACGACCACAGTTATCTAGATTCTAGTACTAAAAGAGACGCGAATACATAATCACATAGACTGCGTAATGTTTAGAACTCCCACTGCAATATTCAGACTAAAACTAAAACATGACTCGATCGTACAGTCTAGTTCGCTGACCTCCATAGCGTGCGTTCCTATTCAATTAAATATTCAATTGCACTAGCGCCCCGCTGCGGCTGCGCTTGCCGCTAAAATTGGAACAACTGTCCGACTTCGTGGCCCATCGCTGTTGAATATCTAAGTTCATTTGATTATCACCAGGTGGTATTGAATTTCGACGCGATGTGAAAAAAAATGGACGATACCATCCTACTAATAATAAAAAAGCTAAAGTTTGTGCATGTGTTTGTCACGCAAAACCTACCTAAATTTGGTATACGTATAGAATATAACCTGGAATAACACGATTGTCACGTCTCCTTTTTAAGGCGTTGACCTGTCAAAGGGGGAAGTACATTTTATCCCGAAATTTCCACGGGAGCGAAGCCCCGGGGCGCATTAGTAAAGTTTATAAACTTCACAAATATTAAACTTTCAGGTTGCGTTGTTTTGCGTTACCGGACAGGCGTCGTCGCCGTAACTTGCTAAGTTAGTCGCCCAGTGACCACGGACCGTTGTAACAAGCATCCGAAACATCTGGGAAATTAAAAAAGGTACCTATGTGCGCGTTTAATACCTGATTATATTATTTTATAAACTTTGCATATCCAAAAGAGAGGCAAACCATTTTTTAGCCCGTTTTTTTGGCTTATAATAAATCAACCACATTCTAAGGATACAAATTAGTATCAATTTAAAATTTACAATGAAATGACTCGCGGCGCGGGCACGATAGTAACAACAAAAAATGTTTTTTGCCTGAGCGCTTTTTAATCTATGGCAATTAACTATGTAGGCACCAACGCAGCAAGAATGCAACATCAAACGTACCCTGTGATTACAGGCCTCTGTGAAGAATTACAAATAATTACCTACATAGAAGATCTTGAGATTTCAACTCGGAAGGCGGGGCGATTCCACGTTTGAATGACAGGTCCGTTCTTTGTACACATTTGAAAATGAAATTGTTTGCTTTCACAACGGATTTTAATTATATTATTGAAATATATATATATGATGGATCTGCTTTTTGGTACTCTTTGCAATTTTACTAGTATGAAAGAGCATTGTTGTGTTGTTCAATATCAGTTTATTATATTAAAATATGTCTGATCCAATCGTGTTTTTAAAATATTTGTTTATATTCTGAGAGAAAACAGCATTGAAAACCAATATTTTATGCATTCTACCCACACAATTAATTTGAATAGAATCAAAATAGTTTGTGTTTGTTGCCTAAATATTCCGAATGAATTTAACTTATGTGAATGTTTAATTTGTTGAAATACTAAAACAAAACATTTTAAACGTAGAAAATTCGAGTATCAAATTTTACGACTATCAAACACATATCACAACGTTATAACAGAAACGACTATAAAAAAAATTGGACAATCTTGATAGCGCGTTCAATAAATTCAGTGGCATATTAAACACACCTTAATACTTTATTGAGATAACTATTAATTTTGTAATTTGAAATAACTTAGAATTGACAGTGTGCCGTAAAATGTACTATGGAATTTCACCTCAAATAAAATTAAAGAGACACTCTCTGTGCACGCATACTCTGTGACTGAATCTCTTGCGTTGGAAAACAAACCGTATTATTAGAGAATTAAGGTTCATATTAGATTAATATTATTTGAATATCTGAATGTAACACAGTGTAAATATCTTCACGAATATTATCTTAATTAGAAGTGGAAGCTGTAACAGGAAAAGGGACCAATCATCTTGCATTTAAAAACCTGTCGGACAAATGGACTGGGGCAATCAAACATACCATCAGAAGTCTAGTGATATCAAAGAAATTGCTATCCCTTTCTATTTGTAAGGAATTTATCTTGCATCTCGACGTGTTGCAATGCTAAGCGTAACCGAGATGAGTTTTTTTAAGTTGTCTATCTTTTTTATGGCGCATTCGTATATTCATTAATTGATAGGAATCAACCAATAGTATCTAGGTTTATAAGCTAACTAGCTTTTTCCTGTGGCTTTGTACGCGTTAATTGGCCTTCCAAAAAAGAATACAAGTAAAGTTTGCAACCCCTATTTCATCCCCTTGCCCTTGGGGCTGAAATTTTCGAAAGTCGTATCTTAGCGGACTCTGAGTCACAATCTACTTTCATGCAAATTTTTTTTTTTGATTAGATGATAATGATAAATATTTTAAAAAATAAGACCTATTACTTAATTGAACACACACACATTTAAAAAAAATCTATTATGCATAATAAATTAATTAGTTAATTATTAATAATATAATTTAATATATCAAAATATATTCAATATCTTAATAATTATAATTTAAATATTTGACATAAAACTAATACCCCTATAATAAAAAAACAGAAATCTATCAATAAAATTAATAAAGCACGCATATATATGATTAGTTTTTATAACATAATGGCCCTTCTCTCATTGCAGCGCCCGTCAGGGCCCTTAATTGGTTCTAATTCTATGAAAACACCTGTATTACATTAAGGACGCAATAAATGATTTGATTTGATTTGACAAACAAAAAAACTTGTTTCCTGTGTCGTCATAACGATCCTAAATATATCTACATTTTTTTCTAGAATAAACATATTTTTATAATTCTCTGACCTTGTCAACTACCTATTGATATAGGAAATGTCTGAAATGTCTGAATAATTCTTCCTAAAATGATAGTTCGTCTTGACTCTTTATTACATAACCTATTGTGAATCACTTTATACCTCTTCTAATTAATACAGCCCACCCAGGTCAGTGGAACAGTTCTATTTGCAAAAATAAACTAATTAACAACTAACTAAGAGCTTGAAAGCTAATGAAGCTCCAGTGATGAAAGCTCGAGTTAATTCCGGCTCTCTTGCGAAAATTACTTTTCGATGTTTGATTATAACTAATTTCTATTTGTTCCATTTTCACGTGTTTCATTTAGGGCTGTGGCGCCGCGAAGCCCGAAGTCAGCAAAAAAAATAATTACCTTGTGAAGATTCGACTGTAATTTTATAACCGGTCTAACATAAACCCTCTTTAGGTATGCTATTGATGCTTACGAGCCTGCCAAGAAGCTGTTCGTACAAGATCCAAAGGAAGGGCTTAAATTAAAGTGTGCAAGTAGCCTTACATACTAATGTAGCATATCTATGTATATATACCTCCTAGGGCATATTTTATATATATATAGGTAGCCCACTGCTGGGCATATATACCAGTGCAAATTAAAAAAAATTAAAAACTTTTCATAGATTCGATACGGTAATTTTTTTCATTGGTCTTGATCCATAAATCGTTTATAGACCAATTTAAAAAATACTCTTATTCCAAGTAATTGTAAAATTTCATTCAAAATGATAGGGGCGTAAAAAAGATATACAAATAGCCTACTGTTTTACTTTATACTGTCATTTTAATATTTTTGTTAATGGGTTTTACTTAAATGTAATGTTTTACGAGTGTTTTTATCGATGTCGAGTGGGTACGCAGTACGGCGGCCGGTGCACAGTGGGAAATGTTGCGGCTTTTTGGAACTTAAACATCGAGATTCAGGAGTTTGAGTTTTTTTTTATGCGACTCTCTGGAGTGGATTGTCTATGTGGCATGTTGGTACAGTTAACTGTAGATCAAGTGACACATAACAATGTGTAATAACTTCGATATTCGATGTTGAATTACGTCGAAATTGCTATTAATATTGGCAGTTCACTTGATTGTATTTTTCTACGACCCACCACCGATTTTGTTATCTATTGTTGTTTATAATATTTTTTTGTGTAATCTCATGTTTAACAGATTTGATATTATTGTCAAATCAAATCTGTTAAATATGAGATTACATTTCTTGAATTTATATTCAAAGTAATTAAAAAATAATGCATTAATGTCGCTGCAATTTTGTCAAAATACTTATTTATCGATGTTAGGACATTTAAAAAAATATGACGCTATCAAATAAAACTTGTATCAGTTATATAAAAATGACAATATATAAATAGTAACAAAATTGTATCAGTTATAGAGCCATGATGACATAACTCACAAAAACACGTGTCGAAAAAACACCCGTACAAATACGAACCACCATTTTTTACTTCGCACGGCATTTGGTCCCAAACACAGCAGAATTTTATCAAGGTTGGTTTCTATGCCGTGGTATTAAATGCTAATTTCGTGGTTTTGTAAATGTGTATTTTTTCAAACACGTGCTACCTAGACGATAACGAAATAACAACGTATGTCACGCCCGATTATTCATTAGTTTCCAATGTTACACATATTCAATTGTCCGGAACGAAAATACGTTACGGATTGTTCTTGTTGAAAGAAAGAAAGAAAACATTTATTTGCCAAAAACATGAGTACAAATAGACAAATTTATGTCAAAATGAATTAGACCAACACGTTTTACCGAATATAGGTATGCAAATATAAATAAATAAAGAGGAGCATGCTATCCACTACAATTCCAAAACAAATCCAAAAATGTTGCAAACAACAAATCTTGCTCGGTCAATAAATTACATTTTGATGTTAATTTTAATTAATAAAAAGCCCCAGATTCTAAGACATTTTGAATCTCCGTTAAAGAAAACTAACATCATGCCGATATCAGATATATTTTACCACCCTTCATAGACTTCTTCAAAATATTCTTCTTTGAAAATCGATAATTTTTACAAAATATATTTACAAATTTATATCATTTTCCATACATGTTTTTTAACTAAATTTTGGTTTAATTAGAAAAACAAATTCAGGACTCGATAACTTAGTGTTTAATAGTATTATTATGTTTTGATATTGTTCCATGAACTCTTGGAACTTATCATTTTTTTGCTATGAAATCAGAATAACGACCGTCATTTAATTTTTAGTTAACATCCATTTTCTGAACACGTATCGCACGATAGTTTTTTAAATGAAGCAAGAACCATTCTAAAAACATCAAACGATAGATTACGATGTTAAAATCGGTTCAATGATTTCGAAACCAATTAAAGCCCATACCAAATGAGTCACTTTTGTGTTTACAAATGGGAGAACACCCAAAAAATATTATGAAAGCAAACGAGAGTGTAAAACACGAGTAAATTGTTATTTTTAACGGTTCATTTGCTCTTCCGCGGCTTTGCCGCAATGGCTGCCGGACAGCTGTCATGTCAGTTCTAAATTTAAAATAAACATTTCATTTTTATTACATGCATGGGTCGTGAATGTGGGATAGGTCCATAGGGTTATTAAGTTATGAATGAAGTAAATAAAACTATAAAACTATTTTAATACACGTGTTGGACGGCTGGTAGCCATGTTAATCTAATCGATGTAGAAATCAAACAAGCTTTTTTGTTTTAATTTGGGATATTTTTGATATATAGTTTTATCTTTGCTTTATAAAGCACAAGGCAACTTACGTTATAACATAAGTTGCTTTGTTCATTGTAGAAGTTACCCTCATTATGGTATAACTTTTCTATTATACCTATTTATATTTTCTTTCATTTTTGAATTGTCTTCGATGTCACATGTTTAACTTGCATGATTTCAGATGTAGCCAATCAAGTGGGTCTGTTCTAACAAGAAAAGATTCACTGGCCAGTGGTTCGCGATTTCAGGTTTGATACTTTTGACAATTTGGGTGTCGGTTGCATGAAGAATAAGCATTGATGTCTCAAACAAAATATTAACCAGACTTGTCTACCAATGAACTCATGAATATACCTCTAAGCCTTTGCTAACTACCTTGACTTATCGCCTAACGGTACGAAAACTGTCAAATCTCACACTCCAATAATAGTGTCTATGCAAACACACCTGCATTTCACTGTCTCTTTCATTGTCTGTGACCGAGAGTAGGATGGAAATATTCCAGTGCTAACTTGCCGTGTTCCATGTCCGTTGTTTTGTTATGTAATTAGAATTAATCATGTTTAGAATGACGACGCTCGTATATGTTGGTAACAAGTTGGTATGTATGTTTACGAAATACATACCTGAAAAAAATGTTACCAAGTTCATGTTACATGACTGTTTTATGCAGATAAATACATGGATTAATAATAACTTTAGTCTGAACATTGTTTAATTATTTTACATAGTTGATAATATAATATGGTGAAAGGGAGGGAATTTCTGAGTTATTTTATTAAATGCTTTTATAGATTGGTTGTTAACATTTTCGCATTTCCAAATTCAATATAATTCACTTATTTGTTTAACAGTAATTAGCGTTTAATCGAGCGTAAACTATTTTAATTAAAGGTAATTTTTAAATTTACGTTCGTTGTTTTTTCACGTCAGCATCAGAATTATGATTCCACGCATAACCAACGTAACATTGAAGCTCGTCGCGCTCTTATACGAAGAACGTTTCGTTTCACACAGCGTTAAACTAGTGACCTTGTGTCGAATGCGATAGTAATTATGTTTCCAATCCTCATTTAAATCGGTGTCAAGTTTAACATCGTCTTTAGATTTGAAACTAGTACACTTTGCGTAAATTAAATACGATACAATAAATTTTATATTGCAAATGTAGAAGTGATTAAAAAGTAAACGACGACCCAGTCTTTTTTTCCTGAGATAATTTTAACTTCAATGAGTGTAGTATATAGGTACAACAATTTTAAATGCTCCTAACCACGGCATTAATTCCTGTATTAGTGTATATAATTTGGATTACACTTGTCCGACTCAATTCAAAGGAAATGTGGATTACAAATTTCACACACTCGTTATACAGTCGATTCGCAGTGAGACGCAGCTAATCAATTGGGGTATTGTTGCTGTCGCACGCATCACAATGGCGCACTGTGATTGGCTAGCTACGTCTCACCGCGAATCGACTAGATAGTGAGAAGTGCAGTGCATTCGAACACTTCGTCTTGTGCGCACTATAATTCGTCGCAATATCTAAAGTTCCTTGGCAGTCGTAAAGTTTACAGCACTAGGTAATTGGGAATGCAAATACTATGATAATTGTGCCACTGCTGTGTATTTCAAAACTATGCGTTTGCATATTTAACCGGGACATGTACGGGGTCAGGTTTATGCAAAACTTTTTATTCTAGATGAGCATACACAATCGTGAGACTCATCATCTTCAGAATTTAAGAGCTAGCCTCTTGTCGGTGGAGCTCTAATTCTTCATGCAACACGGTGCTTAATGTTTCTTATAGATATATGTTTAAGGGCTATAGTCCTTAGCCTTCCTGAAACCCTTCTCCTGTTATCTTTCTTTTGTTTTTTGTAGAAACAAAATACCATGTAAAAAAGCGGGCTTGACGTCGTCAAGAAGTATATGCGGGCCAATGGTCTGACTACTGAATGATGGCGAAAATCATACGAAGTCAAGAATGTTGAATGTTGGAAAGCGGGCTCTGGGCTTGAGGCTGAGGAAGGAACCGGGAAAGTGCTCAGAAGAGAGTATATTGAAAGTGAATTTGCTTCACCTACTCTATATTGTTTTCTTGGATATGATTAAAGTTATGACAAATTGACGCGATAAATCACTGAACAATTGTGATTCGTTTTTATTTCCTTTTTTTAATTATAGTCATTTTAGACAGACCCTTCCCCGGAGACACGAATAGGCTATAACAGTAACAAATGCATAGCAAAAGCAATAAAAGTCTATACCTGCGACTGCGCAGTCGCGGTAATCGTGTATGCTAATATTATGATGATTGTGTACAGATGTTCAGCTTTTGAAACTACGCGTTTGCATATTTAAACGGAGACGAGAAAACCAAGGTGAAATATTACTGCAAGTTCCGCTTCATGTCTGAGTATGAATGTTAATATTAGGTTGGCTATTTAGTCAAAAATTCCCATGGGGCGAGTTGGTCTAAATTCTAAACTGGTGTAGGTAAGTACAGTCAACGGCACATCATGTGACCGAAATTCAGTGCGTATTAGCTGTTATTACCACGGCGGCATAAAGATCTATCGAGGATAACTTGATAAGAGTTCTATTGTACTTACATCATAATTTTAAAATAATTTTATATTTTTGACTGATACATTTGTTTTCCAATCTCTGTCTTATTTTCGCGTTTTCAATTTCCAATGCATTTTATATTGTGACCAGCTTAAAAGCCAATTGTCGATATTCGAGTACGTAATATGTTCGAAAAATGCATAATTTCACGTTTTAAATGTCGAGACCTTGTACAGTTTGCGGCATAATTTTTGAGGAACGCGTGATCAACACATTTCCTTTTGTGTGTAAATGTAAATGAAAAAAAAAAACCTACTATTCAAATTTACGTTAAGAAAAACTATGACATTTTTTCAAATTTTATTTTTATACTTATGATTTTGTATGTTAATTCATGGACTACAAACATCTTTTTTATTTAAATTTATTTACCACCTAAAACCATGTAACGGTTTGTCTAGGTGTTGCATATATGCTTTAACTTAAACCCTCATCACTATAACCACAGTTAGTAAAATATAACATCATCTTCAAATACAAAACATTTTAAGATGTAAATAACTTTAATAAAGCGAAATCTATTGTTCCTAAAGAAAATCTCCTTAACAGGCCATGATTCACGCCTCCAAAGCAACCTGAAAAGGCTTAGTCGCAATAAACAAAATTTCCCAACCCGTGGAAACTCTCCGGAGGCATCAATTTACTCGACGTTTTGCAAATTAAAAGGGCCCAGAGCATTAGCCATCCTTAAATTCATATTTCGAATCCCTGCTATTGTTTAAATTTAAAAGTAGTACACAATTTTCAACAATGGAACTAAGGCATTCGAAATACGAATTCAAATCATAAAACCGTTGGAGCAAACGAAGAATACTTTCAAATAAATAAGCGAAGCCATTAGTGGCAGTACGTCACAAATATTTGTACATAGAAAAGTGTGCTGAATGTGGGTAGGTAAATATTTTATCGTCAAAAACTATATCGTCAACAACGTAAGCTGTCAGTAAAAGATATTGCGTAACCGTCTGTGGAATAAAAACAACAAATCCTTTGTTATGTCTGTGTAATACAAGCAATATCTTATACCGTAACATTTTTACTGTGTACAATATAACTTTACTGTATGAATTATTGAGAACTAGCTGATGCCTGCGACTTCGTTCGCGTGGCCGAACAATTTTTGGTAAGGAGTCAAAATTGTTAGAGAAATATAATTGTACAGACAAATGTAACGATACCTATACATACAGAAGATGCTAATCAAACTGAAAAAGTATATTTTCTATAGTTTAGCTGTACCATCATAGGTCTACATCAGGTGTTTCAGATCTTCGATTTTTATATCTCAACAGAAAATGCTCATCAGACTGAACAACTTTTATTAGAGCGTCATTTCTATATTCCCTATAGTTTAGCTGTACCATCATAGGTCTCAAATTCAAATTCAAATTCAAAATTCTTCATTCAATTTAGGATGATATACATCACTTATTGACGTCAAAAAAATTACTTAAACTAAGTCTACTGCCGGCTTCCAAAGCGCAGGTGAAGAAGAAGCGGCGCAACAAACTTCACCGCAGCCTTTTCTCCAAGGACGTCAATTAACAAATATAGGTCTTATACATATATAAAAAAATGTCTACATCAGGTGTTCCAGATCTTCGATTTTTATATCTCAACAGAAAATGCTCATCAGGCTGAATAACTTTTGTTAAGGCGTCATTTCAATATTTCCTATAGTTAGTTGTACCATCATAGTACTCCATCAGGTGTTCCCGTTTTCAAAATCCTCTATACCCTATATGTTGACCAGGCTTTATAGCTATACAACAAAAAAGTTTCATTCAAATCCGTCTCCAGTAGATCCAGAGATTAGCGTGTGCAAACAAACAGACGTTTTTTTAAATTCTTATTCTATTACTGATTCTCTATCAATCTCAATTTTAATTTTAAATTTAAATATATTCAATGTACAAAAACACTTTTTTTACGGTTTTATTATATGTATTGATAACTTGAAAATATATTAGGATAATGAATAAAATTAAACAATTATCGAGAAAAGTCCACACTTATACGTATGCTGTGCTATAATGATACCTTCTAACCATAAAATAAATACACATAATGTTGACCAATTAAAATAATGAAACTGCGATTCTCAACGTATTTTTTTCTGGTTATAATAATAAAAAAGTATGCTTATTTTAAAATTTTCTATAAAAGTTTTATTATATAGTCTGACGTAAACCTATACTTAAATTTGAAATATTAAATGTTACTTAAACATTGTCATTTGCTACGTATTACTTAGTTATGAATAATCAATACATATAATAAAATTGAAGAAAGGCCAAATTTGTACTTTGGATATTTTTTTAAAATTCTTCATGGAATATACCTACTTAGTTACTGATATAGATGAAGAAAATATAGTTTTGGAAGTTTTTGTCTGTCTGTCTGTCTGAACGCGCATCACTCGAAATCTACTGGACCGATTTGCTTGAAATTTGATACCTTATATACCGAGTTAACATCTTAGATACATTCCATCCCGGTAAATGGTCAGGTTCCCGTAGAATAATTGAAAAACTAATTATGAATCAAAAATGCCTCAGAATCCCGGGTTAACATCATATGGACATTTCATCCCGGAAAATGAGAAGGGTCCTGTAGGAAAATTAGATACATTTCATCCCGGTAAATACGCGATAAAAAAATTACTGAGATTTTGCTATGAAATTCACGCGGGCGAAGCCGCGGGCAAAAGCTAGTATTTATATAAAATTAAATATTCAGACGAAAATTAAAGAAAACAAAGAACCTTCATAGTCGTATTTCTGATGGCTGAGACTCGTAATCATTACGTGGAATGAAACACACAGAACATCTTTCTTGTTGCCATTATGCCTACTGTATTTCACACATCCAGTGTGCAGGTTTCCTCACGATGTTTTCCTTCACCGGAATGGCCACCAACACTATCTTAAAATGTGTTGATAATAATGAATATATTATTTCTTTATATTATTCAAAAAATAAACAGATACAAATAAAATCCATTAGTAGCCAACCAATGGATTCTTTCTATACCTGTTTCTGTTATTTGTTATATTATATCTGTTTCTGTAAATTTATGTAAGTTATGAAGAAATTGCAATTACTGTAATTCCGCCTTTTAGTTATAAATGCAATAAATAGTATCCTATAAAATATTCCAATTACCGTTAAAGATGTAGACAAAACAAAATGAATGTAATTTAATATTATAATAAGTACACGTGCCAATTCTGCCAAATAACAAAATAAGAAACTTGTTAATTCTTACACGGGAACTGATCAAAATGTTCACATTGAAACGCTCTAGGGCCAAGAGTTTTTGGAATTCTTTCAAATCCCATTCGGCGGCCATTTTTATAATTTGAAAAGTTCCAAATTGTGGCAGTTGCGGATACAGATTTTGTTATTTGTTTTGTAGAAGAAATTGGTCATCCAAAAAGTATTAAGTGCATTATTATTAAAAACATGATAATATCGATTCTTGTTAATGTTAACTTAACAAAAAAGTATAATATCCTTACATATCATAAAATAAAGTGCTCTTCCATATCTTACCGTGTGCCTGTCTATTCGCGATAAACACAAAACTACTGCGGATTTTCATGCGGTTTTCACCAATAGATAGTGTGATCCCTGAGGACCTTCATCAAGGATTAGGTGTATAATTTATTGTATTTTTATTCAGATAAAAACTAGCGGGTCGCTAGTATAAATATATAGAAATTTATCAATAAGCTCCGGACTCAAGTCAGCCGAAGCAAAAAAAAAAATGCACTGATACTGCTTACAAATGTGCCTCTCCCTAAACCGTGACGCACTTATTGTCCTTCCTATAATTGTACCCTACCACCTGCTTACTGAAACAGATTATAATGTACGATACTTGATACGACACGATGCCTTCTTCAGATGTATTATAGAAGAAAAGGTGGAAGGAAGAAGGGGCCCAGGAAGACCCAAGAGATAGTTACACCAGACAAATTAAAGAATAAGTGGGTGTCGTGTCGTATGAAGAAGTGAGGGAGTTCGCTTTGGAGAGAGAACAATGGAAGGAACTTTCCACAGACAAGAGCCTCGCTCTTAAATTACAAGATGATGACCTGCTTACTGACATGTCTGTATGATGTCACAGATCAGTCGACACTCTAAGAAGAATATAAAATATAAATAAATACATAAAGACAAATCACACACATTGAGCTAGCCCCAAAGTAAGTTCGAGACTTGTGTTATGGTATACTAACTCAACGATACTATATTCTATAACATATACGTATATAGATGAACATCCAAGACCCAGGTCAATCTGAAAAATATCATTTTCCATCTTGACCTGACCGGGAATCGAACACGGGACCTCCAGTGTAGCAGTCCGGCAAGGTGACCATTAGGCCACGGAGGTCGTCATAAGATACAAAAATATGCATATATTATAGAGATTAATACTTCGTAAAATGCTATAACATAGTACTTTTAATAACCTATAGATCTTGGCGAGGTAATAAATTGCATTGCATGTTTGTTGAGAACGATTGCATAATAAAGTCATGATTGTAATTCGCAATGACCTCACTGAGTACGTGTTTTACCGTCTAATAAGATGATCACATCAACAGAATAATTTATTTTTTATAAATTTTCTTTGAATTATTAGGAAATGATTAAAATTATGATCTAATAATATAATTTTTTGTAATGATTTATGTATTCTGAACAATATATTAAATCATCTTAATATTCTGTTTTGTTCTTCGATATATATTATATTACACCTTATATGTCGTGTATAGTCTATCATATTATGTTATTAACGTAATCATATTCTGCTATTCGTAACCAAGTACGAGAAAGGGATGAAAGGAAGGCATATAGCGTAGCTATTAATTCGTAATTACGTTCTTGTCTGGATAATATTATATTGTATATTATTAGAGGATGTGATACAAGTAACTGTTATTATATTATAAGTTACTTCACGACGGTACTAGTTTCGTTTGACACAGTTTCTTAGAAACATATTGTGATAAACCACCGGACAAGCAGTCTCAATGGGTTTATTTTTTATATGCGTTTATATTACGGTCTGGTGACAAAGGTCTTCTGATAAACTTCTTATGAAAGTCGTTGCGATAATTTATGTGATTGACACTTGTATAAAAACAGATGCAATTCAAAGTGACTAATCAAACCACGGAGAATATGTTTAAAGCATTGAGATTTGAAATGTTACTTTCATACTGTTCGTACTGTGGAGCTTATTAATAAAACTGAGATTAATAGGAGTGAATGAGAATGTGTTAAATATTCTAGTTTTTACACTACCTGGAAATTTCGTCAAAATGAAAGATTTCCTTAAATAATACTTATGTCCGTTTGTCCCAGTCTTAAATATCGCTCGGCGTTCATTATACCTAATGGTATAAGCATTAAGTTTATTTACGTATTACCTTGAAACTGGACCTTTTATCAGGAGTATTTATTACAATTTATGCGTTCACTAATGCGACTATATCATTTTCATATTTTCCTACCACAATAAATACTTTATATTTCTTTAGGGATAGTCAAGGAGGATATTGTGGCTCGCAAGCGTTTGGATATTCGCCAAAATAATCAAGTAACGGAAGGACCAAATGCCATATCGTTATTTATTATATACACTGTGGTTTTATTGACCATTTCCGATAAGTATTCGCTGTGCAAAGTAGACCTTCGAGATTATAAGTGGGGCGTGATTTTCAATAAGATTTTGTTGTATCATTATTTTTAGTTTCCAACATATGGACTACTGAATGTGATTGTGATGTTCATAAAACATCGAGATTCTTCACAAGTTGATAAAAAATGTAATAAGAACAATAAACAGTAACAAAACAACTTGTAGGGCAAATTACAGAACGGTACGGAGCACAATTTGGGGAAATAAGTTACAGAAAGACACTTGAAGTATAATTTGGAGAAAAAAGAATTACGTTCCCGTTTTCTCGGAATTATATTCTGAAGATCGCAATTTTTCAAAGTCGTATTGAAATGGAGGGTTTGTAGAACATTAACATAAAATTAATTTCGAGAAGGAATTCGTAATTTGAAGCTATGTTCTGAGTAACATATTTTATCATCTGATAAGACTACATAAGCCGCGTGATTCAGTTCCTTGTATAAATATTTACGTTGTGGTCTTGCATCGCGCACTATTTCCGTACCGATCGGTTCACGTATATGAACACTTGAAGGTGAATCAACATTATTTACCTTAGCCTTAGTACCTTCGAGATGTTCGCCCACAGCTGCGATGAACTCAGTTGATTCATCCATACCAACAAAATCCTCTCCTAAATTCATATGCCGTAATTGCTACATCGAAATACTCCGAGCGAATCAGTGTTGGGCTAAATTATTAATACTCGCTGATGTAGATTTACTCAGAATTTCTGGCAACGTGGCTTTCCATAACTAAGTTGGTAGGTACTTCATTATTATCTCTACTGACATCATTCATTATCTGGATGATCCCTTTATCAGCATTTAACCACAATTCAAAACAGGAATCTTCAACAAAATTAACAGTAATACCAACCTTTTAAAATATGAATCCGGTGCGAGGGACCAAATAAGACTCCAAATTCAAAAGCACATTACATCCATCGAGTTCACTTTAACGTTACACAGGACGGCACGCTCAATGAACACACATAACATCACATTTTGCACTTGCTAAGGATAAACAATAAAAGTGAAAAAACCAGAACGGATCCAGTTAGTAAAAGTTGACGTTCCCCCAGGGACTTGCAGGCACAGTAACCAGTAACAGATTTTTTTTAATTTTATGTTCGTGAAGACTACGTGCGGTCGTAATCTTCGGACGTGGCGCACGTGTATCCGCGACGCAAGCTGCCGAGCGACTGAGGGGCGGCAAGCGCGACGGATTGAGCGACTATGGCGGGCGAAGGGGCGCTTTAGACCGCGTGCGGCTTGCTCCAGCCTGCGAACTCTTTGCTAGTGTTTTTAAATATCTTGCTTTGGCTTTGCGGTTTGCATTAAACACAAAGAATTTTACTTCTCTTTTCTCGAATTCATTATCATTGTTTTATTGAACAATAGTATTATTAGCATTTTGTTTACTAACTACGGTTATTTTAAACGAAAATTTGTTATTTTCATCAACATTATCGTTATGAATATTTATAGCAATAACTGTAACAGTCTCTTTGTGGGTAGAATGTATTAGAAATTCTATTTGGTTGCATCGCATTGCTACCTGCTCGGTTGCAACGTTTAGATCTACGGTTGATCTTAGATACCGGGTATTGTGTTGAGCCACAATGGCCGGTTGAAATCGAAGCGTTGAAATTTAAGCAGATGCCCAAGTCAAATCCCGTTTCTGAGAAATCTGGTTACGAATATGTTGATAGATAAATTATACATGCATGTTAGCTTTATTACTGTCAATATTGCTATCTTTGCAATTGCAATAGGTATGACTTTAAAGATTTTCACATTTTTAGGACACTGAATTATGTAATAATAATGTATAATGGACAAATGACACAGATCGAGTTAGCCCCAAGGATAATAAAATGTATGCTTGTACAAATTAGCGTGTTACTGTCATATACAAATAAATATACATTATTTCAAGAAAGTCATTATTATAATATCTATAATTTGACTTTAAGTAATTCTTGAACCTATGAAATCAATGTCGTTAAAAACATGTGTGTACCCTCATTTGAGAAACGTAAATTCAAAATTCAAGAAAGACCATAAATTCCATCCCATGTTAATGATATTTATGTCAAGAACACAGAAGAAAATGTTCTTCATGGTACAGTTATTTGCAAAATAACATATTGGCAATGCCTCCCCATCATTGCACAAATCCTTTGAGGTTATTATTTGCCCAGTTTATGGCAGCAACTCGGAAGAACTATAAAGAAACTTAATATTCCCGCACCCATACGTCACTCGTAAAAATATTTATGATTTTGGTTTGAAGTCTGGGTCTACGGATAAAGTTTGTTATGGTTACGGTCAAATTAGATCATTTCACACGAGAAGTGTTGAAATATAGACAAGATAAAATTAATGGAATACACGAAGACAAAATATAGAATAAAACAAAAAGAAGGATGTAATAGAATGTGCGTGCAACAACGATTTCAAGATGATCAATTATTATTTGATTTTGTAGCAAGTTTCGTGTTTCAAACAAAAAAAATGGTTCATAATTTCTACATTTCCATAGATTAAATTATTCAATCAATCAATGAATTTATAATTTCTATATAACTACCCTCTTATTGTAATTTCCTTTACCATCAGAGTTTCGGCAATAAATTATTTGACACAAAGGAGAAATTACCATTATTCCATCATCACACCAAGTGACGAATCGATCTTCAGTCGCGAGATCATAAATAACGCTCGTAGGACGACGCATGACAAAAATAACCGTACAGAAACATTAAAGTCCAACACCTAACAACAAAAGACACGATAAATCACTGCCTGGACAATTCGATCGAAAGACGCGGAAGTTGGCGGACGAATTTCAAACCGAACTAGCGGCATTGTACGCGATTCTGATGTGAAATTGCGAATTTCATCCGCGACACACCGGCTGGGAGAATATCAAGGGGATGTTTTCAAAATTGGAATAGAAAGGCAATTGTTCTTATTGTTGAAAGTTTAAAATAAATAAATACAATTTTGTGTTGATTTATAAAGAAAAACGGTTTTATTCGGTTCACTTTCCGAGAGTGAAATAGGATAGAAACAAGGTACAAGAAATATTTAAAGTCTTATATATAATGTAAGGATTTTATACAACTTGTGTTAATGAAAATTACAGCTTTGGGAGGTTATTAAAAATACACACTATTAAAAATATAAAAGGAATTCAATAAAGCAGTATTTTTATTCAGTTTTATGTCGATCAGATTTTCAGATCATATGTCGAATTCATATCTCGATGACGTGCCTCTCAACGCTATTTGACTCGTGCATATTTTTAAATAAACATGACCTTTGTAAAGTGCTGTAGGTATCGCTTATTATGAAGCATCGTGTTGTGACCAAGCTGCGATGAATCTGTAAACCGTTTACAATCGGTGACAAATCACCACTATCCGTTTTATTGGGCCATGTGGACATATTTTATCGTTTAGTCTTACCACATTCCCGTCACAATTAAAATCTGAAATAGATTTTTTAAATTATCATCATATATTTTTTACTTTTGAAATACTATATTAGAAGCATTTTATTAATTCCTCTTTCACCTGGAGTCGTGCCTATCTATATAAACCCAAAAGTGTATATTCCCTACTAATATTATTACATGATAAAGCCTGTCTGTTTATCAATCGATTCACACACGGCTAAATCGCTGGATAGATTTCAATGGGATTTTATTAGATGTATTTAAAAATAAGAGAGGAGTTGCGACCATTTGGTACGTACTGAAAGGATTGACAAAATTCTAAATCGTTTTGCATATGTTACCCCCAAAATCTCAAAATTCAAAAAAATCAAAATTCAATTTAGGATGATTTACATCACTTATTGACGTAAAAAAAATTACTTAAACTAAGTCTACTGCCGGCTTCCAAAGCGCAAGTGAAGAAGAAGCGGCGCAACAAACTTCACCGCAGCCTTTTCTCCAAGGACGTCAATTAACAAATATAGGTCTTATATATATATATTAAAAATTAGGAGGACGAATTTACATCATTATTAAAAATGTCAAAAATTTGAATAAATAAATAAAATAAAATATGTATTTCCAATAAAATTATTGAAAATTGTCACACAACATATATATATATATATATATATATATATATATATATATATATATATATATATATATATATATATATATATATATATATATATATATATATATAAATGTACAAAATGTACAAAGCTAAATGTACAAAACGTACGTAATAATGTCATAAATCAATTACATATGTTATGAGGATACTGCACCATGCTTGGGCCAGACATTATTGTCGTTCACATAATCGTCAGACTTGTAATATGCCTTTTTACAAAGTACTTCTTTTATATAATTTCTAAATTTTTTGTCCGGCAAATCAAGAATCCATTTAGGCAATTTGTTATAAAAACGGATCTAATGATATTTGACTGCTACTGAACTAACATAAATTGACCATTTTTTATTTCAAAACAGACACATCAAACAGAAAGTAGGAAACACGATAAATACAACATCCATAGTCGTCAATGAACATTAAAATCAACTAGGAACAAGCACGATATCTGTTACAAAGATCTAAACAGACCAATGGTAATACATTAGTCGATGCGGGCCAATGTCGGCTCCGGCCATGCAATTGATTTTTTTAAATGAAATACCCAATTTTTTGAAAGATAACAATCTGTGTTATCTCGAAAGTTAAGTTTGAAATTGATTTGTTTTAATCTCACAGCAAATTAAAATGTAGTATACTGATCAGCATTTGTAATATCTGACTGTAGATAAACGTACTGTCAAAGTTTTGTCAGATGCCTCTAGGCGAATTGAACACAATTGGACACCATTATAAACACGTAAATAAATAAGACACTCGTTAAGAAAAAACATAAAGAAAAACTTTTCTTAATTGAGAGGATTGGAAGGTGATGCCAGATGTTTGGTCAGCAGAATCGTAAGGTAGTTAGACTAGAGTAAACCTAGAGGATTACATTTCTAAAAACTAATCGAAACTAGCTTAGATGATTGCTATGAAGCATCAACAAACAAACAAACATCAGAAAATTTTCACTAAATCAACTTCGGTATTACAGGGGTAATTACACTGCACAAATTGAGTGAATACTGATGATGTAATTGAGTCTGTATCCAAAAAGAGACCAATGTCAAAAATTTACACCTTTTTTTTTGGTCTCCCATACAAATTGGCGGTTCGATAACAGTATCGAACTCAGTATTAAGTCAACATTTTTCGTTCCTATTTTGCTGTTTATTTCTTATGGAAGTGTACTGAGCATCTGTGAAAAATTGTGTAGGGAATAAAAAATTACCCTGTATTTTAAAGACATTTTCTATAGATTATTTTCTAGAGAGAAAGAGATCTAACACAGATTTCTTACTCTCTCTTACTCTCTTACTCTGAAAAGTAATTACGCATTAATACCATTTTGCAACATATTCCTTTCTATCCCTATAAACGGCTCCCCGAAACGTAAATAACGCATTTCTGATATCGTATATTGACATAGATCAGTAATAATTCCCGGCTTCTATGGTCAGGTGAGGGTGTTATAGGACATTTTGAACTTTATATAAACGTGGTAGAATTGAAAATTGATCGTGCTTCTGGGTATGAGAAGTCATATTTGTGTTATCTACTTATTGCGAATAATAATGGACACGTGGCTAGTGAACACGTAGGAGTTAAGATCAAAAACTTTAGTTAGTTACAAACAAAGGTATAAATTAGATGGGGTCTAAATAAAATTGCCAAAACGAGCTAGATACTTGTGAAATATTTGTTACTTGCAATATTATACTTAGGATGGGTTGCACGCCATTTTGTCTAATCGGTGGCGGAGGCAGGTTAAGGTTAACGTTAAAAGTGATTGATACAACGACCATAAGAAAGCTAATTGTAACATTTTCTCATGATCTGAATTTGGAATTAGTACAAAATGCTATTATATATAGGTATTTAATTTTGTATTTTTCGAATTGTTTCAAAATGGCCATGAAAATATTATGCTATTTTTTTTGTGTTATAATGGTTTTTTTAAACATGTTTTGTAACTAACTTATTTAATACTTATAATAATGAGATGAAAAATCTGGAATCGAGCGGGAATTGATCCAACGTCCCTGTCTATCCGGGACCCACTGAGCTATCGAGACCACGCCAGTTCGGCTGAATATCATTTGCTACATCTAATTTTTAAATTTTCGGTGTTTTTGAAAGTCAACAACTTTTTTTTTATTAGCTGATGTAATTTTCGACTTGCAACAAACCCAACTGCAATATGAGACCAATACAAACCGGTCCAATGATAAAATCTGTGCAAAATATAAAAATGAAAGCTTTTCGTTCACCTTTGGTTAGTTCAGTCAAAATGATCGTTTGCGTGTACCGGATGTGGGTATGAAAAGGACAAAGCGTACAGGCCCTTTAAAAAGACGTTTAATAAAAGACCAGGATGGGAGCACAATTTTTTATTGTTGTTTTTTTAAAAAATTGAACAAATGAAAAATAATTTTTCGAAATACAATTCCCACTAAGTAATATTTTGTGCGAAAATTAGTTTCTTGATTTTTTTTGTTACTATTTGATGCTTTATCTACTCAACCATCCCCTGAAATTTCACTTTATATAGTGACTAGCTTTCATCCGCTTAAATTTCCTAAGGGAAACTTACTTCAAACTACATGTATGCAAAATTTCAAGAAGATTGGTTGAGTAGATAGAGCGTGAAGAGGTAACAAACAAACATCATTTCACATTTATATATTAGGATTAGGATATTATAAATATATATACTTAGTAGTACAGTGAAGAATACGTGTTTCTCGGTACTTCTATACTTAGACATATTTCGACTACCTTTCATCTCGGAAAAAATCCTGTCCTCGTGAGTTGCGGATGAATCCGCTGGCATAAGCTACTTTTACATAAAGCTATAAACTGTAGGTACTTAGCTAGCTTTCACATAAAGCTAGCTAAGTACCTACAGTCATGTTGTATATAAGTGTATAGATGTATGCTACATTACGCCGAATTAAACTTTAATAATTATTTCATGAAACACTGGGGATAAAATTATCTATGACAAAAAAAAAAAAACTAAACGAAAATCGGTTCATCTCTTAGATCACAGACAGACACGTTAAACTTAATAAAACCCCTCTTTTTGCGTAAGGGGTTAATGAAAAACAAGCTGATGCTACACTATTTGTGATCACTAGGTAGTACACGAAGTTTATCGCTCTTCATTCTTCATAGTCGCATTCTTCATGGCTGAGGACCGTGGTCATTACGTGGAATGAAACACCCACAACACAAGAAAGTGGATACATTCACCACTTCAATGGCAAACCACTCCATTACTAATGGAGTGGTTTGCCATTGCCTTCTCCATTTCACACACAAGTTAATAACCAACCAGTGTACCTCACGATGTTTTCCTTCACCTAGCTTATTGCAATGTCACAAAAAATGCCCCGGGACTACAAGGCATCCATTAATATTCCATCTCGTCCGAATTTCGGATGTCCATTATTTGTTTTTTTTTTTATTCACTGACGTTACACAACACGGAATTGTGAAAGGAAGATCCACGGCTTGATATACTGACGGATTATCCTATCTAATATTATATATAAATGCGAAAGTAAGTTTAATTGTTTGTAACTTCCATATAAAAGTTGTAACATACTTTAAGGTAAAAATATGTTTTGTCACTGTTGCACTTTCTATTATTTGACATCAACAGAAAGAGACAAAACATACTAGCATGAAGTATGCCTTAACGTTTTTGGAATAACAAGGTGTCTCAGACAGACTTCATTCTCAGACAGAATCATCCAACATATTTTAAATTTGGCACGAAAAATTCACGCGGGGGGAAGTCACGGACAAAAGCAAGTGGATTAGACATTTTGACGTGACAACGTCTTAAATTAGGTTTCGGCTGGGAGTCACTTATGAAAAAGTGTAACGCCCGGTAACGTTACGATGAGTCACCGAACGAGAGAGAGGCCCGCCGAATGCCTTGCGTCTCTCTCCCACTCAACTATGATCGGTCTGCCGCGCGCGTAAAAAGACGTTGTCACGTAAAATCTTCGCCCGTAAAACCGACTTTACAGGCAACCATTTTTTGATTCGAAAATTTTGTAATTGAACATTTATATTAATTGGTCATTTTAAAAATTGAACAATTGAGCATTGGTCACTAGCATGTCATTTCTTACTTCTTTATTGCTTTTAACGACTTTTGTTGATTTGACATAAACACAAATAATATTATTTTAAAGATACAGTGAATTTAAATAAAAAACCCAGCGTCAACGCTGCAACGTGCCCAGAATGCTGGCAGCTCTCAGCTTATTTACCCGCTCTCTTGTATAACCCAAACCTCAGCTCATGCAATAGAATCCTTGTTTATTATACCGTCCCAGAGAATAGGTTTCCCAAATGATAAATGACCTCAGCTGATCTCGTTTCGAGATTAGCCAGAGGGCGTAGTGTGGGTTTACAATTCACATCTCATATCGAGTCGATTCACAATCAGATCAGACGCAGCTAACCAATCACAGTGCGCCATTGTGACGCGACGACAACCACATCGTGTTGCGATTAGAACGTGCGAAGTACGTGTTTACATTTCACTTCTCACTATTGAGTCGATTCGAACTGAGACGCAGCGAACCAATCACAGTGCGCCATTGTGACGCGACGACAACCACATCGTGTTGCAACGTGCGAAGTACGTGTTTACATTTCACTTCTCACTATTGAGTCGATTCGAACTGAGACGCAGCGAACCAATCACATTGCGATGTGGATGTCGTTGGTTCACACGTCGCGAATCGACAAGACAGTAAAAAGTGAATCGAAAACCCGCACTTCGCTCTCATTTAGCGTGTTTCGCCAAATACTGTCGTGATATGGAAGTTAGGATATGTTAAGTGTCTTCGATGGCTTTTATTACCCAATTAAGTTACATAATATGTTTACATGTTTAATTTAGGATAACATCACAACGTATTGCGTGTATATTATAAAAGGAGGAGAGAAAATTAAAGTTTGACAAGCAGAAAGTGGCTTTATCAATTTATGCACATAAATATTAGTGTTGATAAAGTTAAAATAAGAACAATTAAGGGCTGAGGAAGAAACAGATAAGAGTGATTCGACATCACTTTCAAACAAGCTCTGTATACATTTATCGTTTCTGTCTTTTAAAAGGGTTAATTTAACTTGTAATAAATAGCATTTTGTCTATGCTTATACGCAATAGGATATTACGCAGAGAAAATTTAGAAAAAAATCGGGGATTTTAAAATCTAGTAATCCGTACAAACTTAATACAACTGAACCTTTTGCGACGATGCAGCACGTTGCAGCTCCGTCGTGCTCCGTTGTATTGTATGTGCGTCGAAACTTCATAAAATTTTGTATGTGCGTCGAAACTTCATAAAATTTCTACGTTCTTCTGCGTCGATCCGTCGACGTATGTCAACGTGACGTAGGACGTCACGCAATGGGAACATGCACTTATGTCTGATTGCGCCAATATTTCATTAAAACAAAAACAAATGAATTTAATATGCAAAATGCGCCTCCAATGTTTGTTATATAAACGTTTTATTTGCAAATTACTGTAAATACAACTGTTGAACACACACGGTTGTTTGAACAATGATACCTCATTTATGGAATAAATAAATGTCAATGAAAACTTTTTATTGACTTTAATTATGATGTGTCTTCTGTTCGATATTTTTAATACTTTTTTCCATCCAAAGGCTGACACAAATTGCATTTTGTGATAAGTCCGCCTTTGTGCATCCCAACTAATATTATAAATGCGAAAGTAATTTGTTTGTCTACTTGATACCTCTTCACGCGCTATCTACTCAACCAATCTTCGTGAAATTTCGCAAAATATACGACGCAATCTGCATACGACATAATCTGTTCTCAGAAATGTAGTCTCCTGATCAATTGAATTTTAGTGCTATACAATAGATGGCGCTGAGTGTATTTTGAAACGCGAAATCTGTTTCCAGGGATTTATTGACTCCGGATCCGACTAAGCGCCCGTCCTCATTGCTCAGTCGGGCTCCGTTGCGATGACGCAGTACGTTGCTAGGTTGTTTTCTATAGGTTTTGATAATGACGTGCGTCGACATATCTACATGAAAACTTCACATAATTTTTGCATTGTTTCCTTGGGCAATTGAAGCGGTCGAAGCCGTAACTTTCCTCCTTCAAAGTACAGTCGACCCTCTATTTACCGTACTCCGACTCCCATGTGACGGTATTGCCGATGTTGTTTAAGTGGGTCGTGCAGTTGTGTGTACAATACGTGTGAGGACCGCAAGCAGATTGCACAAAGCCACTTTAACGAACTGGATGCAGTTTCACATGTTTTGTAGTGACTGACTGATTCTTGATGCTCGTCGATTGAGTTTCTTTTGTACTTCGAAAACCCAGAAAACCAGTGATAATAAGAATAGAAGGTGGAAGGATGCCTTATTCTTATCGCATAAGCAATGATGCCAAATTCTATAGAAAATGTTATCACATTTGAAACAACTTTTAGTGTCAACGGACATGGGTACCCCACTTTTGTCTATTAAAAATAGCTAAATATCAAAATTACGCGACTTATTAACTAGTTCGTTTATTATTTCATGTAACCCTAGTAGTTTCCTATCCTATGCATCGAAATCCCTACAAAAGTTGGGTATCAGATATATAAGATTGGGTTAAAATTGGTCGTTTCCGATTCGCCCGGTTTTAGCCCAAGTTTAATTAAGTCCATTCTTATGACATAACCCATCGTCATTGTTTTCATGTACTTGTCACATTGATGACTTTGGTATCAGTGTTTTATGTCGCTTAAAAGTTTTGCATACATAGGCTGCGGTGACTGTATTTTTAGACGATCTGCTTTTGCGTGCTCATAGTATATATATAGTATCAAAAATATATCTAGCAATACCCGTACGTGCTACATATCTACGCATCGTCTGCACCATACTTAAAGCCCGGACTTTTTCCCATCTAATTTGTGTTTCCTTTGTTTACCGACCTATGAATGGGACAGGTAGGGTCGGCCGTTTGATTCTTTACAAAGACGGTAATTCCATCGGTCGGATGTATTTTCGCCGAATTTTCATGTTTTGCTTTTATTTAATTTCGCCACAATAATATAGTTTTTTAGAATCTCGAGATAGAACTACCATATTAAGTAGAAAGATTAGAGTTATTCCAGTCTGATATACAAAACTGATGCTAATTATTATAATTACTTCTGTCCGGTTTCGAATAGCAACCACCTGGAAAGACGTATCCACCAATCAGGTGGTCAATTGACTCGAACAGAGTTGCAAGGAAACGCTACATGCAGGCCACTTTCACCCGGTCATCGTATGGAATTCTATGGGGGAGGCGTTAGTCCAGCAGTGGACTCCAGCGGCTTAAATGGTGATACTGATGGGTTTAGTGGAATATTTTGCAAGCAGGATAATCGTGCTTACTTCATTAGAATTGCAAGTGAACCTGTCTCGATAAAAATGCCGATATTTTTTGCCGATTCCTTTACAAGTTTCACTTCGTATGTTGGTGCTACATCAATGAATAAACTTGCGTTATTTGATGTTGTAAACATAGACTTTTGTCAATATTTCCCAGTACCAATAATAAATCAATATTAATAAATTAGTTAGACTTTCGCAGTCTCAAATGATTACCGAGAAGCAACGCTAAGAGAAACTACAAAACCATTCAACAATATATTTTTTAAATTTGTTTGAAATATTTTATTTTTTCCACGAAATCGAGACTATTAAGTAGTCTAGTAGACAGTTTGAAAAAAATATTACTTCCCTCATCGAGCTCATTATTTCATATTGCTTCAATAAATATATATATATATTCGTACATATAACTTTGATATATTATTATGTTCTTGAATAAATTACGTTTAATATCTAGCTCAGATCACCGCTCAACCTTGAAGTCTGACCAAAGTCGACATTAGCAAGCATTAAATTATAATTTTACCTAATAAATCCTTAGTTTGCGTGTCTCGAAAGTTGAGTAGGCAAAATGGGTGTAAAGAAATTCTACAATCGGTTCTCACATTTCTACATTCAACAGCCAAATATTTATTGAAAATGAAGCAAATTTGACGTGAAACTGAACAGAAGATTTTTTAAAAAGTGGGTCATATAAAATGTTTAATTTTAACATTGTTAGCCAAAATACCGTTGAAATTGAAATGCTGTTTGTGTGTCACAATTTATGAATATTCCATTCTATTCTATTACTTGATTTAATTTTTCTCTATGTAAAGGTATTTTAAATTAGACTGTTTGTTTATTTAAGCATTTGTCAATAAAATATAGAGGCGCCCTGGCAATTCACATAATTTATATTTTTTTTATATTATATAATTATTCCGCGGCTCCGTCTGTAAAAGTACCTATCTAGTGTCTTTTCATACAAACTTTCATCCCCCATAGGAGACCAGAGGGCGCTGATTGTAAAAAAGTAGCTTATATTTTACCACAGATTTTATATATTGATAGCAGATTTCATTAATCATTTCAACGGTTTAGATATGACAGCGTAACAGATAGATAGATATACTCCGTTTACAAAATCAGTATATAAGTAATGTATTATTGAATTGAAAAGAGCTCTTTACTATTTGTTGAAATAAGCGTTAGATCGACTCAACTATTTTACTATAAACATAGAAGATGACCTAAAAATCTTGAATAGCCACAACTTTTACGTAAGTACGTTTAAAAACAAAGCCGCAGGGAACAATGGTTACCTGCTGAGTGCAGGAGGACAAATGGTTTTATATTACCCACAGATGTCCCTTTTGTTTCCTTTTTTGTGATATCGTCTAACAAGATGCCGACATTTCGCAAATTTTGTGGTTTATTAACTAAACATCCGTGTAGTTTTCAGATTTTTTTGCTACTTAACATTTGTGCCATTGGAATCGCCACCTGTTTGTTCTATTTTGTGCTTATCCATTAGTTGTAATGTACTTTAAGAATAACATATAGCTAGAGAATAGCTAAATAAAAAGCTGTTTTACTAGCTATTTGTGCCTGTGATAATGGCGGTTAAGTAACTCTCACAATGGTCGGTCATTGGATAGGTGACCAAAAATGTGTTGACCTCCTCCGTGTTTAACCGTTAGTCCCGGTTATACCTATATTTGCTATTGTTAAAACCTGACAATTCGCATTGGGTTCGCGCGATGTGTCAAGGCGTCTCCTTCCTTATGTAAGCTTATGTGGGGATGTTTATGTAGCTATTGATGATAATAATGATGATTTAAGTAAATGTTTGTCAATCTAACTTTCAGTGTATCTTATAAGTATTTATATACTTACAATCTATCAAGTATAAGTATTTATATACTTGATAGATTGAATGGCAAGGCAAAAAGCGAAAGTGATCGATGCCAGTCTCTTCATAAATCTATATACGAGTATTATTATGATGATGGTATGTCTGACTGATTTCGACCATAGCAACCACTCCTAGCCGTTAAACTATCGCTCATGCAAGGAGCACATGACTAATCTTTGTATCCTCTTCATAATCGTATTCCTCATGGCTGAGGGTCGTGGTCATTACGTGGAATTTAACACACACAACAACTTTCTTGGCATTAGTAATGGAGTGGTTTGCCATTGCCTTCTCCATTTCAAACACAAGTTAATAATCAACAAGTTAATAATCGACCGAATCTTTATATACTTTCATGCTAAATTATACTATGAATGACTCTGTAGTTCCTTTAATGTTCCTTTAAATCCCAAGTTTAATTGAATTCCGACGCTAATCAAGGCAGGATCATATGCGCACAATTAAATAAATAAATAAATAAATATATTAGGACAAATCACACAGATTGAGCTAGCCCCAAAGTAAGTTCGAGACTTGTGTTATGGGATACTAACTCAACGATACTATATTTTATAACAAATACATATATAGATAAACATCCAAGACCCGGGCCAATCAGAAAAAGATCATTTTCCATCATGACCCGACCGGGGATCGAACCCGGGACCTCTCGGTTCAGTGGCAAGAATCTTACCACTGCGCCACCGAGGTCGTCAACAATTAAATTAGATATAAGAACTATTGTACCATATTCAAGGAATAAGGTTCTGATTCTGATTATAAATAGGCACGTCTGTCTGTCTTTGTCACGTCAAAGCGCTGAAATCAAGTTTGGAAAAGATATGGTAAACGTGTAAAAATACCTGAAGGCAAACATAGGCTAACCCAGGTGAATCTTCGGTCAGTCGCTAGTAGTATTATATAATTATAATATAATTATATGGTAGGCAAGTTTTTCTTCTTTTTTCAGCAAGAAAATCCTTTCAATGGATTGATCCAACTGGAAGAAGAAAATTAAAACATTGAGCACTAAATGGAACACTATTCGATAGATAGATCTTTTGTTCTCAATAAATTTCGTGCCAGAACATTTTCTTTTGTGCCAGAAAGAGATGGAGTGTTCAAATTATTTGCCGATGTCGGAGCAAAATGGCTGCTCTAGTTAAAATAGAGTCTGTTTTTTTAATAATCTGCATGTTAATTTCGTATGTGTGACATAGTGTTAAAATGTGAACAAAAAATCTTTAGCAATATTTTAAAATGCATAAAACATATTCTAAATCACCTTAATTCGGAAAATTACGAACACAAAATATTTATAACGTTACTTAGGCTTAATAACGAAAAAATAAATTTGAGTGTCGTCTACGCTGGTACGGCCACGTCTTGCGTAGTCAATTAACGTAGGGAACAAATATCTGGCTATGCCGGTCCCGCCTGGCCCGGGCCGAAGGGGCAAATCCAAGAAGTTCTGGTTTCATGTCGTCAAGGATATCTGACCACTAGGGAAGTGGAGATGAAAAAGTTGGAAAGCGGACTCTGAGCTCCGATGATCAACGGCTGTGGAAGAAACTGGGAAAACGCCAAGACGAGAGAGACAGGGGATTAGTAACAATAGAACTGGACGTAGAATTACAGACTGTAGAATTACGGACTGTAGAATTTTTGAAAACTATAACCAATTGAAATTAAGACTGTTTTTTTGTCTAGTATTTTGTTCTTTTACGCAAAAAATATTGAACAAGTTTTCACAAAACGATACCTTTCTACCGCCGGTTGTATTTTTCCGTGATTTTTCCTCGAAACGAAGAATCGTTTTTATTCCAGTGATTTTTATACACTTCGGTAAAATTTAATGGTCCAAATATTGACTTGGCCGTGTTCCAGTTCGAGCGAGAAGAGTGCTAGTTTTCAATTAATTGTTGGATTAGACAGAGATGACGAATCAATTCAATTAAATTTCAAGAAAAAAAAATTGACAAAGAAATTTTCGAAATAGCTAATCTAGCATTTTGGCTGTTTTGAAACATACCCTGGACAAAGACACTGACAAAATCGATAGTAATTATAACCCCGTTCAAACATAGACTATAATTCAAAATATATATATATATTTATTTAAAAAAAAAGTGCGATACTAATGAAACGCTACACGCTGCGTTCAAACGGTCGTGAAATTCCCCCAGGCACTGTAAATAAATAAGTAAGTATAAATCGGATAAAGACTATCCATAGTGCTTCACCATCGGTAACTATCTTGGGCAATGCGCTTTGGTTGAATAACACTAAGTATGCAATTAATAGTAGGTACATTAGTAGCCAAGGGCTGTAAGACATCGATTGGAGTCCGAGATATTTAGAGCACAGCGCAGCGCGGGCGCCTATAGTTCGAGGGTGCAATTGATGCTTACACCCGAGCTAACTACTCTGCTTTTATATTAAAAAAAACCAAAACAAACAATATTCAAAGTAAAAGTTTTCTATTCCCGCCTTTTTTCATTAAAAAGAACCAAGTAAAGAACTTCCTAATTTATTTTTTCAAGAGCGATATTGAACTTCGCCGTTCGATACCTATTTAAAATTGATGACAATTATATGTATACGAAGACAAGGCTGAATAGCGATGCCGAGGTGGCTTCGCTATTCAGCCTTTGGTCATTGGGCTGAATGCTGATGTCTATTGCCAGTATTATGCCAGTATAGTTGTACGCGAACTTGATGAAAGAGTCTAGTTTTTTTTTTAAATTAGTTACGGCCCTAGGGCTTTTCTAACTACATTAATTAGCGCTCTAGGCTATTAATACCCTAAAGCGCTAATTGGTCCCTTACAAGCCCCATTTGGGGGTAATAAGGACCTTCTTACCGAATATGAGAGATTTAAAATAAGAAGTATTACAGATAATATTATAATTCCTATTTTATTTACTGCACAAAAATTAAATTTATATAAGTACAATCACAAGCATTATTTAACCGTAAACCTTCGGTACACACAGCTACAATGCTATATTACTAGTATTTGTATGTCTGAAACGATAGTGCCGCCACACTCGAAACAACATATTTTTCCATGCCATGAATAGTACGTTTGTATCAAAAGAAATAACAAACAATATATAGAAAACAATGAAATACTCTCAGACAAAGTTGCGAAACTTACCAAAGCTGATCATACGACTTTCGTCTTAGTTTTAACTTCGCAGAGATAAAACCAACTAACAGGCAATTTAAGTTTTTCTTGCAATTCTAGAGGTGGGCGTTGTGTAGCTAGAATATTAGAAATTCGGTATTAGGCCCAGCTGTAGTATCCAATACTGTTTTTTTCATTATTTTAAGGCCATATGTAAAAAAAATTAAAGCGATGTGGAGGCGGGGCCTAGTCCGGCAATTTCCGCACGATGGGAGCGCATATTACCCAAATATCACGCATTACGTGCGTTATCATTATCACTTGTCAGGCGTAATAAGACATTTTTTTATGTAGACACTTGCAAACTGGTAACTTAAATGAAATTTTTATAAATTTTATAAGTTATAAAGTTATAATTCATATAAGTTATAAAGCGAAAAATGTATTTATCTATATTTTTGTTTTGTTTATAACAAATTGTATTTGGCACAGAATACACTGGACTTCAAGAGTAATATGAGCTACTTTTATTTACCAAGAAATCGCGGGCGATTGACTCGACTAGACACTAAATATAAAGTTGAAATATTGATCAAAACTATTACAAGACGCTTAGACTGCAAAAGCACATTATATAAAATGCAATCATATATAAAAAAATAACAAAGTATCGTGTTAATACGGTTATGAATAGATAAATCTATTGCAAACAATCAAATCGATATTTGATGCGAATCTTCATTACAGGTGCAGCTGTTGTTAGATGCAACAATGCTATCCAAATATTGGCAATGTTTAGAAACTTTTTATTGCACGGCCCGGAAAAATGAAATAAAGGAAAATCAGTAAACTTTTTACAAACATTAACTTAAAAAAACCGGATATTTAATATCAATACCACAAAACACTTTACGGTATTGCAGAAACGCGTGCCCATCCCTAGAGTTGCAGAAGTATGAGGCTGATGTGGCGGTATTGTGCTAGATGTCGATTCCAGGAGTATAGAATGCGCTGCTTTCCAATTTTACAGGGGTTCACCTTTTACCATAAGCATCCAATCGTCTTTCTAACCAAGATATTTGGTTAAACGAATCATATGGAGGAGACTAACGTCGATTCCGACGTATATTTATTCAAATAAAGTTTATTGAATAAAAGAAAATTTATAAAAGTACAATAGGCGGAATCAGCACCAGCATTATAATGTATTGATGAATAGAACGTTCCTTTTCCCATTTCACAATATTCATAAATATAAACTAGACCCGAACCTGTACAAAAATTTTCATTTCGCCTCACTCTTGCCACAAAAACGTTTCTCTGATCGTAAAAGCGAAAAAACTCAATCGAAACTTAATCTGCAGCGCATCGCGCCGCAGACATATGCATTATATGCACATATGCAAGTGCAATACCGGCGAAAATGAAAAGTAAACTGCGCCGTCTTCCCCCCGTCTCATTATCACCGCCTAATCTGGCGTCCTAGGTGCGCCATGAAAGGCGGCTCGACGCTATGCGACGCCTTGCCAGGGCATAGTCAGCGTTTTTTGACTTTCGTTACTGTAAGATAATAACAACATAATATATATAGGGAGAATATGTTAAAGTAGTGCGCTATACATTACAGCCTTTATGAGTGTTTACGGCGACAGTATAGTGAGCGGCCGCACAATTGTGTTGCGTCGATGAAGAGCGTTGTTGCTCCATCGTTTTACTTAGGTTTGACAATGACATACATCGACGCACTCCAATAGTGCTACTTCGCTACGAGACCTCGCTTCTTACGCTTCTTACGCTTACGAGAATTGAATCGCGTCGCGTCGTCGTATATTGTTTAAATTTTCGCTTACTTAGGACACCGGGTAATCTGGTAAACGTGTGTTCACACCTAAGATCCAGACGATGGAAATGAAATAGCTATTCGGAAATTAGACCGTCACAAGCACTTTTCTTGACAATATGCAGAATCTAATTTATGTAAATGTGAAAGTTTGCTGAGCGCATTTGGTATTATAAAAAAATCACTACTTTTTACATTGGCATTGGGTATGATTCCAAGTGAATATTTTTTTATGCTACCAAGAAGGCAGACAGACTCGTTGCCCACCAGATGGTAAGTGGTCACCGCAGCCTGTGGGAAACATGGAAACACCAGACGTGTCACACTCGCGGCCGACTTTTTGACGTGGGATCTTTTGCTACCATACCCTGTAATTGCGCTACATCTCTCACCCTTCAAACCTGAACACAACAATGCAAGTTGCTGTTTGTCAGATATAGATGAGAGTGAGGTATCCATGCAGACGACCTTTGCTCCAAGGTCTACCTCTAGTAGATACCAAATAGCGATAGGCCTTAGATTATGAGAAGAATCTCGCCTTTTAGGATTTCTGTTTAGACCATAAAATATTAGTCCTTTTAGGGTATAGGGTCGATCGTCTGGATCATCCACTGGTGGATATGAAGTGGTCCTATTCTAAGGCGGAACCACACGCCTGAGTATCGTGTAGGTGCAATTGAAAAGGTCGCATATTTGCATAGGACGGCGTGTAGAAGGAATATTCGATGGTAACGCCGGCGGCTGAAGGACTGCCCCATGTGAAGAGCGCGTGTCCATTGGAGGCCTATGATCTTGACGCACACTGGTCGTTGGTATGTAGGTTGAGCTTATACGTTTTTGCTTTATTCTTGACATTATCAAATTTCGTCAATTTTCGACATAGACGAAAATGCTTTTGACATTTTTAAAATTACCTCGACATTTTTCTGCATTGACAAAATATAATGCTTGCCGACATTTATCTGCTTACGAATGGACATTACTATAATCGCTTTACAAAATTACAAGTTGAATTTTGTTAAATTTTGAGTAAAGTTTAAAAATATTACATAATAATTTTAGTACAGGTACTTTCTGAATTAGAAAGACCACTATAGCAATATAAAAATAACGATACCAAAAAACATCTGGAAAACAAATCAACGACAATTTTTCTGACGCGAAACAGTTATTTTATGTCTTTGCGTTGAAGTAAAAAGCATGCAAACACGAACTTATACATTTATCTGTCCGACTTTTATTGATTTTGAAGCGGTGGTGGCCAAGACCGTTCGCCTGTGATCGAAAGGTCCTAGGTTCGAATCCTACTCGTGTCACATGAGTTTGTATACCAATCTGACTCATGTCATGGTAGTATTCATCGAGCGTCTCTTGCTTCCAGTGAAGGAAGCAAGAGACGGAAAACATCGCGAGGAAACCTGCACATTGGTGGACAGTTTAGTGTGTATCGACTACTTGCCACTAGATGGCGGTAGGTAGTCGTAAAAAGTTATATCAGATGCCTGACACCAGTGTTAGCAATAAAACACTCGCTATGGATGAATGAATTGATTTCTCGTGTCGTGGCACAATGTGACCGCACCAACATTGCAATATCGGCCTGCGGGCTTCATGCGGCACCAATAACGCGGTATCTTCCTTCCCAGAATCACGACATCTCGAACACTGTTATATGCTAAAACTATAGTTTATCACGCTGCGTCTGGGCCATTCAAAATCACCCCGGGCGCTCGTGAGATATCTGAGCGATTTCCCTTGGTTATCAACTTCAACTTTAGGGGCAGCGTTCACGTTGCTTCACAATATAATATCTCCTTATGCTGGTCTAGAAGCGAAAGAAAAACAGAATATTCCAGTTATTTTTTATCGCGCGCCATTATAAAAGTCAACATCGTCTTTAGTTTCGACCTTGAGAGCCATTCCACATTGCTCAGTCGTGCTTCGTAGCTACGTTATGCTCCGTTGTTTTGACAGTGACGTGCGTTGACGTAAGTCTAAACTTCATACAATATCTATGTTGTTCTGCGTTTATCCGTCGACGGAGGTCAACGTGACGGAGTAATGGGGCATGGCTCTTATTCTCAAGACTAGTGGCAAAACTAGTAACATCTAAGCTTACGTGAAAATATTTTTATAAAAATCTGAATGGAAATTTTGAAATAGGTATGTAATATGGACGATTGTTTGAGTGTCTTCTAATTAAAATAAGACAATGTGAAGGCCGAGAAAATAATTTATATAAATCTCAGTATAAATGATTCCTTCCTCAAGAAAATTTATCGTAATAACAGCGCGGGAACAACGTTCGAAACGCTCTGAGAACCACCAAACATAACATTTGAAAAAGTACAATATTTTATACGAAATACATCGTCGCTACGTATGGGCGACCTACTCGTATGATAGCAACCAGAAATGGGTTGGTTATGACGTTTGATAGATGTCCTGTTATGTTTAAAGAGAAATCAAACACATTGAAGTCAATTCTATCACTTAGTCTCCATATTAATAATATGCGAACATAACAAATGCGAACGACTGCCGCTTTCACGGGTAAACCGCTGGATCGATTTTGATGTAATTTAGTATACATGTAGTTAAAGACACACACATATTAAACAAACTCCTCGTTTGTCTGTCTGTTCACGGTAAACTCAAAAACTACTGCACGGATTTTCATGAGGTTTTCACTAATAGATAAGTGATTACTGAGGAAGGTTGAGGTGTATAATTTATTATGTTCTTACCCGAGCGAAGCCGGGACGATCTGCTACTATCACCAACGATTTATTTGCTACTTGTTAGCGTTCCACTCCAAATTGTGCTCGAAATAAGTTGATTGTCAAATCCTCATTGACCACAATCCCTCTCGTCTTTATTACTTGACCTATAAAGCTGATTTTCCAATGGCGTAATTATAATACTTAGACGTGACTTGACTGTTCAAGTTGCATCTGTGCCGAGCAATTGACACCTCTAGGGGGACCCATGAGGTTATGGTAAAGGCCAACTTAATTGTGCTGTCAGTGAAATAAATTTTCACCTTTATGTCTTGTGTGTTAGAGTTTAGTGGAACTTGAGGTAGTGTTGTGATAGTGTGGTCGGTATTTGCTTGCAATCGACTTTGACAATATAAACTGGGCTCTTGATACATTGTCAACTATTCAGCACGTAGCGAGTGCATTTAACCCAGTTAACGGAATGTCCATGGGAAAATTACAATGTTTTCCTTTCTTGCTTGAAAAACAAGAACCGCGCCACAAAAAAATAGCCTCTATATATTAATACTATATGATGCCCAGGGCTTCGCTCCCGTGGGAATTTTGAGATAATGATAACCTTTCTGATGATGAAAGAATTTTTGAAATCGGTTCAGTAATTTCGGAGATTGCCCGCCTTAAACATACAAACCCACTAAGTCACAAACACAAACGCTTATAGAAATACATTATTTTGTAAATATTTCAACTATCTCGGTTCACGAGATGCAGCCCGGGGACAGATAGACAAGATGTACAAGGGAGTTTTGGTAATAGGGTCCTGTTTAACCTTTTGGCTACGGAACCCTCAAAATTAATATGACCTTCGTAGCGTAGTGGTCACCACACCCGTCCGCACATCAGTTCCTGGGTTCGATTCCCTAGCGTGGGCAAATATTTGTACCTTGTGATCACAGATCTTTGTTTGCGGTTCTGGGTGTGTGGTTCTTGTTTCTATGCTTGCGTCTATTGAGTGCGGGCTGTTGAGTGTTGTTAATTTATCGTACTAATATTATAAATACGAAACTTTGTGAGTATGTATGTGTGTGTTTGTTACTCTTTCACGTAAAATTTACTATACGGATTGTTATTAAATTCGGTACACGGGTATAATATAACCTGGAATAACACATGGGGTACCTTTTATCCCAAAATTCCCATGGGAGCGAAGCCGAGAGGTGCAGCTAGTTTATTTATAAATTATAGATTTGAATTTAGAATGTGCTTTATGTTTATTCGCTAACGTCAAACAAGTTTTTCGCCTAATGTGCGGAATCGAGTGCGGTTAGGGCATATTTGAATCGATGTCAAATAATTCCGAGTAAATTCGAATCCCCGGTATATTTCAACCGCACTGGGAGGGACAGGGGGGAGGGGCTGGGGGCATATTTCAATTAATATTGTTTACCGTATTTAAAACAGTTAATGTGTTCAGTCGTGATTATTTTAAAATATGTCCTAATAGTATATGTAGACATTCAACTAATATTATAAACTAACTGTTGCTTCGCCCGCGTTAACTACGGAAAAAGTTATTTTTCCAGTATGAAAGGTACCCAATGTCCTTCTCCATACTTCAAAATACATTTATGAAATTTTTCAAGAAGATTGGTTGAGTAGATGCTATAGTTTGTGAGCATATATGTGTGTGTGTGTGTGTGTAAGTTTGTTACTTTTTCACGCAAAATCTACTGGAGGGATTTTTATGAAATTTGGTACACGTGTAAAATATAACCTGGAATAACACATAGGGACTTTTTATCGAGAAATTCCCACGGGAGCGAAGCCCCGGGGCCGAAGCTTACGTTCGTAAAATTGCGAAACACGTCAAGGTCGGTCATAAAATGCCACATCTAACTGAATGTAATAACCAATATAATATGTTATATATTTATATGTTAAGTAATGTCATCGCGTTAACCTTATTATGGAATATACTGCTATCGATATTAAGGTTACAAGCAGTGTTGCTCTCGGTTACACCAGCGCGAATTTTGGTTTATTTATTGAAGTATAAAACAGATAGTGTTAATAATTTTTTACGACGACCTTCTGAGTACCCAAAAATCCAATACGATTTTTTTTTGTAGAGAAACTTTTTGTGAAAAATATTAAAAATATTAAACTTG
The DNA here is from genome assembly GCF_027563975.2 of Plodia interpunctella. NCBI lineage: Eukaryota > Metazoa > Arthropoda > Insecta > Lepidoptera > Pyralidae > Plodia > Plodia interpunctella. Next base: position 10,937,587 of record NC_071294.1, read on the forward strand.
TTTATAGATATGAGTCAGATTGGTATACAAATTCATATGGCACGAGTAGATTACGAACCTGAGGCCTTTCGACCGACAGGCGGGCGTCTTAACCATTACACCAGCACCGCTTCAACAGCGAAGTAGAAACAAGTGAGAAATATAAAATACCCCTCTTGGAAACGAACAAAAATCACCCACTCGTATGCTAATCGCGCACCCAAACCCATTCGCGCAGATCCTGCGAAAAATCTAAACATCAATGTTTCCCATAAAGCCCGGGTGTTTTAATTCATCGGTTATTGCTCGTATTTCCCCTATTATTTCCGAATATTTTCGGCTTTTTCCGTCGGTTATACCACTTCGGACGCTCGTAAAAAGCGGGATGATCTCGGCCCCATCGATGCTTCGTCCGATATGAGAGATAGCTCAGCCTTTTTGACGGCCCTTTGTTTTACAAGCGACAGCGATTATATATATATATATATATTTTTTCTAATATTATTTATTAATGAATTCTATAGCATTGCAGTACTGTAAGCTTACCCTCATCTCTTAACGCGATCTACTTTACGACCTACTGAACTGCATCGCAAATACATACCATCGATTTGATTTTTAATATGAATACGATTCATTTTAATTTACAAATATAAATTTATTTATTTTTCTTTAGAATCACATAGGTACTATTATAAGTAGTTTGTACGGAATTAATTTTTGCAATTTCAGCGAGTTTCGGAGTTTTTAGGAGCTATTCGATTTGATCTAGGCCTAGCGAGAAGAAAAATGCCAAAAATATAAACAATAAAAAAAAAATATAATTTGAAAAAGATTGTTACGTAGAATTTTTACTTTACTGTACAATGATACGTCATGATTTAAATTGTGTTTATAACGTATTACATGAGGACTAAATTTATTAACAACCTAATCAGACTTGAGCAGCGGTTTTACGTTTGTCACAGTTACAGAAAATAGACAGCTTAATGAAATAATATATTTTTATTTTTAAAAATTTTACCACTTGTAACTTGTACCACACGAGATGGATAAGCTCAGCAATATTTCAAATTTTTAAAGTCTAGCCTTGATGGCTTGATGGCCGCGTGAGACGTTGATTGAATATCATATATTTTGGAATTCAATCAGAGGACAGTTTTTTTTTCTATATACTATACTATATATTCTTCTTATATACTATACTATATAGAAGTTAAACATACACCATTCATTATGCCAAAACCATTAAAGGCTTAATATTAAAGATTCTATAAGAAATCAAAATTTAATAATATCGTTTATCATCAAAGTTATTGAGGTTTGCGTTTATCCGAAAATATTAATGAATTTAAATACGTAATTTGAAACTTCAATTATTCCAATTCATAGTTTATCGTGCAGTTCAGCGTAGTAGTCAGGTGGCACACTCTAGGTATTATAGATTTAAGAAAAAAAATGTGTTTCGATTTTTTATGTTTTGACCTATGCACATATTATCAGTAATAGGTACTGATAGCCCCATGTTATCTATTGGCATAATAAAAAAAAAGGTGTATACAGGAAGCTAAAGAAATGTATAGATTATTGTTAATGTTTATAATGACCATTTTCGCTTGCAACGCTATGTCGGTTTATGTCACACACTATCACCAAACTCGCACAGATGTCGACACGAACGAATACTGCGTAATTTGCATAAGTGTTTTAATTTACCGCAAGGAAAATCTAGCAATGTACGTTGAACCCGCCAAAGTTTGGCAAACAGTTTATAGAGCGCACAAGCGCCGCCATGACATTTTTATTAATTTCTTTTATTGTTAGAGAAAACTATAAAAAATATAAACCTACCTACCTACTGTTGCTACACCAGATAAAGTTTTTTTTTTTTAATTATTATAGTTTTCCATCATAGTTACAATGAACATACAACTTTGATAGGCGCCAATAAATAAATAAATAAATATATTAGGACGAATCACACAGATTGAGCTGGCCCCAAAGTAAGTTCTAGACTTGTGTTATGGGATACTAACACAACGATACTATATTTAATAACAAATACATATATAGATAAACATCCAAGACCCGGGCCTATCAGAAAAAGATCATTTTCCATCATGACCCGACCGGGGATCGAACCCGGGACCTCTCGGTTCAGTGGCAAGAACTTTACCACTGCGCCACCGAGGTCGTCGCAATAATAATATTTTAGTAAATTATGGCAACTGTAACAAATCTTATATGCAAATAATTTCCTGAACCAAACACGTTTCTGAACATTTCAATTCGTTCACATCCGAAAACAAGATACTCAGTAACTTCCCAAATCCAGTTAGAACCGGATTTTTAAATTCCACACTGTGAGTGATGCATAATTAATGCTTTTAAACTTATATTTCAAAGGGAGTGTTTGAAAACCAAATTGAATTGGCAAAACAGTGATTGGGAAATCACATGACCCATTTTAAATTAGCGTTTGTTTTGTGAATACGAATATGGGATAATTTTAACGGAGTTTTGCTTTATTGTCAAGTGAGTTAGATCAGTGGAATTTTTAAGGTTTTATAGGGTTCTCACCATAATGTTGAAGACCTCACGACCTATTATTTACTGTAAATTGATAAATACCGTTGAGGGTATGGGTTGGCGTGGCAATCACGTATAACCACAAAGTAGATGGTGTTACTACCTCTATAAAATTTTATAATAAAGTTTATTTACTAATCACCAACTAGATAATTTCACTAAAATGATAAAATAAAGTTTATTTTTGTCTTAACAACATTAGTAATTAGTACGAACTTTTAAAATGCGCACATAATGATGAAGAATTTTATCACTATGTCTTCAGTGGTTTCCAAGATATTTTTGAACATACAGATACAAAGGTATTTGACAAGTAAATATACATAATATACATACATACACGAAACAGAGGATTTATTTGTTGTGGTTTCCTAATTTAAAACTATTGTTATTATATTATATACGTAGGATGTATCGTACACGTGTACACTCCACAATTTTTATCATAAAGTGTTTTCTGACTTTTATTTACATTTAGACCTGTTTGCATAGTCCTTAATTTCATGGGTGAGACCTGGTGGCCCGTAATACAGGTTCTTCGGATACCTAGCACGGGCACCAGTTCTCCACAATCTCCTTGTTAATTGTATTGTGCTTGTACATATAAATTATGTTATATTTAAGTTGTTTTTGTGGAGAAAAATAAAGATATATATTATTATATTTATTATTACATACATAAATATATTAGGACAAATCACATGGATTGAGCTAGCCCCAAAGTAAGTTCGAGACTTGTGTTATGGGATACTAACTCAACGATACTATATTTTATAACAAATACACATATAGATAAACATCCAAGACCCGGGCCAATAAGAAAAAGATCATTTTCCAACATGACCCGACCGGGGATCGAACCCGGGACCTCTCGGTTCAGAGATAAGCACTTTACCACTGCGCCACCGAGGTCATCAAATACAACATATTTTCACGCCTGTTAGCGGTAGCCAGAGATTAGGAATATCCACTTGCCACGATCCTCAGAAATCTCACTCGCTTCCTTACCGTTCTAATCATACATACATTCTGTGGTGGTGCGTATATCTAGTATAGTTTCTCAAAGTTTCCATTATATGGATGTCCATTCATTCTTCAGCTAATCATCAATGACAGATAACAAACTCATCCGAGGAATATCAGTCACGTGCCGCGCTCGTTGTTTCGGAAAAACTAATTTGTCGAAGATATTAGTGTTGTCGGAATATCGATAGTTTTTTGTTAAATAAACAGCAGCCTATTTTATTATTTAGGGGACTTGGGGTTAATAAGGCATTCTCTGCCAGTCAAACCTTATGACAAAACTAAAAAAGCTATTATACATACTGTTGTTGATAGTATGTATATTGTATATTTTTGATGACAAATCAATTAGATATAATATAGTCTGTCGATAGTATTGAATGTACTAACGAAACTATTGCTGCCGACTATTGCTAGATCAATTGTTATTATTGTTAAAAGATCCTTTTATGACTCTTCAAAGTCATAGTATTCATTCTGAAATTAGGCTATTGACAAAAATTTCGAAATCAGAGCTGATAAGGAGAAATGCCGAAAGAATATAAGGATTTTATCATTAATATCTAGGTTAATATAACTATAACATGAAGACAATCGGTATTGTAAAATTATCGACATTATACAATATCGATTATTGCCTTTTCTATAAAATCGATAAACAACACTATTTTTCGAGTTGCGAAGAAATGTAGACACGGACCGACTTGTATGGGAAGCTAATTTGCCGCGCCGATAGGTAATTCCCCGGGATAAACGAATTATATTCGGTTATTCCCGGTAAATCCAAATCGGGGTTATTGCTATCGGGTCAGTCACGTAGTTTTCGTCAATTCGTGCATAGTTTCCGAAATTCCTTTTGGGTATCAGATAATTTAGTTAGCGCATCTAGTTTAACAATTGTTTTGTTGAATTTAAATATCTGATGAGGAATTGACGCTTATGTTCTATTCTTATATCACTACTGTTTATAATCTTAGCCTAATAACCCTATTTGACCTTAGGTGATTAATATACACTCAATACCAATTAAGTAAGAGAACTAGCAAAATTTTCACAATAATATAGAAGTTAACTACATAAATTTTAATGGAACCTTGAAGGTCGCTGCCATTTTTTTTTTATATTATAATTTATGTAGTTAGGTATGTGTTCAAAGCTCGAGAGTTTAAGCAAATATATTTTCCATGCACGCAATGTATATTCACAAATTTCCAAATGCCAATTAAATTAAAAATTCACGATAATAAATATAGCTAACCATTATTTATGAGACTTTAAAATCTACTCAATAAATATTTATTAATAAATATTTAAATATTTATTGAGTTTATGTACAGCATATTATATGATTGTACAGAAACAATAAAAACTATAAACAAACAATGGCTTCGTTCTAGGACCGAACCAGGTCACGCGGATATTTCAGTTATTTGGACATTCAACTGTATGTTTCCATTTAAGTATGCTTTTATGGTATAAATTGTTAAGGTCTTTAGCCTCTTTTTTAATATTTTCTTTTAATTGTCTGTGGTTTTTATATCCTCACTTGTTACTGGCTTGTCATTAAAAAAAAAAAAAAACAAAAAAATCCCACAGTTTTCTCCAATTTTATTTCTTATTCTGTTTAAAAGATTCGTTTCCATTTATTAACATGGTCCTAGAAGAAGCCGGATAGTAAATTTATAAAGATCAGTAAAATCGTGTAGAATCAAACTCATGTCATTAGCCTCTTTTTTAATATTTTCTTTTAATTGTCTGTGGTTTTATATCCTCACTTGTTAGTTGCTTGTCATTGAAAAAATACAAAAAAAACATACAGTTGAAAAAAGAGGGTAAAGGCCTTAACAAAATTCTATTTTGTTTTGGGAGCAAAAGAAAAAGTAGCATGTGCAAGTTGCTTCTAAAGGTCAATCAAGGGAAAAGACTAATATTCGCGCGAATATTAGTATTTTCCCTTGATTGACCTTTAGAAACAAAATGTGCCAGTTGCTTCTACTTTTACATTTAAGTTGCTTCTACTATATTTATTTTACTTTTTCGCATTGGCTAAAGACCAGTAATATACTTATTATTATTTAATCTTAGTTCCCCTAACAAGCCTTCGAGTTTCCTTAACTCGTGACTCTGTCTAACCTATAGGAGATATTGTATCTGTACGAATATAATACAAGAAGTGTGTGTTCTTCACACACAAAAAATTAACTGGACTTCCGTGAGATTACAGAATATTCGGACAGAAAGAAAGAAAGAAAAAAATTATTTGCCAAAAACATGAGTACTGAATCTCATCTACTTAACAAAAATATATTTAAAATCCAACTGGGATTTACAGCGTTTACAAAAAGATAAACAGAAAATGTCGATAGCACAAAATAATATAACTTTCATACCGTTTTTAACTGTCCCGTTACACACGTCTGCAAACCATAAACTACCTACATCAATGGAGAGGCTATTACCTCGGAAAAAACAGAGAAGGCCCGACCCTACGCCTTAACCCTTCGAATGACGTATTCTGTCCTAAGAGACCCGTAGAAGGTCCGCTTTATTGGCAGTCCCGTGGGAGCGTGAGTGATGTGATTCGGTACCGATGATAATACTCATTATTTAAGTGTAATATTAGTATATTTTTATTAATATTAGTACATTTATATAATAACTAAGTTAAACTACTATTAAAATAAACATATTATTACCCTTCATTAAGTTACATTCCGCAAAATCTACAGGACGTATTGTTATGAAATTTGGTACACGGGTAGAATATAATCTGAAAATTAAATAACACATAGGGTACTTTTTATACCGAAATTCCCACAGGAGCGAAACCCCAGTATGCGGCCCTAGGTCTAGTACAATATATTCAGCAAAGTGTTGTATGCACTTTTCTTGAGTCTTTAGTTTCCTAACAAAAACCAAATGCCCACCCCTACTCTGCTGACAAACAGGAGATTAGTTTAATGTTTTATCCTCGGCTATTCTACACCAGTCATTAACCAAGTAATGTTATGTCCGCTGGTCGCTGAAAGCATGGACATACCAGTTTTAGGGTTGTCCCAACACATTCTTTTTTACTACATTTGAACATTAACTACTAGAGTTTACACGGGAGTATTTACCATTGGCCATTTTATAGGTCAAGATTACACAACTCTGAACTCATGACATAGAAGTGTTAAGAACACTTTTTGAATTTGTTAAAGATCGCTGTATCATGGTTTGCATTCAATTAATCGTTAGATCTATACATACAGACAATCAATAAATCAATTAATTTAAGAACTTTGTTCTTGTCAGTGGAGCACTTTCCATCTTAATCTTAAAAGCCAAGAAGGGCATTCCTAGATGAAATAAAAGAGTAGGCAGAGATCGTGTCGTATAGGGAGGTGAAATCGATGGATGAGGACAGAATTAGATGGAAAGTGCTCCACCGACAAGAACAAAGTTCTTAAATGTTATGTTTGTCCACCTTATACGACACGACAACCTTACATGCAGATACTTCTACGATTTTATATCGATTGAATACTAGAATGATGCGCGATACTTTTAAAATGGCGTGCATCTTTTCGACCAAAAATTTATAACGTCTTTGCACTAGAGATTGTGAATACTAACTAACAAACTTTACTTGAATTATATTCTTATTATGTTATATAGTCTTCGAGTTATATCGTTTATATAATTAAGAGTAAATAAACTTTAATTGAAACATGAATATATAATAGAATATCGTCTTCATTCACTCAACAATATTATTTTACGCCTTTGAAAAGCTTTTTCTAAGAAGCTCCCACGGTTCCAGAAGTTCTATATTTTAAATAACATTTATTTATATATAGCTCTATATTTTAAGTAATATTGTTTTTAATTGGGAATTCCGAAGAAATTTTTCAATCTCAAATACAAAACGGTGCGTATTAAATTGTGTTTATATCATATTTTTGTTATAGTTTTTTATAAAGAGTTTTCCGTAACTAAACACAACTTAAGTGCCTGCCTTTTCTTGTCTAAATAAAATAAATCTTCCCAATTTTGATACTGTTTGATGGGACATGAATCTAGGGACTCATGTTGCACACTACACGCTTAACTAACGATATCTCAATGAACTTCTTTCTGATCTATGGATAACTGATTGGTATACAAACTCGTGTGGCATGAATAGGATTTGAACCTGAGCCTTTCGATCACAGGCGAACGGCCTTAACCACTTGACAGCAACCGCTACAAAAAATAAAGTATAAGCCCGTACCAAAGTAGATTCCTAGGCGTATGTAGGCGAGAGGCGAAAGGTTATTTATGTATATGGAAAAATAAAACGTTCTCCCATTTGACTTCAAAAGATTGTGATCGATTTAGATACTATTTCCTGCATAAAGCTTGACATTATCCCGAAGACGTCTCATAAAATATTTATTTGTAAGTGGCAGTTGAAAATTATTTCGTTATATATATTCTGCGGGTTCAATTCCCGCTCGACTCCAGAAATTTTTCATCTCATTGCATTTATATTCAAAAATAAGTTGAAAAGCATGTATAACAAATCCATTTAAATTATTTCATTCTATTTATACAATTTATTCAATAATATGTAAATTTATTCATTTATTTTCATTACAGGACAATGTGGAGGCTGATCAAATCAATCTGAGTGATTTTGTCCATATATTTATTATTTACTAGATGTTGCCCGGGGCTTGGCTCCCGTGGGATTTTAAGATAAGATAAAGCCTATAGCAATCTTGTATAATGTACCATTCTAATGGTGAAAGATTTTTTGAAATCGGTTCGGTAGTTGCGGAGATACATAGAGATACAAACTCACAAACGCCTCTTTGTAATAATAGTACAGATTTATCTCCGTACATGTGAGTGGTCACTCACTATGTATTAGATTAAGTACATAGGAATCCAAGAACGGCCAGAATCGGACCAGTGCAATTCCATTTTTAAAATTGCGCGGACGCCATTTTGAATTTCTTTAAAGTCCCACTAGCGCCAAACCAGCTGACCGACTCGGGCCGAGCTTGGTATCAGGTGGAAGCGCAGAAGCAGGGCTTTCACAACAGCCGACTTTCAGTGCCGAAATCAAGAAAATATTTTCCTGAAAATTTTGAAAAAAAAAATTCGGCCTGAACACAATCTAATTGTAAAGAGAGACCCAAAATTTTAGCTTAATGTCATTTTCTCGTTTATTATAATTTGTTGGATTATTTTTAGAAAGATAATCTTCCATCTAATTCCTGAAGTTTAATCAAACAAAGTCCTAATGATCGGCCATAAACGTTTACAACTAATCTCAATTTATTGCTGCACCGTAATAAGACATTAGCTTTATGAAGACATTAAGTATTAACAATGGGAATAAACTGAATAATTTGGGTCAACGGGGTAAAAGTGCCGTTTCTACCCTTGCCTAGATACTGCCCAACCCTTTATGATTCATGTAACTATGAATTTGCGTAGTTTGTGTTAAGATATTAAGGTTATTTTAATTTTGAATCTACTTTATACTTGGCTGTATAGCTCCGAAGCTCCATCCATCCGTAAAACAGTTTTATACAACACCTGATCAAAAATAATAAAAAATTCCATGTTCGAACTTGTAAGTGAAAGTACGTAATTGAAGTCGAACAAAAACCGGCCCGAAAAATTGTATATAAATCCCTTGAGAATAATATAGATTAGAACCCGGTCGAAATAAATGTGAACTTCGCTACAGACAGACGTTAATAAACGGCATTCATCTAAAGCAGATCCAAATACAATTCAATTCTTCTTACATCAATATTTAATGATAGTGCATTCTTTTTTAAAGTAGTATTTATAAAGCATACTGGCAGAAAATATGATTCTTTTTTTTTTAAATTGAACTACTGCGAAAGTGAAGATTTTAATGGACCTAGAAATCCTATTTTATTATTATTATTTATTATTATTATAGGCAAGTGTCGTATAAAGCATTATGTATCACTCAAAAGAACGATTAGTGCGATTCAAAACTCGTGCGTTTGCGACCCTCGACTAACGTCTCGGGTTTCGACACACATCCTCGTTGGAGTCTGCAACTTTCATTTCTCGGTGAACAATGACCTATTTTATTACAATCATCCTTTTGACAATCGTCTCTGTTATTGTAGGATTCGAACCTGACGCCAGATCTCTTAACCATTCGACTATAGGCTGAATAAATAGGATAAATAAATTAGCTAATATGTCAGAACTCTCCCAGCCATCCCTTACTACGCATTAACAACGCAAGGTCATGTCACACAAATGTCCTAGGCTGATTACAAGGAAATTACGTATAAATCACCTCCCGGCAACGCTCGTGTGACCTTCTGACTTTGACCTTGGCCGGACTCGATAGATATATATATATACCTATATCTTTCTTTACTTATTATAAAAGGAAGTCAAATTACCCGTTCTTGTGTGAGTCTTAAAATATTCAATTTTTTAATTGAAATTGAAACTGTTTTTAAGTTTGCAATCAAAAAGGTATATAACCCTTCTTGTCCACAGGGTGTTAAATACAATCGGCCCGGGGATTATAAGAAGTGCCTGAATTCTGAAGTTTAACGACGTCATTTTTCGTCACCGACGCTGGTTTATCGACTTATTAAAGAAAAGGGAGGATTATTAAATAAATATCGCAGTTAGCTTCCTTCCTGTGGTAGCACGAGTTTTTGCGAGGTCGTATCAACAATGTAAAATTATATGGAACTAGCTTTAGCCGGCAGTTTCGCGTTCGTAGGAATGAAATTTACAATAATATTTTCTTAGCAAACGTATCTTAGTCACAATCTAGCTTCTGACCACATTCCATCTAACTTAGCCTAGTAGTTATCAAGATTCTTTGATGAGTGAATGGTTTTTGGTCGCTTTTATATAGACAGACTAGCTTTTGCCCGCGGCCTCACCCGCATTTATATCGTGCTTCCGCTCATGGTTTCAGCAACGTATCGCATTAAAACCTGTGAAAACCACATCAAAATTCCCTCCAGTAGATTTTGCGCAATTGCAACAAATAATTATTTTTAGCCCACTCACAGTTCTATTATATGTAAAGATAATTGTATTAAGATTTCTGCTGCAAACAAACAAGATTGCGACCAGATTATCACCAGATACTTTTATGTTCCAAGGAGCAAAGCTTAAACATTAACCTTCACAAACCAGAACGCGAACAAAATATGTTACAATATTGTTACTGCTAATAACCTTATTCAGTTAGTATAAGGAAAACCTTACACACCTGATGCCTTAAGTAAATTTGCAGAAATATATATGGCCGCTATGAGTGGATCAACGGAAGAGCGGCTGTTACATCATCATCACTCTTCTGGGGTGATGGCTTTCGAGAATATGGGTTGAGAAAATGTTTTATAGCTATGATACTGAAAATAAGATGTGTATACTTTGTAGGGGCCGCTGTTCTATGGCTATGGTTCAAAGGCTTTTTCGACCAGGTCATTAATGCTTTGTTAAATGACCGATTCAATGGCTATAAATGTTAGTATAAAACAAAAATAGTATTTCCAATTGTGCGTTGAATTTGTAATTGAGAATGATTGTCCAGTATTAATATTTACTGGCCACCGATAAAAAAGAAAGACATTGTCTTATTCTTGATTTAAATATTTTTTCACACAAAGAAACATAGAAATATTCCCGCCGATTGATTTTAATATGAAAGTTTATAAATTTGTTATTTTTGTGGTAAAATCCAAAAAGGCAATATAATTTCATTGAATTACTGCTACGTCTTCGTTTTATTTTTTTGCTGACCAAAGATTTTGGCCAATGATTATGAGCGATAACTGTCAATAATTAAAATTATAATGAAACACCAACTACGCGCAAAAGTTCGCGCTTTCTATGGAGAAATTACTGATGGCGGTAATCTATCTTTTTTCAGTTACTAATACAGATTTCGGAGGGGCATGAAAACATGTATTGACATTTTAAATACCTATGGAAATTATGTTGTCAGTCCTAACCTAAAATGAATGACTATTATATATTTCTCATAGTTAATCCAACATCCTACACACTGTATAGTAGGCGAAAGTAATCTTGCAGAAAAGCCTTGTTTGGAGATGACATACCTTCATGTTGGGCTATGAATAGCTCTTCTAACAAGCGATTGTAACAAATGTTTTTTTTTTCCTTTTTCTCTGTGTAATTTCATTGTGCTCTAAAGAGTTTAAAAATAAAAGCGCGAAGATAATCGGACGATACTATATAAATAGGAACCAAGTAGGCAGCTGGCCAGTGCTAAAACATTTTTTTTTATCTAAAATTTAAAAATAATTTCCGTGTGGTCTGTGGGCCGACTTCTTAAAATTCTATGAACAATTTATTTATTGATCAATAATAATATTAACAAACAAAGTAGGTACCTAATTGACTGTACGATTAACGAATCTAATTTTTTATAGTACTTACTCGTAGTGGTGATAAAATCAGGTTTATCTGTATAGGTACCAATAATGAAATAAAATTCTTCTCGAGTTCGTTTCACACTCGAGCAATGATTTTTTTCATCCCAAAATTTCAATTTAGTTTAAATTAGCGGCCTGTCCGATAAAAACATAATAAATTAAACCTTCCTGAGTAATCACACGTTTTTGAGTTTGTCCCGAACAGACAGACGCGGTAGAGGATTTTGTTTTAAGGATAAATCCAAAAATAGAATTTTCTTTTCACAAACGCTCGTTCCCCGGCCCCACCGCCAGGTGTTCAACAAAGACGCCCGTTTCGCTCCTATGTTACTAATTTCGCAAATGTGAAATTGCATTCTCCGTCTTGAATCTCATTGAGTTCTTAGAATACTAACTACTCATTTAAGTAGTTCCGGATAAAAAGTTTAAATGTATGTATTTTTGCCAATTCTGGTAGCATATAATTGGGGTCTGGTTCCTTCCTCCATATCCTCCCATTAATGTCGTATACGATGCTCAGTGATAAAAATCTTTTTTTGCCTGTCTGCAACAATAACATTGCCAAAGAGCGCTGACGTCAGGCAAGTCGTAAAATCACAGATGAATCTTCATAATTTAATAGTTTAAAAACCAGGTTTCGCGGCGGCGTCACGGCCTAAAAATGATCACTGGAATTACACTAGAGTGTAAACGAATACGGGTCACAAAATTCTACTTACAATGATTTAAGACAATCATTTCTATGAATTAATTATATTTAGGTTATCTGGCTAAGTCAAAACTTCTAGAGGAGCTAAGTCTCGGGTCAAAGTTATCTTGAACAATTAAATTAAAATTGAACAACTAAATCACATAACTAAATTAATTAACTGAAATCCGATATCTAACAGATACCCTTCAAAAGTAACCCTTCATCAAACATAACGAACGAATTTTCAAACAGTACATTAATAAATCCCTTTCGGACAATTCCTAACAAATTAAGCTTTTAATTCGAAATTGTCTGTCTACCTGTGCAATCAAAACGCGTTAATTTACTTATGTAAGTCGTCCCTTTTTTGTTTGAAAGTTAATATTGCCAAACATTACAAAGACAGATTTTTGTTTTCAAAAAGGATTAATTGAAATATATTTTGTACAAAATACTAGCTCTTGTATTATCTAGCTCTATATTCGCTCTTGTTGTACTTGTAGACTCTCGCGGTGTTACTCGCGTCATTCGTTGTAATATTTTTTTCAAAATACTTACGTTTTTAATTGTATACACAATAACGCCATCAACTTTATAAAGCGCCATTGCCTTGTTGACTAAATCCTACGGGAATCTCGTATTTTCGGGATAAAAAGTATCCTAACTGTTAGTCCAAGGTATCAGATATCTCAATACCAAATATCATAAAAAATGGCCAAGCCATTTGAGTGTGAAAAAGTAACAAACATAATCATAAACTTTCACCTTTATAATATTAGCGGGATTAATCAAAAATATATTGATCAGTAACGTAATACTATTGCTATCTCAGACATTAATTTAACTAAAGAATGCGAGGTGAAACACACAGTATCATACATTGAATAGAATTTTATCTGTCACTTTGACATTATAAATAAAATGTCCAATGTGTCATTGTCCTGATTGCGACATTCCGATTACTTTCTTCTATTGTGGTTGATATTGAAATCGTGATTATGAAATGGTTACCATTACTCTCTGTTTTATCAAGTTGGCTACAATTTGATGAAGTTTCCGTTCGATTTGAGGATTTTTATCCATCTGATCATCTGATCTTCGTTTTATCCAATCGGTTATTGCTAACACTGGTGTCAGATTTTATTCAAGTCGCCTTAAGGCATCTGGCATGACTTTGATTACTATAATATAGTGGCAAGAAAACAAGTGTACAGGTTTCCTCACCTTTTCTTCACCTTGAAGCAAATGGTGATTTAACTACATTAGTCACATTGATATACTAACTCAAGTGGCACGAGTAGACTTCGAACCTTGGACATTACGATTACAGGCGGGCTTAACCACTGGACCACGACTTCTTCCGATCGGAATAATAATAAGGGCTTTTTTCATCACTTTCAAGTAAATGTGTGGAAAATATCATATTGTAAGATAAATTAACTGTTAGATAAATCTGCTTGTACTGATCAGCCAGTAAGCCTTATCCAAAAATTGTTAAATAAATAAGAAAATTAAAAATTAATAACGAAAAAAAAAATCCAATCTTTTCGCTAATATGTATTACATATAGGCTAATATGATAAACCTAAGTGCCTGTACTTTATCAGTAAGTTTATCATTTAGTAAGTATATCAGCTACTTTACCAGTAATTGATGAAACATTACTCTAAGAAATGAAATCGCGCAGTCAATTTTGACGTTAACTATAACGTGCGCAGAAAAACGCAAAGTGCGGCATTTTGTATAAACGTCAGCGGCACGGCGGCGCACCGGTTAAAAACAACGTAAAATTTGATGGTGTAACTCAACCTTAGTATTAAATCTAGCCACAATCCGCTTAGCCAGGTAGCGTCCGTGGCGCTATGCCCAGTCATTAAACACTAAATTCCTAGAGTGTGGGGTGTCCATCATTCTAGTTCGTACGGGGACACACAAAAATCATAAGCCCAGTTTTTCTGTCAAATAATATTGGTCTAATTATTTTTTTTTGGTATGATAGTCTAAATAGTGCTAAATATATTTACTAAGTAAACAATTTCGCTTGATATCCATGTGGATTTTAATTCACTGTGTATGAAGACAGAGTGTAGTTATAATCTTAAATTGAGCCTGCATTACATCATTATAATGTTATAATGTATGTACATTCTCTTATAAATTGTGAAGACAAACGTATTTAGGGTTCCGTAGCCAAATGGCAAAAACGGAGCCCTTGTGGATTCGTCATGTCTGTCTGTTTGTCTGTTTGTTTGTATATCACAGCCGCTTTTTTCCGAAACTATAAGAACTATACTGTTTAAACTTGGTAAGTAGATGTAGCTATTCTTTGAACCGCATTAAGATTTTACACAAAAAAAAAAACAATAAATTTTAAAATTAGGGTGCAAGTTATAATCTAACAATTATGACCAACCGTTATGTATATTATATAGTTGCATAAGTATATAGATACTAGTTTATAGTTTTCTCGTGTTAAGTTATATTAGATACAATGATGATTGTACTTTTTATGAAATTAAATAGTAAAAACTTCAAATATGAACAATAAATATGCCCCCGTTGAACATGTTGTAAACACACGTTGCAACTTTCCGAAACCAATTAAAAGTTTCGGATCGTTATGTAAATATAACACCTCAAATAATTAGGTTTGTACTGTTTAGTGTTGTATTATAATGTGACATGCATTTCAACTATATTATCGATGCCTCTGAAAATGTTGTCTGTTTTCTTTAAGAACGATTATAATGTCTTTTCGTATAAGAAAGGTGAAATAAAGCTTTAAATAGGTATTTTCAACGTAAATATAGCTAAAATGTTAAAAATTAACCAGTTTAATCGTTCGAAAATATATAATAATTAGTTTAGCAAATAATAATGACATAGAAGTCTTATCAGTCATTGTGTATTAGAAATATCGTGACATAGAGTAATTTTATTTATATAAGTGAATTTATGAAACAATTTTTTTTATATATTTTGTTTCAATTCAGAACTATCGAGTCGATCCTAAGGTCTAATAATTTATTGCTAC
Organism: Plodia interpunctella; assembly: GCF_027563975.2. Lineage (NCBI taxonomy): Eukaryota > Metazoa > Arthropoda > Insecta > Lepidoptera > Pyralidae > Plodia > Plodia interpunctella. Next base: position 10,953,353 of record NC_071294.1, read on the forward strand.
TATAAATTATTTACGTCAATTTAGCTATTTTTTGTTCAGTCGTATTCCTGAATGCTTTGGCTTTCTTGGTAATTAATTGTAGTGTTTATCCATTGGCTGCCCCATTTCACACACTAAATGATAAATTATCAACCAAAGTGCAAGTTTCCTCACGATATTTTACAACACCGGAAGCATATAAACTATGAGTCAGATTGGTATACAAACTCATGAGTGTTGTCGTTATTTGAGTTGTCTGCCGCATGCGACATGGGTCGGATTCGAACCTGGGATCTTTTGGTTCACAGGCGAGCGTCTTAACCGCTAGACCATTACCGTTTCAATGAAATCGACTCTTCGAAAATGAATCTTGATCTCTCAAATAAGTGAAAAATATCCTACCATTTTATTAACTGATAGTCACCCTACACAAGACTGTCGCTGGCTTTACAGACCCTTTGAGTAGACCGCACGAATGCACCAAATACCTAGCCCTCTATCCACAGACTCCTTATAACGCTTTCATCCCATAGCTTTAAGTAATAAACTTGTAGTGCGTGAATTTTTGTAATTATTAACTTAAGTGACTTCTGACATGTCAAAGTATACATACTTTGACATGTCAGCTTACTGGCCAGCATAATGCCAGATTATCAGTGCGGCTAATCTGGTAAAAACCACACTTGTGGAGAAATATGGTTAAATGGTAAAAAAATATAGCAGTGCCTTTGTATTTTGTCAAAGCAATGGCTATTTTTTTAAAGTCGATTTTTAATTTTACACATCACGTCTACGGGGTAGACAAGGCCGAGAGTTACGAGACTCGACGACGAGCTGTACAGCTTAGTGGTAGGTAGATAGATAGGTGCCAGTGAAAAGAACCTCTAGTTTAAACCCCTTTCCCTTGATCAGCTTTTATAATCTTCACGGAAATAATAATAAAGCAACTCCTGTCGTTTTTTATTCTCAGCCCAGCAAAGGTTTAGGAATATGTTATGTAATTAGTTACAAAGCTCTTACTAGCTCGTTGTTCTAGAAGTTTCTAACAAGTACTGTTCAATTCCCGCTCAACGTGTATCGGATGCCAAGTCACAGATCTTACAACCGGTCGTCCTAGGTGAGCGATAGAACGCTGCATGAAGCGAAGCGACGTTGGGCGTGTTTAAAACCTATCTAGGTTTATGTAAACGATTTCATTGCTTTGTTGAGTTATGTGTGTAACATCAACGCGGAGAGTTGTTTCTCCGTCGTTCTCAATTTACATCGGTTTGATATTCAAGTAAGAATACGTTGAAGCACTTCAGCTAAACCATATAATACTGCGTTGATCCATTGTTCCAATAGATAGGTATGTATTTACTTTATGATTTATACTATATGAATAACTAACGATTTTGACTGATATGATTTGAAAAATATATAATTAATAAAAGTTTACAGCGATACCTTGGTATAACTCACTGATTAATTTAATTATCTTCATTAAAAAAAAACCAAATAAACCAAATATAGTTACATATCTCTCATTATCTCAGTTGAAAGAAAGAAGGGAGCAGTGAGTGAGGCTTTGGTATTAGTATATATTACTGATGCATCGCACCGCGTCGCGCTGCTTTGCCGCTTTATCGTTCACCTAGGACGTATTGTTACAAAAACGTAAGTACTCTCGCCTGCAACTATTGCCAACAGATGTTCCTGAGAATTCTGACAAGAAACCACGATATAATTTTTGGTGTAGGCTGGCTGGCAAAACATTTTTGGCTTCAATATAGTTTTTGTCTATTTCAGACTAAATGTTGCCCGGGACTTCGCTCCCATGGGAATTTTGAGATAAAATATAGCCTATTGCAGTCTAGGATAATGAACCTCACTAATAGTGAAAGAATTTTTGAAATCGCTCAAACATACAAACTCACAAACTCACCTACGCTTACCTCTTTATAAAAAAATAATAGTATAGATAAGCGCATCTAAGCGTTACTCCGGTTACTTCCTCAGCCATTAAACATGGAAGCTCAAAGTCCACTAATATGTTTTAGATAAATATACTTATCAACTTCTTATAAATGGTTTAAACGTCTGCAAAAAATAGGGAAAGGGTCATAACAAAAGTAAATGTATCTATATCTATATGACGACCTCGGTGGCGCAGTGGTAAAGTGCTTGCCTCTGAACCGAGAGGTCCCGGGTTCGATCCCCGGTCGGGTCATGGTGGAAAATGATGTTTTTCTGATTGGCCCGGGTCTTGGATGTTTATCTATATATGTATTCGTTATAAAATATAGTATCGTTGAGTTAGTATCCCATAACACAAGTCTCGAAATTACTTTGGGGCTAGCTCAATCTGTGTGATTTGTCCTAATATATTTATTTATTTATATCTCTGCAGTAAATATCATCGAGACTGGTCCAATAGCTTTTTTTGTAATTTCCCCTTTAGATATAATATAGGTATATATTATTTTTATTATTATAGATGTATAAATTAATATAGGTAAGTAAACTAGTAAGTGCAATCAAAAATATTGTCCGTTTATTTTATTGCAGTTGAAAAATCTTTTATTTCACTAAACAGCCATTACGTAATGACATGTAATTTGTATCTAAACCCGATTTTAATGCAATCAGGATGCAGTTGCGTGCAGTTAAGTGCTGATTCAAGCGTGTGTGATACTCTAAAAGCCTTTTTACAGGTATGCCTTCATTATAGATGGTTACCTCATACCGACACAGAAAAACTTTTTGTAAACCCCGACGATAGAAGGAGTGGAGTTATAAGTTTAACGTGTCTGTGTATCTGTATGTCTGTCTGGCATCGTAGCAACCAGATTGCTGAACCGATTTTGATATAGTTTTTTTTTTCATTTGAATGAAAATTCAATCGAGTGTTCTTAGCCATGTTTGGAAAAATTGTATTCAGCTGTTTGGAAATCGTCAGCTCTTTTTTGGTAAACGACAAGATCGAAGCAGATTCCGATTTGGGGATTTCATATCATTTTTAATTTTATTTTATACTAGCTGCGCCTCCGGGCATCGCTCTCGTGGGAATTTTGGGATAACAATACCTCATGTGTTATTCCAGGTTATATTCTACCCGTGTACCAAATTTCATAACAACCGGTCCAGTAGATTTTTTGTGAATGAGTGACAAACATACACACAACACCCTCACAATCTTTCGCATTTATAGTATTAGTAGATACTTAGAAAGTTTAAATAATGAATTTAAATCGAGAGGCATTTTGTTCCTGGAGCAACCAAAGGAAGTACTGAGAACAAAGCATTTCTCTCAGGATGCAGTCAGTACTCCATACCTGCAGTGCGCAGCTTTTAACAGTTAGAGAATGATATTTCTTAAGTATTGTACCCCTACTAATTATATTCGTGCTTATATAGAATTTGATTAGGTAACTGATTCAATACATATATTTTTTTTTGCATTTACATTAACGTTAATTTTAAGATAAGTTCACGCTACTTGTTTTAATTCTCAAGTTTAACGTTATTAAGCACAAATATTTTGTGGATTATAATTTAGCACTGCATTTCATTTGCCTAGATGGAATTTTATGTAGTTTCCAGTGGAAAAGCAAAAGGCCTGTCTTGTAATCTGTTATACGTTTTAATCGCGATTGCTTTGAAACGAGATATTAATGTACGTATGATAATAAGTTATGAGTGGAGGCACAAAAACGCGGGCGCAGCCGCGTGCAAAAGCTAGTATTACATGAAAAAGATAACTTTATTTTTCACTGCATCTTGATTACTCGTAAAATTTCAATAGTATGTAAGTAGGAGCTAAGTTTTCTCAGCATGTCTCACGTCTTAATATCCAATTCCAGCAACACAGGCCGTTTGCAGTGAATTTTATTGTCTCAAGTAGAATTTGCACTAAATATTTTGTATGTCAATAAAATACTTAAACGTCACGTGAACTGTAAATCTGCCGGAAAAGCTTTTGAATGTGTAAAATAATTTGTCAAAAACGATAATATTACACCGATTTAAAGTTGTAATAGATTTTTTTCAAGGCAAAGGCAAACCACTCCACTAATAGTGCCGAGAAATTGTTCTGTGTGTCTCTTTCCACGTAATGAGCACGACCCTCAGCAATGAGGAAATATGACTACGTAGAAGAGAGATTTTTTCAGTGACTTTACCTATAATTAATGGAGTACTTTACCTATCAGTAAAGGAACTACATGGCAAAAAATATCATAAAGTTGGCTTGATGATTGTCAATAAACGTACGTGTATAAAGTAAATTAATGATGCCAAACACCTTGCGAAATGGAGAAGAAAATCTACAAATGCAGTCCCTGGGTTCCAACGCTCTGTAGTTGAGGAAGAAACTGGGAATACCTACGCTCAAATGAGACAATATGTATGTATTAGGTAAGATATATTGGCAAATGCAGCCGGGTGCAACGCATTAGTTCACAGTACCTACTGCAATGTGAAGTGAGCCAGTACGTGCTGTTCAACCACAAACCGATGCTTGTATAACATTTAGTTATTTGCAACTCATCATCCTCTGTGGGCCATATTAACCCTGACTCGAAAGTAGGGGTGATATAATTGTGATTGGTGGGTCACAAATGTTGTATCTGTTCGTTTTTTATCGATATATATATATGTGTAATTGTAGCAACAAATAAATGAATTGATCTGTCTACCTAAATCACATTATTTTGATCACGGTAAAGCGATGGATGGGACTGGCACTAAAACAGCGCGTAAAAATATAAATAAATAAATATTAGGACAAATCAAACAGATTGAGCTAGCCCCAAAGTAAGTTCGAGACTTGTGTTATGGGATACTAACTCAACGATACCATATTTTATAACAAATACATATATATCGGGGACCGGGGATCGAACCCGGGACCTCTCGGTTCATGGGCAAGCAATTCGCCACTGCGCCACCGAGGTCGTCAATACACGTCAATATATACACGCCTATATCCAGCAGCGGTTTGATGTAGACTAAAAATTTTGATGAAGAATGATAAAATCAAGTGAAGTATATATGACCACAGATACAGAGATAACTACGCGTATGGTCCAATCGGTTAAAAAATTTATTCACAATGAGAAGTGGAGACAATAAAGTAGAAAAGTGAATATTGGGTTAAGAAATTAAACGGCTGGCGGAAGGGACCGTCAAAGTTCGAAAATAAGAGAGAGTGAGAGTGTGAGTCTCTTCTAAATTATTCTTCTAAATATATATACTATGACATATATAAATATATATACTATGCTATAATAATAGCATAGTATGTATGGCACCGAAAATTTACAACAAAATTCCAAATCAATATAAAAGCTTAAATTTAAATCTATTTAAAAAGCACCTCAAGTCTTTATTAACTGATAAATGTTATTATACTATAAATTATTTCTTTAATGATAGACTCGGATAGAATTTAGGGCTAGTATAAGTACATTATAATTCTTTTTTTGTTGTGGATTTGTAGTGGATAGCATGCTCCTCTTTATTTATTTATATTTGCATACCTATATTCGGTAAAACGTGTAGGTCTAATTTATTTTGAATATTTGTACTCATGTTTTTGGCAAATAAATGTTTTCTTTCTTTCTTTCTTTCTTTCTTTCTTTCTTTCTTTCTTTCTTTCTTTCTTTCTTTCTTTCTTTCTTTCTTTCTTTCTTTCTTTCTTTCTTTCTTTCTAAATGTTTCAATACAACAAATTAAAAGATTTTTTTCCGATGTATATGTACATAATGTGGAAGGTTTAAACGGTTCAATTGTAAATATGAAAATGGACAAGTGAAACAAATTTTGTGTCAGCTACATACCTTCGTGGTTAATAAATAATTCATTGTATACACAATTCTAACAGTTTCATGGTAATATAAGATTTATCAGCATCCCCAAAGGGCATCTGGCTCTAGATTCATGGAATCGCTTAGACTAACCCTTTTTACATATTCTGAGCTATATTTATTCACTAGCTGCGCTGCTGGGCTTCGCTCCTGTAGGAATTTCGGGACAAAAAGTACCATATGTCCGACTACATACTTCAAACTACATGTATGCAAAATTTCATGAAAATTAGTTGAGTAGATAAAGAGTGAAGAGGTAACAAACAAACTTACTTTCGCATTTATATTGTTAGTTAGATTTTATATATCAGACTTACATGTGTCTTAATAGAATAATCTATACGATAAATGTCACAAGCTAACTTCCGAAATCACATCAGAATAAATGACATTCACAGTTATATTATATAAATCTATGGTATCAGTCTATACATGCTTTCTTTCAACATGGGTTGTGTTATTCCGCATTCGTCCGATAACGTTTTATACTTTACAATGTTTATTTCCGCACTCATCCGATCCAGGCTCATCATACGACAATAATTTTTAAATTTCTTAAAGTGCACCATTCAACTCTGAAGTTAATTTTAACCTGTGCATAAAACGAAAAGGACGCCATCTTGTCTAAGCGTCGTTTAGGTTAATGTCAAAGTTGACTTTTGCGACTCACTGTTACTCAATCGATTGTATATACGATACTTTTTTGATGACATGTAAAATAAATAAATATATTAGTACAAATCACACAGATTGAGCTAGCCCCAAAGTAAGTTCGAGACTTGTGTTATGGGATACTAACTCAACATAAACATCCAAGACCCGGGCCAATTAGAAAAAGGTCATTTTCCATCATGAACCGACCGGGGATCGAACTCGGGACCTCTCGGTTCAGAGGCAAGCACTCCACCACTGCGCCACCGAGGTCATCATGTGCTTCAGATCAGTAAGGAATAACAGACAGATAGATTTTTATTTATTAAGTATTATTTGAAGTATGAACATTCTATCATTAATTTAGTTGCATGATATGCACGTATAAATTATAATATCAATGATACCTGAAGGACATCTTCAAACATTCCTTATATAGGTGCTGATAGCAATCAGGGCGAGGACTTGCCTTTAACATTTAATGCATTGCTAATGTGCTTTGGTTACACTAGTGTCAACTCACCTTAAATACAAAATTATTGAATTTGAACTTTGACTGTAAAATTTTAAGGTTTAATTTTTAATGTCGTCGTATTCGGCTGAACATATGTGGTAAATGTTGAAACACTATATAAATGTAGAATTTGTCGAAATCAAATGGTCTTATTTATGTAATGTATTTGCATAGCCTAAGGGTAATACTGATACAATATTCACGGCGCAGGCGCATGTAGACATCGAATGTATTAATAACAAATATAATGCCGTTTTAAATTTAATGAATCAACCATATCCAAAATTACTCCAAGAACTTGCCAGAATATCCTTGTTCATTCTTATAGATTCGTCTGTGTTTCACCGACCGCCTGCCTGACGTCAACCCTTTTTGGGAATGCTGTTGTTGACTATTCATTGTCTAGGTATTTTATTCCATAGCAGTAAACACATTCATAACTACCCGAGGCGTTAGTGCGGGATTTTTTTTTTACATCTTTTAAATACATAGTAAGAAATGTTTCGAACACTAACCAACAACTATGCTAACAGCAATTTAAGATATACTCGTATTACACAAATTTTCACGGTATGCTCTATTGAGCATTGAATACAATAACTCCCAAGAGAAATAATCGTAAAAGAAGAACGAAAAACGTATACATGATAAGCCAAATGTTATGGAATATTTAAATATTTTGTTAATTCTTTTGCAGTTTAATCATTCGAACCCAGTCTCAAAATTTGTGCTTTATTAAAAAATATATCCCACTAATATTGTAAATACGAAAGTTTGTGAGGATATACGTAGTGTATAACACATATGTAAAGGTCTGAGTGCGTGTCGACCCCTGCGTCAGTTCATTATACGAAGTGTTACTCAGACGTCGTTAGATGCGACTAGTGCGTCCCACTCGACTTTGTGTCTCATAAGCAAACATTACAGTCGTCATGTTCCAGAGGTTGCCAAACTTTTGCCAATCTTTGCCTTTTATGCGCATAACAAGACTTTACACAAAAACTCGTTTTTGTGGAACTGACTGGAAGATGTCTCTTCGTTGCATAAAGTCGCCGATGTCAATTAATTTTCTAGTTTATTGTTCGTACTTTTTGTTGTGTTTTGTTTTGTGCAATAACTCTGCAAAAAACGTTTAATCGAGGAGGAGAATTTAAGAAGAGACACATAAGTGTACTTCTACTTTTTGGTAGACTTCGACAACAAATGGTTATGTTATAATGTTTTTTAGATTACCATGACCGCCATCAAATATAATCGCTCTTTTCTGTTACATTTAGCTTTGTAGGTTTTAATAGAACATTTTTATAACTAAAACAATGCAATTTTGATTGGGCGAGTTAATATTTTAATTAAGTGAAGTTGAGTTATATAATTTTATTTGTATATTTTGTCTGGAAATTAACTTTGCCACTTACGTGCCCTGAGTGGACCGCGCTCCGCTGCGCGCTAGTTTGGAAACCACTGCTCTAAGTTGATGCCAGTATGAAAACTGTTAGTAATTGGCTCGGTGTCTAAGTGCTTTTTTAGAATTCGTTCATTCAATGAACTGTTTGCTTTTCTGTGCGTTAGTAGTTAATGATTGACACAGCCGAAACAGCCTAAAGCTGAAATTTTGTATGTAGGTTTCGTAATAAGTAACTTACATACCAAAGGAAGTTTCAAGTCGTACCTATTTCCTTATGGCTAAGGGTCGTAGTCATCATGTGGAATGAAACACACACAGCACACACACTAATGGAGTGGTTTGCCATTGCCTTCTCCGTAGATAAAAGAAAAATATATTATTTTTTATCTATGGTCTTCTCCATTTTACACACTTAATATACAACCAGTGTGCAGGTTTCCTCACGATATTTTCTTTCACCAGAAACAGATGGTAAAACTACTGACACGAGTCAGATCGATATACAAATCTTCACGACCATTTTACAAAAAGAAAAAAATACTCTGCAAAAAAGCAACAAAAGCAGAGTGCTTTTTTCTTTTTTAACCACCGACGCAAGAGGGGAGTTATAAGTTTAACGTGTCTCTCTGTATATCTGTCTGTGGCGTCGTAGCTCCCAAACGGATGAACCGATTTTCGTTTATTTTTTTTTTGAGTCATTGACAATTTTATCCCGAGTGTTCTTAGCCATGTTTCATGAAAATCGTTTCAGCCATTCAAAAGTTGTAGCGAAAAGAATATTGAAAGTTGGGGTTTTTTAAATTTGTCTAACAAATAAACTCGTTGTAACAACAACTAGTACAAAATATCATAATCGGATGCGATCGACACACAAAGAAGCAGAATGCTGATATATTATTCTTTCAAAAGCAAATAATTCCTCTTAAGTATGTTTTCATAATGTTAAAAGTTCAAAAGAACCCTTTAATTCCAATTTCCTTTGATACGGTGTTTACCAGCGTTTTCAAGAAAACTCCATACAAAAAGAACACGATGCAGTAACAGAGTAATGGAGAATTAAGAGAGCACAATTAACAACGAGCCGTAAAAAGTTACCGTACCCATACCACTTGAGTGTTAGTTACGGTATAAGAAAACAATTTTTCCGTAAACACTTAATACTAATTATTATAATTTTAGTAGGCATGGCGTATGTCCTTGAAATGAAATTTAGTTTCATGATTTTTTTAAATTTTATTATGCCAAGAAAAATATACTATCGTATTTTATCCATATAAAATACCTTAATTAATTAATTGACATTATATGCACAACTTTTATGAGTAAAGGATTATTCAACCGTGTTGGTTTCCATAAAAAACTTATATAAAAATTACAAATACTTATTTGGCTTCCGACATATATTTTCTGGTCAGACTTAGTATTGAAAGTTCAATGTTCTTATTTCATTGCACACTTCTTTTTTATTCCATATACTAAGCATATTGCGAAAAGTTGCACATATTCGTACACTTCCTTTATGTCTGTCACCAAAAAGTCGCCAGAGTTTGAGATATATCATAACTATGAGGTACACAAGATAAAAGAGTATGTCTTCGTTAAAATATCAGTGGGCTGAAAAATTGCACATATTCGTACACAACCTATATGTCTGTCACCAAAAAGTCGCCGGAGTTTAAGACAATTTCATAACTATGAGGTACACAAGATAAAAGAGTGCGTCTTCGTTAAAATACCAGTGGGCTGCCGCAAGCATCTGTTTCCGGTATTACTGCGTTTTAATTTCAAGCTTTTTTACAACCTGAAGGGGTGACCGGGGATTTTTAATTGCTGTGTTTGTTATTTAATTTTCTTTATGTTCGCGTTACGTGAAAATGAGACGAGAAGCGTTTAAAATGAAATTTTCTTTTGTTATTATTTGTCGGAAACTAATATATAGTTTCCGACAAATAATAACAAAAGAATTTTAAGTTAATCTGTAAGTGATGACATAATTCCGTAGTGTTGTATGGTGTGAAACATACTCAACAAACGAATCGGCCAAGTCGATCTATTTATTTAAAACCTAAAAGATTTTAAATATTGATATGATATGGACTTAAGTAATAACTTAAGTAGGGACTAAATAAATTAATCGTCTTGGTATTACATGGATCTCACAACTTTTTACGGTAGAAAAACTGAGCTGCGAGGCTTTGGATTTTTGATGGCATATATTTAATCTGTAAGTGACACTGTACATTTTTTGTCTTTTACTACATCGCATAGATACAATAAGATTAATAAATAAATAAATATATTAGGACAAATCACACAGAATGAGCTAACCCCAAAGTAAGTTCGAGACTTGTGTTATTGGATACTAACTCAACGATACTATATTTTTATAACAAATACATATATAGATAAACATCCAAGACCGAAAATCAGAAAAAGATCATTTTCCATCATGATCCGACCGGGATTCGAACCCGGGACCTCTCATTTCAGAGGCAAGCACTTTACCACTGCGCCACCGAGGTCGTAAAAAATGTCATTTTTGACATAAGCTTACATTACATTACATAAGTTAATAAAAAAGATAGCGAATGAGATTATAACCATAGACAGAAACAATTTCTATATCAACTAAATAACCTGTTTTTTTGTCTATTTTGTTGAGGTATGACTATAACGAAATACGGTATAATTTTAATTGAACAAAAATAATAATACTAAAACTAATAACTGTTTATTCTTTTTGATCTTTTGCGTTAACTCCTTCCAATTTGCTTCGTCACTTGCCATTTCATTATTAATTTTACATTTATTTATTATAAAAATAACATTTCTGCTCTATTAGAAAAACAATTACTAAAAATACGTGTATTTCTAAGGTGAGAGCTTTACTCACGTTACACGCCTCGTATATTCGTCTTTTTTAATGAGTAGCTGTTAAAACAATGTTTTAGTCTACCAATTTTCATGACCACACCGCGGAAAATAGGCGGCCATTAAGAGGCTTAAGGACTTTTTTTTCTCCTCTTTCTCTCTTACCCCCCCTCCCCCCTCCCCCATTTTTCCTCCCCTCCACTGTTGGTAATTAAACGACAATTACCGGAATCTGAAAGAGAAAGTTTGTACTCCGATTTCGGAACGATTTGTTTTTCTTTTTTTTTGTTTGGAATTTAGTTGTAGGTTTTTATATTATCGATGTCGTATGGTCGAAAGTTATGCTAAAAACTTCTCATAAAAATTTAGCTTAATTATTATACTATTTAATAAATTATTATATTTTCTATTTGATTATATTTTCTATTTTGATATTATTATAATAAAAATACTAAATTGTCAGTTTAATCCGACCCGCATTTCTGTATTTCCTCGTCTAGCAATTTCCCAAAAGGCTGTCTGGAAGAAATTGCTTACAGCGATAAGGCCGCCTTTTGCACAATGTATCTATACCATAATGTCAAGCTATGTGTGATTATACATTTAGTACTTATGTATACTATGTAATTAATTTGTGCAATAAAGAATTTTTGTATTGTACTGTATTAATTACCCAACGTTTTTATAATTGTTATTGTTTAAATAATTGATTCGATTTATTAACTCAATCAAATCATTTAGGCATAAAAAAGAAAAAAATATTCCGATAGCCAGTAATTATTTTTTGTAATGTATTTTAAAACATTTTCATGTCCACAAATAGCTTTTTAACAAAACAAAAATATTAGTCGCATTCCTTATGAATCCAACAAAAAATATGTCTGTAATACATTTCATCCACCCACAACTCAAGGCTAAGAAAAAAAAATTAAGAAAAATCCTTTCGCAGAAGTGATTTTACCTGTTGAGTTAATCTGTGCACTTTAGCCCTAATAACTCATTTAACCGCACAATAAATTGCTGGCATGCTTTATGTTAGTTACAACAGTCATTGATAAAGCAATGTTTACAATTAATATTACTTATTTTCTTTTAACTTGGTTTAGCTACGCCTGCGGCAATGAGCCGTGTCACTCTTCACTTTACACAAATATTCACATTAACCTATTGCTTCGTTTTAACGTGAAAAAAGAACAAACAAACACATTTTCCCTTCAAAAATATAAATAATATCACACAGATTGAGCCAGCTCAATCTTTGGCTAGCCCCAAAGTAAGTTCCAAACTTGTGTTGTGGGATACTAACTCAACGATACTATATTTTATAACAAATACAAGATAAACATCCAAGACCCGGGCCAATCAGAAAAAGATCATTTTCCATCATGACCCTGATGATCATGACATAACCTGACCGGGGATCGAACCCGGGACCTCACGGTTCATGGGCAAGCACTTTACCACTGCGCCACCGAGGTTACTTCATTACATACGTCATTCATTACATAGTACAAAACAAAGTAGCTTACCGATGTCTATCTGTGTATTGCTATGTTTGCTTAGATATTGAAAACTATACAAAGAATACTGAGGAAGATTTAGGTATATAATTTATTATAGTTGAACTCATAGATAAAAGAAATATTGAACCCGATTTTTTTATGCTAAAAAATCTTTTTCGATTATATAGTCGAGGCTTTATAAACACATTTCTCTATTATTAGTCATCGGTCAGGAACTCAAGAGTTGATGCCGCGTTAAATTGTTGTAAATCTTAGGGATTTGCTACTAAATTGCTTATAACCTATTATTTCGACAGTTATAGTTTTTTAATGCGTGCATGAATCAGTTAAGATCAAAACTGTACATTCGTGTAAAGCTAAAGAAACATTCGCACACACTTTATATTGGTTTCTTTTTCAATGCCCTCCATGAAATTGAGAGGAGTTTTACTGTAACAGTGTTATATTGCGATTCGACGGGTAAATGTACCTTTTAAACGGTTTTTTATTCGTGTTTTATTTTTATAAATAAAAAACTTGATTATATCAGACAAACAGTCCATATTACATCATTCCCATAATATAAATCTTATCTTAAGTTGACAATTTGTTTATGTGGAATTCAGCATATCTCTTATATGGATCTGCGTCCATCATTGAGCGAATTTTTGTTTTGAATAGTTCGAGTAGCAAATTACAGTAACTTGCGTAACTAAAAATTGACCGTAAGGGAGCTAACTACCCGTGGAATGTCACGCACTAGGAATTTTATTTAGACGGTATTTTTCCAGATTCTTGTTGTTTATGAAATCAAGTAATTTGTTTAATCTAATACATTTATGTTATGTCAAATTATAGTTACCTACATACGAAACTTTGGAAGTCGCTCGTATGTCAAACTACGTATATTTAGTTCAAATTCTATCCACATTCCTAATTTCTGAAGATGTTGCCAGCAAGCTGAGACTACGTGCGGTCGAATGAGATTAGCGCTGCAGCGCTTGATTAAAACGGGTTGCATCGTATGATATCATCTTGATATATATCTTGGCAGGTCGGTTAATTACCAGCGCAAGCCATAAAATAGCTTGTCTTATTAATCTGGCTTTAAATGGTACATACTTAGCCCTCTGGACCAGTTAGTCTATGGGCATAGAGAGTGTCAAACTCTTCTGGACCAACACTGTTTGAATGAGTTTCTTTCGGCATTTCTTCTCAGCAGTGGTCGTTCCGAAATGCTAGTAGTTTGTAGCTTTGGTAAACATCATTTAATTTAGAATATGACGTGAAAAAGTGCCTGTGAAGGCCTAATTTCTGAATAAATGATTTGATTTTGATTTTTTGATTGATTTTGATTTTGATTTTCTGTTCTGACTAACCATAGTTAGTTAGTAGATTAACCCACATAGTGTCTGTGGTAACATTATTGAAATTTTAGTATATACATCTACAGATTTGAAGGCAAGTTGTGCACATAGCCACACAGGTTGATTTAGCACGACGCTTCAGATAAAAAGCGAAGTAGATCAATATATTTTGAAACACTATTCCAGTTACCACTTTGTAACATAAACTAGATCTATAAGCAAACTTCAAAGATTGCGCTCGATTTATATTTCATAGCACAATTTTAGGTCAGCCGATAAATTTGCGATGCGCAATACATAAAGTATGAGGAATTATCATAAACAGTTTATCGGGGGATGAAGATGTTTTGGGAATTCAAAGTTGCCTTATTTTTTTATTATTACGTTTTTTTTATAACATGGAAAAGACTTCATTAGAATCTAAAATTAGCCCAATTTACTTAACAAGCTAACATCAAAAATTGCTTAGCCGTGAAAGCGGAACACAAACAGACTTTCGCATTTATATTAGTATGGATAAATATTTTTTATAAAGTTTTTGTCAACTTTGCTAAGTTCACATTCCATATTATTAATAATTTAAACGGCCCTTAGTTTTCTGTGGAAATATGTTTTAAAAGTGCTAAGGACATTGTCCTTTGGAGTTAAAACCCATTTTCCACTTAGTTCTATAATGCCACAACTTCTACCGTAACCATATATCGTAATACTTAAAATATTCATTAACCTTGGCATAAAACGAAGAACATACAACTAGAAACGTCATTTAGAATAACTAAGAATCCCTAGAGTGCGCTACTACTTTTATAACAGGATCTCATTACTGTACTGTCTGCACGGTGAAGTTTTACGAAAGATGTCTAGGTTTTTATTATATGGATGACATTCGTCTAACGTTAGTACGCCATTGTATCTAATCAGTGATGCGTAGCTTCGTTAACGCCAAAGTTGACTGGTGCAGCTGAGGCTTAATTAATCAATTATTCGTAATATAAAACCTAAATTAAAATTGTAAGAAAAACTGTTCCTTGTCACTTGTGCGAAAAAGCTATTTTCTAAACGGCTGTACACACACTTCGCTTATAGACCAGCTTGGAAGGCAGTAGAAATATTAGTTGGATATATTTATAAGCCCCTTTAATTGAATTACTATTTAATAAACTCCGTCGAATGCAATATATTATATTTACGTTGTCTTTTTTTCTTTTCATTATTTATTGATGCCTTTGATATTAGACAAGATTTTAGTTTAGATTTTAGTGTTGATGAAATGTTAATATCAAAAGTATTTACACAAACTAATACTAAACCAATATTGGACGCGCTCTATGATAAAAGCTACTCTAAGGAAAAAGTGTTTCGTGTTCTTATTTCTCGAAAAATCGCGACAGAATTATTTATTATAAAACTTGGTACTTTTGAAGTAGACGCTCTTATTGTTGCTTCAGGAAGTATGCAGGTAGACTTGAAGGATGATGAATAGGTATACTTTTGCATTTTACATTGGTAATTATGAGAAGATAGCTGCATCCTGAGGAATTTTATCTGGATGAAAAATGGAGTTTAATTACCCCATATAATTATGCAATGTAAATTAAGTATCGATGTAAACAATTGTTGGTAAACCGTAATAAATAAAATAAATGTGAGCTGACGTCCTGACGCATATTTTTTTTATTTTTATTTGTTATTTAAATATATATATATATATATATATATATATATATATATATATATATATATATATATATATATATATATATATATATATATATATATATATATATATATATATATATATATATATATATATATATATATATATATAATAGGACAAATCACACAGATTGAGCTAGCCCCAAAGTAAGTTCTAGACTTGTGTTATGGGATACTAACTCAACGATATTATATTTTATTACCTATACATATATATAAACGTCCAAGACCCGGGCCAATCAGAAAAAAATCATTTTCCATCATGACCCGACCGGGATTCGAACCCGGGACCTCTCGGTTCAGAGGCAAGCAATTTACCACTGAGCCACCGAAGTCGTCTCATTTACAAGGAGTTCGTTCATTTCTTTTTATTATAAAAAAAATATGTTTTCAAAGTGTCCAAAATATAACACAATTTTTTTAAATAGTCATTTAACAAATTTAAAACAATATGTACTGAACTTATTTTAATCAAATAACACATATTCTCTACCGAATCATACAAAATTCTTAAAACGTTTAAGTAATACAAAATATATGTAAAAACCCATCTTCTTCATAGTCGTATTCCTCACGGCTGAGGCATTAAACACACACAACAACAACTTTCTTGGCATTTTTAATGGAGTGATTTGCCATTGCCTTCTCCATTTCGCACACAAATTAATAATAATCAACCAGTGTGCAGGTTTCCTCACGATGTTTTCCTTCACCCGGAGCAAGTGGTGGTCTATGAAAACTATTATACATGAGTCAGATTGGTATACAAACTCATGTGGCACGAGTAGGATTCGAACCTGGGATCTTTCGATTCACAGGCGGGCGGCTTAACCATTACACCACCACAGCTTTCAACCGATAAAAAAAACAAGTACATGTAAACACCCAAATCATATATTCAGAAATTAAACCTTCACAGGCACTTTTTCTCGTCAATCTTTATATTTATAGTTATTTCTCACAAGCTACAAACTACTGGCATTTCGGAACGACCACTGCTGAGAAGAAATGCCGAAAGAAACTCATTTGAACAGTGTTGGTCCCTATCATGCCAGATCGGCTTACCATTATTGTTTCTTACAATGTTTTTTTTTCTTTCTAATAATATATAAAAGTACATAACCCATGGTTATGATGTTAAATGCTTGTAAATACACATTTGATTAGCAGCGAATCATATTCTAATCGTTACTACTTCGCTTTAAAATCCCAAGTAGGTCGGAAGAACGCACTTTACGCGACAATCAATATTCGTTCCGAAATTACTTTTTATAGCTTCTTGATGAGTCGTCTTACTAATATTATAAATTCGAAAGTTTGTCAAGATGAATGTGTGTTTGTTACTCTTTCACGCTTTAACTTTTATTTTAATTCAGATAACTCAAAAATCCATATTTTATTAGTACATCCTAACCTATATTAGTAACAATGAAATATATTATGAATTACAATTAAAATAAAAAAAAAAACAAAACGAACTTTAAAAAGAAATAGGGGAATATTATATGTTACACAATAAAAAGTATTATAAACGATCGATCGTGATGAATTGAGAACCTCCTTGTTGAAGTCTGTTAAAAATGTACATTAAAACTGAAACACCGTATGACTTTGTGAACTTTAGCCACTGATGTCCTCACTTTTTTCCACTGTGAGTGGTGTTTCGTGTTTACAGTAGTCGCATCGTTGCCCAATGGCGAGTCTGGATTAACTGAATGGCCCTTTTTTGCTCCTATCTCCCGGACTACGTGATGGTTTTCCCCCTGGGGATTTGAAAGGGAACCTAACACGGATTTTATTAAATGTGTTTATTGAATTCTAAAGTTAGGTTTTGTGTTACAACTTTTATATATTTCAGCTTCTGAAACAAAATGATTTGCAATATAACAGTTGGTATTGTTGATCGAAGCTATAATATACATATTATATAGGTATATTATAAGGTAAGTAACTACTCTCAATGTGAAGTGGAATCTAATAGTAAAAACTATTGGGCAATGCACTAGCTTAAATTTTGATAAGATTAATCTATGCTATTATTATAAAGAGGTAAGCGTTTGTGTTTATGTTTGAGTTTATGACTTTATGAGTTTGAATGTTTGAGGCGGGTAATCTTCAAAACTACGGAACCGATTTCAAAAATTCTTTCATCATTAGAAAGCTACATTATCCAAGATTGCTATAGGCTATATTTAATCTCAAAATTCTCACAGAAGCGAAGCTCCCGGGGATCATCTAGTCTGTAATAATTCAAGCCTGTTTGATTTTCAAATAAATAAACAAAAAAAGAAATCAAATTAAAAAAACAAATATTTTTGGGTGATACTTAATATTGAATGACGGTAAATCTGAAACGCACATGACCTGTTTTTGTTCTTTTTAACGGATAAATCCTATGAGGGTCTAATAAAGGCCAACTCAATTTAACATTATAATCGTTTCCATTTGAATATTCGACAATTATAACCATTTAGCACCCTTGACTCATAA
Organism: Plodia interpunctella; assembly: GCF_027563975.2. Classification (NCBI taxonomy): domain Eukaryota; kingdom Metazoa; phylum Arthropoda; class Insecta; order Lepidoptera; family Pyralidae; genus Plodia; species Plodia interpunctella. The sequence continues at coordinate 10,971,694 of NC_071294.1, forward strand.
AATCTACCGCCCGTCGTGTTTTTATGTTCATTTGACTAACGCTCCATAAGTCACCATGCTATTAAAGGTAACAAGGGGGTAATTTCTATACAATATACAATTTGGGGCGGATCTTTGTTCAAGCTAAATATAGGAAAGAATAATAACAGAATAAATTATTACAGTCGTCCAACTGTTTAAATTGCTTTTTACAAGCTTTTACTTAACTTCAACGAATGCATGTTCGAGTGGTATCTTGCAACACAATATATGATAATAAGCATGAGCAGATAATGTGCCTAGGAATGGCTCCCGACGAGGGAACCCCTCAGCGGTTTACTGCACGGGCATGATTTTTGTAACGCATGTAATAAGATCTTTCTGACAACAATAAAAGCTTGGATCAATGTAATTTTTGTAAAAAAATATTGTAAATCATGTTACTCTGCAAGGACTTAGACTTAAGCAGCAGTAAAAGAGCTAAATTTGACGACCTCGGTGGCGCAGTTCTTGCCACTGAACCGAGAGGTCCCGGGTTCGATCCCCGGTCGGGTCATGATGGAAAATGATCTTTTTCTGATTGGCCCGGGTCTTGGATGTTTATCTTTATATGTATATGTTATAAAAATATAGTATCGTTGAGTTAGTATCCCATAACACAAGTCTCGCACTTACTTTGGGGCTAGCTCAATCTGTGTGATTTGTCCTAATATATTTATTATTATTTATTAAATTTGAAAGAAATATGTTGTATGTTGATTTGATAATGGCTGTATATAATATATGTTAATTAATATGGTTCTAGTTGTAAGTCAAGAGCAATTATGAAAACAAAGTTTAAAGTAAAAAAGAAAACTGTTATACAGCTAGAAAAATTAGTAAAAAATAAAACAGCTACAAAAATTAAAAACAAACATATATAGGTTCATTATTTCTGCCTGTATATATCTGTATATATTTTAGTTTTTCTCAGGAACGCCTCTTGGATCTACGGTCTTTTTCATCTGTGAAATAATCGGAAATCTAACTTTAAAATTGTTTTGAAAATTAAATTACCAAATTCATGTCGTTTCTGTACTAGTATACAACTCTTAAGCAATGGATCTCAGAAGATTTATTTATTAGCTGAATATAATTTGATTAAGCGCTTCCACAGAAGGGGCTGTGGAGAGCGCGGTCATTATGCTTCAGCGTGTGGTCCAAACTCAAGTGAAGGTGCAAGAAACAAATATAAATTATATCATAAATGTGAAGGTGAGCTTGTGTGTTACTTCTTCATTGTTTATCTATTTAAGCTATCTTCTTGAAATTTCTCATTTAGGTGCAAATATATAGGCTACGGTCATATATATTTGTGCTTTATTTCTTAAAAACCTGCATGAGTGTACGTCCTATTTTGGAAAATGTATCACTGTTTTTTTTTTTTTTTTTTACTTTAGTGTATTTACAATGTTTTCTTGTGTTAGGATGTTAGGAAATGCTATGTTCACCTTTAATTGGGTTTCATACTAGAATAAGTACCAATCTAGAATGTTTAAGTTAATGTGAACATATAATGGAAAAGGAGTGAAATACACAGTCTGTCCAATCGTAATGCACAGAACAACACTGGCTAAACATAATTTTAGAGTACTAAGTTGCACACTTTATAATAAAAAAAACCCCTAAATATATACCCATGCACGAAATATAGATGTAAAACACTTGTTCAGAACTGGTTAAAACTTTTAGATTATGATAAAACACAATGCTATTTTACATAAACACTTCACACACACAACTTCATTCAACATTAACACTATTACTTGCTTTCTTACATAAACACTTCACACACACACACACACTAAAATACACTGATTTCGTATGTTCCATTCTCGCTCACCCATAACACAAATTGTAATAGACACCAATAGTTAAGTACAATTTATTTCTATTTTTTATTCATAGTTTTATTATAATTAATAGTGGGCCCAATCACAGATGAGACTAGCTGGGCCTAAGTAATTACCCTTTCTTTAATAATTTAAATAGCCTGACATATGAAGTAGATATACTGTACTTATATAAAAATGTACCGCGCTTATTTCATCAACCGACCGGTTGTAAATCACCCGAGATACAGACCTATGTCCAGTTCGGGGATGACCTCCTGGAAGGAAGATAGACCAGCCGCCCTTTATTGTACTTCTTTTACAATGTACCTATATGTATTAACATACTTTATTGATTGAGGCAAATAAAGAACTATAATTATTATTATATTATAACCAGTTTGTACCTATAATAAAAAACTCTTTACATTCTAGGAAAAAACTCCGCGGTTAAAAGTGCTAATAGCTAGTACAATATAACTGGGCTAGTGGCAGTGAATGTCGTACAGTCAACTGCACATCAAGTTTCCCTCCGCGAACCCCTATAGCGTGCATTAATAGCCGCAAATAGTTTGCAAATAATTTGGGTAGGTTAGGTGTGCTGTTGACTGTACGGAATGAGTGAGTTCACCATTTATAATGTTTCTACATTAAATCAGGGCCGGTGACCCGTAACGGGTTCCCTATGTCTTGTATTTACTTACCATCAGACGACCTGCATACTAGTTCGCCAACTATACTGTAAAAACAGAAAAATCACTGCAATCTTTTGACTTAAGCCACAGCCCAAAAGTCCGGTCCGCTGGTCGTGTATTGTACAACAATAGCTTTAGCCATCCGCCATCCGCAACTAATCCACGGCTTAACTCGCTCACTGATGAGGAATCAATGTTGGTTAACCAGGACAATGGGACGGTCTTCTTCATTCAACATTCACACAGCTTCAGAATAAGGCCGTATTCAGAGGAGCTTTATAAATGTCGCATTACAATTACAAGCGATTTTTTAGCACCATCGTCGGTGCTCTGCGTCATGTAGCAGATGGATGGCTCGACTCAGCAGTACAGACTCCTCACGCAAAAAGGCGGAAAGGAGGTCTATCAGAAACTAGTTCTCGAGATATGTTAATAAGGTCTACAATGTCATCTGTCGATTGGGACTATTTTTGCATAAAATACACATGTATGTAGGTAGGTAAGTATCACTAAATATCAACGGCCTACCACTAAGCACTAAACTTGAACCACGGATCCGAAACACAGATTATCAGAACAAGATATCCAGAACAGAAACAATAAATAAATAATAATAAATATAATGGAACAAATCACACAGATTGAGCTGGCCCCAAAGTAAGCTGTTCGAGACTTGTGTTATGGGATACTAACTCAACGATACTATATTTTAAAACAAATACATAATATAGATAAAATTTGGTCGCACTGTAAATCTAACCAAAGATATCCAGATAGCCGACGTGGTGACCACAATGCCACGCCACGTGATCATATTATCCGCAATCATAGATCAACAAAAAAAAATCCTAACAATATATGTAGAAAAAAGACACAAAAACCTAGTTTTGTAATGTGGAACTACAAATACATACACATAGCGATCCGTCACCGGCTGACCTGGCTACCCTTGTCAAGGCACAGATGCTGCGCGGTTATCAAACTATATAGATACATATACAAATTTTAATCTCACGAGAGGGTTGAGCGATGAGAGTGGGTCGTGTTTGTTTCTAGAAAGATCCATGCGATTATTTTTGTTTAATTCAGGGTGTGGACAGTTTTAATGGAAAAATCAGTCTACGAAACAAATTGTGTAAAGATTTTATAAACTGGTAATTTAACAAAAATAATAATTCTATTTTCACATTTCACAGACAGTTCCTGTGATCTGAATTTTGGTCGGATCGGTTTATGTTCAATATTTCCCCAATCCATTAGCAAAATCTAGTGAAATCCACGTTTGTTTTAGAATAACTTGAAAAAAAAATAATATGAACTCAATACAATAAAATACTATATGCATAATATACATAGGCATTAAACATACAGTATTTTATTGTACTGAGTGCATTATTTTTTTCAAGGTATTCTAAAATAAACACAGTAATATGTAAAAAGATGAAATTTTCAAGACTTTCATGTCTTTCTAGGGATTACAGAGTAAAAATTCAATCTTCCAATTCCATATCATGTCTTGTTAGTACGAACAATGTTTACAGTACCTTTCAGAGAAACGCTTCCGATATTTATTTCGCAGATCTGTTCTCATCATATATTCTATTATATTGTTTAAGTATCTGTATCAATAATTAAAGCTTGAAATTCTAATACAACACACGCTAATAGTTTACAATTTGCGTCGGCGTCTTCCCAAAACAATGGGTCCACAAATTAATGTTCTAGGAATCTGATACTGTTCTCAACTATTCAGATTGGGGCCTCAACTTGGCCTCTGTCACGGTAATTTATGAGTTCTGTTGGCAGACTGTATGATGCCTGACAGCCCTATTGTGTTGCGGTTTTGACAGAATAGCTTTGCAAACTAAGACTAATTTCCACCCAAAATACAAATCGCTTAGGCATATTGGCGCGATCTACAGAATAAAACATAAATAAAATGAATCGAGGAATTGAAATTATTTCACAGACAAGACAATTGAATGACGATTCAGAAATAATATAAATGTCCACTATCATGTATCGTGCACAAAAACGCAAAGTACGCCATTTTGTCTAAACGTCAGCGGCGCGCCGGTTTAAATCAAAGTCAAATTTGACGGCGCAACTGTAGACTTAACGCTTCTTGTAGGAATTTTGACAAATCGACAATTTGATGCCTGACAGCAATAATGTTTTGTGGATTGATTAGGCTAGTCCTTGCTTTGCTCTTAGTACATACTTAATATTAACAAAAAATTATATGGCAAGATTCGTTATCGTAATAAATTTAAGATAATAACGATACGCTAATTACGCTGTTTAGGCTCAATGAATACCAAATTTTAAAGTTAAAATTACTTTGTATGCTTAAATTACAAACATTGGTATGCTAACTATATCTATGAGTCCTTTATATATGACTAGCTTTTGCCCACAACTTCTGAATTTCAGAAAATCCCTTCTTAGCGCTCCCCTGCGCTGTCCTAGGTAAACCCAAATTTCAGTTTTCTATGCCCAATAATTTTGAATGTGCATTGTATGTCAGTCAGTCAGTAACGAAAGAGTTTTATGTATAGATTTTGACTGCTAAGATGACGTAATTTCTTGCGGTCTTGTCCCAGCAGTCGTCAGTCTCGAACTTCAAGAAGTATGTTACATTGGTAGTTTATAGGTCAATGATTTTAGAATGTTATCTAGCTAGATAATCAAAATAATTTAGCTAGATTATTAGTGTTAAACTTACCTATAATTCGTGTTTATTATACTGTGATGTCAGTTTCAATTTATCTGAAAAAACAAAAAATATAATTGAAAATGTTGATTGAATCCTTTATACAAAAAATGTTTTTATGATTAAATATGAGTTGTGTACCGTATTATTGTATAAAAGCGGGATTATTTTGAGGATATTATTAGATAGACACACATTCGGAGATATTTTTATTCAAAAACAAATCATTAACATATATTTTTAATTAGATAAGTATCTATCTATAAATGCTTTGTCTGTTGGGAAATTGTCGGTGTTTAAGAAAGATGAAACGACCTACGAAAGTGTGTCTACAAGGCAGATTCTTCTCGCATAATAATTGTATTTGAATTACTTAGATAACAAATTTTTTAAACATAATATTGCATAGAAGAGTAAACTGTATGATGTAACGGCAAGAGAACGATAGTACAGAATCGCTTTCATCACAAAATATTTATAATGCAGAAATAAAACCTCGTTCGAGCCAGATTCCTATGAGATGTACTTGAACATAGAAACTTCTTCGATTTCATTTTTAGGCCAGATCGCCCCACTACTGGGCAACCTTCGCTTTTATGCATCATGTCTTTGTCAGTTTTATTCTGATTTTTTATCATCATCAACTTATTCGTATCACTCTTGACAGAGTGGTCGTGGTCAACATGGTTTTTTATTCTGGGAGGCAGGTGTAGCTCGCCGTACGATGTCCCGCCATGTCTCCCTGCTTGTGGTCATCCTGGTGCACTCGTGTACAGGTTTTTCTACCAGCGATTTCACCTGGTCAGTCTATCTAATTGGCGACCTTCCGCGCGGCCTAGTGCCTTCAACCTCGCCTTGGACAACGAGTTAAGGTTTCGTCTCGAGATGTGTCCTGATTTTTTTTAGTTAGTAAATATTGTAACAGTAGACGTGGTAATTTTGTTTCAATTGTTCGTTGGAATAATGGTCTAAATGGCTCAACAGGGCTAAAACTTAATAAAAAGTGACAAAAACCTTTACCGGAAAAATCTTATTTCATTATACTTGTAGGCAGGTGTCGTATAAAGCATTGTGTATCACTCGGAAGAAAGTACGATACTCAACTCGGCCGATTAACGCTTTCGACTACGTCTCGGGTTTAACATGTCACCCTCATTGGTATCCGTTACTTTCTTGCCTCGGTGAATAATGTCTTCATAGTCGTATTCCTCAAGCCTGAGGCTCGTGATTATTACGTGGAATGAAACACACACAACAACTTTCTTGGCATTATTAATGGAGTGGTTTGCCATTGCCTTCTCCATTTCACACACATGTTAATAAGAATCAACCAGTGTGCAGGATTCCTCACGATGTTTTCCTTCAGCGGTTGGATAATGTACTATTTCGATAATTCACCGAGGTATTCATAGCTTTATCTGTGCATTCTACTCTGTTCTTGCTATGGCACTTGACAAATGGATAGGAGCGGCGTGTTTATAAGGATGTACTGCTGAAATTTATAGGTTCGAGGATAATGCGGATATATTCTACAGATCTGGAACATTTTTCTCGTGGATTCTTTGTTTTGAACTGGGTTAGAGATATTGAAGTTAGTGCAACGTGCAGTAATAAAAATGGAGTTTTATTCCTTAGCATGAACTGAGGGAGTATCCTTGCTGAGATAGTAATTGGGTAGCGTCGGACTTAAACTAGGGGAAATTATGTGTCTACGCCAGTACATCACAACACTAGGCACGTCCCGCCCCGCGACCCCTCGCGCAACAGCCAATGGCTATCGAACACCACAATTTAAATTTTATTCCTGCGCGCGCACTACAAATCTAGTTTTTTCTATTGTTTATTCCTGTCATTCGATTTCTGTTTTTCCAATATACCAATTTGTAAGAACAAAGAAAAATATAATTATCTAATTCTTAGCTCCAAGTATTTTTTTTTAACTACCTATTAGTTCCGTAACGAACACTATGAATTCGGCATTTCGACCGAACTTTGCAACATGCAACATGTGGTTGACTGTACAAATAACGTAAGCTCAAAGTCAGTGGAATGTTAGCATTATCAATTAATCTCGAAAAATCCATTTGGCTGCGACTGCGCAACTAGCAACTCGGCGTTATTTCTCGTTTATCACTAAAAAGTGCAATCAGTATATATTGCACATATTAACAAGCCGTATCTTTAATCAATTTAAATGTTACTTAACCTCTTGTATGTGTCACATTGGATGATTTGAAGGGCGAGTAGATGAACACTTTTGTTATTGATGTTATTTATGAGAATCCAGACCAGTGAGAATTATTTGTTAAACTCCGACGCAAAAAGAGGGCTGTTATAAATTTGACCGCTAAGTCTGTCTGTCTGTGTACGTGGCACCGTAGCTCATCAACGGGTGAACCGATTTGGATTCGGTTTCTTTTATTTGATAGCTAATTTATATGTGGTGGTTCTGTAGATGTCTTTGATCAAAATCGATTCAAAAGTTGTAGCGAAATGAATATTAAAAGGGGTTTTTTAATTTGTCTAACAAATAAACTTGTTATTAATAATATCACTCGATCTAATGGTATCTAAAGGTCTATTTTAAAGAAATACTATAGTCAAAAATATTAAGCTGGATCCTATGATCCAGCTTAATAGGGATGATAGGGACCACGAGGCATGATAGGGACCAACACTGTTCAAATGAGTTTCTTTCGGCATTTCTTCTCAGCAGTGGTCGTTCCGAAATGCCAGTAGTTTGTAGCTTATGAGAAATAACTATAAATATAAAGATTGACGAGAAAAAGTGCCTGTGAAGGTCTAATTTCTGAATAAATGATTTGAATTTGAATTTAATATTTCTTAATAACAAGTTTATATAAAAAAAATATTTATAAAAATCTATTTATTAACAAAACGTTTTCCATGTTCCGATAGAGTTCACTTTATAAGTGTTTTGTAAATAAATAGATTTTTATGTTTACAGTCATATCATTAAATAACAAATAAATTATAATACGTATGTAAAATTTCGTATCACCTGAGTTTTATGCCAACTGGGACACATGCCGACGTGAATGCGTGAACAATGCGTAGTTAGTATGAATGCATTTATTTACCGCAATGAGAAACCAGCAATGTATACCGAATACGCCATAGTTTGGCAAACCGTTCGACGACAGCGTGGAGCTGGCATTAATCGCAAGTTTGAACAAAAATTCACAAGTTTTGGATTCTCACTTAACCTAATAATTATTAATTAATTAATTATTGTTGTACAATTGTTTTTATTATCTCCAGGATCGAAGGGTTGAGAACAAATATAAATTATTCTATTTACTGGCCAAATGTGAACCTTTTCACTACTTAACGTTATAAAACGCACTTTATCCGTGTTGCAATATGCAAAAGTTTAACCGGTGCTCCAAAAAATCATAAAATTGTCTCAGTGTAAATGTCAGGTGAAATTGACCCCGATGCACTTAAAGGTCATCGACCCGACTCACCTGTTTTGTAACTTGCAAAAGCGCAGTGACAGGGCCTCGCACCCACTGTTCGATTTTGATCGTTATTTTATGGTGTATACGATAAAATTTTTATACAATGTAACTTATTCATTTGTGCAACAAAGTGTTGTTGTATTGCACATACTTGTAACCTAATTTAACTGGTAATTAGTCACGTTTCTGCATTACCTTCCTCCCTCGTACGCGATATTTTATTCTAACCGTTCGTTTATCAACCTTTCTATATAAGCAAAGTATTTTTATAATGTGGGGAGTCTTCGTTTTTCTCCATTAGCTTCTATTTATGATCCAGTAAGTCTTATCTCACGATGACGACCTCGGTGGCGCAGTGGTAAGGTTCTTGCCACTGAACCGAGAGGTCCTGGGTTCGATCCCTGGTCGGGTCATGATGGAAAATGATCTTTTTCTGATTGGCCCGAGTCTTGGATGTTTATCTATATATGTATTTGTTATAAAATATAGTATCGTTGAGTTAGTATCCCATAACACAAGTCTCGAACTTACTTTGGGGCTAGCTCAATCTGTATGATTTGTCCTGATATATTTATTTATTTATTTATTTATGTACGTTCATTGTATGTATGTTCATTGCTAAATTGTTAATGCAGGATTTGTGGAAGTTAGGTATTGGCTGGGACGAGAAATAATAATAATAATATTTGAAATACTTTTTTTAAATAAGTATCCACATACAATACATATCAAGGTAACTAGTGTACATATGTTATTAACATTATTTTAAACACAGCAGAAAATTTTCCTTTGGTGTAAGTAAAAACTATGGAACAATTAGTATAAATAGGCTACCGATACTATTGCTGCATAGATAGTGTAAGTCTGCATAGACTTAATATAATCATATTCTGACCGTAGTTATAAAGATGAGATCCTCAAGTTGAGTGGGTTCAACATCATTGGTTCCATGCTTCCCATTTCGTATAAGCTCAGACGAGTTGGCGACCAGAGATATTATTTTAACATAAATGCTGGGACCAATAGCTTCTTATAATAGCTTTCGAAGCTTTGCGATATGGGGGACTGGACCGATTGACTTTTATAACATTTAACTCTCTCTCACAACTCCGCATGTTCCGATTGTGTGTGGCGCTGTGGCGCCGGGAAGCCCAGGCCTTAAAATAATCTTAAATTTTGAAAAGTTTCGGTAGTCTTACAACCGGCCACATATTTGTCGTCTACTCCCCTTGAGATTGCTGTTGTTGCCGATAGGCAAATAAACCTGGACAGCTGATAAGCTGCCTAGTTTTATTCGCTGTCCCTTATTCGCCTTATGAGGGATGATACGAAGTGATCTTAATTTCACGTCACAATTTTAAAACATTAAGTTTTTAACCCTTTGATCAGCAGTGGGACCCAAAAACAGTCTTTAAAAAATCTGATGATAATGTAGGTATTAGCAATTGATACAAAACAACTACCAATATATACAGTTTGAAAATCCACTTGAAAGTTTAACTACCTTCAGACGGACGTTTCAATAGAGACGCAGTTCCAATTTAAATGTAACTGCGGCAGAAGTTTTGGGAACTGACAATACGAACTTGCTGCTAATAAGCGGCGATACAATTTGGGATTATATGTAGATAGTGGTCTAGCCAACTGGTCTTAAAAGTGTGGTCCTAAAATGAAGCATTTAAGTCGACTTTGACGTTAACTTTGTCCTGCGCAAAAAATGCAAAGTACATCAGTATCGGTGGCAGCTTAAAATCAAAAATTTATCTATTATTATCAAATATTAAAAGTTTTAGTTTTTGTATAAAAATGACAAAATTATATTTGCGCTTCTGAAAATGTGATATATCTCCAAAATTACCAAGTAATTTAATCACACATAACTAGCCAAGTTCGATTGTACTTACCAATATGAATAGTTATATCTCTTATACGTTTTACTTCTTATGATCCACCCAGTAAGTCTTCCTCCTTGACACGTGTATATGACCCAGCAGAAATATATTTCTTTGTTTCCTATTCAGTTAACACCCTACGTAAAGATTTACAACATAATCAAATAACCACGATTTGAATTCCGATTGAAGATGACTCGATAAACCAAGTCGATAAAGTGTTTTAATCAGGCGTGCGAATGGGATTAAAAATCGATTATCGCGGTGAAGGGTGAAAAGCCCTTCAGTGTTAATTATATTGTTGAATACGCGAATTGGAAACGGGTAAAGGTTTTTTTTTATTTGAATATCAAAGCTGACATAATGTTCATAAATTGTGTATCAATAAGAAACAAATTGTATACGTCCTGAAACCCAGAATGCATGAAATCGGTCCGGTATATTCTCAGAAACTGAGAATTGTCTTTAGATCGTTCCCGTAAGATTTCTCATGAGAATTTCTCTTCGAAATCTGCGGAAATCTCGACGGAGAAAATTTCCGAGAACAGAGAATTTCTGAGCTGGTTATCGCTAGGTACAACCCTCACTGGACCGTGGCGTGCTGTGGCAATTCAAGGTTTGTATGGTAGTCGATTGTAGGAATATACAACTGCTTTTTTATGAGGCGTGTAGCTTAGGACCACATATCCCTCCATAGTTGTCATACGAGGCGATTACGTTGTACATAGCTTTAGTAGATAATAGGCAATATTGTGGGTAATTAGGCAAGCGGGAAGTTGTAAATCATAACTTCATTCTTCAAAATTGTAAATTTATTTTCACACTGACCTTGGGGCTTTACGGCGTCGTCGAGAAGGAGGAATATGCATTTCCGCACGCTTTAAAAGAAAATTTTAAAAGACGGCAAACTGAACATTTCCGAAATCACAACCGCCAGACGATTGTTAAACCAATTGGAAAACAATTTCCTGCCTGCAACAGTTACGATGTAAATTGTTTGCGGCAATGTCTAGCTTTTTATTTTGATAACAATACGGAAATCTAAAAGTTTTAATTCAATCAATCAATCAATATATTTATTTGCATAAAATGTAGGTACAGAAAGGTGTTACAAAATTATATTATTTCCCATATACATTTTACCTCTTGCGGAGGTATGCAAAATTAAGTACAATAAAAATATTAGGTATACTGTCAACATTAGAAAATTAAAATACAAAATCATTCAACACGTTTGCAATACATACATAAATATTTGCAATAAATTACCATAAAGTTTAAATTATAATGGCATGATGTCAAATTAATAAATTGTTATGTCGGTATATAATTTAATTGCTGTCATTCATAAAATCACAGTAATGTAACAGAGTAATAGCATTTGTCACACAACCACTCGTATAGCTTCTTTCTAGGCTTCTAATATCTTTGGATATCTTAATAAATATATCTTTGTACTCATACCTAATACACTTGAACTGAACATTGCTGTCTTGTGTGGCAATATGACTGAGTTTGTCACCATTGCGAATGGAAGATACATATTCAAAACGATTTAAATTTGTTTTAACGAATACTGCTAGCTCATACACATACAGTGACGGTAAGGGAAGAATCTTTAACGATTTAAAAGTTAGAGTTATATTAACTAACCTAATTTATATCAATGGCCGTATCCTGGCGCTGGCAGAAGTAGTATACTTGTGACTTGATATCGTCAAGGATGATATGCGTGTGAGTGATCTGACTACTAGGGATGCCGACGAACGTGCGAAGTGGAGACGAGAAAGTAGGAAAGCGGAATCTGGGTAAAAATTTAAAGGACGCCATTTTGTCTAAACGTCAGCGACGCGCAGGTCAAAGTCAACCTCATAATTGACTGGTATATTTAAAGATTCGGCTGTAATTTTTTTACAAAAGGCCGCCTGCCGCAGACCCTCCTTGTGATTGCTAATGATTCGTGAGTCGATTCGAAAAATTCAAACTACTACTTGCATTGCACGTCGCTATTCACTCTCATTTCTAAAATTAATATGATTTAGAAATGCACTATTTTTAATACTTTATTAACATAATGTTTAATAATGTTTTTCTGGCTTTCTATTTCTTTCTTTCTGGTGGTTTGTCTTCTTCAGCCGGGTTTTCCTCGTCAGCTGGTTTGTCCCCATCAGGATTCTCTTCTCCCTCTTTATTTTCATCCCCTTCTTCTCCTCCTTCTACTTTATTTTCATCGGGGTTCCCTGTTGCATCCCCTGCAATAGGCGCAGGTGTATCTGTACCATCTGTGCCCACGACCGTGTCATTAGCAGCGCTATCGGTACTAGATGGACTATCATCACCTGTTGCAGTGGCTTCCGTACCTGTACCTGTAATACCACCTGTTTGATCAGTTCCTCCCGTACCATTGCCACGTTCTTCTTCACCCAGTACTGTATCGTTGCCTGATTTTCCTGTAGTCGTATCAAGGTGGTCTAATTCTGCCATGAATTCTTCGTCTGGATATTGATCGACTAAGTTATGGTAGTCTTGAGGCATTGCTCTCATCGTGAAGATACAGGTAGATACACACTCATATTCGTTCGCGAACATATTGTGATTAGGGAGACAACCGCGCCACATGCCGACTTCGCATCTTGACCCTGGTTTGTAATAGTAGATTACTGCAGTGGCCGGTTGCCCGCAGTCGTCCCATCGGAAGTTCATGAAACATCTATCTGGTGGTACTGTATGACAAAAAATATGATATATTAAAAAAAATATTTTTGAAGAAGTTCTTGGGAACAATAATTAAAGTATGTATGTTAATATGGAATAAAAACAAGCCGCTCAGTCAGAAGCTGAAATCTTTAGCAGAGAGCTTCTAGCAGAGATATGACTCTATTTATCAATGTCAGTATACTATATTAGTATGTTGAGATATTGTTTCCAATTCTATAACATACTCCCGGCTATGCTCGGGCAAAACCATAATAATTTAAACCTTCTTTAGAAATCACACTATTTATTGATGGAAACCATACAAAAATTTGTCCGGCAGTTTTTGAACTTATCGCGTTCGTACAAATCGACGCGACTTCTTTTTATAATATGTAAGGATTTAAAAAGAAATTGGTACGTATGTCTTCATGTACAGTCTACCACAGAGAAATCTGACCCCCTAAGAGATGGTGTTCAAATCGCGGGTTGTCAGATTTCTCTGTGGCAGACGGTACTCGGCCACGAAAAGAGGGCGAAAAAATTAGAAAATCGCATCTAAACGTCATAAAGGATATGTGGAAATTGACCTATCGGTTATCCCAGATGGAATGCTAAGAGAACTCGAAGCCATCTAAAGAGACTGGCAAGAATAGAAAATTTTAATATCGGAGGACAAGATCATCAGAATCGATGAGCCAGTGAAGTAAGTAAAATACATACGTGTATAGACTCCTTTGACGGTAATTTGGAAAAAATAGAATAATATTATTAAAACTGTATTGTATGCCATAATTTCGTTGCGTTTCCTGTCGATAATCGAGTCGAAATAAAAGATTTAAAATCTAATTAAGATAATCTGAATGTTTTTTTTTTAGTAATGTTGTTTTAATTGCAATATTTTATTACTATTCAATAATGTGGCAAATGTTTTTCTTATGCATTATGTTGGCCAGTGGTTAGTGTTTTATGGTTTTTCAAATCTACTACCTAATTTTAATCTGTATTCAGCATGCATGGTTTCCTGTAGTAGGTACGTCGGCGCCAACGTTGCATCTATTTCGTATTGGTAATTACAAAGGTATACACCCAATCCATAACAATAAAACCTAAAACTATATAAGTATTATAATTAATTCTCCTCCTCTTTCAACTAAACTCATTAAGCTATGATAGCAAATAATTGTGAATGAGAGGATTTTTCTATTGAAATAAACGAAAGCCTAATTGGAAGTTCTTTTTGGGGCATGCATGTAAATATGCGAGCATGCGTTCAAATTTTGTTTTTATTTTGTTTCCATTTAAATGCAAATTGCTGCGTGCCAGCCCGCGTGTCTTCCATAAGATTTTGTGAAAATTCTTTTTCTGATATTTAAAAATCATTATCATAAATTAGTTTTATATGGCTGTGGGTAGTGTCCGTCACTATTATTATTTAAGAATATGAAGCATAAAATTTTAAGCCACAATGTAATATAGCATACTGTATTATGGCATAATGGGCTTTTGTTTGTTCGCCAATCACGCAATAACTACTGAATTTGATGCATTTTCGCTGTTGGTCTAACTTAAAATATGGTATGGGTTTCAACGCGATATGTTACTTAGAACCCGAGAACTTGAACTTGAACTATTGTCAATAGACAATAGTTCAAGTTCTGATTGGATGCACGCAATAAATGCGGGCGAAGCCGCGGCCAAAAGCAAGATTCAGATATATCTTCAATAATTGTATATCATGTTAGGTTCATTTTGACTCCTCAAGGAGTTGTTGACGGAACTCCATTGCTCACTTTAGGCAGCTGTCCTATAGATATATTGTTATTACATAATAAACTCGACCACTACATCCTGACCCATTCCTCGTGATATCCCAAATATCTCTCCATATATTTCTATCAATTCCTGAGTATCTTCGGATCAAGTTATGTTGGTCATCGAATCTTCGGCATAATATTGATTTATACGTTATGTTTTGAGTCTACTCGCTTAGGGGGAATAGTTGAGCGGCCGGGAGTTGTATTGTAGAGATTTTGTAGATGATGTAGTGGTACCAAAGGTGGAAACCATAGTTGACATCTCCAACGATAATATAATCATACGTTAGTAACCTGTACATATTTCAACTATAAGCAATCTATTTATGAAAATTCGTAGGCAATTTAAATAGAGAAATACTGGCATATTTTAAGAGGCTGTAGCCTACATCCAAACTTCAGCAGTTGGTAACGAGCAAAGTTGAAAGTAAACTTATGAACAAATTACATTACACAACTAGGGACAGGAATAACACAAATATTAATTAGTTAGTAATAAGTCAAAAAATTTCGGTCAAAATACATTTTTGACTGGTAGAGGAGAATGCCTATTTTGCCTATTGTAAAATATTCGAATGTATTATATAAATAAATAACGTGAAATGTATCACTACACTATATAATACAAAACAAAGTCGTTTCGCGCTGTCTGTCCCTTTGTAAGTATGTTTAGATAATTGAAACAACGCAACGAATTTTGATTTAATAGATAGTGTGATTTGTGAGGAAGGTTTAAATGTATAATATATTATGGTTTTACCCGAAACAAGCCGGGACTGGCCGCTAGTAAATAAGTAATAGACGCGTAAAACCGTGCGAAGTCGAGAAGAAAAAATTGGATAGCCGAACAAAATAAGAAAAATTGGATAGCCGAACAAGATAAACATCCAAGACCCGGGCCAATCAGAAAAAGATCATTTTCCATCATGACCCGATCGGGGATCGAACCCTGGAACTCTCGGATCACAAGCAAGCATTTTACCACTACGCCACCGCGGTCGTCAGAATAAAGACAACGGAATGAGTGTTACTAAGTTCCCATATCTCCGAAGCATGGGAAGAAACAATGATGATTATTTATTGTCTATAATATTTGAAATGACGCAAAGAAAATAGCTAAAAACGTAGAAAAGTCACAATAAAAGTTTAATGTATGACAAACGAAATCGTGTCATATTTACTGCATGCGTTTTTAAATCCCAGTCGCATGCAGACATGTGAGCGGTAACGACGGATATAATTCATTTTTACTGCCTCCCCCCGACGTTGGTGGTAAATGTTACACTTATGTTAGTGAGCTACTATATAAATGCATTTTGAAACTAGTTTTGGTGGCTAAAATATTTAAACAAACCTACAACAACATAAAACAATTTTGGGAGGTCACGATGTAGTTTTTCACCAAATATGAGCAACTATGTCGCTTTTTTCACTGAAACGTCTTGTTAAATATCACTAAAAATATTCGCTAAAAGCTTTATGACTACACCTCAATAAAATTCTCTCTCTTATCCTCGCGTATTCCCGGATACCACCGGAGCTGTAACGCCCCGAAAGATCGCGTATAAAATTAACCAATTAAGTAGAATTAAATTTTGAAAATTTGGCTATGCTTTTACAACCACATGGGAATTATGGTTGCGTATAAGCTGATAAAGCATAGTCGCTTCTTCGACCACACATATCCTATTCTAGGTCCTATTCTAGGGCGGGACCACACGCCACTACATCTCAATAAAACTAGGGAGACAAATAGACAGTATCGCGATATTTATTATAATATTTAGTATTTTTTTAATTGTTGTTAAAAATTTGAAAAGCATAACTCGAAGAAATCAGACGTCATTTTCACTCACGATCTGTTATATGGATAAATTGTTGTTTTTAAATATTTTCTCTACATTAAATGATAGTTTGGGTTTCAATTTGATATGTTTGCAATCTTAGTCATCTGTGGAAGATAGCAAACATTCCATGCCCAGTATTCTGAGTATGTTTCCATTATAGCACGCATCGAGACATTTACGTCCGCAATGTTGACTAAGTATTTTAATGGAAACTTATAACTGCTTTAAATAAAATCATTTCCCCAGTGTAGCATAATTTGTTAAGATTATTATTTAGTTTTCGCTAATAAATAAAGGAAATTGATAAAAATATGATAGCCGCAAGAAATTCAGTTGTTCATCGTCTCCAAAGTGGTGGTGGTGCAAAGGCGGCCTTATCGCTGAAACCGATTTCTTCCAGGCAAAAGCGACGTCCCTGGCCTCGTGACAATGGGAACAGTCTCACTGTTGTCATAGGTAAATCGTCCCGAACGGTAACACTGACATATATTTGCTTACATCCTTTGTCTGCTTCGGGATATTATTGGTTTCGGTCTTGGCTGGAACCATATGTAATTCTCTTAGTCCTCAAATACTATTGTGATTGTGACTACGTTTGCAGTTCGGAGTTTGCTTTGCAAATCGTGGTAGTGGATACTATAAGACCTTTTGTTTGGCTTGAGAATATCTTTTATTAATTTTTGTACCCAAAAATCATCACTTGAGATCAGTCTGACTGCTTTTTTGAGACCACAAAAGACAAACTTCATAAATTTCGTAATAGCTACAGAAATAATTGAATTTTTTTTTAACTCCTGCCGCAAAATTAGGGGTGTTATAAGTTTAACGTATCTATGTCTGTGTATCTGTTTGTGGCATCGTAAAAAAAAAAGTTGGATGGATGAATCGATTTTTTTGTGTCATAGATAATTTTTATCCCGAGTGTTCTTAGCCACATCATGAAAATCGGTTCACCGTTCAAAAGTTGTAGCGAAATGAATATTTAAAGTCGGGGTTTTTTTTAATTTGTCTAGTAAAATAATGATATTATTTTTAAACAATTTCTAAATCACCATTTCAAGAGAATTCGTTCAAATTTATCCGAGCTATTACTGTGCCATAATTTACACACGTTCTTAATTTAGAGGACTAGAGGGCTTGAACGAGGCCAACAACTGAGCGATAATTTATTCAATATGACTTTAAAATCGAAACAAAACACACTTCTGCTGGCAACACCAAAGCGCCAAACTGTAACTAACACAACCAAATCCCCGTACAGAGAACTAAATGTTACACTAATCGGCTGAACGCGCAGTAATGAATCATACGAGACAGGATTTTATTAAGTGAGGGTAGATCATAGATACAAGTTACACAGAATTTGAAATGAGACAATAGAAGTGTCAAAGCATTAGGTGGTATGTACTGTGGGCAACGGTAACAGGCATATGTTCCCGCCCTGAAATAGGATCAGAATATTAGGACCTGAAATTTAAAAGCAGTATTCTCAAACAAGATTGACATCCGGTAAGTGGGAAGTCGTAAAATCACATAGAATTGAATCTTATAGTCATTTTCAGGTAACAAACAGTAGATGATATTTCTATTTACCATCTCTCACTTCTTTATCTAACCGTTTTTCCGGTTCCTTCCCAGTCGCAAAGTGTTGGAGCCCAGAGTTTGCTTCCTACTATTACTTCTCTACATCGCACGGTCTTCAACATTTTTAGTAGGTAGTCAGATCATTGGTCGCACGGTCTTCCATATTCTTAGTAGGTAGTCAGATCATTGGCATATATATTATTCTTGACAATATTAAGCAACTACTTTATGCTATTTGCTGTACCCGGGCCGGAGCGGCATGTCCATTTCTATTTACCATTCTTATTTCGATTTCTGTGTAAATTTACTAAGGGTAGATCACTGATATGCAGTATTAACATAACGAAGTGACCAGTCATGCGTACAGGCTTATCTAGGGTCGGGTTCGGGCGGGTACGGTAAAAAATAATTTGTGTGTCTTTTGAACTGTATTATTATAATTTTAAAGAAACACTTTATTAGTACGTGATAGCCAATATACCTTGGAAGCTTTGGTGGTGTAATGGTTAAGACGCCCGCCTGTGGATCGTAAGGTCCCAGGTTCGAATCCAACTCGTGCCACATGAGTTTGTATACCAATCTGACTCATGTATAGTACTTTTCATCGACCACCACTTGGACAATGAAAACATCGTGAGGAAACCTGCACACTGGCACCTAGATTATTATTAATTTGTGTGTGAAATGGAGAAGGCAATGGCAAACCACTCCATTAATAATGCCAAGAAAGTTGTTGCGTGTGTTTAATTCCACGTAATGACCGCTACACTCAGGCATGAGGAATACGATGAGGAAAGACAAAATGCAAAAAGATATCAAAAATATAAACCCTATGACAACCCGGAGCGATGTTCTCTGGCGCAGGTGGCATCAGGAGGCCCGATCCCGGGTGAAATTGGATAAAGGAAGAAGATTTAATTATTTTAAGGTTACAATTGAATCGTGAAATTGAAGAAATAATTTTTCATTGTTCATTGTCATCAATTTTATTATGATTTGGCTATATACAATCAAAATATATGAGTACAGATAAGCAAGACATTAGTAGAGCCTTTGATAGTTATGTGAATGGATTAATCGTAGAAAACTCTAACAGGGATAAATCGTAGAAAAATATTGACTCGAAACGGCTTTCAAGTAATTCAGTAGCGTGTGTATCTCGTAAGTTGTAATTTAATATTAAACCAAGATATTATTAAACATTGTTGTAATAAATAGGACAAGTTTATTTGTTAGACAAATTAAAAAAAAAACCCGACTTTCAATATTCATTTCGCTTAAACTTTTGAACGGCTGAACATGGCTAAGAACACTCGGGATAAAATTATATATGACACAAAAAAACTAAACGAAAATCGGTTCATCCGTTTGGGAGCTACGATACACAGATATACAGATTAAGATTAAGACACGTTAAACTTATAACACCCCTCTTATTGCATCGTGGATTAGAAATAGAATTACCTACTGTCGGGTACTTACCAGAATAAAATGAAAATTTATTATGAATTCATAAAATGCCTAAGTTAAAGTAGATTTAAATTCCGAGATTCAAAGACGGAATGAGGTAACCTAATAACATTTAGCCATCAAAGCTAAGTTTAATTTTGGTAATGCATTCGTCTGCCGGGATTGGTTAGTTGGTTTCACTTGCATTAAAGCTAAATAGATAGTGTTTAATGTTATTAAACATTTTGAAGTACTATTTTTATTGTACTTCCTACTTGCACTTCTACATTGTATACCGCACCGCTCCCACTCGGCAAGATGACGTTTATTGAAAAATAAGCTTTAACATGTCCTGTTTAGATATACTTTACATTGATAACATAATAGCGGACAGTTTTATTTCAAGGAAATTCGGAGAGTAGATAAAGCGTGAAAAGGTAACAAACAAACTTTCTTTGACATTTTTTTCGATGGATGTAAGTTACGTTTTTATTCCAACTGGCACAGATGAAGAATTAATTATACAAACAAAAACTCTTTAGTAAAGATTTACACAGATATAGCTAGCCGTATCTTCCATAGAATTAATTATTCAAATTTTAATTAAAGATCTGTTATGTTTCTAGATTATTTGCTTTCGCTTCAGTAACCGTGCCTTTGGGAATTTGAACGAAACGTTTTTGTCCGTAATAACGTTTGTGCTAATAATTTATAATACGGATTAATTTACTACCTTTTGATGTAATTGATTAAATATTTGGACCGGGCTTTTATTAAGTATTTTGTGCCACGACGCAAAAAGGGAGTCTTAACATAATATTGTTTGTTGCCATGCAAGTCTGTGCACCGTGAGTGCTTCAAATATGGCCTGGAAAAGATTTTCAATGTCTGCTGCCTGCCATAGTCTGCGTTACATGTTTTCCAGAATGAACTTATCTTCTGGCACAGTGGCCTCAAAGTGGAGTTTGGCTTCTGAAACAAGAGGCGCCAGAGTCTGTTCTGAGCTATGGTTCGTCATTTGACAGAATTCAAGTCACGCAGATCCCCCTCCAGAGTGTGACCAAGCGGTATCTTGGGGAACCTGATAATTCGCAATAACGGTATCTGCGGTTCCCGACTGGACCGAGACTTGACACTTATTTGCGATGTGTTGTTTGGACGTCACGGTTCTCCTTCATTTCCTTCAGTTGATCAGACCAAGCCAACAGAATATCTAAATTTATTCGGCTCACCAAAGCCATCAAGAATCGAGAAAAAGGGGTTTCTCGATTCTTTCAAATTCTCCAGCTTCCATCAGCGTTCCAATTAGGTAGTACCTTTTTGCTTTAGTGATATATAATATGAATAATTCTAACTGTAACGAAACGGTCCTAACCCGACTTATCTCCGATCTGACCGGCGGCACGGTCCGACGCGCTGCGCGTGCGCCGTTCTTTACGAGGGTGAAATTATACTGGTACTGTAATAAGGAAAGTTGTGGTACATTGATTAAAGATGTTTAAAGCCCTTAAGTTATAATTTAATTATTTTAGAGGTTTGTACACACATACTATATAAATTACCATGTCTGTTTCTCATGCTCGTCTCTCTCCCAAATCTCGCTTGCCTTCTCCATATTCATCAGTCTCTTCACACAAGCTCTCAGGTTATGGATGCTCCTCATAATATATCATTCTCACGAAAGAGATCAGCAATGTGTTAGCGTTCTTCGAGGTCGATCTTGACCTACTCTTCAAAGTCCCTTATCAGCAGCCCTTAACATGTTCCCCCTATTTATAGATAGATAAGAAGGAGAATATTTACTAATTTTACTATAAATTGTATAGTGACACAGTGTTTAATTTATCTGCCTGTTATTGAAAGATCTAGGTTCACATCTTATCAAAGAGCATAGATTTGAATGCAACTATAATAAATCATAATGATTCTGATAAAAACATTGAACATTGTATATCTTGAACCCTGAACCGAAACAACTTTTAATAGATACGTAGTTGAAAACTAAAGCAAACCAAAAAAAGGAATAATGTCAAGTGTGTTTTCGTAAATAAATAAAAGTATAAAATTGAAACAACCTACTTTGCGTAGTCAGTTAAAGTAGATGCTAGACATGAGTTCAGGCGGCCCAATCTTGTTTAACAAACACATGCTGAGTTAACAACTGCTTAAGTTAACTTTATACGATTCTAGATTTTGCCCGCGACTTCTGGTTCTTGATCTGGGAACAGGATTTTCCAGGATATAAGGTACTTTATGTCCTTCTCCGTACTTCAAACTACACATATGCAATATATTCGGACACGCGAGTATGAGCGAGAGACGAACTAATAAAACAGGAGACAACAATTTCTGACTTGGCTTCCTAGAAAAGAACACCCCAAATTTTCAAATAGATAAATTTAAAACAATTAACTCAACATACGCTTATCGTAAATATCATAAAACAAATGAATACTTGCTATCAGCGATCTCAACGGGACATTTGTTCCATTTTAATTAAGTTGTTAAAGAAAATAATTAATTTCCCCTTCGCGTCACGAATATTAAATAACGTTATAATTTTAACATTACAATTCCAACGTTACATTCGGCGAGATAAGTCGCGATTCTTTGATTATTCGCATGATAAGATCTGACATGGGAGCGTAGGGAGTCAGGGACGCGTTAAACAGAAAATTTATTCAAATTGTTTTTGTTCATTTTAAGGCACTTGGATGAATTAAGAAGCTTTATAATCCTAGCGTTTATTCATTATCATTTGCTGCAGATTCGGTGGTTAAGACGACCTCAGGTTCCAATCATTTAGATGCGAAAGTAAAATTGTTTGTCTGTTACCTCTTAACACTTTATCTACTCAACCAATCTTCTAGAAATTTAGCATAAAATGTGTCACAAGACACATTCTTTTTACATGATCACTAATCCGCTAAATATATAATGTTAATGTTTTGTTATACATATATATAAGTATTCGTTTCCGTGGTTTAACGATGAATTTTTAAAACTTCGTCGCGTAGTACACACACGACCACAACGACCGTCAAAAGCACAACGACCTACCCAAATACATTGCAAACTCGCCGCTATAACCACGCCATAGAGGTTCATGCAGGGTAACTTGATATGCTGTTGACTGTACAATACTCTGCAATAGTGAGCTAAACAACAATGACAAACATGTTTACATGGTAAGTGAGTGTGATTGGTTCATAACGACACGTGGATGATAACCTTTATAGTTTAGTCTATGGACATTATAAGAATTACATTTAAATATTTTTGTCTCGTTTAGCAACTTTGAAAATAATAAATTCAGCTTTGTGTACATATACAAAAAAATATGATTTATTTTTAAAAGCTCAAAAGATTTTTAAATTTAATTTGGACGATTAACAACTGCCAGTGGTAAGAATTAAAAAGTAAATATAATCAGCAAATCAAATTTACCGAGTTCCTCAACAAATCGTCATGGATTCATATATATTTTTTAAATAGATATGGCAATTTGCGGTATTTGTATTATCATCGTTAGCCATTTCACTGGCACTATTGTGACACAATTGCTGTGGTTACTTACTGGTCTTCATTATTCAATATACTTTGCCTGCTTAATTAATTTGTCGACCTCGGCGGCGTAGCGGTAAAGTTCTTGCCACTGAACCGAGAGGTCCCGGGTTCGATTCCCGGTCGGGTCATGATGGAAAATGATCTTTTTCTGATTGGCCCGGGTCTTGGATGTTTATCTATATATGTATTTGTTATAAATATCCTTGAGTTAGTATCCCATGACACAAGTCTCGAACTTACTTTGGTGCTAGCTTAATCTGTGTGATTCCTCCTAATATATTTATTTATGCTATTTCGACTCGAAAAGAAGATGAAGATTCACCCTTTGCCATTGGCCTTTCTTATAGATTGGTAGAAAGGGGCATCCACTATGCTGACCCATTGTGGATTGAAAGAAAGAAATAAAAATATTGTAAGATTGAATGGTTAAATCTAATTTTAGAGAGGAAAAAAAAAATGTTTTTACTCGTGTCTTTCCACTACTGAGCAATATTTAAGATTGTGTCGTATCCATTAATTTTATATTCATATCTCCGTTTTATATTCTGAAGACAAAGTGTACAAAATTAAATTGAAATCAGAGTCAACAGAGTTCAGTTCCTTTAATTCAGGTTTACATTCTTAATAATCGCTTCGTTATGTATCTGTAGCCGGGAAGACGTCCACATTTATACTTTTTTTTTTTTAATTTGATGCAATCAAACTTCCACAGGATTTTTTTGGGAAGAAAAATATATAGATGCAATTTTTTTCAGATTATACTTTCTTAATTTCTTGATTATTCCGCATACGAGAAGTCCACTTTAAAAGTCTTTTCATTATATTATCGTCTGAAGTTGAAAGGATTCTTATCCAACTGCAGCCACATCTAAAGCAATCCCAAAGTAGAGGTATCTATCAAGAGTTGTGTGACTCAAGTCTGGGAGCCTTCGAATAAATAGTGAAACTAGTTCAAACTGCAGTTGTTCAGAGCATCATAGTCGGTTTAAAGTGCAACGTACAGCATTGTAAATATAATATAAATACTTTTTCCGATTTGGTATTATTCGACACGATTCTTTGACACAACTTTTTTATCCAAAATGGGAACTCGAAAACGTTAGTAGAACCGACAAGATCCTCTATGGGTCGCTGAGCCATCGAAGTAAGTGAATCCATATTTTATACAACTTAAACTAATTCTAGACTACTTATTTTATCACAAAAAGCTTTCTAAACATGATCACTGCCGTTTTCCTAAAATAAGGTTATTCTGCAAGCCGCTGTTCACGCCATCCAATAAATAGTTGAACAAGTTTGGAGCCTGCAGTTGAGTCAACTAATAGTCGGCTATAGTTTATTCCTAGTTCGATTCCCATTCAGAGTTGGGTAAGACTGCGCTCGAGAGGCATTTGATAACTTGCTTTAGAATTATCTGCTTATGATATTGGTTTTTGTAGCTGTATTTTTGGATAGGCTAAGGAAGAAACAGAGAAAACGCTTAGATATAACGCCTAGATAGATTCAATCCAATAGCTTGAAGTGATATTGATACTTGTGTTAGAAGCAGCACCTTTGAAGCGTGGTCGGATATTAAGGATGTATGTGAATATCAATTCTATGGACCATTCTGACGGATGCGCGATCATTAGGTTCATAATATCGATAATATACCTTAGTTTTTGGCTAAAGACCACATCGGAGTTATTCAAGAAAATAATCATTCAGGGTTTACATGCATACAACACATATTGTGTTGACAACGTCTATAGAACTGGACCTTGGGTATCTACACTCTATGCTTGGGAAAGAAACTGGGAAAACACACATATGTGTGTGTGAGAGAGAGAGAGAGAGAAACGGCCAATCAGTTTACTGAGTCATCATGATGTCTTTCTAATAAGTAGTTTTCAACGGCATGTCGTATAAATGTGAAACAGATCAATGTCTAGCTCATGCAGAAGAGACTAGTCGATGCAATGGGGAAAAGTCTTAGGATGTAGTTAGTTGCGCAATAATTGTTCCCGACACAGCACAGCACAACAGTACCACAGATTATATAATACTTCCAGTAGCTGTACCTAATACTTGGAATCACGCGCTCAGAATCACCGCTTTGAGTCAAGTTTTCGTATGTTTAGTTGTTTGAACTCCGAAACTGGTTTGTCTGGCTCCGTCTGGCTATACTGGTGATTGCGGATGCGATTTAACTAGTAATTTACACAAGCGCAATGTTTGGTTTCACAGAATTTTATTAAACATATTATTTTTATGATTATAAACCCTGTTGTTCGCAACATGACTTTTTTCAGTCAACCTCAAAAGACAGGTGGAACGTAAAAGCTTTCTTAGTATGTAGTGTCTCCACCGCAGGCGTTCAGAAAGTAAGCCACAGATTCCAGCAATAGCCTCCTTCCTCTATAATCAGGGCCCATACGCCGCTGTTGGAAGTAAAATCCACACAATTTTGTATGAACCTGTCATTTGGATAATTCTGTTAACTTAAGTGTATACCTACATCTGACTGTTTTCTTGTGAGTATAATATTGGAAAGCATCTGAAAAATATTAACCATTTATAGAAGTGGTTAAGACGCAAGATGGTTGGTTGAGATAGTGGCCCAGTGATTAAGACATTACGCCTATGAACTGAAAGGTTCCAGTTACGAATCCTATTCGTGCCACTTGAGTTTGTATATATAGGTACCTTTCGGACACATGTGTAGTAGTTTTCATCGACCACCATCGATCGCTGATCCCTGGTCTTGCGGCAATAAATACGACCGGAAACAGACTTGCATAATTACACTTTAATGCCGATAATTCTATTAAAAGACGATGTATATGACATCTCTCTTCTGAGTGCTTTGCCGGTTGCCTTTTCAAAATCAAAATCAAAATCAAATCATTTATTCAGAAATTAGACCTTCACAGGCACTTTTTCACGTCATATTCTAAATTAAATGATGTTTACCAAAGCTACAAACTACTAGCATTTCGGAACGACCACTGCTGAGAAGAAATGCCGAAAGAAACTCATTCAAACAGTGTTGGTCCCTATTTGAGCCCAAGATCCGCTGACGATACACATACAGATCTATCTACACAATACTTTGTGAAACATCTATACTGTAAGTCTTAGAAAAACACTTATAACAGCTTTTCGAACAAACAGAACCTACTATAATCATGGTTCATACACTGTTGAACAAAATCCCATACAATTTGCGCGCATGGCTGTCATGATGTTATAAGCTCAGTAATGGCTACCGCAGGGCGAGCTTTCGCTGTCGACGTGTGTGCTTTTATGTGTTCCAGGAAGGGGTGAAAATGGAAGGAATACATTTGCATAGCGAGACTGTGGTGGAAATTTTAATTTTTTTAGTTTTTGTAATTAATTTAGGTTTTGTTATAATTAAGGAAAGGATCCATCCATACAACGACCTTCAACGATCTGGTAAATGGAAGAAAAGTATTTTATATCCTACTAAATATGTCAATAAACATATTGCAAATCGGTTGTCTAAAAAAATTTCGCCTAAAAGGTTAAAAATATATTATATTTTTTAGATATTTCACCACATATGAACAAAACATTTTTGTCTTTGTTTAAATTTTTGTTGTTTTCGACACATTACAGAATGTGTCGAAAACAACAAAAATTTAGCAATAGGTAACAACAAATATTTAGGTTTCCATACCAATTGACAAATTGGCAATTTTTTTTTTCCAATTACTTGTCTTCTATAAATTTGATTACTTTTGTATTTCATCAAGATTTTGTTATTTTCTCATTCGCATCACGATTTTGATCTAAAGTTCGGTTCTCGACCATTACTCTATATTTTTTACAAAGATTTTATGCAATTTCACACCCTTACATATTATAAAACAATGTCCTCTGCCGCGTCTGTCTGTCTGTCTGTTCACCATAAAATTAAAAAGAGACGGCGCGGATTTTTATGCGGTTTTCACCAAAAGATAATGAATCCTGTGGAATGCTTAGGTGTACAATTTATTATGTTTTTACCAGAGCGAAGCTGGAACAGGCGGCTAGTTCGAAATATTTCAATCGCACGCATCGTAATTTCTCGATTATGAATTTGCTCGAAAATGATCGGATCGTTTTTCTATATTCGGTGCAGAACTCCGTGCGGAACAGAAGATTATGGCGTAGTCTCGTTTCGGATGCCAAGATCCACTTTGGGGTCACTGAGCCAGCGTAGTAAGTAAGTAAGTATATTTGATTGTGCCTAAAAAAACCTGGAGAAAATTTTCGAAACGATTTCTAAAATCATAACTGCCCTTTCGCAGTCGGTTAATGAGCATCTGATTCACGGGCCCACTCCACTTCGCTATCACTTCCTCTCCATCTTAGACGCTGTATTCACGCCTCCGATCGCCTCCTAATGTCCAGCTCACCACGATTAAAATACGAGCTTTGACTATGCACGGAGATAAACAGGGCTGCTGTGTGAATTCGTTTTTATTTATTTATTTTTTCTGTGTCAACCTATGACTTCATAGTGATCCCATGATCCCGATCTGGGTTCGTACATGATATGTTGAGATTTTAGAACTGCTTACATATTCCGGATATTTGTTATTATGGAGCTCATTCCAAACTTTTTAGTTCTAGGAGAAATGACGTTTCCAAGTATTCGTGTAATCCGGAATTAGTGACTTGTGAAGTGGACTTGTGAATTAATTAGTTTAGATAAAAGCACTTTTCGGTGAGCACTCTTTTTTGGAAGGAATTCAAACAGCAGACATTCAGACACTTTTCCGTGTCAAATTTTAAATTATTTAATAATATTTATATTTAATGCTACAAACTACTTAACATAAATTTATACAGTGTACCTCTAATTATCCTATCCCATGATTACGATCTGGGTTCGTTTCTAAATTACCGATCTTTTTAATCCTTTGAAGTATCTCCATTATACATGCAATTCTATTACCCAAATTTAACAATCATCAAAAAATTCCCTTCATACGAATAATTATCAAGAAACGTACCCCTAAAAAATTCAATCTCCCCGCAATCTTTGAAAAATGTTTTAACAATTCAATTGTGGTTAAGATAATTTATAGTGCGACAGCCCTAGCAGCACGACCCGACAATAGGAGCGGAAAGTAGCCGTGGTATGGGTGCGCAACAATTATGGTATGGTATAAACCATAGGCGGATACAAGTACGACGACCTCGGTGGCGCAGTGGTAAAGTGCTTGCCTCTGAACCGAAAGATCCCGGGTTCGATCCCTGGTCGGGTTATGATGGAAAATGATATTTTTCTGATTGGCTCGGGTCTTGGATGTTTATCTATATATATGTATTTATTATAAAATATAGTATCGTTGACTTAGTATCCTATAACACAAGTCTCGAACTTACTTTGGGGCTAGCTCAACCCGTGTGATATGTTTTATTATATAAGATGAGTCTCATCTATTTCATGCACTTTTAAATATTTCAGTTGCCAAACAACAGTTACTTGAATTGTTGTGTTTCAGTTGAAAAGGCAGTGTACTGTGTCAAAAGACTGGGCCATAAAGGCGGTAACGCGCGTGTGACCTTTAGAATTTCAGGCGTTCATAGGCTGCGGTAAACACTTAACATTAGGTGGGCCGGTAGGTATTCTCAGATTGTGGAATGACTTACGAGTACCATGGTTTTCCCTAGAGATCACAACATGGAGTACTTCAAAAATTTCATCGACCACCACTTTCTTCCGGTGAAGGAAAACACCGTGAGTTAATTTGTGTGTGAAACGGAGAAGGCAATGAAAAAACCACTCCATTAATAGTGCCAAGAAAGTTGTTGTGTGTGTGATTCGTTCCACGTAATTACCACGACTCGCAGCCATGTGGAAATACCACTATGAAGAAAAGAGGTAGAATGATTTAGATCGCCGACTCGCATCGCTTGCACCAAACCCGAGTAGCCCCGGAGCCCCAAGATAACCATTTAGCAAGTGCAACAAACCTGGCCATTACCTCTGTAGATGTGCCATTGTTCCTTTAAAATAATAACCGACTAAAAACTACCACTACGCCCGCGGCGTTAAAATAAGATGCGGACGTATTGTGAATTTAAGAAAGGTTTTTATACGGCCGTGTTCGCTCTGATTTATATTCGCGGATTTCATTTTGCTGTTTTTAGATTGTGTAAACTTAAAATCTATTTTAAACTTAGGATGATAACATCGCTTATTGACTTCAAAAATGTAGTTCAAACTAATTCTTCTACTGATTTCTGAAGCGCAGGTGAAGCTAAAATTGAAGCGAAGTCCGGCTTTGCGGCCGTAATTGCGAATGTAGCCGGTAATTCGTGAGGCTGAGGGGTATATTCGATATATTCAAATTGCGTGTGAAACAGAGAAGGAAAATGTAAATCTCGAAAACAAAATCAACACACTTCATGCAATAAACGCTTTACTCATTTGACCTACTTCAGAAAAACTGCAGTTCTGTATTTCACTTTTTTACATAGGTACAAGTGGGACGTGAGTTGAGTGGTAAGTACTTTGGAAAGTACGGTTGAAACTCGTACAGAGCCGGTGCTAGTTGTGTTGCCTACATGGACCTTATGCCGAGGTAATAGCAACAATTTTGCAATAGAATTGTATAGATTGATATCACGTACACCGTACGTATGTTTGAAGCGGAAATTTTATTTAATCGTTCGAGTGATATTTTTTGAGGGTTGCAATATAACGGAGTGAGTTTTTTTTTTGGCAAACTTTTAATTTAATTAAAAAACTAATATCGTGTAGGTTATAATTGACGAGATTTTGTAGAAATATTTAAAGTTAAACCCCAGTGTACGTTAAGCAAGCTAGGCAGCCTGTCTTATATGCAGAGTAACAATCTTAGGTGAAGAATTATTATTCAGACTGGCTCTGGATGAAACAAAATGTAAGGAGTTGATAGCCAAAGTTCAGTAATGAGTAGGCACATAAAGAAGAAGGTGAAGCCTGCTTATTTTCTGATAGACCCAGGTTTTACCTATCATTCTAGTCAAAACTAGATGTGACCGGTTTCAGATGGTTAAACTATGGCAATATAATAGAATACCAAGATATTTTATTGTATATATTAATATTATTTTAGTTTAATATTTTGTTATTGTCAAATGACTAGATATTATACTCTATACTCAGATATTCATTACTCACGTAATATCGAATATAATGATTTCTTGATAAAATGTACAGTAAACCCTGGGATATCATAAAGAACTAAACTTTTCGCTAATTTTGCACACCATCGCAAGAAGAAATGTATACGGGATATTGTATATAAATCCTCTTGTATATAAATCCTCTTTTTGTACTACAATTTATTGAAAATAAATACATTGATTGATTGAAAGTAACTTTTTTACCCAATGGTTGAAATTGCCTTAGCTAATAGTCTGGCTTTGCCCTGACCCATGTTTGAATACCTTATAATAACCTAAGATTCTTTTGTAAATGCTGCAATAAAGAACTATATCTATCTATCTGTGTGGTGCCCGCTAATACCTAAATTTAAACTCACAGCTTTTACTGTTAGTATTTTAGTGTTATTATCACAATTGATGCAAATGTTGCCAACACAATAGCAGTAAAGCAATGTTTATTTCTCATTGTGTTGTAAAATAAAGCCACATTAGACCAAAAAGTGGACGGGGAAGTGCGGCCTCACCATTTTGACTATAAAAAGCGGTATATGTGCAAAATATGTGTGTGTTTCTTTTACAGTGTCTGAAAGGGACGTACAATTTAATAGTTAAATAGGTTAGAATTTCCGTAAACGTGTTGCTGATAGTGAGGTTATGTTTATAGGGTTCCTTAAAAAATGAAAAAAAAATAAACAATTCTTTATAGGACCACTCACTGTGTGTCTCTCCGTTCGTTCGTCACAGCTAATTTGCTTCATCTACTATACCAAATTAGATGAAATTTGGCACGACGGTGTAATCATGGACGTGCAGAATAAATACAATCACAGATGTGTAGACTATGTTAATAGATCTTTTCAAATAAGGGTAATTTTTGGCGGGTGAAATAGATCCTGATGCTGAACTCTGATTTCCGAAACTGAGTATAAAGTTTGAAAAAAATAATAATACAAAATATAATTCATTGCTTAGATTACATACATACATTAATATATAATTATAAAAAATTGCACGGAACCCTGAGTTCAACCCGCACTTGACCGTTTTTTATTAATTAAATTACTCTGCTCATTTCCCTGTTAGTGGTTAGAAACTTGAGGTTAAAAACTGTGATTATTTTTTAAAAGTTTATTAAAAAGTAAAATTTAGTGAGGTCTTTGCCCAACAGTGGCATATAACAGACATGAAGAAACAGAACAAGTGTGGTAAATAATACAAAAAAATAATAAAATTATATTAAAATACGGATATTAACAAACTTTTTAATATTAGCTCGATCGTCGTCCCAGTTGCGGAGATAATGTGAACATAACAGACAAAACGAGCGAGATTATGCATGCAACCGGCTCTTAACATAGGTGTTAAAGCTTTAGATTGCGAATCATTGCAGTTTTCATACGATAGTTAGCGCTATCTGGTGGATAAACTCGAGAATATCTGGAGCTGTTAACAGCATGGACATGAATTTCAATTCAAATTTACAACTGTACAATCAAATATCGTAAATAACCGTCATTATTTTAAAATTATAAGCTAATTGACTAATTGAGACATCAATTAAGAGATATTTTGGAGTGAGTTCAATCAACTTTTTAGAAAACATTTCGTCTTAACGTCAGCGCCGCGCAGCGCACTTTGCGCAGTTTAACAAGTATTAATGACATAGTTGACGGTGAAATCCTCTCTAAGGAAGAAATTTTTGATAAAGTTTAATATGAATGTTAACTACATTCCACGCCGGCGAAGCCGCGGGCAAAATCTAGTTCTATATAAAAATGAATCGAATGTACATTGATATCAGATTTTCGCGTAATTATTTTATTTAATCCTATTCTCAAGCGAATAATAGAACTATTAACAATACGAAATAATTCCAAAAGTTGGTGAAATTCCAAAAAATATTGTTGAAAATTATAAACGTATCTAGATAAGGGCGAATGCAAATTTTACTCGGCGAAGTTTTTCGAATAAAATAATAGAAATATAATCCCGTCCTTGTAAACTCCGCGATAGAGATTTTATTTCATTGCGGGATCTTTAATGGGATACAATCACAGATTTAAATCAAGCAAGATACCGCATGCCGTGGAACTGAGCATTATACTGAGCATGTCTTTATTGTATGTGTTTTGTTATATTCGTTCTAATGACAATATTGGTAAGCCCTTCTGGCATTATAGGGACATCATAGGGTTTTAAATGAGTTTAATAGTGTTTTCGTTCGTAATAATGACATGTATTACCATACATAATGTACAATAATTTCTAATAGAAAATAAAACCTAGGCAGCATTTTTTTTTATTGTTGGACGGTCGCATTACACTTGATATATTCTTTTTTTTAAAGAGAACGTTACAGTTATTTGCACCTTCATATTAGCCATAAGAGTTCAGCATAGCCCTTTCCTGTAGTTTTCCAGATGACCGATTGACTCTTGCAGTATATTTCCCTGAAGATGCTCTATCTAGCCCGATATAAATCTATGGATACAAACGCGAGATGGCAAGATTTAATCTTAAGTAGCCTTAGCTGAAATTGCGCTGACACTCTTACGTATTAGCCTGTCAAATTAAATACACATTTAACTGTGAACAATTGTACTGAGTCGCTGGGGGTATTCAAATTGTATTACCTATTTCAGCCAACAATCAAAAATGAAAGGGGACAGAACCTATTTTTATTAATAAAGAGGAATTAATTATAATAGAAATAATATTATTAAAATCAAAATTTAAAAAAATATATACTTTTAATAAAATTGAAAATAAAAAATTAATGGAAGCAATAGATTGAATTAAAAAAATATTTTAAAGAAGCTTCAGAAGATAATATATTATTAGAAATAGAGATTAGAGGGATAACACAACACTTCAGTATTTTCAAAATGCATGACTTACCAAGAATCAATTAAACATTACACAAGATATGTGTGATAATTTATGTAAACACAAGTTTATAAATGTTTTCTTTAGTCATAAGAAAATCCTTTTTTTCTACATAAATTTATACGACTACCTTTTACTTTCAACGTCTTGTCTCTTAAATGCTTGAGCCGGTGATTATTCGGCATCAAAAGTTATCTATATTTTACTCCAAGGTTAATAATTTAAATATATGCATAATACAGCCGTTGGTCCCGGTTGTATTAGCTGTCGTTAAAACCCGCTAATTTGCAATGGGCCCGCGCGGTGGGTCATGGCCCAGACTCCTTATCCATCCGTAAGGAAGCCCAGTGCCGCTGTGGGGACGTTTAAATATCTGTTCATGATGATGATATATGCACTCTATGACATTCGCAGTTACATAACCTTTAAGACGTTAAGTCACTCCCGGACATTGTTATGTCAATACATAACAAAGTCCAGGACAGCCGCTTGCACTGGTACGGCCACGTCTTGCATCAACCAGCAAATAGGTAAAAAAAATACCAGTAGGCGAGCAAACCCAAGATTTGATGGCGTAATGTCAAGGCTTAAATTACGCGTATCATGGCAATGGTCTGGAATAACTTTACTAACGTTGTTAAACTGCGTTTGCACGATAGTTCATAGTTTTATGACCGACCTGAGGAAGAATCCCAAAAAATGTTCAGATGTGAGAAAGAATCTACCTATAAAAAAAAAATTTTTTCCTTTACCTAGAACAAAAGAGAAAGGTACCTTTTTAGTACTTAATAAAAAGGTACAAAAATGTTCAATTATTTCTCTATTGAGATAGCGGTAGATCGCAAAATTAAAATTTAATAAAATCAATTTAAATGCTAATGTGTGGTGAGAGGCTGTAGTGATATAGTGTGCTCTTTGGGGATTTATTGGTGGTGGCGAGAGACGTGGAGAATTCTCGATTAATTTATATTGTTATCTATAAAAGTTTGTTGTTATAAAACGTCAGGATAATTGTATTGTATGCTCTACAAACTGACTTTTTTGTATCATAGCATCAAGATATTATAACGGTTTTGGTTATCTATTTACATAGAAATATTATGACAATGTTATACCAATCGATTTTGACGTTGACGTTAAAAGGCGCGCCGCCGCCGTCATTTAAAAAAATTGCGTGCTTCGCGTTGTTCTGCACAGGTATAAGTTAACGTCAGACGTAACCAACTTTTAAAAAACTTCTTATTTCATATAATAGCGGCCAATAAAATACCAGAAAATTATTTACTATTTCAATGCTTTGAAATTTTAAAAAGGAAAATTATGTGAATAGACGAGGTAAATTCGATTTGAAATCCCGATGCACGTGACCAAAAAAGACCACGTGGCGCTAAGGTAGGAATGAACTGTCTATGACATGTCGACACCACAGATAAATTTCATTATAAATAAAAAATAAATAAAAACTTGTATGATACTAAAACATATTAAGATTTCATGTCTTATTCACCTGACATCTCATCTCAATTTGACAATTCTCAATAATTTTATTGGAAATACGATCAATTTTTTAAAATTTAAATTTTGATTTTTTTTAATAATGATGTGAATTTCTCCTTTTAATTTTTAACATACTTATATGTATATTAAAAATTGTTACCCCACATTTGTTAATTGACGTCTGAAGAAAAGGCCGCAGTGAAGTTTGTTGCGCCGCTTCCTGCGCTTTAGAAGTCGGCGGTAGACTTAGTTGAAGTAATTTTTTGACGTCAATAAGTGATGTACATACCTAAATCATCCTAAATTTATTAAGGAATTTTGAATTTGAATGTTTTCCAGTTTCCTTTGGATTAGATTTAAATACACTTCGTACGCTTTATGACTAGACATAGGTAGGTTTTGTTTTAGATAAGTTTTACTATATACCTGTGTTGACGGAAATGTTCAATGATTTTATTGATGACATATGCTACGAGCATCTATCTCTCTTCTCTTATCTTCCGTTACGGGCCCTTAGTGTAGACTGCATAGTTACTTGGTTTGCTCAAACATTTTCATCAATTCTTTTCACGATTTCCTAATGAATATTTAGGCCCGGAAAAATTGGACCACATGACGAATATACGCTTTCAAACTAAACGAAAATTTTAAAAATCCAGAGAAACGTTGAACATACATAAAGAAATAAATATATACCCGAATATTTAACCTTCCTTTTTTGGAAGTCTGTTGAAATTATATGAGTTAAGTACGGTCGCAAGTCATGTGGTATCTAGTACTATAGGTACGATAAATCTATTAAGATATCTAGACAAAATATCTATAGAAATAGGTCACAAAATGCGGGAAACATGGCGGTCAGTTGTGAGACGTGCACGAGCAAATTGTCGCTTGAACTGGAGCCAAAAAATAATGGTTCTATTACAGTTAAAAGCACAACACCCCATATTATGTCCATTGTAAATTCACCTCTATCATTTGGGCATTAAAATCCATGTAACTTGATATGAGATCGACTGCGGTCAATGTTAAATTACTTACCCTGCATGGACCTTATGGGGAGGTAATAGCAACGCATTTGCTATATATGATTTGCTGTTTACTAAACAAGCTAGGTAGCTCGGTAATCTATAGATATAATCTATATGTATGTACCTATACATATAATTCAAATTCAAATTCAAAATTCTTTATTCAATTTAGGATGATATACATCACTTATTGACGTCAAAAAAATTACTTAAACTAAGTCTACTGCCGGCTTCCAAAGCGCAAGTGAAGAAGAAGCGGCGCAACAAACTTCACCGCAGACTTTTCTCCAAGGACGTCAATTAACAAATATATATATATATTAAAAATTAGGTGGACGAATTTACATCATTATTAAAAATATTAATAAAACCAAAGTGGGCTAAGCCTGTACATATGAGATATTAAAGAACAATAATTATCGGGGGTCTTTATGGGACTAATAGAGGCCAAGACGTTTTGTTTTTAGAATTTTTGTCTGTCTTTCTGCCTGTTTGAAAGCGCATGACGCGAAAACTACTGGACAGAGTTGGACGTGGTCTTCACTCTAGTATTTGTGGTTGTAAAGCAAAATTTATTTATCGCGATACGTTGCTTAGAATTCTAGATATTGACAATAATATTTTTTACTGCTTTACTCGGTAATAGCATAGTATGTATGGCACCGAAAATTTACAACAAAATTCCAAATCAATATAAAAGCTTAAATTTAAATCTATTTAAAAAGCACCTCAAGTCTTTATTAACTGATAAATGTTATTATACTATAAATTATTTCTTTAATGATAGACTCGGATAGAATTTAGGGCTAGTATAAGTACGTTATAATTCTTTTTTTGTTTTGGATTTGTAGTGGATAGCATGCTCCTCTTTATTTATTTATATCTGCATACCTATATTCGGTAAAACGTGTAGGTCTAATTCATTTTGACTATTTGTACTCATGTTTTTGGCAAATAAATGTTTTCTTTCTTTCTTTTTGAGCGGACGCACGAAATAAACGCGGGCGAAGCCGCGGGCAAAAGCTAGTGTCAAATATTTTGATCACTTAACTTTTGTCTTTGACTTTTAAATCATGGCGTGTTTTACTCGTATTTCATATAGAGGTATAATTAAGGATAAATTTCATTTTAAGGTAACATTTTACACTGACTTTGGGCTTTGCGGCGTCACAGCCTCGAAAGCAACTGGGAACATTCGGAGAAGAGAGAATCTCACTTCTTCGAATCTAATAACTTCTAATAAATATCAAAAAGCGTAAACCGGCGTCATAAAACCTCATGAAAATCTACAAAAAAAAAAACGAGACTTTAAAAAATATATATTTTATCATCGTGATTAAAAGCGATGCCTTGACGTTTTACGACATGCTATTCACACTCGCGACTGGTAAATGGAATATATTCGCAGAGTTTTATACGTTTTGCGAGCGTAAAAATTTCACAACCGAATATACGTTGTACATGTTAAGATAATAGTTAAGTCGTTCGAGTGTACGACATTTTAATATTGCACGCCTAAGTGTGAGTTGCACCAGTCAACTTTGACGGTGACATTGACCTGCGCACCCGTTTACATTTAAACATAATGACGGAGTACTTTTACGTTTTTCTGCGCAGGTTAAAACCAACGTCAAAGTTGGCAGTTGCTCTCGCCATTTTGTCTGTGTTATTTTACCAGCCATTAAGTTTAATGGTTTTCTGTGTGAGTTATTATGCAAGTATGAGCATACTATACTGATATTATAAACGCGAAAGTGAATTTGTTTATTACTTTATTTTTATTAGGGTCGGTTGCACCGTCAACTTTGACGTTAATTTTTAACGTGCGCAGAAAAACGCAAAGTACCTACAGCATTATACCTATTAACAATTTAAAAGCGAAATTAATCTTGGAAATGAAAACATAAAAGGAAAATTTTGTAATCTTTAACACAATGAAAGTCTAAACATGTTTCTACGAAGTTTGGTATAGAAGATAAATAGTTAATTAATATACAAAGTACTTGTTTGTCTCTAAACCTCGATTCGCAGAAGCGGATTTAGTAATTTCACTGAAATTATAATTGTTTTGTGCGTCTGCGACACAATCTCGGCAACTTGTTATCAAAACCTCCGCTTTTAGAAAAGTAAGAAATATAAAGTAAAAGAATGTCATTTTATGTAATACTAACCACAAACCACAATATTCATTACTACTATCCATACTTCCATATTAATATATAAAAAGAATATAATTGTATTTTTGTTTTTTTTGATGAAATTTGGCACAGAGATAAACGAAACGTTCTGGAGTAATATAGGCTACGTTTATTATGGTTTAATATATAAAATTCGATCGACGTTATTTATAGTTGATAAACTGCAGTGAATTTGGTGTGTCCTTGTCTGTCCGTAGACCCTGTTACAAACTTAGTAACGAGACACAAAGCGTTCACAGTTCGATTCCTGGGATGATTCAATTAATGCTACCACACACGAGAGTCCCTTTGTGTTGCGATTAACAAGCCCACGTGTTAGGATAACTATTATGTAAATCAATTACGTGTTTCGGTTTAATCAATGTTTTCGTAGAATAAAAATTTGCTAAAAACTACTCATTAAATTATAAATTCTAAAGTGTGTTTGTTTGCCCATCTCCTACGATAATACAGAATAACATATTGTAACTATTTTAACACCCTTTTATTAAGTGTGTAAAAAACTATGTGATAGAATCGGAGGTGAGGTGAGAAGAGGAACTGGCAGCTGTATGTAGTTGACAATACAGTAATATGGTCTGATGATGAATCCGGAAAATAGGCACTTTACGTGCACTTATAAAAGCGTGTTTTTTTTGTGTTTTTTTAAACTATTAATTTATTGATAGATAGTTAGAGAGCTGGAGAGGTATAAAAATACAATTAATGCAGAAATTTAAACCGCAGTGAAATTTTTCGTTATTATAATTGAGCAAAAATCTTATAAGTACCTAGATATATATTTTTGTTTTTGAAGTACCTAATGATGGTTCCAATCCACAAGATAAAATATTTTCTGAAAAAAGTCAGTATTCAGAAACAATAATTTTCCAGTCAATGGCGGTTTGATTGATCGTTTCGTAGATTTTCCCTTTTAAACTTTTAAAAAAATTTCAATCATCGCACAGACAAACTTCATCCTAGAAAATATATCTTATAATTCAACACGTAACAATACCCGTTGGAAACCCGACCAAATTAAAAATCGACGGCCCTCCAAAAGGAATAGATTACTTACAAAATCGGAATATTCAATTATTGTTTTGTCGTCGGCCGTGTTAACATGTAAATTGGTTGGACCGAAATTTTAACCCTGTCCCTAATAGGAAATGGACCTTTTCCGCCATTATATCAGTCCTTTGTCTTTACAGATTTTGGATTCCGGCGCCGTGTGAAACTTTTGGTACCTTGTTTACGAGTTGAAATATTTTGGTTTAGAAAATTGGTGTCGTGGGTATCGTAAAAGCCGATGGGATAATTAAGTCCAACTGGAGTGGAGTTAAATGGTATATATTGATTATACTAGCAATATGCAGCGAATTTTAACGGTAGCAACTTCACTTACATATCAACAATCCCGAATACATTTTATATATGACTAGCTGCGCCCCGGGGCTTCGCTCCCGTGGGAATTTCGGAATAAAAATTATCCTATGTGTTATTTCAGGTTCTATTCTACTCGTGTATACCAAATTTCATGACAATCGGTGCAGTAGATAATGCGTGAAGAGGTAACAAACAAACTTAGGTACTTTCGCTTTTATAATATTAGTTGGGATAGTTAAAACGCAATCAATCATTGATTGAAGCTTGATGACATCAAGAAGGATGCGTGTCATTTCATCATTTCGAACACTGGTGTCAGATTTTATTCAAGTTGCCTAAAGAGACAGACAGACATACAAACACACCTGGCATGAATAGGATTCGAACCTGGGACGTATTGATAATTGCTCGGACGATCGATATCTTAACCACTGGATTACCACCGATTCATTTCCGAAGGTAATAATTATTGAAAAAAATTGTCAATTACAAACAATTTTGCCTTCATTAAAAAGTTGTTTTTTTTTTCCCAAACACAAACAAAGTTCGACTCGGTCTAGTCTATATCCAATTAATTAGTAAAAATCCAATCAAAATTCACATTAATTCTTTATGACGAGGGGAAACACTCTAGTCAAATTGGTACTAAAGTAGCGAATTATTTAAACCCTTCCAGCACGAATCATTACATTTCCCACTTTATTAGTTTCTACATAAAGCTGAATTTAAATTGATAGATTTAGCTGAAACTACTCAATAGTTGAGTATGATTTTAGAACCGTAATTGAGATTTCATTGTCTTTTTTTTCCGGCTTTTTGTGAAGCCTTCGATTGTAATGGGCGGGAAAATGGGAAATTAAAAAAATAATGACGTCCCTTCTTATGCTTTTCTAATTCTATAATTGACTGTAATAACTGAAATCCTAGATATAATAAGTCTTACGAAATATAACTTATGTTTCGTCAGACTTCATCTGTCCATTAATGGCTAAACATTTCAATAATGTCATATCTCTCTTATCTTCAGCGTTCAAAGACAAAGACAAAGATTATTTATTTGCAAAAACATGAGTTTACATTTTTTTACAATGTGGTGTTAAAAGAAAAGCTTAATCCTACATGTTTCACCGTCCACGGGTGTGCGAATTTAAATGGAGAGCATGCTGTCATCCCACAACACAAAATCGAATAAATAAAAGTAACTAAATTAACTAAATTTTTATCTGAGTCTATCATTAAAAAAAATCGTTCAAATTATAATAACGTTTATCAATCAGAAAGGACCTGAGGTGCTTTTTAAATAAATTTAAATTCTGATCTTTAATTTGTTTCGTTTTCTGTTTTATTCTGTGACGCCTTGAACCCCGGAAAAATGTTTTAATTTTGAAGATTCAACACCAGACATCAACCCTGTGTGGGAGTGCTGTTTTTATCAATTGTTCTTATTAATCGACTATTACGTTATCCATGAGAGTTTATGGAGTGGACCTATTCGAAGGCGGAAACCACACGCCGCATTCTCTTAATATCACTTTCTATCTGACGGATTGCTTAATATTATAGTCGTATTGCTCATGGCTGAGGGCAATTAATGTCATCCACATTGGAATAAAACGCACACGACGATGTTCTTGTAAATAAATTGAAGTGGCTTCCATTGCCACAATCTTTTTCTTTTTCTTAGCGTGTCGACTCAGCTAAATTTGTGGAGACCAATACAAGGCCCTTCAGTGTAAGTGGTAGAACATATTGAGCAGAGGAGTTAGTGCGGGTTTGCATTTCGGTTTTCACCATTGAATCGATTCGAAGTGAGACGCAGCGAACCAATCACGTTGCTCCATTGTGACGCCACGACAACCACACTGTAATGTAATTCGGTTCTTTTCACACCATGGTAGGTACATCAAAATGAGTATCAATAACAGCAGGTTTTCCATAATATTCTAGTTTTGTCATGAGTCAAACCAAGGTTTCCTCCTTTTCTTCTGTTGTGGCGCCATCTTTCGTCAATACGATGACTTCGTTTCTCTCTGATAAATTATAAAAACTTGTGTCAAAAATGACATACATGTGTAAACAGCTTGTATAAGATTAGATGTTGCGTGTTCGGAGATTACCCGCATATATACAAATTCACAAACGCTTACCTCTTTATAATAATAGTATAGATAGAACCAAAAGCGTTATACTCGTAATATCAAAGGTTTAAAAATTTCAATGGACAGAACGACATAAAATTCGAATCTATTTCGAAATTGGAACAGGCTTGTAACCGCCGGAAGTGACAGCAGGTTGACGGATGGTGTCACCCCATCCGGTCATTTTGGACAGCCTGTACTGTAGCAAAGTTACTGTGTTGCGTACATTTTTTTTTTTGCATACATCAACCTATGACGTTTGATAGACATACGCTGTGAATATTTATCTACATATTTTGCTATAAGTTGTGCCGAATCATGTGGAAGCCCTAAGACCATTCCACACCATCCCCATGGAACTCGTAGGGTGCGACTAAGTGACACATAACCTAGACAGCTGACAGTCAACAAAAACATTGACTAATTGAGTAACTTTCGCGTTTCATTATTAATTGCTTAATACGGGTATTTAACGCGCACGTACCTTGCGCTTGCACGTACACGTACTTATAACTCCTGTCATATTCCCTCCTGTCGTCGAGGTTAAAATATAATTGCGAAAATAATACAAGGGACTGAATTCAGGTCAATTGGAAAATATTGTTTACCCAGTAATTATGTTAAGGCAACCTGATATTTCGGATTCGTCCAACAAAATAGGTCGGATTTTTATTTTTTCTGCTCCAATGAAGTTATAAATGTCCGACTTGGTATATTTATTACGTTTTTTGTTCGTAACATCCGTTTATTTCTGTGCTCTTGCAAGATTATTTTAACAAATCTGTAAGTTTAGAAATCTGAATCAAATGTAAATACGTATACGAATTATGATATATTGGGTGATTCTTTAGACCATACATTTTAATTCGAGACCATATAATATAGACCGCTTTAATTGAAGATTCTGCTGTAGTTTTACGCCCTATTGGACTATCGGACGTCAAATCTCTTTTAGAATATTTATATTACCTATCACATGTTGCAAGAAAGTGTGTTATCATTATATTTTAATTTAATTTCCTACTCGTGCCACATGAGTTTGTATACCAATGTGATTCATGTGTGGTAGTTTTCATAAGCCACCATTTGCTTCCGGTGAAGAAAACCATCGTGAGGCAACATGCACATTGGTTGACAGTTTGTATGCGATTACAAAAGTCATGCCAGATGCCTTTAAGTGTTTGAATGAAATTTAACACCAATGTTAGCAATTAACACACTTGAAAAGACAGAGAAAGAAACATTGAAATTTAGACAAAAATATAGAAAATTGTACGAAATAATGTTCATCTCATTTCGAAACTTCAAATGCGACAACAAAAACCCGTGAAAATAGTTTCCAACTGTGAAAGTCCTTCGGAATACCGATAACCCTCGAAGGGTGTCCGTCGGTCCGTCTGTCTATAACTCTGAAACCCAATTACGGAGTCCAATGGCCCGATGATTGTGCCCTGGGGTATCCCTCGGACTTTCGATACTGTTACATTTAGGCTTACTA
This sequence comes from Plodia interpunctella, assembly GCF_027563975.2. Classification (NCBI taxonomy): domain Eukaryota; kingdom Metazoa; phylum Arthropoda; class Insecta; order Lepidoptera; family Pyralidae; genus Plodia; species Plodia interpunctella. The sequence continues at coordinate 11,015,043 of NC_071294.1, forward strand.
TATGAAGATGTGAGCATATTCAATTTTTATAAGTTTGTATTTAACTTTCAATGTACCAACTCAATTTTGAAGCAGATATCTTCAATGAGCTGAAATTTTGTACACACGTTTAATTTGGATGACAATACGTTATTATGATAAGCATAACCTGATAGCGCAACAAGGAATGGCTCCAAACGCGGGAACTCCTCAACGGTTTACTGCACCCCACAACAATCTTAAAAAAACTACAATTTTGTAAATTTTTTTATAAAGAAGTCATCACTGTAAACTTAATATTTAATGTAGCTGTCGAACAAACATTTAAAGCTTTTTTCGTGAACATTTTACCAAGTTGTGACGTCACTTGTTCGTGTCATTTAGTATGGAGCGTTTGGCCTTCCAATAGTCATTAAAACAACAATCTTTCAACTAGTCTATTTACTTTATCTTGATACTACAATACATAATATTTTATTCAATCTAACTGGTTTAGCGCGTCCAATCACACAAACTCTTCATACATACTTAGGGAGATCAAGTAGTTTCCCAAAAAACACTGATTTAATGTCGCTAAGATAATAATAATTAGGCGTACCACTACTTGTCGCATGTAAACAATTTAGGATATTTTGAAGATAGTGCGGTGTTAAGAAGAAAATGTAAAAAAGCGGACTCTATACTGTGACGCTCCATGGCTAAGGAAGAAGCCAGGAATGCGTTCATACAAGAGATTATATAAACAGATATTCTCAACCTTTAATATTATAATTGTTACTTACCTCCTCTGATCCTACGAAATTATTCTTGTTGTGTTAAATGTTAATTTTTCTTGTTGTCTTATAGGTTAACTGTTACAAACAATATTAACCATATCCCTTTTAAGTCCACGATTCAATAATAGTTGCCTTTAAATTTATGTTTAAGTCTTAACACCTTTTTCATACCAATATGCATTACCTTCATCAAGTTTTTAAAAAAATTAAGTACGTAAATAAATCCGCGAATCGCGTCCCGCCCAGCGTGCGAACTGTAGGGCGGGCGGTAGATCACTGCCGCCCGCCCAAGCTGCAGTTGCATATATTATTTGCTTATGTTAATACTAGTTTCAGTTGCATTTGTTTCGCAACATTGAAACGGTGATAGTGTGAATTTAAGCGGTTGTGCGGACGTGTTAAACACTGGAGTGTTTAAAACGTCCGCATGCGATCGAAAGATGCTTTGCATACTCGTGTCACGTTAAAAACTGCTGATCGTGAGTCAGATTGGTGTACCTTTCGTATACCAATCTGACTCACGTTTAACAGTTTTTTTTTATGGACAATCACTGTTACCGGCAAAGGAAAACATATATAATTTAAATTGTTTTTTTTTTGGGAAAAGAATTATTGTGATCCATCGGCGTTAAATTGGAGTCCTTGGATCCCAACTTAATAATTGGGATCCAAGGAAAACAAATGGAAGAAAGAAATATCTCTCTTTTCGCATGAGTTTATTGCTAAAACTGATGCCACATTATATTCAAGTCGCCCTAAGGCATCTGACACACTTTTCATGCCTACCGTGTAATCGCAAACACAACTAGTGAACTTAATCTGTCAGCCAGTGTGCAGGTTTCCTCAAGTGATCCTTCATCGGGAGCAGTGGTGAAGCAAATATGAATTATATTCTTAACATTTTGTGCTCATCTATTATTGATATAATATTATATATATTTATATAATACTTTTGTATAGATTTCTATTCACAATATGCTCTGAGGATGGGTGAAATGAGAACCGACATTTTCAACGTTTCATTTGATTATCTCATTAAAATGGGATGGTATAAAATTATCAGATTTCGTAATCCGAAACGGTCAGAATAGTTTTAAGGCGACTTCAATCAAATCTGACACCAGTATTAGCAGTAACACTCTCGAAAAGAAAGAAGATCCAAAACTTTTGCGCAAATTTTGGAAGTTTAATATTTAAAAATTAGTCCTGTGTACATTAGGACAACACAAACATTTATCTTCCTCGCAATATGATGTTGACAACTAACGAACAAGGACACACATAAACATTTATATTTAGTGTTTAGATAGACAGTGTTTGCACACTGAAATTAAGGCTTCAAATACTAATTAAGTTAAATAAGTAGTATTAATTTTGTTTATCCTTATTATTAAGAGGTTGTGAGACTATTTTGATAAAGAGAGAATCCTATTATACTACTAATATAAATTTTGTGAGAATGAATGTGTGTTATTTGTTAAGGTAAAATATACTGGACGGATTGTTATGAAATTTGGTATACGAGTCGAATATAACCTGGAATAACACATAGGGTACTTTTTATCCCGAAATTCCTACGCGATAGTGTTAATTATAATAATTATAATGAAAAATACGAGTCACTCACGTGTGAAATATAAGGATTCATATTTATTAATTGATGTCCACCACCAATCAACTTTCAGGTTAACTTTAACCGCCGCTGATTAGATAAATTGGCGTAATTCACGTTTTTCTGCGCAGATTAAAGTTGCACGTCAAAATTCAGTTCAATGCAACTGACTGATAGTTGATACGAAGGACCAGCAGTAGACCCATCGTAGCTCCTAAACTTTTCAATACTTAATAACGTTAGAAGTGTAAAAAAATCTTCACAAAAATGGATTTAGTATATTCATAGCTATATACACGCTGTAAGCAAAGTTTCCTTTTTCTCGCTTCCCTTTTGAACGGTGACAGCCCACTAATGGAACGCTACACGGAAACGTTTCGCTTTCTTCCACAATGTACAGTGAACGGCACATCAACGTATACAAATACATTAGTTTTGTTAGTCCTACTTTAAATCTAAGCCAAAACTCAAATCATATAGACTGAAAGATATCATCAAAGACTCACAGCTAAAATCACGAGATAGGGTTACACAACAGGGATGAGCGTAAACAGAGCATAACAAAAGCCTATGCAGTCGGATCTTCAGAATTTGTCTATTTTAAACGGCTTCAAGGCATCACAGTCAGGAATGAAACAAAAAGAGAGAGAGAGAGTGTGTGTGTAGCCAACTCTGTGGCAGACTGTACCTAGGAATGCAAGTGTTGAATGGTGCCTGTTCTTTTGTATCGGCGTCCGTACTTACACAATAGTTGGGCTACAATTTGTACCATTTGTGGGTACCGTAAATGAAGAAATATGTGTTCAGAGTGTGCTAAATTAACTTTAAGACGCGAACTCTTGGGTTTTGATGCATAGCTGTACGTGTTTTGGAAAGGTTACAAGATTTAGATTAATATTGTGTTCCTTAGTTTTGATTATAGGAAATTGACTCTTAGCTCTGTCCGAATACAGATAAAAGACGTGTTGGTATAATTTCTAATCACGTTTAGAATAAAATAGAAAATGCGCCACTAAATTATAAATATAACAAAAAATTATACTGTTTTCTTAACATAAATAATATATAAAATAGTGATCGAACTAGACCACAGCTTATTATATGCTTTGAAGTACCAAATCGATATAAGAGCGCTGTTATTCAATTTCTCTTCTTGCCAATGGACTTGAACTGATAAGAAAGATTTAGTCGACGTTATTTTTTCTAATAATTTGCGTTATTAAAAGTTGTTTAGTAATTCATTCGTCACCTAAGAAAATTCGTCATCCAAACACTAATTTCATAATGAAATCATCAATTAATGATTGATTAAAAGCGGAGCATACTCCGCTTTTAATCAATAAACTCCGCGGTGGCGTAATAATATAAATTCCTAATGTTATAAATTCGAAAGTAAGTTTGTTCACGCGTTATCTACTCAACCAATCTTCTTGAAATTTCGCATATATGTATATAATTAAGCGTATCGGGAAATACACACCTTTAATTACAAAAAAAACTATTGTTCCCGTGGGATTTGCGAAAAATCTGTATTCTATGGCGCTAACTATAGATGTGAAGAAAAATCGTTCCGGACGACATTTAGGCGGGCGAAGACTCGGATATATAGATAATAGCTGATAATTTCACATCACATTCAAATTTGCTCTTAATATTAGTAATGTATGTGGGAGAAAAATATTTTTAATTGTTAATATTGTTTTTTTTTTTTAATTGAAACGGTTTCTTTATGTTGATTGTTATGACACCTCACTCCCCCTCCCCCACTACGGTCGTTTGACGTGCGTCACTATAAAAACCCTGTACACTGCCCGACGAGACACACTTTGGTATCGTCTACGCACCGTGTCAGGTAAATAATAATTCTTATATTTATGTTTATAAGTAAATCTGTGATTAAATTGTGTAAAATATGTATATCACAACTTTACTTTTTTTAAATGTGATTTATTTTAACATGAGTTTTTGTGTGAAATAGGCAAGTAACTACATATTTTTTGTTGCAAGTACCTGCACATGCTTTTGTTATATTTAATGAAATAAACATCGATTATTACTATATTACGCTAATTTTATTTCTCGCTCCCACATATAATATTTTCCTATTCCAAAAAAAGAATAGAAAACTAGGCATATAGCCAGATCTCAAGGTCGTACCTCTATTCATAAAACAGTTATCTTAGTACAATATTATTCAATGCTGACATCAAATCTCTGACACTCCATATTGTTTCTGACATAGCTCTCAGCTGTTGCTTTTTATTGCGTACGTAAGCGTTTTATCTTATTGAATTTCTCTTTGTGTCAATCAAATGGTATTTTTTTATGGAAAATAGAGTAAGTTTTACTTGTGAATTAATGATGAGGTGAACATTTAAGAATGTCTGAATTCATGGCCGTATCTAGAGATTTTCAGGGGTCCTAATGCCGGAGTTTGTCATGAATGTTTGTAAAAGATTTTGTATTTTACAAGGTTTTATTTAACTTGCAATGTAACTATGTCCTGGGTGGAATCTTGCAACTAAATTTTGAAGCAGATATCGTCAAGCGATTGAGTTTGTAGTGACGTTTAGTTTGGATGACAATGCATTATTATGATAAGCATGAACTGATGGTGTACTCAGGAACGGCTTCAGGCGTGGGCACTCCTCAACGGTTTACTGCTCGGATATGATTTTGTCCTCACACATTGAATGCAAATAATATCTCTCTGACAACAAAAATTGTATCTGACAATAAATATTTTTGATAAAATTTTGTTGAACAAGAAATTTTTTAGAAATAAAATACAGTAACGGTTAACATGGAGATCTATAAAGAGATTTGTGTTTATGTATCTTTGGAATTACTGAACCTATTTCAAAAATTATTTCACAGGAAGCTACATTATTCCTTTGCACACTTGTTACTTGTCACTACATAGGTTACTTTCTATCTCGATATTCCCACGAGAGCAATCACCGAAACACTTTATAACATTTCAAACAAAAAACAAATTTAATTTCAAGAGACTCGACGTCGAATTAGTTTCAAAATGCTTTTAGCCAAATATAAAGAATGCTATTCACAATTCAATTAAATATGACAATCGTGAACTTTTAATGGGCGAGTTTTCGCTCCCGAAAAGAGAACTTTTTCTTTGAAGTCAAAATGGACAAATCGAATGATGTAGTGGTTAATTAAGGGGAATTTATTTATGTTGGTTGCCTTGAGCGATGCCCCGGTTCGGTCCCTAGGGGTGTGTGACAGAGATGTATGTTGTTGTCTTGTTTTGTGAATAGAAACAGTGAATAAGAAATTGTGTTATGCGGGCTGGAAGAGAAACTATCAAACGAACAGCTGTGTAAGAGAATGATTCAATTAATAACGCTGTAACCTTTCACTCTACCGTCTTATAGAAACCTCGGTTGTTCTTGGTAAATGATAGGTACCAGTGAGAACGATGAAATATATATATATATATATATTAACTAATGTATAATATTCCTGCATGCAATTCAAATAATAATAATAATACGCGTGCCAAATAAGAACAATTTTACAATAAGTAGGTAAACTTTACGTACGATATAAACAGATCCAGTACATTATCATAGTCCAACACACTAGTATCTAAACTAGGCCGAGCCTGTATCTCAGATACTAGGTCCTTCCTTTTGCGTAACACTATAGGCATTATTAAAATAATTATAAGTAAAATCCCTACATTACTACATTTCATATCGTAGATTTCTATCTGGGATAAAAAGAATACTACTATGTTCTTTGCGCAAAGGATAAATTAGTAGGTGGTCGACTTATCGACAAATTACGATTATCTACACCACATTAATTTATCCAAACCAGAGATTGCCACTAACAAGTGTGAGTCATGCGTAATTATGTCAACTTTATTTTGCTTAACTCTAGCTTATATACTATTAATAATTGTAATGTGTTTCACTTCGACGTGATTTATTTGTTTATGCAGATTTGGAATTTGTATTGTACAACTCATTAAAAAAAAAATCTCAGCCGCGACTTTGGTCTGCCGGTACGCTAACTAGGAACATTTTTTGGTTATTCTACACTTCGTCCTGGGGCCAATTGGCATTTACAAATTTTGATATTTCTTTTCCGTCATGTCAATAATCCATTTATTTGTTAATAAGATTTGCAATGCTGATTACACAGATCGAAAGTAAGTTTGTTTGCCATTTATTAAAGTATTATTTAACATTATAAACAATATTCTTGACTTGAATGGTTTACATAGTCTTCTTGTTTCCACGCGCTAAAATTTAAAAATTATTTTAAAATATCAATAACATTTACCCATAATACACATAAATCTTCATCTTGTGTCACACTATTTATTAAAATACCAAAATATAAGTTGCATAGTTTTCAAGATCTTAGTATAGAGACAGACAGCGGGAAGCGACTTTGTTATATACTATGTAATGATATTGATGGCCACTCACGTACAATTATAACGTCGGTTACAAAAATATATGTACGTAATAGATTATAAAGAAATGTATTATCGAAACATATAATCATTATAATAATATACAAAATAATATAAATATTTATGTACGTGCCTGTACTATCGATTTCGAGAGAGAATTTTATTAGAATCTTGGATATTTAGAGCACCTTCCGTACTAAAAGTAGTTTTAATGGCCAGTAGCCACAATACTTTATCCAAGGGAATGACGGTTTGAATTTGATACAGTAGTTCATAACCGTTCTCGGCGACAGAGATGGATGGATATAAAGTACTACTATAGAAAGAGATAGATGGACGTCTTGCGAGAAATTTTTAAGATTGTTTTTCTTTCAGGATTAATATATAGATTGTAAATAAATTGAGGTACCTAACTGTGTGAGGTTTTTTATTATTATTTTTTTCCTTTCATCAGCACTTGATCACAATCATAATATGTTTTAGTATACCTTTTGACCATGTACTTTATTGTGTACTTGCATTGTTATATTACTGGTAAGCCCTTCTGGCATAATAGGGACCAACACTGTTTGAATGAGTTTCTTTCGGCATTTGTTCTCAGCAGTGGGCGTTCTTAAATGCTAGTAGTTTGTAGCTTTGCTAATTATAATTTAATTTAGAATATGACGTGAAAAAGTGGCTGTGAAGGCCTAATTTCTGAATAAATGATTTGAATTTGATTTTGAAAGAAATTTCTCCACGACTGATATCCGTAATTTATAACAAGAGATCTGATTTCTTTTTCGCCCGTAGGATTAACCTCGCTTACCGATTAGCTTATCCAGTCTGCGTTCTTGGCACAATGCCTCACCGGTATTTTTTAGATTTTCAATTTAAGTTACATTTTAGATTGTCATAGATTTTTTATGAATGACTTGGTTACTCAACTTACGTGGAAAAGAAAACCAGGAAACGCTGCGAGTGTAGGGAACCCTGTCTAAAACAGATGCACTAGATTCGAAATATGAAATTTGTGAATACTTATATGTAATTAATTAAAGTTTTATAGTAAGATTAATATTTTTGTATCTCTTTTCAAATAAAGTAGTTACAGATTGAGTTAGCCCCAAAGTAAGTTCGAGACTTGTGTTATCGGATGCTAACTCAACGACACTATATTTTATAACAAATACATATACAGATAAACATCCAAGTCCCGGGCCAATCAGAAAAGATCGTTTTCCATCATGACCCGACCGGGGTTCGAAACCGGAACCTCACGGTTTAGAGGCAAGCACTTTACCACTGTGCCGAGGTCGTCAATCAGTTACATTTGTAGTCATCTAGTTGAGCACAGTCGTGAATATTTAAATTATAATTTACAAAGATTTAAATATCGATTTACTTTTCGTGTAATTGGTGTATCTTTCTATTGCATATTCTGGCCGAAAACGTGATCCGCCCAGTCCCACTTCATTCTGGCAGTTTTTGTATCTACACCTACGTGAAAGGAAAAGTCGGAGACCTTTGCCCAGTAGTGGGACACAACATCCACAGACTAGATAAAAAAATATGTACTTCTGGCATCACGCCTTAGGCAACTGTTAGTGATATGAGTGACTTTGTAACATCATCAAAAATTAAAGCGAATTTCTACAGAAGTAATGTAAAACAACAGGGAGATAATTATCAATGTATAAAGAACGTTTATTTTTAGCCACACAAGCGGAAATGACAGACATTTGAAAGACAGGGCCCCGCCCCCGGCTACCGGGGCTCGGAGTTGGGTTGCTGATACGAGAATATCAGCCCTAGATTACGATCACTCCATATCCACCCGTGGATGTCGTACGAGGCGACAAAGAGACTTTAGCCTTAACAGCTAATAGGCAACAATAACGTTATCTAAGAGGGCCGTTGTCAGGCAGGTAGCCGGTTATAAAATCATAGCCAAATCTTGAAAATTTAATGGGTACTGTGATTTAGGGCGTCACAGCTCCGAGCGTAACTCGGAACATGTGAATATTACGATGTTATGAAGACTGACAAACAAAGACACAAATTCACCATATTAAGTTTATGTACTTATTGATGGTTTTAAAATTATTACAAATTCTCATATACAACACATCTCATATACTAAACAGCATCTCATATATTAACATAATATCACATACATTTCGAGCGGCCAGTTCCGACTTCGCTCGAGTAAAATTACGGTAAATTAGACGCCTAATCCTTCCAAGGAAATCACACTATCTATTTTAAAAACCCGTGTCAATATCAGTCACATAGTTCCAAAGATCTAAGCATACATAGGGACAGACAGCGGGAAGCGACTTTGTTATATACTATGTAGTGATTAAAATCGTTATATCATAACTCTATGAACTTGTTCTGGCAACACCAGACAACGTAACGGATGGCTGCAGTGCTGTGTACAATAAACTTCAAAATCAGCCGACTTCAACATTGTTAAAGCTTGTTGTTTTAGTACAGTTATTTGGGTCGGATTTCTATTGTGATACCTGACCACTGTTGTGCCTAATTGACATATGAATTTTCGAGCTGTATAGCATTATGGCCCTCAAAATAAAGAAATTTTCTAAAATCTTAAAAATCAAATATTGATAAAATGTTATACTATGCGCCCAACACAATACATTAGTGTATTAAAAAGATTCTTGTCTTTGTTGAAATTTGAAGGGAGGGTAATGACGGTGATCAAAATGCTCAAATTTTACTCAGATATGATTTAGATTTAACTTTTTGTTTCGCTTTGTTTATCTTAAAAACTTGTATATTTTTTTATTTATGACGATGAAAGAAGGGTCATTCATGGATTTCAAGTTGAATGGAAAAAAGAAGTAGGGTAACCTAGTAATTAATATTACGCGGGTTTATTGAAAAAAAAATGTTTTTACGCACAGTAGCGTCATTGACTATCAGAGTTTTTGACCAAATCCTACAGGATCGAGTACATTCGGGATAATAATGTATCTTATGTGTTAATCTAAGATATTAGTTGCCTCAATGCCAATAAAAATTTTCCCATTGATTTGAGCGTGAAGTAACAAACATACTCGCAAACTTTCACCTCTATAATAATAGTGGGATATATGAGTATACCGAGCACACTAGCGCCACCATCATATTTTTATCAATTTCTATTAAACAGAGTCAAATTTAAAAAATCTGGCTCGGACTAATAATGCTTCCCTAGGTAAAGGACTTCATTAAAAAGTATTGTTGTTTTACATTGGACACAGTTGCCACAATCGGAAAACGGTGGCCACTGAAGTCCGTTTAGTAAATAGTGACTACATATTGTGTAGGATCTTGTCTGAGTATATATTATAAATAATTATACTCGGTATTTGACAAAGATTATTTATTTAGGGCTGGTAAATCACGAGCAATACATTTAAAATACCAACAGCCAAGAATCGTCCATGACAGTATTTGTTTTTTAAAGAAAAGAAACATCGCGCAGGCGCGAGCTCGTCGTCACAGCGCATGCGCGTAGACATATTGTACAATAGAAAACTATATTACTTTTAATTAAGTCCTTGAAATTGCATAGCATTTGTCCAGACGAGATTTGTAAAATTTGCTTTTATTTAAAAGAAATTGGTTAAGATGATGGTTGGTAAATATGTTATGATGGTGGCGCTAGTGTGCGCTCGGTGCACCCATAATCTACTGTTATTATACAATAATGTAAGGAAAGATAGGACATAGTCAGACTATACATTAACACGTACCCTCATAGTAAGCAGAAGGCGACAACGGTCAACCAAATTAATAATGCAAGTGTCTAAACAAGCTGTTAAAGTTGATACTAAACTCGGTGGTTCTTACACCCACTCGTCTTAGGAAACTCTGGAAATTTCTTTAGTTTCCAAAAATGTTCGTATCGATGCCTGCCAATTTGTCTTCTAAAAATGTGAAGATATAATTATTTTAACGTTCTTGTTTTGATTTTTTGTTGTTTATGAGATTAATAAAATATACTTAATAACAAATCGTGTGCAAAAGAAATCATTTTGTGGAAGAGACACCTAACGCTACTTATATATATACTTATATATACTTTCCAAAATAACCTGTTTTGATATACCTTTTGACTATGTACATTATGTACTTTTATATAATATTAGAAAAAAAAACATTGTAAGAAACAATAATGGTAAGCCGATCTGGCATGATAGGGACCAACACTGTTCAAATGAGTTTCTTTCGGAATTTCTTCTCAGCAGTGGTCGTTTCGAAATGCCAGTAGTTTGTAGCTTGTGAAAAATAACTATAAATATAAAAATTGACGGGAAAAAGTGCCTGTGAAGGTCTAATTTCTGAATAAATGATTTGAATTTGAATTTGGTACAAAGTTCCATCATACATACATATTGTATGGAATAATCTATAATTACCTCATATCTTTTCGTTTCTATTTCTAAATACATTTCCTTCACTGCTACTACTTATTTTCTAATTTGCATTAGCTTGCATTTCTATTGGATAGTAAAATGTAAGTGTATTGTATAAGACCAATTAAACGTTTTACTAAGACATGAAATTTATTTATGTTTTATATGTTATTTGAGAAAAGATGATTATGTACTCACAAGAAAACAAGCCTATATGTACTTGTGAGTTTGTATAGGTATGGTTGTGTGGGTGCGAACCCAACTCCAACTTCTCATTAAGTGGACCCTTTGTGACGTCAATATTTAATGTTTTTCACACACCCCGGTTCTGTTCTGATAACTAATGCAAGTCGGCGTTAATGAGACATGCCTAGTTACAAAATGTACGCGGTTCAGGAAAATGTACCTTTATTATTTTTCTTCTGTTTGGTAATTAGATTTACATAGGCCATGTAGTTATTTAACAGTGTATTTACCAATTGAAAACCAGGAAGTAGGTAATTTTAACTGAATTAAAAACATGTTAACTATTAGCACTTTCTTTTTCATGTTTCATCCGGCCATGTTGTCCAGAAACATGAGAGATATTTTTTTACAAAAAACATTTTTTAAACATTTTAACAAATACTTATGAATAATGAAGTGTTTTTACCAATTGAAAACCAGGAAGACAATTGAAACCAATTGAAACAAATACTTATGAATATCATCAAAATGAACTCTAGAAAAAGATCGAATAGGCAGAACAGAAATATTGGTCAGTTACACTTTTCATACTCGATCTGCCCATTTTGGTTCCGGAGTAGACACAACCGTGGGTTACGAGACTCGAAGGTCTCCCCAGCTATGCTTTGATTGGTCCAAAAAATATAATGTCTATTCTAATCGACTAATTAAGGTAAATTCTTCTGACTTAATTATATTAATTATTTTATTTTTCTTTTAGAAAGAAAGAAAGAAAGAAAGAAAGAAAGAAAGAAAACATTTATTTGCCAATAACATGAGTACAAATAGTCAAAATGAATTAGACCTACACGTTTTACCGAATATAGGTATGCAAATATAAATAAATAAAGAGGAGCATGCTATCCACTACAAATCCAAAACAAAAAAAGAATTATAACGTACTTATACTAGCCCTAAATTCTATCCGAGTCTATCATTAAATAAATCATTTATAGTATAATAACATTTATCAGTTAATAAAGACTTGAGGTGCTTTTTAAACTGTGCTTTTTACCTTTCATCATCATCATTCATCATCATTTAAGAACGTGGTTCTTGTAGGTGGAGTTCTTTCTATCTCTCTCTAACATCTCTAAGTTCCTTCCATCTCTTTTATATAATTTGTTTTAAATGTTATAATAAGACAATTATAAGATTTAAAACAATTTTTTTCCCAGTTGTGTCATTTTGGGCGTTAATGGGTTAAATGCTTGTGAAAAAAAATCAACGACTATTTAGCTATAGTTAATAAGTTTACCAAGATTAATCTGTGTATTATTCAGAGAGAATAATGACTGCAAATGGAAATAAAGCACAATATAACTGTCGACTGGGAGACCCTTTTCTTGCAACAAGTAATTAATCACTGTTGGATTAGGGATCTATTGGAGAGATGAAAATTGGATGTGGCATTTTATGAGAATATTAATATAAATAAAGGTTCTAGAATTATAAACAAGAAGAATACAGGTATGTAACTAATTTGCAAATATTATTACCTCTCGGTTCAATAATCAAAACGCAACTTTTTAGCAGGGACAAAAAAATATTTTTCTACAAAATAAAAATTCATAAAATTATGTTTTAAAAGTTATTTATATGATATCTGTGTGCTTGAATAGTGCTGGGAATAAACCTGTGTTTTAGGGTGTAGTGAGACTTGCTAAGAAAACGAGTATTTTACAAAAATGTCATATTTGCCACAAAGTTTTACTCGTATTGTCGTCGGAGATTCGTCGTGTATTTTTCATTACATACTGTGAGGGAATACATTGGTATTATATGGGTATTATATTTAATTACATTTTATTACTTTTATAGACACATTTATTTAATCAATATATATCAAACTTCCTTTACTGACTGACTGACTGACTGACAGACAACGTACAGCCGAAACTACTGGGCGTAGGAAGCTGAAATTTGGCAAGTAGGTTCCCTGGGGAGTGTAGGTGAGCACTAAGAGAGATAAGATTTCTGGAAATTCTACCCCAAAGGGGGTGAAAGGGGTGAAAAACTTTTATATGAAAGTTCTACACCGTTGAAGTAACATGAAAATATGGATTTTAGTTGTTTACAACAAATTAATGAATACGTATTTCAAGTTTTTCTGAAAATTAACTCTCAACCCTTATAAAAAGGGGGTAAAAGATTGTATGGGATTTAAAAAATTGAAAATTGGTAAACATACTGTTCATCATTTTTCTTAAGGAATGACCCAGATTTTACTATGAAATTCACGCAGGCGAAGCCGCGGGCAAAAGCTAGTTTGCTATAAAAGAAGAATTATTATACGAGTATATTCATAGCGCGGTAGAGGTTCGCTTTTTAAAGTACCATAATTATTCTTCCAGGTTATACTCGTGTACCAAATTTCATCGAAATACGTTCAGTACATTTAGCGTGATAGAGAAACTAGTCCTCACATGCTCATATCCAAATTTTCACAGTATTAATGGGACAGATAGATAGATAAACTCTTTATTGCACCATTCACAAAGGAGTACAGTTACAACAAGATATTCAAACATAATGAGTGCAAAGGCGGACTTATCGCTAATGCAATTTCTTCCAGCCAACCTTTGGATGGAAAGAGAGACAGATTAGGATTTAAAAAAATACAATACTGCAATAGCACATCCATACAAAGTTATATTGTCATCCATGCTTTGACCAAACTTAGATCTACTTGAGCACTTATTTAAGTAACTTAACACCAAGCACGAACCAAACTATATATTTACAGATAAGCTGTCAGACTATTCTGGTTGGATGAGTTTATTAATGGCTACATTTTGTATGGTCACGTGATGTGATTTCTATGAAAGTAAAGGAAATTCAAATTGAAAGTTATGCTATTTATGGCTGAATCATAATTTATATGAGGGTAACTTTAATAACCCAAACTAAATTTTAATCTTTATTTGTTCTACTTTCGCCTTATTCAATTAATCTTCTTGGAATTTCGCAAATATATAGTTAGGAGAGGGATATTTACGTTTCATTCCGGTTAAAAGTATTGTTCTCGTGGGAAATACACGCGGACGAAGCTACGGGCAAAAGCCAGTACTAAATAATATACGACGAAATATTTAGGAAGTTTAATCTTTACAACTGAGTTAGCTGTCGCGCGTCCACAAACCTTAGAGAGAGATTAGTTTAGAAAATAAACCTTATTAGGTTTATTTCCTAAACTAATCTCGGGCTTCGAAGCGTCACGGCTGAGAATGACACAAGGATCACGCTCAGATGAGAAAGAGAGATTAACATTATATTACTAACTGAAGTTAATTTCATAGTGAGCGAGCGAAAATATCCTAAGAATATTGGGCGGGCGAAAAAAATTAAAATTCTCTTGTAGCACGCTGAAGACCCGATTTTTATTAAAGCAAAAAATGGCCGAAAAGCTCCGAGGAAGCCTGTACGGCCCTGCGGGAGGCTTTTATAAGGCGAACAATAAATCAAGGGCGGGAAAATATTTAAAAGCTTGCCTCACCAAGATTCTTAAGTTTCGTCTCTTTATGACCTCTTAATAATTCTTATTTATGCGGTCATAAAAAATACCTGCATTCGAATTTCATTTTTGTATAGTATGATTGATTCAGTAGATTATTGAGTAATGATGACCAAAAGATAAACTAAATTTTACTAGCTGTGCGAGTTAAAAAATTCCCAGATTACCTACTATTTATATGTATCTAATTTCGTTGAAACCCATAGATTATGCGTGATTCAGTAAAGACGTTAATTTTTTTGCATTTTGACTCGTAATTTGTATTTCTCTCTCATCAACATGCCCAGTTCTTCCTCAGTCTTAGATCGTAGGAGCCCAAGCTTCGCGACTCTTATGTAATTTATTTGTTTCAGCTATTTTGAGTTGTAACGCATTTTAGCTGAAAATCTCAAATATATATATATGTAAAACTTTATAAACTGTAAAAAAAATTAGAACTCCTAATTTTTTTTTCTAATTGTGGAACGTACTCAAAGGAGCGTATTCAGAAGTACGAAACAGAACGCAACATATTTTGTGGGCGTCCACAGCGTGGCAGGAACACGGCTCGTTTCCTCATGAAATACATCTTCGCGCTATTTCATAATACGAGTACATAGCTTGAATATATAGCTGTCGCGCCTTCTTTTGATATCTTCTCTGCATGTTTGATTTTTTTTTTCTATCTCACATTTGTTGTCTATCTCTCTTTCTCACAACTTCACGTGTTCCCGGTTGCATTCGGTGTTGAACGACGCATGATCTGACGCAAAAAACCAATCATATAATGTTGGAGATTCGAATATGATTTTACACGACGTCAACTCTCTTCTTAAGAATGCTATTGATGTCATTTGTTGTTCCATGCTTCGTACGACATCCTTGGCACGGATATAATGTATATTTTTTCGGGGAAAAAAAGGTATTTTTGTTCCTTCTCCACACTTTTAAATATATGATTGATTCATACGATTAAGTGAATGAAGCTTAAAAGGACTAACTTTTAAATTTAAATTTATTTGTTGGAATTATATACCAGGACATTGTATTGGGATTATATAATAATCATCATTATAAAAAAAAATAACAGTAAGAACTAGACTCTGAGGACTTTGAATACGTAATGCGTAGACATATTCCATATATACGCACTGCTACTGTTACAAATTTTATGTCGTCGTGGCTTTAGGCTGCATGGTTTAACAGCTAAGTATGCTGCAGATCGTGCAAAGATCTGAGAAAATGTAAGAAAGCGAACCCTAGGTGTTGCGACAGGTGCCCGTATACTGTTGATACAGAGGAATCCCGCCCGCGGCCTGATGGTTCCCCGTGTTGCCATCAACACTAGGCTCCGACGTTCTATGGCTGAAGAAGGAACTGAGGAGACAGTTTCTAACCCAATGCGTAATTTCCCACTCCCATGCACTTTCCTTGCATCTGATAATCTCGACACTTCGTTGTAACAAAACAGTCACTCAGTTTGTTTTGGCCATATCACATTGGGCGAGTTGTACGGATAGCAGAAGTAAATAACCACGTAATATATTGCATCAAAAAATTTAATGATACACGAAATAACATACAGACAACAGAAGAAGTAATGTCTACTTTCCGGTTTCACGCAAAAATAAATAAAACAAATTTTTTACAAAGATGTCTTTTATATCACAAGCTTTTATTGTCGTCAGAGAGAACTTGTGGCATTTAATGTCTGACAACAAAAAACCCGTGTCCGTGCTGTACAACGTTGAGGAGTTCTCTCGTAGAGAAGCGATCGTGGATGCACTATGGTCATGCTTACATATAATACATTGTCGTAGAAACAGAAGCAACGTGAGAAATTTCAACTCTGTATAAGAACTGAAAATAAAAGAAATCTAACTTGTAAGATTTGCTTACAGAGGGACAAGCAAATATCGGGAGACAGGTGATGTTATTTAATTTTTAGTTTTATTTAAAAGCCTGTAAAAATAATAAATTTTATAAACTTTTATAATGAGAATATCCCGGTAAAATCCCTAGAGTACGCTCAAATTAGAGAAATATATTTTTTATAGCATACGAATTGCATGACGAGGAGCAAATTCCTCAATCCATGGATACCGGCCCCAGAGCAGTCGAATATCTTAGGATGAGTTGTGTTGTTTCTATGTTTATATCTATTCGTGATACAAGCTTACACTAAGTCTTTGAGTGTTACTTGACTTAACGATGTTACGTAATCGTTCACCACAATGTGAACTAATTCTGGCATTGAAATAATATGTTTCCAGATATCGTGTTTGGTATTCATGAACACAAACACGAGAATGTGTTTGATTCTGGTTCAGAAATGTAACGTTTGGATTTTCTAAAGGAAATGCATGTATAATGCACGTATCTCCTGAATTTATTATATTATTTGTTTAGCATACGATAGCAGGGGTTGAGGAGAAAAATCGCTCGTCATTTTTCAAGTGCGACGTTGAAATTTTTAACTTTATAGGTTTAAAATAAAAATTCAATTATACCAGAAAGAGAGGTGTGAGTTCGATTCGAAGTACCTATACACAGTTTTGTCCCTCATACCTGCTCGGCCCAATTGGTACAAAATATTTGTGTGTTTGTGTAGCTGAAACTACCAAATGAAATGAAAATATCTTTATTGTAAAGATCTTTTATAAATTGTTATCGAAGTAACTTAAGGGTGAGTTGCACCGTCAAATTTGACGTTAATTGACAAAACAGCGTACTTTGCGTTTTTCTGCACAGACGGTGCAACCCGCCTTATGTTTTATCCTGATTAGGAAGAACAATATTTAGATACACGCAGTTAATATTCAATTCTTATCACGCAGAACAACACTTTTTACAAGATTTTAAAGATAAGTGTTGGCACTTTGGCATCATTATTTGTTCTTGTATGAGGACAACCTTAAATAAAGGCCCATATTTTGTCTCCTTTATTTCTATACGTCATTTCTAAGTAGATTTCAGTTTTTAATGCATTTAAACTCAGGCGAAGTTTGAAGCAAACATAAGTTCATAGAACACTTTCTTTGAATAACCGTAATTACAAGTTTAACTGAAAACAGTTTTCGAAGGTGGAAGTTAGTTATTCTTAACTAAAATACGGAAATTTAACTAGTTTTGAGTTCTTGGAAACTACTAGAATAAAGGTGATTGGACTGTTAGTAATAGTTTTTTTAGTTTTGACGACCTCGGTGGCGCAGTGGTAAAGTTCTTGCCACTGAACCGAGAGGTCCTGGGTTCGATCCCCGGTCGGGTCATGATGGAAAATGATCATTTTCTGATTGATCCGGGTCATGGATGAAAATCTATTTATGTATTTGTTATAAAATATAGTGTCGTTGAGTTAGTATCCCATAACACAAGTCTCGAACTTACTTTGGGGCTAGCTCAATCTGTGTGATTTGTCCTAATATATCTATTTATTTATTTTATTTAATAAATATATTGGTCATAGTCTTCTTCTCGAGTACATAAATATTTGAAATGTGACATTTTTTTGATCATGACATGGCGGTTGAATAGTTTGTATAAAATTGAGACTCCACTGCAATACATATTCAAAATTTGTTTTTGCTATCTATACATAAGCTATTAAAATACACATACAATAACAATATACCAACTATATTTTAGTTGGTATGTCGCTGAGCAACATGTTATAGTTGCCTAGATTTTGCCCACAACTTCGTATATGAGTAAAAATCCGTTTCCTGTGGGAATTTCAGGAAATCCCTTCTTAGTGCTCCCCTACACTGTCCTAAGAACCTACACACCAAATTTCAGCTTTCCACGCCCGTAGTTTCGGCTTTGCTTTGTCTGTCAGTCAGTCATTCAGTAACACAAGAGTTATATATATATATAAATAATGGTCAAGGAAACCTTTTGTATATTATTATGTGACGTGCGGGCATCATACAAGAAGGTCACAAATCCTTGACAGTTCATAGGCGACCATAGCATTCCCGAAGAGGGTTGACTTCAGGCAGGCGATTGTAAAGTCACAGACGAATCTTCCAAATTTTAAGGTTTATATTTTAAGCGGCGTCACAACCCTGAATGAAACAGGAAATACACCAGAACGAGAAAGGTAAACAAGGAAAACTTTTAAGCTAAATTAGTATAATAATTGTTAATACCGGAAAACAGGACGTATATTTGAATATCATTTTCAGCAGAAAAAATTAAGTATAGTGAAATAAATAATAATAAAAAAGTTTAGTTATAGCGATATATATAGTATAGTATTCATTCACGTTTTTATTCAATTTCCGCATAAAACATTCCCATCCACTCTGAATTATTTACCACCCATACAACAATAGTGCTGCGCTGATACAACCGATCCATTTGGCGATTCCATTCGAATCACTCCTTTGATTCGATTTCGGACCACTCGCTGGCTTAACCGGTACGCACCGGTTTTTAATTAATAAATAGACAAAGGACGACACGGTTTGTTACCGACGGTGTTGTTTACAAAAAAGTTTCATTTCGTCTGTCGCTACGCTTTTAAATTTTATGAAAGTAATTCAATTTTGCAGTGGAAACGCCGGTTTTTCCATGAGCGGCTTTATTGATGGCTGTTAAATAAATAAATTGACTCATGGCCTTATACTACTGTGTTTGAATGGATCTGTTCAAATATTCGTTCTACGTATATTTCCAGATACATGCCATGCGATGGCCAAGTCGATCAATTTATTTAAAAAGTAAAAGATCTTAACATTGATATGATAATAACGTACGTAATAACTTAAGACAGAAGGTCTGTCGCATCCTACGACATTCACGGGAAGATGTGGAGTGCTCCTATTCTAGGACGGAATCACACGTCACACAAATTGCATTGCACGCCACATACAAATAGCATTGTACGATAATTCATAGATCATATATATTTATTACGATGACATTGTAGCCCTAGCAGGAAAAGATTGGTTGCATAAGGCCCAAGATAGAGAGGAATGGTGTAGACTGGAGGAGGCCTATACCCAAGAGGGATCCATTCTCGGTGAACGAACACACTAACATCATAAAACAAATACTTAATACAAAAATAAGAGAAACTGTAAGTGTAAAAAAGAACAAGAAACTAATATAAAAATAAATAAGACCTATTAAATCATATTAAAATATAAGATAAGAGTAAATACGTATAATATTAACTAAAACAAAACTTTAGACTAACACTATTATATAAGATAATACAACTAGGAAATTGATAAATAGAGGCTTTTTTATTTTTATTTATATATTTATTATATCTATATCGTCGTATAACAAAGACTTCCGACACAATAACATCAGAAATACGTCGTCACAAAAGAAAAGATAAATGGAACAACGAAGTGAAAACGGCCCGAGGCAGGAGTCTAAACGTTCCGTTCCTGGCGGTTGCAATCAGACTGCAGACGTAATCCAATGTGCTCGCAAACCGAAACACCCATAAGCATATTTCCAATCAAATAGCACAGAGGAATCGAGATATACAACTCAATTCTTAATAAAATGCGTTGGTGAATTTCATTCTTCGCGAAATTTACCGAGCTATATTCCCATCACTAAAAACTTCAAATATAGAACTTCAAATTCGGAATTTCAAAGCTGATTTCTGATTGGTGTTGCATGGAGTTCGGTCGTTTTGGATTGAATAGGTTGTACGCCGGTACAGTGGCATATAAATAACACTGCACAATAAAGTAGAGCTAAATCAAGGAGCATTGTTGAGGGGGCTTGTTAGACCCGACCGCTGATTTTTTATTTGATATCTCAATAAACCCTTGTGTTTGAAACCCCAACCAGTTTGGATCCAACTTTTATTTTTTTTTGAGGAATTTTGTTTTTAACCGTTTGATTTATAAATTTTTTTAGAGGATTGTTTGGGATAGGGCGTTTTATAAAGTTTATTGGTGTGGCGGGGAATTATAAATAGTCCCTTAAACTTTTCAAGTGTAGTGGTTTTTTGGTAACACAAACAATAAAAAGTTTGTAAATGTTCAATTATTTACGAAGCATTCTCGACATTTATAGTGTTCTGTGGTACATAGTTTTTTTTACAATAAAATTTTGGAATCATTACATAACATTACACTTTATTATATTAGTGTGTTAAATATTTATTTTGAGAAACAAAATCTTTTAACTCCATATAATACTACTACCCAATACCAAAAATATATTTACCACACTATCCATACAAATATTAGAAATAGAAAATATTTGAATTTTAGTTTGTAATGAATAAACTCAAAAACTACTGAAAACCGATTTAGATGAAATTTGGCACAGAAATAGACGAAACGTTCAGGAGTAATATAGGCTACTTTTTGTTATGGTATTACGTTAGCCGCTAGTTAAAAATATTTCAGTTACTTACTTGCTCAGTAAGGAAAATAAAAAATATAAACGCTAATTAAAATTTCACGCACTCCCGCTTGTCCTTTCGACGACCTCGGTAGCGCAGTGGTAAAGTGCTTGCCTCTGAACCGAGAGGTCTCTGGTTCGATCCCTGGTAGGGTCATGATGGAAAATTATATTTTTCTGATTGGCCCGGATCTTGGATGTTTATCTGTATATGTATTTGTTATAAAATATAGTATCGTTGAGTTAGTATCCCATAACACAAGTCGCGAACTTACTTTGGTAAGTTCCAGACTTGTATTATGGGATACTAACACAACTCACACAGATTGATACATTTGTCCTAATATATATTTATATTTACTTGTTCTGTCAGAGCTTATATTTTCCATGTCGCTTCAGTTTGTATGAAAATTAATAATTTTTATTTAAATTTACCTTATCCAGATCGTGATTGAGGATTGGCTCCGAATAGAAGATGATAGATCTTAACGGCAAGATTGATGGCAATGAAAGCTTGTGTCAAAAATTTAATATTTCGAAAAAAAAATTACATGTCATTATTACCCTTAGCAATCGTAATATATGTACAAAAATGTATTGATTTAAGTCAATAAAAAATCTTTATTTATTTATTCTACAGTTTATTTGACGTAAAATAAAAATAACTGAATCAGAAATTTACTTACTTACGCGCAAAATGTTGGTTCACAATAAATGTGGGGTAGACAGTGCACTATCTACGAGCGTGATAATCAAACAGGGTGTCGAGTGTCAATGGTGATTTAGAACCCGCTCACGTAGGCTACAAGATTCTATGCTTGAGGTGGAGTATTGCCCACTATTTGTTGGCACGTGCACAGTAATCAACTAGTTGTGCCTCGCGCCTTCGCTCCTGAGAGAATTACGGGATAGATAGCATTAAAAATATATAAAGTAATTCAGGTCTATGGACAAACCACACAGATTGAGTTAGCCCCAAAGTAAATTTGAGTCTGTTATGTGATACTAACTTAACGATAATATATTTCTTAATTAAAACATATATGTTGACGTTTATCTACACGTCTAAGATGCATGTATAGATGACGCCTTGTCCCACGCTAGGTAACGGCTGAAAATCAGTGCTGGGCATTTTTGCTTAATAATTGAATATAATTATTTGTTAGACAAATTAAACAAAACCCCGACTTTCAATATTTATTCCGCTGCAACATTTTAACAGCTAAACCGATTTTCATGAAACATGGCTAAGAACACTCGAGATAAAATTATCTATTACACAAAAAAAACTAAACGAAAATCGGTTCGTCCATTAGGGAGATACACAGACAGACACGTTAAACACCCCTCTCGCGTCGGGGGGTTAAAAATTAAATTGTTTTTTTCAAAGATACCATATTATCATTTACAAATACATTCCGTTAAAATTAAACTTATTTAATATTATATACTTCTGAATACATCCATGAATAAGTTTCAGCAGCCTATTGTGATGCGCGCATACACCTAATACTTAACTCTTTCTTTGTGTATGTTTGTATGTGTGTGTGTATGTTACTCTTTCACGCAATATCTACTGGACCGATTGTTATGAAATTTGGTACACAGGTAGAATATATATACATAGGTTACTTTTTATCCCGAAATACCTACGGAAGCGAAGCCCCGAGGCGCAGCTAACAACTAATAATTTTGTTACTATTTGATGCCGTTGTTTGGGATCGTATAGTGGAAAAGCAAGTGCTTTTGGATCCCCTCTGGGATAAATCTAGTGGATTACCAGGTGTCAACATATGCCCATATCAAACGCCTTTTATAGCACCGATTGGGCTGCCTTTCCGCGTTTGTTGCTCACCTAGGACGTAGGTTTAATTTGTATTTTTCGCTCGAATGCGGACATACGGACTGCAGAATGCACTCTGAGTGCACACAAGATTGTCTGTTTGGGTGTTTCTTTACGAGACCTCTGGCGTGTTATGATCTACAATTGTTAGGAACCTTTTTTTGATCAATTTTAATAGAAAAATATCATCACCAGGTATTTGCCTGCCACACCTATATATTTCTAAGCTTTTTTTCTTTTAAACACGCAACGGATGATGCAGGTTTCACTGTTATTTGGTCAACCTATTTGCTATACGATTTAAATTAACATGAACATATGCACCACACCCAGCCAGCTCGGACGCTGTAGACCGTACTATACGACGCTGCTTAATTTCCATCAAAATCACGTTTGCTGCAATATGCGTCCTTCGTCTAAGTACATGCTTCAGCTTGCCACCAAAACAGCGTCGAGCTCGCGGTAAGCGAGCTTACTGTTTTTGCTGTCAATGCGAGGTATCAGAGGACGTCCCTCTCAGCGAATACGATTTAAATTAAATAGAAAAATACAAATTATTTACTTAACATTATTATTTTCTTTACAAACACGTCAGGGTCAGCCTCGTCTTCGCTGTCCTTTTCTATATCATAACTTGTATTTCTGTCCAGTCTTTTTTACACCAAATTACACTTTTACACAATTCTAATTTTCATCATTGGAATACACACAATTTCCTTCACAAACAACCCTAACACGATCGCAAGTCCACATCTGTCGTAAAACTTAACCGTACAGATTACACCCGCGTAGAATCATAAATCACATCTCATTCCAGCCACGAATTATTTAAATGCCATAATGACTCACGAGTTAAAGTTAAGGGCACCCTGTATTTATCACGCCGAGTCGAGCGGACACGGGATTACGGGAAGGGTTAATAAATGCCGGTTGCACGGAACGCGGCCATTTTATTTTTTATCAGCTTCGAAATTCGAATTATGAACGGCGATTCGTCTTTGGGTTTTTGTTTTTTTGTTTTTCTTTGATGCCAGCTGTGTGGCCTTGTATGTTGTAGTATTTTGCCAGTCATTATGTTTTTTTCGAATTTCTCCATGTGATTCATCAAGAGTTGTGTGTTTGTTTGGTTTCTTGGAACAATTAAACAATATGATATATAAAAGGGGCGACGTGATATTCATATCATGCTCTTTAGATTTTTTTTTGCCGAAGTTTGTAGCGCATATTAGTTCTGATGTTCCTGTGCTTTTATGTGCAAAGCTTATTCCTAGGAACTAATTTAATTAAAACGTATTCCGTATTTCTCTCTCATCTGATTCAACATTTGTTTCTTCTTCCCTTCGATGAAAAAAAAAATATTAAAGTACAATAGTAATTTAATTTTTTTTTTTCATCGAAGGCTTACAATAGTACTTTAATTATTTTTGCTAGTTTTGTAGAAAAATCGAAAGAAGAAATCGGATGAGATGCCATAAAGCATATCCTCACGTATCATAAAAATATGTCCCCTTGTCGCATCTGTCTGTCCGTATGAAAGCGATGAAATCAAAAACTACCGGACAGATTTAGTACGGTTTTCACCAAATAGATAATGTAACTGCAGAGGAAGGTTTAAAGAAGGTTAAAAAGATGTGGAAAAGTATATTTTTTACATCTACCTTTAAATACATCCTGCCATACGAAGTAAATTGTAGCCAATCTGTACAATCGTCTCAAATTATAGACGACAAATAGCCCCAATCAGTTGACACGTCCTCAGGGACCGGGAATTAGTGTGATTACTCTAATCACACACGGCTCGTAATTAGGTAGGCGATTTGGTGTAAAAAAGTTCAAGTGAACGTCACTTAAATGGGCGTTTACACGTCACATACCAAATACAAAAATGTCTTGTAAATATTGACAAGAATTATTTGGCTCGGTGATGGAGTCGTTGATGTCCTGTAAATTTGACAAGAAAATTATATTTTCAAATAATTGTTTTTTTTTTTTAATTTTTTTTCGCGGATTTTCTGGAAGATATTTCTATTACTCTCCCTATTTGTAAGAAATTATATTTACACTGTTATGTTGTGTACATAAATTAATAAATAAAAAACGCAATATCTTGTGGTAATTGCGATATTAAACAATGTGATATGTCTTTAAAATCGCAAGGAAACAAACTAAAGCCACACACATACATTATCTTATTACGTTATTTATATTGTTGGACTGAGAGGTAACCTAGCGGTCAGATGTATTGTCCTCTAAGGTACAGTTAGGGCTTATAGGGGTTAAGTCCTTGGACCCAAGAAATGTCGGCTTGATGTCGTCAGGGATGATATGCGTGCCAATAGTCTGACAACTAGGGGTGCCGAGGACCGTGCGAAGTGGAGACGAAAAAGTACTAAAGCGGAGCCTGGGCTCTGATGCTCAATAGCTGAGGAAGTAACTGGGCGATCGTTCAGAAGAGAGAAAGAGAGTTTAAGTCCGTTTCGTATCCTTATTAACATCAATACTGATATCATATAAGCGAAAGTCTGTCTGTCTCCGTTCCGCTTTCAGGGCTAAACCACTGGACCGATTTTGATGAAATTTAGTATGCATATAGTTAAAGACTTCCGTTCAAACATAGGGTAGATTTTTTTTCAAAAATCATCTCCCAATTGTGCGAAAGCGGAACACAAACTTGAAAGTTTGTGTTCCGCTTTCGCAGAATAACTCATGCGGACGTGGCTGCGGGCAAAATCTAGTTGTACATATTTTCATGTAAGCGTGATGAAACTATTATATTATTCATATGTTTACAATATATTATTATAGTTTCATCGTTTACATGAGTGAGTACTGGGTATACTGAATTTCGGACAACAGTAATTTGAAGAAACGGTATTTCGATGCCACCTCGTTTCGATACCACTAAAACCAATTTATTTTGTCGAAACTATTATTCGAAAGCGCTTTATTGCATTGTAGCATCACCGCTGCTTTATTCGAATATGTTAATATAATAAAACTAGCTTTTGCCTGCGTTTTCGCCCGCGGAAATTTCTCACGAACAGTTATTTTTCCGGAATAAAAGGCCCCCTATGTCCTTCTCCATACTTAAAACTATATGTATGCAAAATTTCAAGAAGATTCGGTTGAGTAAAAGGGCGTTAAGAGGTAACAAACAAACATACTTTCGCATTTATAATATCGGTTAGGATTAGGATAATGAAAAAATTGTGCAATTTCTGGCGCAAAAATAGAAAGTACTTAAATAAATAAAATAAAATAAAGGTACAAATTGACAAGGTACATACATAGCGACTTATCATATAATAGTAAAATTATGGGTCTTAGTGAGAGAAGGGATCGGGATTCCTGTCGGACTGTCAACAAAGAACTCAAACTAGGTAGGTAATTCCTGTATCTTGGGGACTCTGTCCGTCGGACAGACTCCGACCGACTAACATATAACATTTCGACATGTAGCTGATCTGAGGAAAAAGTAAAAAACCGTATGCTCTCTGACACACTTTCTATATGGAGTTCTTAAAAAAACGTGAAAAGATCGCGAACACCCCTTGGTTTTGCAGGCGCGGTGATAACTTTCCATCAAGAACGCCTCACGACTTCGTAGTATAAAACAGTGAAATATTTTTTACTATAAATTAGAATTTATTCGAAGAATAGTACTTGTTAGCACTTATACTAACGGGAAATATCTCGGCTAAACCATAATAGTGTTCCTATAAACGTGTTTATGTAATGTATATTCATCGTTTGAGTCATAAACTTAACGCTCACAGTTTAAAATGAACCAAGAACATGTCCGCAGTAAAATAAAAAACACTGATTTCTCCCCACATTAAAAGACCGCTATCAAATGCCTATTACCCCTATATCATAGTACAATATAGTCATTATGTTGTAAATAAAATCGTGTCGTAAACTGGACGTGAATTTGGGCCGTAATTTAGCTGTTAGTTGATGATTTAGTTTTTATGTGGCTCAAAGTCGAACGTTTAAGGTAAGGTTGGTGATTTTTGTGCTGTGTGGTTTCAAAAATCGGTCTGGTAGCGGTACGTGCGTCCAAATTTTTTGTACACAGCCTCATTGGTTGTGTCTGGTGCGTTCTACGAATTAAGAAAAAAACTGTGATTACGGTAAGTAGCTTTTCGTGCGTCCAGTATTATAATGAAATTGCGAGGTTGCGTTTCGTGATCTTCTTTAAAACTAGACCGATAGGTAGATGTTGAGAGATTTTGATTTCGTAACCTCACAAGTTTACAAAATATTTGAACCGCTACTAGACCCAAAAATCATACATAGCTAGCTATATATTATAAGATATATCTCCCTGTCGCGTCTGTATGTATGAACGCGATAAACTCAAAAACTAGCGGATTGATTTTTGTACGGTTTTCACAAATAGATAGTGTGGTTCCTGAGGAAGGTTTAAGTGTATAATTTATTATTATTTTACCATGTTACCACACAATTATATACATAATAATTTTAGGGAAATCTGTTTCTGGCAATTTTTTAAAATTGCCATGTTATAGCATTGTGTTGAGAAACTAAATAGTTGTTGGGGAAATTTTCTCAAAAAAAATTAATGGTGTCTTCGATTAATATTATCTTCACCACAAAGTATAGTCTACAGAAAAATATCTTTACGAAAAGACCAAAACCCGCAATCTTGATATTAATGCAAATTAAAGAGGCGAAAAAGCGTGACTTTTTTTGAACAGATGGCAAAATGCGATATTAAACTGCATGGCATATGCGCGCCATTTTGAAAATCTCTTTATAATATCATTTTGTGGGCGTTTCATGTGATACGGGTGCTTTCACACTAACTGCTTGATAATTATCAAAATAGGGGTCTTGTTAGCCGTTGGCAAATGTACTGGCAAACTGGTGGTGGTGGTGGGTAACCCAGGTCGGAGAGCCAATTGGCTCAGTGGCTGTGATAGAAGGGGGCTAAGCCCTCTACTCTAACAGCCGTGGTAGGGGTCGCGGGGGAGGAGGAGTGTTGGTATTACGGTGCGCCGCCCTCCCTATCCTCCGCGACCAGGCGCGGCCATGGTGCAAACATGGTGGTCGGTGGGGCCGCAGAGGAGGAGTATTGCCGGTATTACGGTGCGCCGCTGTCCCTATCCTCTGCGGCCGAAATAAGACGGAGAGTCGCTGCCTCCGGTCTGCTTCCAGACTGCAGGCGCCCCCCTAAATCGGTGGGACAAGAGTCCCACCCGGCTGCAGGGGTCCTCCAGATGTCGGAGGGCCCTGAGACCAAAGCAATGAGAACCCTTTGCCTTTGTTAAAGAAAAATAAAGAATATTATTAAATCATCATAATATCAAGTGTGTTATTGCTAACACTGGTGTCAGATGATATTCAAGTCGCCTATAGGCATCTGACATGACTTTTATGACCACTTACCTCCATCTAGTGGCGGGTAGTCGCATACACGCTGGAACTAAACTGTTAACCAGTGTGCAGGTTTCCTCACGATGTTTTCCTTCATCGGAAGCAAGTGGTGGTTTATGAAAGCTACTATATGTGAATCAGATTAGTATAAAAACTGATATGGCACGGGTAGGATACGAACCCGAGACCTTTAGATCTACAGGGGGTTTTATAATTAAATCTGTCAGTAATCATTGCCGATTGTTCTCGTCCCTTATCGATATACGACAGTTCGTCGGATCATCTCATCAGTGGCAATCAGTTGGCAACAGAAAGTGATGGTTTTTGCCCTGTGTGGGACCTAATCTAAGCCCGAGCTATCTAAAATAATTGTTAGTACCTATATAATCATGCTGGCTACGCTTAGTGTCAATAGCCCCTAAGAGTTACCTTGGGAATATTTTAATAGGTAGGAATATAGAAAATTTAATATAATATGCAAGTATGTACTAAAAAGGAATATTTTAGTTTTCATCACAAAATTACGGGCATACGAAATTTTACGCCTCGAAAAATATTAACATATTCGCATATCACTACATATTATAAAACAAAGCCGCGTCTGTCGGTCTGTCTGCCTGTTTGCGATAAACCCAGAAACGGAATCCGTAGATTTGCATGCGGTTTTCACCAATAGATAATATGATCCCTGAGGAAAGTGTATGATTATGGTTTAATCCGAGCAAAGCCGTTAGTATCATTTTAAAAAAATGAATTCCGAGAATTCCGAATCGGCTTAGTTCTAGGAACCTGTCTCTTGTTAGTTTACGTCAATGATGCCATCATCATCGAGAACACTGGAGGTCAGCACACGGAAACCCTAGCGGCTTTGGGCCGCTATTTTCAGTTAAATAAAATAAATAAATAAATAAATATATTAGGACAAATCACACAGATTGAGCTAGCCCCAAAGTAAGTTCGAGACTTGTGTTATGGGATACTGGGATACTAACTCAACGATACTATATTTTATAACGTATACATATATAGATAAACATCCAAGACCCGGGACAATCCGAAAAAGATCATTTTCCATCATGACCCGACCGGGGATCGAACCTGGGACCTCTCGGTTCGGAGGCAAGCACTTTACCACTGCGCCAACGAGGTCGTCAAGTTGGTCAAGTCGAGTTGGTTGTATCTAAATCCGCTCCAATCCTTAATGTCATCAAACCACTTTCGTCGAGGCCGGTCAGGTGGTCTTTGAATGATGCCACATCTGGTCGAAAAGCTGGCTGACATCGTACTTTTTGCTGATGATCCTTGCTGATTGATAAATGTTATTATAATTTTAATGATATTCTTAATGATAGATTTATATAAAAATATAGTTAATTCAGTTACATTTATTTATTCGATTTTGTTCTTTGGGATGATAGCCTGCTCTCCATTTAAATTTGCATACCCGTGGTCGGTGAAACATGTAGGATTAAGCTTTTCTTTTAACAGCACATTGTAAAAAAATGTAAACTCATGTTTTTGCAAATAATTTTTGTCTTTGTCTTTATTATCTATATTTATCTTGTCATTAATGGGTATAGTACTCTCCTGGAACTGTTCCACTTTAAACAAAAACTGTTACAATATTGTTTATACGGTTTTTGCACTGTATAATGACTTATGTCATTCGTGTGTTCTTTTTTTTATTTGTTTAGTTTTTTTATTGGTGAGTATCTTTAATTGGCTCCTTTGCTATCTAGTTTTATGTTTAATTGTTTATATAAACGTAGCTGTTGGTCTTCCTGTTAAAATAAAATAAAAATATAAAATAATCTTTAAATACACTACCCTAGCGATAATATTGATAACACAAATGACGCTTATTCATAATTTACGCCTGTGCTTTTGACGTCAAGAAGTGCATCCTAAGTTGAACAAATAAATTTTGAATACCTTTTTGCAATTTTTTTTTGACATTTTGGATACCGGCTGAGTTTCTCATCGTCTGTCTACAAAATTTGTGCAGCGTAAAAAACAAAAATACCCCGCATACTTGCAGTTTCATGCCTATGCAGATCTAATAATTTATTTTTTGAAATGAAAGAATCACACAATATTTGATCGAACATGAGCTAAAGGTCGATAACCAATAACACCAATTCAACCCTTTACATAAGTACATACCAACCCATTTATTACCAGCAGGTCCACGACAGATGCTCCGTTTCGAATGATTGAAACTTCGAATCCATTTATTTTCAATTGCAGAATAAGAAAACAGTGCAAGCGTGAAATTTACTGAGATAATAATAACACCATTATGGAGAGAGAGCGATACGTTAGCACCATCTTCTCGCCATTAGGCTTTGAGACTTTGGGTCCCTGGGGTCCCGAAGCCAAAAAAATAATTGGTGACTTATCGGCACGCCTCTTCGAGACAACTGGTGACCGCAGAGCTGGCAGCTTCCTGGCTCAAAGAATCAGCGTTATAATTCAAAGAGGAAACGCTGCTAGCATTTTGGGCACTGTGTCTGGAGGAGACACGTTAGACGAAATTTTTAGCTTGTATACAAATGAATTGTAATTGTATGAAATTAAAAAACAGTTATTATGAAGAGTGAATTTGTACTTTCGCAGCAATTCGAAGTGTGTTAGATAGTGACAAGTGTGAACAATTCACCATGCTTTCGCCCGGGGCTCATTTTAATTTATATATATAATATATATAATAATAGTTGGCTCCCTATTAGTATAACTGACTTTTTCTTAGTATAGTGTATCTTGTTCCATCGGCGATGTAAATTCTAATACTCTCTCATTGTCGTTGCGTTGTCCCGGTTCCTTCCTTAGCCGTTGAACGTCAAACCTGTATTTATTTACCATTACGATATTTTTGTAGCTGGTGATCTTCCTATGAAATTAAAATAAAATAAAATAAAACAATATGTTCACATGAAATACAATTAAATATATTTGAGCTAAACTGTGGCATTTCATTAGATTCTCAGCTTTTATTCGATGCTTAGACGACATTTTACACCAAAGAGATCAAACTGATCTTCGTATCTGTCGACTTTAATTAATTTTAGGACAGGGAGTACAAATTGCCTGTGAGAAAATAGAAAATTGGTTGAATCAATACATAACACGTCATTCATTAATCGATTTATTTTCATCGTTATACATTTTAAGTTAGAGTTCATTAATTTGTCTTGAAAAGTTAAAATAAAATCGGCTAATTACTATCCTTGCCCATACTTATTGCAAAATAAAATTCTCTGCCGCATCTGTTTGTTTGTTATAAACTCAAAAACTACTGCACGGATTTTAAAACGGTTTTCAGTAGAAAGTATGATTCCTGAGGAAGGTTAAGATGTATAATTTATAATTCATTACGTTTTTACCCGAGAGCGAAGCCGGGACGGGCCGCTAGTTATAAAAATCGCAAAAAGTTTGTTGTATGGAAGCCCCCTTTAAATATGTAATTTATTATTATTTTATTTTATTGCGACAACAGAAATACATAATTGTGAAAATTTCAACTGTATACAAATCACGAGAATTCATGAGATTGCAGCTTGGCGACAGACGGACAGATAGATAGATGTTCTGCGCACCGTTTGGATATAAAATTGAAATCCTAAAAAAGGGTATTATTCAGTGTGGGACAAGTCTATTGCTCCGCATCTATTTCTCCGTATTTGTCCTATCATAGATAAAATTGAATTGACAGTCGTTTGTTCCTACGAGCTGAGCTGCATTATATATATATATATATTATCTACTGTCCTACTCATGTTCTAATCCAGGCTCCACAGTGATCATTTTCCATTGCTTCATGCCTTTCTTATAGGCTTGTATTCATGCTCTAATCCCCAAAACATTCCCATAACTATTACTACTATAAACTAATAGAAATGTCAAGTTGCCATTTATAATTTTTCCTATAAAATAATGATATAAAATATAAAACTAGGATAGTAAGGACGTGTGAGGAATAGTCCGCTAGCGAAGGTGTCGCAGCACTTAATATCACTATGATAAAATTGAATTACGCCGTGTCTGGGCGACTGTAGCGTCAGCATAAACGATACTTTTATAAATTTACTTTGAAATCAAGATTTTTTATCGTTAAAATAAATAAATAAATATATTAGGACAAATCACACAGATTGAGCTAGCCCCAAAGTAAGTTCGAGATTTGTGTTATGGGTTACTCTAACTCAACGATACTATATTTTATAACATTATTCATATATAGATAAACATCCAAGACCCGGGCCAATCAGAAAAAGATCATTTTCCATCATGACCCGACCGGGGATCGAATCCGGGACCTCTCTGTTCAGAGGCAAGCACTTTACCACTGCGCCACCGAGGTCGTCAGGTCGTTGACTTAAATAAGATGTTATATCTTGTGTTCCACACATAAATTTCAAATAGATATACTGAATGAAGTACGTTTTTAAGGTTCCGTCCAAAATATGAAAAAAAAACGAAACCGTTATAGGATCACTCGTATGTCTATCTGTCCGTCTATTAGTAAATTTTCTTAGAATCTACATGACAAAAAAACAAGTGAAATTTGGTAAGATGGTTTGATCTATGACCTAAACACAGACGTGCCGAGTAAATGTTTTTTTTTTGGTGATTTTCGACTATTATTAGGAAATATATCAATAAATTCCAGAAAAATATCGATAGATGGCGCTTTAAATGATGAAGGTGGTATTTTCAAATGTTCATGCTGTTCTATTTAATTAAAAAACTGTTGTTTATATTTCAATAACATTGTCACACAAAAACTCATATAGTAGAGTACGTTGTTTTTAGTTTTGACGCTTGCAAGTTTATTAAAAGCTGTAGAAAGCTTGCTGACCGTACAATAAACTGGTCAGCTTCCGATTCAGTGCAAGTTCTTTTAGCAGTATTTTAAATTAAGCTTTTAAAATTGATTTATGTGACGAGGACTCAGGTGTTTTATATAAAATGCTTATTAAAAATTGTGGAATATATTTTGGTAGCACATAGTTTGAATATGGTGCACAATATACATATTGCGTGCGATTCCGCCCTAGAATAGGACCACTCCATATCCTCCTATGGACGTCATAAATGACCACTATAATAGCATTCCCAATGAGGATTGAAATCAAGCAGGCGGTCGCTTGCAAAACCATAAGAAAATAATCTCAAAATGTAAAAGGTTATATATATTTTTACGCTGTACCCGGGCTTCGTGGCATCACAGTCGCGGATGAAACCTGGAACACGTAAAGGTGAGAAAAGGAAAGTATCTATTATTTCTATAACGACTCGAATCTGGGACATTTCGATTGTTGCTCGCCCGGCAGTCCTATTGCCCCTAGAATACAGAAGTACACTGTACCACCACCGCTTCAATCAATTGCGAAACGGAATAACACATTAAAAAATACTTAACAAGAAAAGAGAGAGTTTAAATTCAACAAAATAACATTTTAATCTAATTCTCTGAACGTTCAAGAAGACATAGAACGATTGTCAGGCGGTTGTTACCGCAAAAAGTTTAATTGAAACGTAGCGTGGAAACAATTACAGAGTTTTTACCGTACTATATTGCAATTTAGATCTTACTCTATGTCCTAGGTGAGCGACGGGACGTTGCACGACGCGCTGTGACGCTCTCTCATCTGAGGGTAGTTCTCAGACCGTTGCGACCGCTGCGGCCTCGCTGTCGTAACGATTCGTCGAATTTTCCTGTAAAGGAATAATTTCCAAAATCCATCATTAATACAATTTACAATACCACAGTAAATACCACAGTATATATTAATTATTTTAAAGTCAGATAGGTATCAAATTTTCAAATTTTAACAAAGACAAGATTTTTTTTACTAGGTAGTTAAAAAAATCTTGTCTTTGTTACAATTTGAAAATTTGTAATGACAGCGCGTCCGTAGCGGTCGACATGCTCTGTGAATTATCCCTAAGCGTTTTCGGATTCCCGCCGCCATCGATCGTCGTTCCAACGTTTTCTCCTCCACACGGTCACTGCCGTCCTTACTTGTCATATCATACAGACTTGACGATGCGATGTGATTCCAAGGCCACATTAAACACATAGACGGGTGAATTTCACGAGCGTTTGAACGCGGCGTGTAGCGTTTCATTCTGGTACAATTTGATAAACACTAATGAGAGCCCGAGACGGAGTTGAAAACGCTCGTGAAATTCACCCAAACACATTTGATAGACAGACGCATTGCGTCGCGTCGTGCTGCAACGTTTTACTCGCTCATATTGGACGCTGGATTAACCAATAGAAAAAGAGCATTTAAAAACATACACGAGCAGCAAAAGATAATATTTTCCTTTCGATTGCAGTGTTTTGTAAATTTATCTTGAATTAAAATATCAAATACTAATGAAGAGAAATGTATATTACTTAAATTCGCGTCCGGCAATATCTGTAAAACAAGTTGAAAACTGAAACTTCATTGCAAACTAGCCGCTATTACCGCGCCATAGAGGTTCATGGTGGGTAACTTGATGTGCTGTTGACTGTACCAGATTAGTTGTTGGTATATTATAAATATCTATTTATCATCATAGTGAAAGAGAGATTGATCGCCGTATCGACATCGATATAAGCAAGAAAATCGCAGGTCGGGTATGAAAGAGAGAGGTACAGAACAGAGGAGAGCGGCGTATGCGAAGGCCTATGCTCAGCAGAGGAACAATACAAGAACAAGACAAGAGAGACAAGTGGTTGTAATAATTATGATGATAAATAGATATTTATAATATACCAACAACTACTCTGGTACAGTCAACAGCACATCAAGGTACAAAACGTTCATACAGAAAGACAGACGCGCGACGGACTTCTGTTTCTCACGCGTCTGTGTTTCTGTATGAACTTTTGGTACGGTTTTCACTAATAGATAGTGCGCTTCCCGAGGAAGGTTTAAGTGTATTAATTTAATAAGGTCTTATACGAGCGAAGCAGGGACGTGATGCTAATAAGAAATAAAGCCCACTACAAGCAGAAAGAAGCCAACCGAAATACAAAAATATATCAAACATCGAAACTCATTACAAACATGTCATTAATAGGATTTTCAGGGAACACAGTAAGCTATTTAATACATCGGAAAGTGCAAAATCATGGGGTGGCAGAATCTAAAATTTAAATAAGAGGGTCCATGGTATGGTAATTTTGAGTCCCTGTTATAGGTTTGTTAAAACATCGGTCATTAAGACATGAATGGTTTTCTTTGGGTGGCAATGGCTTGTAGATAGCTTGATGTTGTATTTAAATAGATAGAATGTTTAATATAATTCCCTAGCTTTGCCGAAGTTTGTATGCGGTTCAACACCTATAGCTTCGACCGCCGTTATGTTGAGACGTTTGTCGACGTGTGCGTTGCGTCGACGTACATTGACGTGCATCATGTCAAAACCTATATAAAACAACGAATAACACGTAAATTGCTGTTTTATCAACATAGACGGGTTTATTGACCCTTGACATTTATTGAGAATTGATTTTCAATCTAAATATTACGCCGAGCTAAGATCATAGGATAATTTGTTCTCGCTTTAAAGTACGCTCCAACTAAATTTATCGTTAGTAACAAAATTCCAAATATCGCGATTATTTAATAAAAAAAAGTACGCGTGCAAAGTAAACATGCCAGTTTAAATTAGTCCAATTTTATCTCACAATCGCAAAACGACAACATTTTAAACCCTGATGAAGTTAATTAAATCTGCACTTTGGGTAATTTTAGTAACAATTTGAAATAAAATCGGCCGAGCGAGAAATTAGTAATAAGATTCAATGTTCCGTACATTTGAAAAATATTTTGATATAGATATTAAATTAATATATTTTTACATCAAACGACCAACTATTGCGGTCATTGCTTACTTGCCACAATCGCAGGCGAACGTTTTTGCGAACCACTGCGTCACCAGTCAATTCTTGTCTCACACATTAAATTGACGTAGTCAGTTGCGGCTGGGGTATTCTCCGTTTATTTACCATAGGATTTTGTCGAATCTTCATAAAATTTTTGCGTTATCCGACGGATTACCAAAACAACAAATGTTTTCACGACTGAGAAGTAGAGCAGCGGTCATACGGAACCCCAATTATTAAAATTAACCTGACAAGCGCATTAACAGAACGAGACGCGACGTGCTCTCGTCATTTCGAATGTGAACGGATTTGCTGAATTAATACCCGTGCTCCGTGCTATTACTTTGGTAGTAATGCGAATTTGATTTTCATTGCTTCCATTTTGTAACTGGATTTATTTATCATCTCTTTTTATTAATTATAATAATTAGGTGTTGTAAAAGTCTAGCAAGGGAAAGAAACTCAAACTTCTCATAGGCGACGGGCGGCCTTCGAGTTTCGCGATTCTTGGCTCTATCTACCTTGGTAAGGGATAAATACGTGACATTATACTCGTATCTGATGTAAGTTTTATATTATCTTCGATTTATACACTGCGTTGAGTGATTCCCGACCTAAAATAGGACTATTTCTAGTACGACATCTGACTAAGCCATAAAAAGCTCATCAGAATGGGATTGTTTCTGCATACCGAAAATATTTTGCTTTTGTAGATAGGGTGATATTAATTATACAAAAGTACCATCACATGACTCAATTAAACACGACCAACTGAAGTGTAGACGCCCTAACTTTAGACATAAGGGCATGTACACACCATATGTTTTCATAAAACGTGAACGGGTATAAAATACTTGAATTAGATACAAGTTGTAGCCCGGGGCTTCGCTCCCGTAGGAATTTCGAGATAAATTATAGCAATCTTGGATAATGTTATAATAGTTTCGGAGATTACTCGTCTCAAACATACAAACTCACAAACGCTTACCTCTTTATAATAATAGTATAGATATTGCTTATCAAAACATAGTTATTGTGTACGAAATGCGAGTATAGAACTCGCGCACGAAGGGTTTCGTACCACCCTAATCCTAACTAATATTATAAGTGTAAGTTTGTTTGTTACCTCTTCACGCTCTATCTATTCAACGAATCATTTTCATATTTTGCATACATGTAGTTTGAAGTACGGAGAAGGATATTGGGTTGCTTTTCATCCCGGAAAAATAAACGTATCTGTGGTAAATTAACGCGGGCGTAGTTGCGGGCAAAAGTTAGTTATCTATTAAAAGGACAAAAATTAACTTTTGCTGCATGGGAGTCCCCTTTTTTAAATATTTATTTTATTCTGTTTTTTTAGTACCTATTTGTTACTAAAGCAAATAGTAAGTAGTAAAGTAATTTTGTCGTAAAATTTATTAATAGTTTAACTGACTAACTCAGAAATTGTGTGGTCTTCGGTGGAATTATTCGATGTCGACGTTAATGGGTAAGTTCGCATTTCAATTCATTTCTTCCGCGAATAATTTAAATTTTTAATCTCCCCACATTACAAATTCTAGCCACGTCTGGCTACCGGTGTACACTCGCCCTTACCCTCGTAACGGATAGGTCCCGTGGGCGCCGCTCTATTTGCGTAGCCCAGCCCAAACTTACTTCCAAACTGACATAAACCCAACACGGTTAGCATTTACTGTACTGCGGTTGACAGCTTGCGTCTCGCTCTTTTAACCCCCCTATGGAAAAGAAGGGTATTGTTAGTTTATCTAGTGAATGGAAGAATTGAAGCTTAGCATATATACTTGAAACTTCAAGGTATCAAGATTTGTGCACGGTAGACAAATACAATAAGAGAAGAGCCACCAAAACCAACAAGTTACGTATATAAAACAAATGTGTAGCTTTACCACTTCCACTTGACCAAACCAAACAGACTGACAGGCAAACCAAAAGTGCCAAGGACGATATGCGTGTCAATTGTCTGACAACTAGGGTTGCCGATGACCGTGCGACGTCACGTACGAGTAGACACTTATTTATTAGTGGAAAAGCGGATACTGGGCTCCGACGTTTTACACTTAAGAAGCAACCGGGTAAACGTCAGGTGAGAAAGAGAGAGAGTATAGATTAGTTTGTTTAAAGATAACTTTAAAAATCCAATAATGTCGGCAGCGATCACCAGTAGAATAGAACAACAATAATAGTTTAATTAAAACGCAACCAATAAAATAAATATTGCTCTAGAATAAACTTGAATCTATGTAGGTCTTAATGGCGACAACAATGTTGTCTCATAACGTTTCAATGGTTTAGAGTGGTAAAATGTAATTAGATAAGTTAAAATTTTATTATAACCGTTTCTTAAAGGCTTTTATTTAGTTTTAGTAAAACTAAATAAAAGCAATTGTCGACTGACAATCCAAATTTTGGATTGTCAATCATGATGATTAATCCAGCGACTTCTCAGTTGGACTGTACGGTTGGACTAGTGGGAATGAAGGGTCTCAGTACTTGACTTGAAAGAGTTGACTTCTATACTATTAAATCCCTACTAATATAAATGGAAAACTATGTTTCTATTTCACGTTAAAGGACAAAAGTTGGAATATTCATAGACAATTTCTTGAAATATGGTATAATTATTAATTTAAATGTACGTATGTACGTTTTTATCCTCGGAAAAGTACTTATCCTGCGAGAAAATCACTCGGGTGCAGCCACGAAAAATAGCTAGTTTTATTTATACAAGAAGCTTACCTAATACTCCGGGTAAGAAGCATTCTGTATAAGACTTTTTGTATAAGATTTTATTTATATGTTTTATAATCCCGAAATAATTAGGATGTGGTTTAGGGCCGTTATTTCATAAAAGAACAAGCGGCTCACCCCGGCTTCGCTCGGGTAAAACCATAATAAAAAGTAGCCTATGTCACTCCTGAAGGTGTAGTCTGTCTCTGTACTAAACTTCATCAAAATCGCCCAAGTCGTTTTTGAGT
This sequence comes from Plodia interpunctella, assembly GCF_027563975.2. Classification (NCBI taxonomy): domain Eukaryota; kingdom Metazoa; phylum Arthropoda; class Insecta; order Lepidoptera; family Pyralidae; genus Plodia; species Plodia interpunctella. Next base: position 11,054,483 of record NC_071294.1, read on the forward strand.
TTATTTATTACAAACAAAAATACAAATGTTATATCTTTATAATATTAGTATGAATAGAGATAAAAATAAGAAATAATTCAAAATACGTCACTCGAGAGCTCATATTGTCACATTCGGATCTGCCCCTTTAATTTATCTTACCATCTGGACGTGTCTTCGTAAATAAGGCGGATACAGATGAAACTGTTTTTTTTTATGTTCCGACACGAGTTTGGTGAAATGTAGAGCTCATAACAGATTATTAAGTAGCTATACATTTTACAACAAAAAAAGATCAATTTTTTTTACTGAGACGTGTACTTTATACGTGTTTTTTCTAAAGTATGTTTTCGATTATAGTGGAAATAGTAAGGAGACGTTTTTGCCCGCCACATGTGACACATGAAAAGCTACTAAAAACAATTATTTGTAATTTTTTTCCCTGAACGCCAATCTTCAATGGAAATGCTGACGTTACGTCCAAACAAAATCCAAGAGTAATCTATCCAATTTATTCCAAAAACCACAAAATGAGAATGTGGTAGAAAAAAATGTTCTTTTACATTTTTGTAATAAGTAAATAAATGTTTTGACGAAGCAAATACGCATATTCCTCTGTAGTAATTTTTAAAGCGTATTGCTTATGGTAGGATGTGAATTGTCTTTTGTGATTTTGTTCTTTCGAATATTTGAAATGAGGTCTCTAAAAGTTACAAGGTCTACACAAAACCTTAGACGCGTTCCTCTCAATTTACCACGCGCGTTGTAGAAATATGATTTGTTGTAGGCGCTCGGGTACCTAACCCTTACCGCCACAATTCACGCGTATTTGTAATTAATTCTAATGGATTTTGGTACTTTGACACCGTGTTAAATTGTTAAGAATATAAATTACAACTTTTTAACTTGATGGCAAGATAAAATGTGTTATTAGATGTCGTTCACATATATCGCTCGCAGTAAATAGTTTTATATAATACTAGAAGCTCGTTCCGGCTTCGCTTGGGTGAAACTATAACAATACTAATATTATAAATGCGAAAGTTTGTGACGAGTTGGTGATAATGTGTGTATAGTAGTGTATGTATCTACTAGACCAATTGTTATGAAATTTGGTACACGGAATAATACATAGGGTAATTTTTATCCCCAAATTCCCACAGCAGCGTAGCTCCGGGGCGCAGCTTGTAAATTATACGCTGTAACCTTCCTCAGGAATTACGCTATCTATTGGTGAAAACCGTACAAAAATCCATCAGATAGATTTTGAGTTTATCGCGTTCATGCAAAAAGAAAAAAAAAAGATCTGTTTTTGAAAAAAATATATTCTTCATGTATTTTCCAAAGTTTTTTTTTAAATATAATATTAGTTATGAGCTTACGTAGTTTTGTGATCTTGGGGACACGGGAGTGCTTCCGCCAAGACGAGCCAAGCGAAGCGCAAGCGCACTACCTACCTTTTCTCGAAACGTTTCGTCGTATTTTTGAACCCTCGTAACTTTGGTTTGGATAATGCCAGATAGTTAAAATTTTCAACACATAATACCATGAGTACATTAATTAAAGATACAAAGTTTTAATACCGTAGCTAGTATACTTTACATTTTATAGATGTCCAAAAACTCGTCACTGATTCACTGATCATAAAAATTGTTAGGGTACTTACTTCCTGAAGTCTTTTTGCTACCGTCACGTAGATTTCATAGGCATTCGTTATCTTATTTCTAGAGTAACGAAACGGCCACGCTATACGTTTTAACTAAGATGTAGAGTATATGAAGTTAGGTCTGGTAAAGTTAGGGCGCGTATATCAATAATCTTGGCTCTACATGAGATCTTACCACTTTTTTTATACATTTTTGACTAAACTGTAGAGTTTGTGAAGCAAACTAGACTCGTCTTGGCAATATTTTCACATGAAAATGTTTTTGATGGGATAAATATAATTTAATATAATGAAATGTAGAATAGGTATTATGTTAAATTCCCACGAGAGGTAGAAAATTACACATCTAAAAACATTCTGTATGCAGTAGTAATACATTTAATCAAACTTCTAATTAAAATAAATGAAATCGTGTCTGATTTCACCATATTATCACAAAACGTCACATTTCGATTATTTCTCAAAAATAATCTCCGGAATTCCTCCGAACCGGCTAATTAAAGAAAAAGATTTGAACCATAAAAAGATAAAATTAATAAGAAGTCGTCATTAACATTTCACCGTTTCTGGTCTAATAATAAATACGTCAGGAATTAATTAAAATATTATCAACTCTGGATACGGTGTGGCGGTGACAGCACGATGATTTATTTGACAGGTAAGGTTAGGAGCATTGCACACAACACAAGCAATAGAAAAATAATTCTTAGTGTATATACGATGAGACGGTGTTGGTGTAACGGTTAAGGTGCCTGCTTGTGAACGGAAAGGTCGCAGGTTCGAATCCTTCTCATGCCACATGAGTTTGAGTGCAAATCTGTAGTAGTAATTCTGTAGTGTAGTCTGTTAGTAACAAAAATAGAACAAGGGCAGTTGCACCGTTAAATTTGAGGTTGATTTAAGCGCTGCCGCGCCGCTTATGTTTAGACACAATGGCGTACTTTGCGTTTTTCTGTGCACGCTAAAGTTAACGTCAAAGTTGACGATGCAACCCACCCTAAGTGTGCGCTATTAAAAAATAACGAATACAATATTATCGTACTGTGTTTGGAAGGGGCTATGTTATGTCCAGCAGTGGACTTCTTCAAAGATAATCTAATGATTGACAGATGCCGAAAACCGAAGTGTAAAAGAAAAAGTCTGAAAGCAACATTGTGTGTATTTGTATCAAATAAATGGTATTTGAGTTACCCAGAAGGAAAACTTCGTGAGATTACATACCTAATTGGTAGTATTCACTAGAATATTAATTGAAATGTGTATTTTAATACGACGACCTCGGTGGCTCAATGGTAAAGTGCTTGCCTCTGAACCGAGAGGTCCCGGGTTCAATCCCCGGTCGGGTCATGATGGAAAATGATCGTTTTCTGATTGGCCCGGGTCTTGGATGTTTATATATATGTATTTGTTATAAAATATAATATAGTTGAGTTAGTATCCCCTAACACATGTTTCGAACTTACTTTGGGGCTAGATCGATCGGTCTAATTTGTCCAAATATATTTATATATATTATTATTTATATTTTTTAAAATTGTCAAAAAGACATAGCGGTCAAGGAAGTGGAAACAAAAATCAATTCATATAAATAGTGCAGTGTATAATATCCTTAATAAAGTAGCAACTATTTTGTCGGTAGTCTAATTTAGGATACACCTAAGATGTTTTTAGGAGCTACGAAATATGAACTAGTTGTGCTTCCAAATTCCGCTCTGCATCACCACTTAGTTAACAAAGTCCTACACTAATACTTAGTCTGTTTCCTAAAACACGTGACATATTGTAATGCAATTTTTACTGTTATTTAGACAATTTATTTCCGAAGGATTATACATATGTGAATATCTTCGTGCGAAGTCGGGGCAGGGCGATAGTTTCAGACTACAAATATTATAGGCACATATCCCTTAGTCGCCACGTACGACATCCACAGAGGGATGTCGAGTGGTAAGGTCCTATTTCAGGGCAGAACAGACCATACTCAATTGTAAAAAATATGGTATTTACTTAATTATGTAACTTATATTATGCAATTAACATTGAACACTAATTATAATAACATTATATGTAATAAAACGGCCAAGAACGAATCAGAATAATTATTCCGACTCGCTCTTGGTCGTTTTGTTTTTCAACCAACGCCTAATTAACGCCACGTGTTAACAGATACACAATATGGGCAAGCCAGCATATTAATAATAAAATCTATAAAAATAAATTATGAACTACTAGCTGCGCCCTGGAGCTTCACTCCCGTGGGAATTTCGGGATAAAAAGTACCCTGTGTGTTATTCCAGGTTATATTCTACCCGTGTATCAAATTTCATAACAATTGGAACCAATACGTTTGGCGTGAAAGAGTGAGACAAAATTTCGCGTTTATAATATTATTAATTTATTGATTTGGACCTATGAAAATAGTTATATTGTAAAAAGTACTGCTTATTATGAATTATCAGAAGAAAAAAAAGAATTGTTAATACCTTATTAATAAATGCATCTACTGGCCACTAAATTTAATTATTATTATAGCTTTTTTGTTTTTAATCTTATGAAACACTACAAGATATCGATCATTAGCTAACATAACACGAACTTTATTCGAAACCTGGAGTTACTATATTAAAATTAAAATCGACGCATTAATAACACAACCCAATTTCAATTTCCACGAGCGTTTCGACGTAATGGCATAACAAACATACAAAAACAAGAGTAACAAATTCATTAAACTCGCAGCGTGATCCAATAGGATTCACAGTTGTGCAGTAACGAGCCTATTATGACTGTGTATGTAAAAACTCGGAGCGTGTCCCGCTGGGTGTAGTCAGGGTTGGGATATTTCATTATTTTATGTGTATATTTTAATTTTTCATGTCAACGATTTGATGTAAAAGTATAAAACTTACTTTTTTAATTTATGTAGAAAGTGCATTGTAACTTGGGTATTTTTTTTTTACATAGGTTTGTGCGTTGTTATGGTTTGTATGTTGGACATTTTTGCTTTTAAATATTTTTTACAGTTTTTGAAATTTGTAAAAAATAAAGAAAAACAAATAAGATTTATTTATTTCAAATTTATTGCACAAATTACATTTTGTAAAAGTACAAAAGGCTAAAAGCATTGTCAACCAGTGCAAAAAATTTAATAATAATAAAAAGTCCTACTAGTATAAAATTTATACAATAGACGAAATGTTTTGACAACCCTAGATCCATATTTTTAAGGTTAAAATATGGACTAATGACACTTAATAAAATTCCTTTTAGGCCCATGAGTTGTCCAGGTTTATAAATTTGGTCCAAAGTGTTATGGGAGATCGGCCTTTTTTTATGTCAAAATATTTTTGTGTTTTTATCAACGGGCCGGGTTCAACCCTATAATAATTTTAATGGTATTCTAATAAATTGAAAGTACCTATTTATATATACATTTGGACTTTAATTTCTATTGCATTTGATATGAATTTGCTTCATTGTCGAATGTGTTGATTATACCTAAGTAGATATAAAATATAAATGACGTTCGTATTTATAAATTTTTATTCGTAAAATCAAAACTAAATCTTCCAATTTGTTTTCTTTTATTCTCTCATCAATAATCATCGTAATGAATTAATTAAATAATTTAAATTTGTTAAGTCATTTCTTGTTTCATCTAAACGTCGGCGGCGTTACATGTTAAAGTTAATGTCAAACTTGATTGGTGCTACCTACTTTTCAGTTAGTTGACAATAAATCTACTTATCCATAGCACGAGATTTTGCTAAAAATATTTTTTTTTTTTTTTCAGATTATATTTTTTGAAACCAAGTCAAAACAAACAAACAGACGGGTGATCAAACAAACGTGCGATAAAAATACAGTCACGTCACAAAACTGTATAAAAAAGGCTACCTTTTATGTAATGTGAGACCTCATGTACACCCACAACTCTTGTCATAATCTGTACGAAAAATCATAGTAGGCACCCACGGGCTCGATTAAGGTACGAATCCGATAGAACAAATTATGGTACGAATATAAAGAAAATATTAAGTTTAATTTTTTCTTGCCAGATTGAGATTGAGTTGCAGAGGCAAAATTTGCGACTTTTCAGGTGAAATATTAGGTAACTTTTTTTTATATTAAAGTTTGAAACCGTAGATGTGATTTCAGGAATAACTTTCAGTATTAAAATATAGTAACAAATTATATTGTTGTAGACTCACAACTATTGATATTTGCCCTAATACTTTCCACAGTTTTCATAAAATATCTCGAAGAAGCTTAGTGATATTGATGTTTCACAAAGTCCACACCCAATAATTTTATATTACCTACCTTTATAGTCCTTGCGATGGCTTGATGGCTATGCTAAAGAATCAGGATAATTACCTGGCCTGTTATGTAGGCAGGTTACCGAATGACGGACCCGTGGACCTTTTGTATTGATACAACAACAATACAAGATTTTGTACAGTTATTTGTGTTGTTATACATGAAACTTGTCAAAAAAGATTTTTATTACTAGTACATGGCTGTCTGCCTGTCGCCTGCTGTCACGTTCGGAACTGTACCTTAGCGGTAAGTGAAGGCGACACGTCCAAATTGCCCATCGCACTCCAATCCTTTATTCTATCCGCTTATCTGGCGCGATCCGGATCAAACCAGAATTTTGTTACCGGGTGTACGTGCGTAGACAAATGGTTTTGATACTTTTGACGGACAACGATACTTTTATGTTTGAGCGTTTTTTTTATTAGGACAAATCGCACAGATTGAGCTAGCCCCAAAATAAGTTAGAGACGTGTTATGGGATACTAACTCAACGATACTATATTTTATAACCAATACATAATTATATAGATAAACATCCAAAACCCGAGCCAATCACAAAAATATCATTTTCTATCATGACCCGACCGGGGATCGAACCCGGGACCTCTCGGTTCAGAGGCAAGCACTTTACCACTGCACACAAGCACTGCACCACACACCGAGGTGCATTTATTGTGCTACCAGAAATGAGATGAAATATAGATAGCTTCATATTCATTCTAAATTTATTATGCACGTGACAAACTCAATTACTGCACGGATTTTAATGCGGTTTTTACCAGTAGATAGTGTGATTCTTGAGGAAAGGTCAGGTATACCTATCTATACTATTATTATAAAGAGGTAGGCGTTTGTGAATTTGTAAGTTTGAGGCGGGTAATCTCCGAAACTACCGAAACGATTTCAAAAATTATTTAACCATTAGAAAGGTACATTATCCAAGATTGCTATAGGCTATATTTTATGTCAAAATTCCCACGGGAGCGAAGCCCCGGGCAACATCTAGTTTATTATATTTTCAACCGAGCGAAGCCGGAACGGGCTGCTATTAAAATATATGTATTCAATGCACCAAATATTTTATTTATTAGGAAGACAATCTTGCCTGTCATCAGAGATTTTGCTACCAAATCGGCCATACCCGATCGTTAGTACCTCTAACCCCGGGTTCACTCGCGTGGGAATCGAACCCGGTCTGTTTCTCACGCGGAAATTTGCATTCACTAAACAATAATAATATCTTAGATCTGACGTTAAGCTTTTGGTTAAGAAATAGCAAAATTAAAACGAATTTTGACATTCACTTTTATTGGCATTGGAATAAATAACATTTCTTTTTCGAAAAGATTCCGAAAATGGGTATATTCCGAAATTTAAAAAAAAAAATCTACTTATTTGAGCGATATTTCATTGTAGCCAACATAATCTAGCCACCATTTTGATTGTCCTGGCCGCGTTGTGGGCGTGAGGCATTAGTGTCAAAAATATGTCAGTAACATCAAGTTTTCAAATTCAAGCGCCTTTTGCGCTTTTTTTGTTTTTTTTTTTTTCATAATATCCCCAAGATAGTTCGTAATTTCCCCTACACGAAAAAATATGTTTCGATATTTGGTTTGAAGAACTTAATAACATGTTTAAGATATTAATACTAATTGTATTAGTATCTTAAACATGTTATTAAGTTCATTTACATCACAATTTACATTATTCTTTCTCGGTCCATGCCGTCAGGCTATGGAATTCCCTTCCACCTGATTCGCGATTCTCAGTCCATTTCCATTTTCAAAAGACGCGTAAAAGATTATTATTTATTCTTATATGTATGTATATTAGTATTTATGTATAATACTTGTATGTATGTGTATTTTATTTTTGAATTTAAATTTTCGTTTTCTTTTATTTTTTGCCTTTTTTTTTTGTATTTTATGCACACGTCAGTCTGCCTCTATGTGGCACATCTCTCACGGGTCTACTGGAAGAGATTTCATTTGAAATAGGTAGCATCCTTTTTCTCATTTTTATAATATTTTTTGTGTACATAAATAAATAATAAATAAATAAATACATCATTTTATTGAGTACATGGTAGTAAAACGATAATGACAGTAAATATAAAATTACTTCGAATAATTAACCGTATAGACCTGTAGCCGTCTATTAGATATTTCTGTCGGAATTATAATAATTCCAATGCACTATAAGTAATTTATTAAAGTAAAAAAAAAATCCTTCATGCGTTACTAATCTCTCTAATATCCATGTGATTTCGGTTGCATTTGAGGCTGTGACGTCTCGTCCCCACTGCTAGGGCACATGCCTTCCTTATAGATGGATAAGGAGTATGTGCTCTCTAGGCGAGTGAGTTTTAATGACTGATTTGACGTGCCTTCCAAAGTACGGAGGAGCTAAACACACATTTTTGGTCACCCATCCAATAACTGACCCTGGCGAGAGTGTCTCCTCCAACTCAATTATTTTCATTACTAACTTAAGCTGAGGTCGAAGTGCGGGTTAACATTTCACATCTCACCATCGAATCTATTCGAATTGAGTCACAGCGAACTAATCACATTGCGCCATTGTGACGCAACGACAACCACACTGCAATGTCATTGGTTCCCTGCGTCTCACTTCGAATCGGTTCGATGGTGAGAAGTTAAATGCAAACCCGCACTTCGTCATCTGTGTCTAAACTCATTTCTTTTCAGTTCTTTTATATAATTAAATTCTCCAAGCGAACGACTCCGTAAAAACCGTATGTTCATTTGTTTGTGTCTGTGCCGGAAACAGATTAAAATGGCTCGCGGCTGTCACGAAGGCCAGATTAAAACACTGAAAAAAAAAAAACTCCTTTTTTTCCTCTCCTTGCCGAAGGACAATCTAGGATACAATTGTACTTTTTGCACAGCGGTTACTGCATGTGTCTTTTTATTAAAATGTGAAATTAGAGTTTTCGTGCAATTAGTTTGTTGACATACAGATACATTAATCTAAATTAACACAAATACTGTAGTGTTTAGCTTTTCTACTTTTCAGAACGTATTATTGTAATTAACACATTTGTAATTAAACCATTAGTATTATATTTTAAATAAAAATGAATGTGTGTAATACCCGTTTTTTCATAGTAGATCTCTTCGTTCCAGTTTGCACCCGCAAATCCGTTGTTAACAGTTAAACTGGCCATAACTGAAGTTTATAGCGGCTACATTGCCAAAACACGGCTTGGATTAACCTAGGATTTGCTACGAAAACTGCTGGATTTTATCTAAGATATATATATATTTATACTCTTATAATTTTGTTTATAGATAAAAGAGAAACGGTTATGCAGTTAAGTAAGTTTTTTATTTTATTCTTCCGATAATTTACTTATTTGCACAGTCAACAGCACATCAACCTATGCAAATTCATTGCTAGCTCGTCGCTATTACCGCGCCAAAGAGGTTCATACAGGGTAACTTGATTTTCTGTGGACTGTACATCTATACAAACAAAACAATGCTACAATTTTATCCGTCCGACGTCAACTAATTCGAACCTTTCGGTTAACAATCGAAACACCTAAGACAAAATCCTTGCTTTGGTTTTTTTTCGAGTGTAAGGAATTATTCAAGTTGCCTTAAGGCATCTGACATGGCGTTTACGATTACCTACCGACCCGACATCTGTTGGTATACACACTAGTGAACTTAAACCGTCAACCAGAATGCAAATTTCCTCACGATGTTTACCGCCACCGCAAATGGTGGCCTATATGAAAACTAGTTGAGTCAGTTTGGTATACAAACATATAATATTTGGCACGAGTAGTATTTGAACCTGGTACCAGGCGGACGTCTTTAACCACTAAGCCACCACCGGTGTGAATCGAAAGGTCCCACCCAGGTAGTTTTATAAATAAAAATGTGAAGTAGTAATTGTGATGTGAAGTGAAATTATATTTAATGCTGATAAGAGACAATCACTTCACAAAATTTTATGGTAGTCATTGTTAAAAGATATAAATAACAATTTTATCCAGGTCTGGACGGTCTCACCGTTGATGGCAGATATTTTTATCAACCGACAAATATCCAATTGGTATACAATACAGAATTCAAGACATTAGGGATTCAGCCCGCGTTCGCCTCGTCATCAGGATAACCGGTCAAAGATCGGATCTGATTCCGGATACCGCAGATAGGCCATTCCAAATAAATTTTTACGTCTCGTTATGGCATTTCAACACTTTATATTCATTATGTACCTGTACTCGAAAATTGAGTGATAGCTTTTACCTATTTATTTATTAGAGTGAGCGGGTTGCAGCAGTGAACTTTGACGTTGACTTAAACTTGCACGCCACTGAAGTTAAAGTTGACATCAAAGTTGACTGGCGCAACCCACACTCTTGTACATCATAATTATTTTTTGTTAGCACTAGTAGTGGGATTTTAAATGGGCTTTCTTGTTTCATTGTTTATAATGTACTAGAAGTTACCTGTGGCTCCGCTCGCGGCAAAAACATACCGATTTCAATATCAAACCAACTATTTGTTGTTTTGTTCATTATTATACATGAAACTTGCCAATGAAGATTTTTATTATTTAATTTTGAAAGACAAATTAACGCACTTTTACATTTGAAATATACGTATGAATAATTGCTTTCTTCCTGAAATAAATGAATACATTATTTCCAATCACCGATTAAAATTGACCGCCGGCCACTAGTTAATTATTTTTTTCTTAGCGTAATTCAGTTGAAAGAATATTAGATTAACCTGATTAAAGATTGAAATTTAAGCGAGGGAAAAATATGTGGAATGGAGGCTCAGAGTAAAAGTACAATTAGGCAGTACTTTTTTTTTAAACAAACACACCGAAAAATTGCGTGGTAGCGCTTTCGCCCGAATCCGCCGTCATTCTATTTCTACTTCCGTCCCTTTCACTCCTACATCCCTCTCTTTCACTCACAACATTCCATTTCCCATACTCGGCCATCCTGCTCTCTTGTCTGTCCTCAGACAATCATCGTCTTTTACTTCAAACACATTATAGGTACTTTACTTAAATTAAATACAATATGAAACAAAACTCATTACATTCTCTATACATAGAGAAAAGTAGGCAAAAATAAAATAGTTAAACACTTTATACAATACAAAAGTAACTGACATGTCAACAATGTTGACTAAACTTAATTCAAGACTAAGCAGTAACAACCATATACCAGTCTGTGTAGTATACACTGTTTACTTAGGATGCTAACCTGAAAATACTTAAAATTAAATATATACTTTCATACCATACACCATCATGCATACAACATTATCACCAATCATACAAACCTGTTAGTTCAATCCTGAATAGGCCATCTCATCATGTGGTCTGCGGCACTGGATGTACGGTTAGGCCCTTCTGCCGAATCATCGTCCTTTTCGACCTCATACCTATCTCTCCTTTACATTTCATCTTTTTACCAATAAGTAAGTGAAATGGTGTAGTATTTATGCTTCTTTGAAAAGTACTATTGATGTATCTTTGCACTCTGATTACATGCTTATACCATGCTCCAGGACCTTCGATACACAGCTTGGTAAGCATTGGTTTATACCAATGTTTACCAAGCTGTGTAAATGTGCATGCTTATACCTTCGATACACAGCTTGGTAAGCATTGGTTTATACCAATGTTTACCAAGCTGTGTAAATGTACATGCTTATATTATCTTCGATACACAGCTTGGTAAGCATTGTTTATACCAATGTTTACCAAGCTGTGTAAATGTGCTGTGTAAATGTGCATGCTTATACCATGCTCCAGGACCTCGATACACAGCTTGGTAAACATTGGTATAAACCAATGCTATAACAAGCTATATAGGTATAAGCATGCACATTTACACAGCTTGGTAAACATTGGTATAAACCAATGTTTACCAAGCTGTGTAAATGTGCTGTGTAAACGTGCATGCTTATACCTTCGATACACAGCTTGGTAAGCATTGTTTATACCAATGTTTACCAAGCTGTGTAAATGTGCTGTGTAAATGCGCATGCTTATACCATGCTCCAGGACCTTCGATACACAGCTTGGTAAGCATTGGTTTATTACTAATGTAATCCTATGTATTCTCTCAACTTGTCCGTTTCCAAGGGGTATACCAGTTGTAATTATTATATGTTGGATATTTTCTTCCTTGCAATAGTCTTGAAATTCCCGACTGGTAAATGCTGTTCCTCTATCCGAAATGATCGTACTTGGATTCCCAAAAACTTGTTGGTGTATTCTCAATTTATTCAGGGTCTCTGCACTAGATGTGGTTTTGGTGGGAAACAACCATACAAATTTTGTAGAAGCATCAAGTTGTATTGTTTTTGGGTTCCCGTCAACGGTCCAACATGGTCTATGTGCAGGGTATCCAATGTAAATATATTAATTACATGTTGCCCGGGGCTTCGCTCCCGTAGGAATTTTGAGATAAAATATAGCCTATAGCAATCTTGGATAATGTAACTTTCGAATGGTGACAGAATATTTGAAATCGGTTCGGAGATTATCCGACGCAAACATACAAACTCTTTATAATAATAGTATAGGTAACAAATGTGTGTAATATCAACGAATAACACTTCAAGTGAATACAGTCATCCTTTATCAAAATTCTTACTAAATTTAAACGTTAAACAAAATGCTCTTTCCCCAACTTTTCTGTACTTCTAGTTTCATCGCGTCACTTGATAAGTTTGCACCCTGAGGGCCACCAAAGCCCTTCCTCAAACTCTTTACCAAATTATTTGAACAAGACACCCGTACAAACCGACGCAAGCGAAAATCACCTTTCACTTAAACACAACTTCGAGAAGAACACGTATTCGACGCGAAACGATAAAGTACATTTTCGTACAAATCTCGCGACCGCGGAAAAATAAGGAATGAAAATAAAATAGTAGGTTAAATCGCTAGTACTTATACAGTGACTGCCGGGAGACGTGTGAGACAAATACCGAATATGAAGCAGCGCCGAAAACTTTGAAATACGAGGGAATATACTCTGTCAATTTAAATCTTACCACGTCCTAATAAAGTCTATTTTGGTATGTCACATTTTTCTGCATTTATCGACATTTCGCGTTTTGTCCGTGAATTATTGTGATCCGTGTTCCTTATTCCATTTTGTCGAATTTTGTGCGTGCGCATTTTTCTGGTTAATTTATTTCGAGTTCGCTTCCTTTGCCGTGTTTTGTAAATGGCTAACTTTTTGTTTTTATTTTTTTCTCCCTTTTTATGTCGTTAATTTTGTTATGTACACTTGTTTTGTCTTCAATGATTCATGTTTTTAAATTGAAATTGCCTCTCAACTTGTAGTTTTCTTTTTGATGAATTCCTGAAAAGACTGTAACGAGCAATCACATTATCTATTAGTGAAAACTGTACAAAAATACATTCAGGAGTTTTTGGAATTTATCGCGTTCATACAGACAGACACGATAGGCGGATTCCTTTTTATATTATTTAATGACGTGATAATTTTTTGTCTATCCAAAGATGAAGAAGATTTGCGCGATGCGCGAACAAACATACATACAATGTTTGTTCGCACATCACGCAAAACCTAATAGATCGAATTTGATGCGGTCTCACAATTGTAAAGCGGATAGTCTAACTTAAAATCTGGTATAGGTTTTATGGCGATACGTTGCTTAGAATCCGAGATATTGTTAATAATAAATTGACATCCCGCGAGCATAAGCCGGCAAATAAATACAAAACATTAGAAAAATTCTTTGTCTATGACTGAGTCGTTCTATGAATCATAAATTCACCTCCCATGAAACAGACAGAGCTGCTACTTCAAACGAGCCAGTTAAGCACTTGATACCATATAATCCCCGCTGAAAGACGCGAAGACCCGTCTCAGAATTTATTTTATTTCACGCGAATTATATCGTGGACTTATGAATTGCTGTTCTGTTTGAGCCCCGGTGATTTCCGGTCTTTGTGACCCGGGAATGATATTGTCCGCTTTATTTTAAGGACACAATATTAGACCTGATGGCATATTTTCGTTTCTTTTGGCATTTAATAATAAATCCGAGTCTATCAGTCTGTTCCGCTTTAACGGCTGAACCGCTGAACCAATTTTGATGAAATTCCGTATGCATATAGTTAAAGTCTCCCGTTCAAACATAGGGTAGTTATTTTTTCAAAAATCAACTCCCAATTGACTATATAAGGGGGCGAAAGTTTGTGTTTCATTTTTGCAAAATAACTCACGCGGGCGAAGACGCAGGTAAAAGGTAGTAATAATATAAACATCTATAACATCTAAGTTAACATGACAATATAGAAAATATAAACCTACAAAAGACACGAAAATGTAATTTCGTACTCCTGTTTTTAACATAATAGATTGTAATTAAAACAAAGCAATATTTGACACTAGCTCTAGTTACATTGTCTATGAATTATATATATATATTAGGACAAATCACAGATTGAGCTAGCCCCAAAGTAAGTTCGAGACTTGTGTTATGGGATACTAACTCAACGATACTATATTTTTTTATAACAAATACATATATAGATAAACATCCAAGACCCGGGCCAATCAGAAAAAGATCATTTTTCATCATGACCCGACCGGGGATCGAACCCGGGACCTCTCGGTTCAGTGGCAAGAACTTTACCACTGCGCCACTGAGGTCGTCAAATTACCGTTATGCTCCTAAATATAGGTACATATTTTACACAGATTATACATATTTTTTACAATTCTCTGACCTTGTCAACTACCCTATTGGTATGTATACGGCAATGTTTAAACATTTGTGATTTTCAAACCAAACCTCGTCCCCTATTTCCACCTTGACAAAGACTCTGGAGTAATTATCATACCCCACTTCTATCATAAATCATTTTGTTTATTTCCAAAACGCGTTGCGGCTCCGTTTTGATAGTAAACAGAGACAGAGATGTTTGTATTGTGAAAGCGCTAGTGGGATATTAGTTAGTGAATGATACGGGATTGAATTCACTCTTAACATCTGCTTTTTTCGTTTTACAGTTAACGTGAAAAAAAAATGTTTCGTAAATAAAAAATTGTACATGAAAAAGTAACTAATAAAAAAAATAAATGAAATTACTTAATTTATAGTAAATATATTAAATAAGAATATTAAAAAAATCTCATACTAGCTATTTTTAATGTTAGGATTTAAAAACACATGTAAATCTCGGGATTTCAACATATGGTACCATAAAAAGTGGGACTTCAAGCCTGAATATTCTTCAGACAGTGAACAAGAAGCGACGCAAAGAGAAAAAAATAACAATCTTTCAGTGTAATGAAATTTAAAAAAGAAACAGGATATTTTAAGAAATTAAGTTATCTACCGAAATGTATCATCATTAGGATTAAAAAAAAATCTTTTGACTATATATTTATAGGTATTCACCACCGTTTCTAATGGAATAGTAAAACAGAACAAAAATATTTATCGAAATGTTCAAATGGTTTTCTCGACTAAAACGAACTCTTTCTCCAAGAAGCTTGCAAGAATTTCTCCCGTACGTCTCCGAATTAACCAGCGATAAATCTATATTGAATACAAACGCCGTTGTTTTGATTAATAGTAGGAAATCCTCAACAGAGGGCGTTATGATCGCTAGTCGATGTGTTACGTCTTTCGTCGCGCATTCCTGCAATACACACAAGTGATATCATGTATATGTTTAATAGGCATTCAGCATACAGGGAATATTTGATGTTTCAATACAAATGCATAAAATACATTTATAATGTTTGTAAAAAACTAGCTGCGCCTCGGGGCTTCGCTCCCGTGGGAATTTCGGGATAAAAAGTATCGTATGTGTTATTCCAGGTTATATTCTACACGTCTACTTGATTTCATAGGTCAAGTTGAATACACACATATCCTTAAAAACTTTCGTATTTATAATATTATACCCTATTCATCTTGGACTGAGACAAAAGGTAAACAAAACTTGAACAAAAAATCATTATATCTCGTTATTCCTTACTCAAGTTCCGTTATTCCTTACTATTCTAACTAAAGAAATAAAATTTGATCATTGCGTCATACTCGAAATTGATATGATATTTTATTTTGGGTAATTTATATACATACTCGAAATTTAGTTTATAAAATTACTAGCGGCCCGTCCCGGCTACGCTTGGGACGCCGCTATAATAAATTACACACCTAAATCTTCCTCAGGAATGACACTATCTGTAAAAAAAAATCATAAAATCCGTAAATCCGTTGCCGTAAATATATATATATATATATATATATATATATATATATATATATATATATATATATATATATATATATAGGGACAGACAGACAGAGGGAAGCTACTATGTTTTAGTGATTAAAGAAAATCACATTAATTTGAAATTTTACACACGTGTGCCAAATGGTCATAAAAAATATGATTACCTACCCTCAGAATGAATGAAAAGAATGTCACAAACTCCAGCTTCCAATCAAGGAGCGATTGAATAGACTCCCATTACTCACCCAGTCAATTAACGTGGTATCTGATGTTTCATAGATAAGCGAGGGTCCTTGAAACAACTCACTACCACCAGTCACGGATGTAAAGACTTTTGGAGGGCCACAAAATACCAACAGAAAATTTAGTTCACCGATTTTAAACTAAAAAATATTTAAAACGGAAATATTATTATAAACTTGCGAATTGTTTTACAATTTATGAGTTAGAAAAATATATTACCTTTTGTTTGAAATTGATAGGCAACAATGTCATTGCCAGGGAGGGTTGCATTCAGGCAGGCGACTGGTTGTGAAATAACAGGGGATATTCTTTTGTGTGTACGCACAGCTTCGAATTTAACCGAGAATGTGTCAGAAGGAAATAGAATAATTGGATCGATTTTTTGTCCAATTATATTACAAGAAGAAGACTCAGTTTTATTCTATTAATCAGCTAGACAATAAAAAAGATAGCAGACTTATACAGCGAAGCAAGCGAGGTCTACAATTCAACTTTGGGCAAATTTTTTTTTAAATTCACGCGTCACAAACATAATGTATTTATGTTTGTGACGCGATAACTTTCGAACAATTGGTCTGATTTTGATGAAATTTAAATGGTATATGGGATCTGTCAATAGAATTTTTGAGTGCGCGGGGCATCAAAATCGGTTAAGTTCTTTTTGAAATATTCACAATTTAGTGAAAACACATCAAAATTTTTTGTGTTCGCGAGGTTTAAGTTCGCGACAAAAAACTAGTTATTATAATTAGTCAGTGAAACTTTGGGGTTGACTCAATATGTCTTTTTGTCTATCTGTTCTAGTAATATAGCTCCACGAACTCCACTACCCCTGAAACCTCTAATGGAAACGTAATGATGAGGCAGAAAACATTTAATTCGACCCCCCTATTCTTGAACAGCCCTATTTTTTTAACAGATTCAAATTTTAGAGTTCCGCAAAAAATGGTCTCACAAGCTAACATTATCGTGTCCATACATAGAGTACAATATCATCTTTTCCATAGGTATTAATGTGTACAAAAATATAGTATCGTTGAGTTAGTATCGCATAACACAAGTCTCGAACTTACTTTGGGGCTAGCTCAATCTGTGTGATTTGTCCCAATATATTTATATTTATTTATAATATTTCATTGCAAATTTGTGGCATATTTCATGAGATTTTTTTTATTATTTATTTGTATTAATTATAAATAAAAATACAACAAAATGAAACGAGAAAGAAGATATTTTTGTCTACATCTAGGGAAATAAGACTTGAACGTCATTGGACTAGATATAGAAAATATTTCCAGATCTGTAGTTACGTTTCGTTTACGTCAAAAAGTATCTACCTATACACATCGGTTTATTATAAAACGAATTTAATTTTTAATTTTATAAGTTTTACTTTATTAGGTTATTACAATTATTTGATTTTTTATTTTATTGTATTTGATTTTATCCTGTCCTATAACCTAAAATAAACATATTTAATTTTATTTTAATTTCTCCAATATGATCAAGTAATTGCATATTACTTTTTAATGTACTGCAATTAATACTAGTATTAATTGTATTAATTGCAGTGGCATATACATCAATGCCATATACACGTTATTACTGTACAAAATATATAGTATTGAATTCTTCTTCATCTTAGCGTGTCGATGAATAAGTTTTTTTGAAAATCAATAAGACGACTGAAAGCCATGTATTGAATTAGTATTGTATAAATTATTTCTTATAATAATATCAGTTTGAATTTAAAAATGCTGTATGTATGTATACACATCGTTTAGTAGCTATACTGTTTACGCAAAATTTCAATTTGTTTTGATCTAAATAAATAAATAAAAATGTTAAACTCACAACAATATACGGAACCTATTTAATCCAATAATAAAGCGTTATATTTCCGCAAGAAAACAGGCGATGACGCTTGACTTTCGTAATAGAAGCGTGTAATCCAATTAATGTGAAAGATGACATCAGTCTGTCAGTCTGTATTTAAATACGTAATAACTCATTTTGACAAAAAGAAGGGGAGATATGTCACATGGCTCCCAAATTTGTGGGTTGCCGTAAATAATACAAAAGTAGCGAGATTGGAATAAATGATAAAAATAATAAATTAAAAACTTAATGTAAATGATAAAAGTAAGTAAAAATTTAACATTTAGTAATAAGCTTTTCCGTGACGCTATTTTTAGCGGAATAAAAAAATTACATATCTTTGCTGCTACAAAATAAGAAAAGAAATTGAAAAAAAAAAAAAAAATTAAAATTGAATCCAAACCCATCCCAGTCGCATTAAGCACAAAATCGAAAATTAGATAAAAAAAAAAGAAAAAAGATTTTAAATTTAGAACACAATAGGACTCGTAACAAAGCGTATTTGTATCCGAGCGCAATTCTTTCCTCAAGGTGGTCGATAAAATAAATATACAGACACCAATAAAAAAAGAAAAATGTATTAAGGCTCGTTGACGGCAATCTAGCGATATGACAGGTGACGTGGCGATCAAAGCATCTTTTTTTCTATAAGCCAGCAAACTGGCCAGTCATCGCCAAATGATTATCGGCCTCCTTGGATGTCAGATCGGTTCGACGTTATTGGGCACAATAAAAAAATATAAGTTTGAATTTGGAACGGCCTTTAGCTCTATGGCTATCCGTGATCAGTGACCTCGTAACGAAATTGATACTTAGAACAATCACATAATGCAAACAAAAGAAGAGCGAACTTTGAGTTAAGAATGTCAAACAATCCTGTTTTTCATGAATTGTTTTGTTTTAAATTTTGTCAGTGTCTATATAGTATCTCGCATTTTTTGAAAGGATTTTGTAGGTTTCATTTTCTACGCGGGAGAAAGATGTGAACAAAACGCGCTTGTCACACCTCTGATATTGCAGGCATCCATAGGCTGTGGTGACCACTTTCTATCAGGAGGGCCACATGCCTGTTTGTTTGCCCAGTAGTATAAAAAAACCAGTTTGAGATAAAGTTGATAAATTAATAACGACCCAAATGTCTGCTTATCTTAGCTTATGATTTAAGTATGCTTTTAAAAGTTATTAATACTGCAATATACCTAGTATTATTAAAGTTCTAAGCAGCTACACGAATAAGCTTCGAAACTCTAGGTGTATATTAAAATAACCAGGAAGCCTAATAATGCAGCTTTTCTAAAGCCCCTTATTGTGCCCTCCCGGGCATCGAATGAACTTTTAGCTGAAGAAAATATTATGAAGTAAATTAATCTATTGTTACTTGAAATTAAACTTCATTATAAATTGTAAACTGTTAAGACAATACAGTTTAAATTAAGATTAAGATAACTTCTATAACAAAATTGTTGATAGATGAAGTAAATCTCGTTATATCCTTTGAGCTTTCTCGTTATCGGGTATAATGGCTAAACGACCTCGGTGGCGCAGTGGTAAAGTTCTTGCCACTGAACCAAGAGGTCCCGGGTTCGATCTCCGGTCGGGTCATGTTGGAAAATGATCTTTTATTGATTGGCCCGGGTCTTGGATGTTTATCTATATATGTATTTGTTATAAAATATAGTATCGTTGAGTTAGTATCCCATAACACAAGTCACGAACTTACTTTAGGGCTAGCTCAATCTGTGTGATTTGTCCCATTATATTTATTTATTTAATGATTAGTGTTATATATTAATTAGGTACTACCGGCCTGTCCCTGCTTCGCTCTGGTAGAAATATAAGAAAACTATTCCTCACCAATCATACTATCTATTGGTGAAAACTGTGTGAAAATCCGTGCGGAAGTTTTTGAGTACATCGCGAACAGACAGACAGATGCGTCAGAAGGCTTTATTTACTTTTCTCTACAATTCATATGTATTGATATAAAGACGCTGCAAATTATGCTCTTATAGGTTAGTGAAATACCACGCTGCCTAAACTTTTTCTATACGTTTTATAATTTTGTTTAAAGCTAGGCTGGTCCTACAGAGTTGACATTTTTAGTTTCTGTGACAATGCAATGTTCTTCTTCCACGAAATAATTCCACGTATTGTATGGACCAGATTTTTGGTAACGCATCGAATGCAACAATAATATCTCACTACCAAAATTAAAAATTTGCTTTGCTTGCATAAAGATTTTATTTCTGCAAAAAAAAAAAAAAAACTTATTTCAAATTAAGCCTTTGATCCTATGAACAAATTGTAAGTTTCAAACAAACAAACAAAATCACACAATTTAGCTGCAAAACGGCACATTTCAATAAGTGGGTATAAAAGATTTCTCCCTGAATGGAATTGTGTAAGAATCGTTAGGTTTGTGTCACTGATCTCGGAATTTTCTTGTCCAAATTGTTCTCGGGACCTTATTGGAAAACTTCACTTGTAACCGATCGGGTAATAGTTATTGGACAACTTGCATTCCATATGGAATTGTTTTAACAAAGGTTTGATTGGTCGAGACCGCCACGTCAAGTATTAATCATCGAGATTGGTATTTTTGTCATGGGTAACGTTTGATAATATCGTGTCTCATTTAGCTCCTACTTTACATTTTTAGTTTACATTACCTTTAGTTCCTTTAACAAAGCTATTCGAAATTGATCGCATGAATAATTGATATAAAATAATATTGATAATATTTTCAATGTTGTTTTATTGAGCGCACTTGCCGTCCGTAAATGCGAAGGTTTGGAGCTTTAGGTTTAGGTAACCACGCAGGCAGATATTGATAATTCAGTCTATGATTTAGAGATTTATTTGTTGTGTTTAGCCTCTGGTAAAAACTCAATAAAACAATTCGCGTGATAGCTAATAGTGCGTGCCTTTCCTTTTATGGATAGGCAAATAGGAATGTATATGTGGAAGAATTTAAAGATTCAAAAAAAAAAGAAACGAAATTCGAAATTCTTGCAAAACTCGTAATTATGTTCACTAGTGGGTGAATTTCACGAGCGTATGAACAGTGAACACGGCGTGTAGCGTTTCCTTTGAGTGCGACTTTTTTTTTTAATATTTTTTTTTTCTTCAAAAATTTACAAAATTAACATTGTACCAGCACTTTACTTATTTATGAAATAAAATAATTAAATTGATTACTGTGTATGGTACAATTTAATAAACACTAATGAGAGCCCGCGGCGGAGTTCAACACGCTTACGAAAATCACCCTAGTAATTATTTGTCTATGATTCAGTTTGTATTGTATCCATCTAAATAATGAGTTAAGTATTATCAAAGTTTTAGTCACGATAACTATGGTTAATTGTGTAATAACTCAACAGCATCGAAACCACAAACTCGAGCAATCAAAACTAAACTTGGCGCGCCCCCAATTCGCGGGATACCTGCAATAAAACGGTTGATCCGCCATTTTGTTCATTGATTTGTATGATTTACTCGGTGTATCCAATATATTTATTTAAACTTCTATTGATTTTGTGTTTGTTGGCTTGACTATATAATTATATATAGTTTTTTATAACATAATCTAAAAAATATATAACTGAACGATATAATGATAATTATAGATATTTTACCGGTATTCAAATGAAAGGTTACATTTTCTAATATGTCTGACTTCTTCTTTTCGAGCCGATGACGTGGCTATTATAGAATTAGTAGGTACTCCGAAGTACTTATTAAATTCATGGTGGCTGTACATATAATGTGAGACGAAAATGTGGCCACTTTTATCATTTTGTCATTATACATTGCAAAATAGGTATAGCTTGATCACTGTGACAGCAGGACGAACGACAGGGATAGATATACTATGCTGTTCGCCGCGAACTTAACCTCGCGAAGACAAAATTTTTTTTTGTTACAAAATTGGGAATATTTCGTAAACGACGGAACCGATTTGATTGCCCCACGGACTTAAAAATTGTATTGGCATATCTTACATACCTTTTAAATTTCATCACAATCGGACAAAGGGTTCGAAAGTTATCGCGTTATAAATATACATACAAAAAATTTATTTTTGCCCCAAGTAGAATGTTAGACCTCGCTCGCTCGGTCAATTATTTTCATACTATTTTTCATCTGTCACAGATTATTAAGCTATGGATATATAGGAAGTGGATCATCGCTTTATGTAATGACTTCATAGTCGTATTCCTCATGGCTGAGGGTCGTGGTTATTACATGGAATGAAACACACACAATAACTTTTTTGGCATTATTAATGGAGTGGTTTGCCATTGCCTTCTCCATTTCACACACAAGTTAATAAGAACCGGAAGCAAGCGGTGGTCGATGAAAACTACTATACATGAATCAGATTGGTATACAAACTCATTTGGCACGAGTGGGATTCGAACGTGGAACCTTTCGATCAACAGGCGGGCGTCTTAACCATTACACCAGTAATGTAATGCTTATGTAATGACTAAGTTATAAATTTAAGTAACAAGTAAGATGAAACTTATACCTAATATATTTTTAGTGCTCGCCTACGTTGTTGTGATTAAAACCAAAACCATCGGCCTTTCTCACCTCGACGACCGTCGACGACCTCGGTGGCGCAATGGTAAAGTGCTTGCCTCTGAACCGAGAGGTCCCGGGTTCGATCCCCGGTCGGGTCATGATGGAAAATGATCTTTTTCTGATTGGCCCGGGTCTTGGATGTTTATCTATATATGTATATGTTATAGTATATAGTATCGTTGAGTTAGTATCCCATAACACAAGTCTCGAACTTACTTTGAGGCTAGCTCAATCTGTATGATTTGTCCTAATAAATTTATTTATTATATTTATTTATATATTTATTATTTTGTATTTGTTTACTCACGTATGGAATTATTTATTATACGTCAATGACCACAAGTTATATTATTCAAAAGTTGTATTGTAATGTGATTGTAATCAAGGCAAGCATTGTGTCTGTCTGTTTTTATAAATCGTAATGTTAGTTCAGATGTGATATATGTGATGTAAAAAAAATTCAGGTTTTATAACAGTTAGAATAATATAATACTTGTTGATTAAATATTGTGGATGACGTCAAGAAGGATATGTGTGTCAATGATCTGACAGCTAAGGATGCGGAAGACCGTCCGAAGTGAAGGAAATAATGTAGGAACGGGGATCCTGGGCTACGACGCCCTACGGATGGGAAGAAACCGATAATATGCTCAGAAGCGAAGATTATATTGATCGTTATAATGGTTAGGTAACAAGTATTAGGTATATACGTTCTATTTATTGGGTTAATTTCCAATAGAACAGAGCGGCAAGAATTATGTACCTACTTAAATAAAATACTACTAAATAAATGAAATATAAAAATATATTTTACAATACGTTTATAATCAGTACTATTTTGTCGATAAACGTGTCAAACCGATAGGCGTATCAAAACAAGCGCAATCGCAAGATGACGTCATTGCTAAGACACTACAAGGGCAACAGATAGTAGGCACAAATTTCATTCTCCCCACCATCGCCTCCGTGGCGCAATCGGCTAGCGCGTTCGGCTGTTAACCGAAAGGTTGGTGGTTCGAGCCCACCCGGGGGCGTCTTACTTTTTGCACCAAATCATATTATTTTTCCGTCAATAATAATATTATTATAGTTTCCCATTAAGAAATGCAACGATTTTTATTGAATTTTTGCTGCTCAATCACGATGAATTTATTGTTTCGTACACCTGTAGAATGAAAACGACAGCAAAGCACCAGGTCACAGCTAGTTTATAACGAAAATTTTGCTGGTTGGGGCCTGTAAAAAAATCACTTTAATGTGTTTTAAAATAGTTTTTTTATTCATGTGACGTATGTATATTTTCATTGCCTGAATTAATTTTTACTTATATCATAGTACCTAATGTAATAATTTTGTATTAATAAAAAAAGAAACAATTATAAAATAGGATTATACTCAATCATCAATCAAAGAACAAGTTGACAATCAATTTGGCATATTACTATTAATTGTGAGTTTAACAGATTGGAATTTTTTATCGATTCTTTTAAAACGTCTATCTAACTATCTAATAGTGTAACTTGATGAACCGAATAACTTGATATATCCTTAACTATTCCCTATTTGGCTATTTATATAAGATTATATCCATCCATGCGAAAGTCTGTATGTCTATTCGTCTGTTCCGCTTTCACCGGCTAAACCGCTGGACCGATTTTGATGAAATTTA
This sequence comes from Plodia interpunctella, assembly GCF_027563975.2. NCBI lineage: Eukaryota > Metazoa > Arthropoda > Insecta > Lepidoptera > Pyralidae > Plodia > Plodia interpunctella. Next base: position 11,079,118 of record NC_071294.1, read on the forward strand.
CTATGCATATAGTTAATGACCCCGCTCAAACGTAGGCTACTTTTTTTTAAAAAAATTAACCCCTAAATAGCTATCACGAGAGGTGAAACTATGTATGAAAAACATATTTGTTCCGCTTTCGCAGAGAATTTTACGTGGGCGAAGCCGCAGGCAAAAGCTAGTTAGATACGCGAAGAGTATAAAAAGACTCAAAGAACTGAGATCGTAAACACTTCAATAGTTCATTAAATTCAGAGGAGAGAAACTAGAAATTGTGGTGCTCGATAAAAATGTTGCGCACGTTTTCCTCCCACGGGTGAGAAATGCCGACATCTTGCTTATAATTTTTAAGTTCAGGTGTTTCTTGGCAAGTTAGGTTAGCTTGAAGTTGAACTTTTATAGGTATAACACAAGATTTGATTTTGATTTATATTTTACTTTTCCGATCAACTTACCCAAACAGTCTAAACGAATTAGGTAATTGTCTTTGAAATGCTTTAAATTGTAATTTGCCTATGAATTATGTATTCGTAACGTCTTCCATATTATTATTTACAGTAGGTATAATTATCACATAATTGCATATAAAACGACGTTACGAATAAAAGAGTTCTATAAGGGACTAATAGAAGCCAAAACATTAACATCACACGAAAACTACTATTTTCACAATTGAACTGTATAGCGAATGGTCTAACTTAAAATCTGGTACAATTTTATTTATCGCGATACGAGTCATGAGCGGACGCACAATATAACACAAATAATAAAATAAATAACTTTATTCACCAAAGAAAAAAGTACAATCATTGACAGAATCATATTAGTAGTTAGATTTACAATTTATAAGTTGGACTGTGGACTCTGCACTAAGCGACGCTTGTGTAGCAGCGTCCAGAACGTTTTACAATTTACGTTACGATTTTTACATGTTCATCGTATCGAAATAAACACAATTTGAAGTAACAGAAGAAATATATTACTCAGCGACGCGTTGAGCACTAAAAGTTATACTTAAATACAATATTAATTACAATATTGCTTTAAAAATGATGTTGTATTGAAGAAATATACAATTATACATTTTATTAGAAGACACGACCATATATACGTTTGAGAAAATACTAAACATACTCGTGATTTGGTTAATAAAAATATTTTTAAATGCTTAATAAATTAAATTAAACCAAACAATGTATTAACAAAGACTAGATGCAATGTAATCTAGATATGGTAATTAAGACTATACTAGACAATTATGAGATCCAGAGTTTCTTTTAATTGACAAACGATCATGTGATCAACCATAGTATAGACCATAGTGAATGTATTATTTTTATGTGATTATTTGTATGAAATATTCGGTTTCAGCATATGTCAAGGTTAATAAGAAAGATTTTATGATTTTATAATAAAATTAAAGTAAGTCAATTAAATGTATCTTCATTGAATAGGTAGGAAACAGTGCACTGCACAGACAGTGCAATATTGTAAAATATAACTTCATGGAATAGTTTCGAAGTTAGAAAATAGTTGTGCGGTGCAGTTAGACGATAAATCGTGCGATTGTCAGCGACACAGGGCGACCGTGGGCAGGTTTTTACAGCCATAACTCACTAAACTGGTTTTCTGTTGGCGGTTCTCTGTTTACAATTTGTATTTAGTGTCTTATTTATCATAATTATCTTACTAATATTATTAATAAGAAAATTTGTGAGGATGTGCGCATGTTTGTTACTCTTTCGCGCAAAATCTACTGGAGCGATTGTTATGAAATTTGGTATACGGGTACACAGATGATACTTTATATCAAAATTCTCATGGGAGCGAAGCCCCGGGGCGCAGCCAGCTTAATAAAACCGGTGTTGATGTATTGATTGATCCGTAAGAAAATCTGATTTACCAAAAAAGTAATAATGTTTACTTATAAATTACAATTATAAAAGTTGACGAAACATATTATAGCGGATTATAGAATTTTTTTTATGTCACCTAATTATTGCAATTGCAATTGTTCAGTTTTATTAATTACGAGATTTATTATTATTTCGGTCTCATTAAAGTATAAAATAAAAGATAATCTTTTGTTATCTGAGAATAAAAGTTTTAAAAAATATATAATTATTAATAAATAAATAAATATATTAGGACAAATCACACAGATTGAGCTAGCCCAAAAGTAAATTCTAGACTTTTGTTATACTATACATTTTATAACATATACATATATACATAAACATCCAAGACCCAAGCCAATCAGAAAAAGACTCGCGACAGATTATCTTGGCACCAGAAAATCAGGAGAGCCGACCTCACCTAATGTTGGAATGGGACAAACAGAATTATAAATATTTTTCGATTAAGTATTTACATTTGATTTGAGAACAAAACGGGGATTTATATTCATGTTTTTTAAAACTGAGACAGGATTTTAAAAAAGATAAGCATGTACCTATCAGGAGCACAAACATGGCGTCAAAATGTATCTCAATTAATAACCTGCACGCTACCGGGTCAAAACATTCCATCCCTTTTTGATCGATTGAAAATGAAGAAACAAAAATAAACCCAACTAATTGGACCACCCATTGGTATTAACAATTAACAAAGAAGATAGGAATCTTTTTTTTCTAATAAAACTTATCATGGGAGTGACCATTAATTTAATTCATTATGAGAATTACGGGATTTTTTTTATGACATTCTGTTGCATGTAACTCCACCGACGGTAGCCTATATATATTCTAAATTTCATCAAAATCGACTATATATCTATCCGTCGCGCTTTCAGGGACATACATGGTTCCGCCTTAAAATAAGACCACTCCATATCCGTTGTCGTTCGAGGCGACAAAGGAACACACAGCTTTGGCAGGCTAATATGCAACTATGGCAAACCTATGGAAGGTGACGGCTGATTATAAAGCCACAGCCAAATCTACAAAGGAGATTGGGAACCGTTCCATACATTCGTGGGCATTCAAGTATTATACCAATATTTAAAAGGACTCATAATGACAATTCGTCACAAAAAAAAATGGGAAAATTAGGCAATCCAGAAATCAAGATATTTGAAGATCCCCAAAGGTCCCAGGGTCTCAGCAAAAGGCATAAATATGTGTGGCTCACCTAGAGATTTATAAATTATTATTTTGTTTTTAAAGTGATATAATAACACGACATAGATATTTGAAATATAGTATTACAACGGGTGGTAGCGATGTTAGAATATACACAGCGATCCATCCCGTCAAAATCCAATTGTTAGGCGAGGGCCGAAATACAAAGCCAGGTAATTCACAACTGCAAGATCTATGTGTCATAAGTTATAGTGTCAAAAGTATAAGTCCGTGTTAAAGCCAAAGTTGTGAGGAAAACGAGAAAAATAGAACCGATTTCTTAGTATGCCATTCAATTTGATAACTTTTTGAGCCGAGCCACGAGTGTCCATCTCCTTTAAGTTTATTTTTTACGCGGGCCCCGGGATTCGCGACGTCGCAGCCCCTAATGAAACCGGGATATGAGTTATATTGCTTTTACGTTTACAATTAAATTGTAAAAAAACACGCCTTTCATGCAAATCCATTTGTAAAAAACATAAATCATTGTCGTTATTTTGTTATTTTTATGTTTGTATTTTAACATTAAACCGTTTGAATCGAATTTTTTACTGTGAATACGGTGATTTTCACACAGTATTTTTTTTATTGTGAATACGGTGATTTTCACACGGTGTGAAAAACAATCAACAAAAAAAATTCGATTTAATTTTCTTATCGTAAATACGGTGTGAAAAGTTTGATATATTCTTTTATTATTTCTGTAATAAAAACACCTTTACCTTTCCATTAACAGTGCCAAGAAAGTTGTTGTGTGTGTTTCATTCCACGTAATTACCACGACCCTCAGCCATGAGGAAATAAGACTATGAATATTTAAATATGTATAGAATACTTGGAAGAGTATATTGTATTTTTGCTAATAAGTCTATATTATGGCATCTAGTATGGAAATGGAGAAGTCTATGGCAAACCACTCCATTAATATTTCTAAGAAAGTTGTTGTGTGTGTTTCATTCCACTTACCGACCAAAACCCTCAGCCATAAGGAATAAGGAAGAAAGGACATTCACCCTTTTGCATTAAGTATTGTTTTGTTTTTGTAAAAATTAAAAATGTAAAATTATTTACTATAAAGTAATAAAATTGAAATTTATAACAAACTCTTCTTTCACGTGGTTAATTACACAACATAACCATGTAATTATATGTCGTGTTATAAAACAAGCATTTGTTTAATTAGATTCAAATTTAAATAACGACATCCCTTAACTTTTAATATTTTTATCTGCGCCATCTCTGAACATAAATATTAATCTACATTCGTTTATACCATTCGACTTAAATAATAATTCCTACTCCGACTCCACACTGTCGCTAAAGAGTTGTCCGAACTTTGGCGGATTCGATTGCTGATCTTTCATTGCGGTAAAAAAAAAAGCATTCATACATTAGTATGTATGAGTGAAATGCGCAAACACTGCGTAGTCGCAGTGTTTGCGCATTTGCGTCGGCATCTGTCTGCGACAGAAAAATAAGCTTTCAAGCCAGAGAAATTATTTAACGAACTCTGACGTGACGTGGGCATCATGTCCGTTCGAGGTCCTGGGTGCCATTTGAAATCGCATCTCGAAAGTTGTTGTACCTACCAGGGATCACAAATATTTCTCTGCGGTTTTAGGTGTGTAATTGTGCCCGTGTCTGTGTTTACGTCCAACAGGCCCGCGAACATGGCGAATTATCACAATATGCTCCGAATACAACAACATTCAAAAAAAAATTATAATGAAAAAAGAATACTCATAGCGACTTCTCATACTAAGCCCGGTTATCTAATTATAGTAAATTTGTATGGGAGGGTTAAAAAAAAATTACATATTTTGTTATAGATTTATTTAGATACCTACCTGCCCCATTTCTTCATAAAAATATGACCTGTATTTAAAAAGCTACCCATAAAGTCTACATTTAAACGTGGTCGGGCCGTGTAAAGGACCCGCGTTAAAACTTTACAATATTTGTAAAAAAAGGAATCCCGTGGCATCGTGCTGTCCTTTTTATAGCATCGCCTTATGAATGTGTGTTTTTAAGGAATTTATGTCGGACATGTGCAGTCGTGTGAAACAGCTACCATTAGTAAAAGAATTACCATTTTTCTACGGAGGTAAGTTACTTACGGTAAAATAAAATGCCATCAAAAACATGCTGTAAAAAACACCAAGTCTCGCAGCTCAGTTTTTCTACTGTAAAAAGTTGTGAGATCCATGTACTACAAAGTCGATTAACTTATTTAGTCCCTAATTAAGGGACCTTCTGTCTTAAGTTATTACGTGAGTTATTATCATATCAATATTAAAAATCTTTTACGTTTTAAATAAATAGATGGATTTGGCCATAACTAAATTTGTTTTTTTAGTTTAGTAAATAGATACATAAAATAATGTTGGGATTGAATTAGATTTTCATTTTGGTCATTAGTTAAACGTGGACTTATTTCCCTAGTTAGTTTAGTTCCATAGTTCATTAATAAACACGTAATACTGTCTTTCTCTCATCTATCATGAACTCTAAAAGATGGCGCACTTAAATTCTTGAAAACACCAAAATGGTCTTCTTTGTCACTAATTTATACTAATACTGGCGTTTGCCCGCGGCTTCGCCTGCGAGATTTTTCCACGGGAATATTTATTTTTCCGGGATGAAAGGCACCCTATGTCCTTCTCCGTAATTCAAATTACGTATAATGCAACATTTCAAGAATGATAAAGCGTAAAGAGGTAACAAACAAACTTACTTTCCCACTCATAATATTAGTTAGAAGTTAGAATATAATTACTAAAAAAAATATATTTTTTATTTTCATGTTTATAACGAAAAATTCCAAAACTACTGAACCGATATTAATGGAATTCTTATAAGCTTTTGTTTACCCTGAAATCACGGGCAGAGAGCTAGCTTTTTTTATAATTTACGGCAGCATTAAAGATTAGGATTATATTTTAACCTTAATACCGAATATATTTCAACCAACAAAACCACAAATAAGTAATATTTACCCGCAAAAATACTTACGGGGAACGTGTAACAAACACCTTATAGCCTTATAAATACTAAAAAATAAGGTACTCTCCCGCCCTTTGTGAAGCATCCTTCGGTAATGGCCGGGAAAGTTTACATAAATAAGGAAAAACAATGGATTTGGCCCGCAACGCGAATTTATGAGTTCGTGTACTGTTTTCCTGAATTGTGAGCGTAAAGGAACTATTGTTAAAACTCGTGTCTGTATGTCTGTTTACGATCGGTTCTTTCAATATTGAAAAACGAGTTATTAGCATAAATTTGAATGATGATTTTTATTTTTATTTTAGTCTTTCTTTTGATGACCAAAAAAGAAAGAGAGGAACGGCAATAAAAATTTAAGATTCTTTATTTTCCTACGAGCCATGTCCCACTGCTCGTGCGCCGTTGCGACGACGTAGCACATCGCAGCTTTATTAGTACTCCGTTGTTTTCTATGGATTTTGACATTGTATTTAATGTTGATGTACGTCGAAACTCCATGAAATTTTTGTATAATATTTTGTGTTGTCTGTCGACGGGCGTCAACACGACGAGGCGCGACTGAAAAATGGAGCATGGCTCTAGGTCGCTATTCGAGGGCGAAACCACAAGCAAATTTTATGAAAATACATTTTTAATTCGTGTGCTATCGTAGATGAAATATAAATCGTATTTATATTGTACTCGCTGCGCACAGGGGCTTCGCTGCCGCGGGAATTTGAGGATAAAAAGTAGGTCTATGTGTTATTTCTGCCAATTATATCATATACAATTGATGGCGTAAATTGTATGTGATAGGAGTTCATACAATAAACAAATAATGCAAACTGCATTTTGCACTAAAAAGCGCACATTTCTAGCACGCTCGCGTTGTTTACATATCAAATGACGTCATATGAGTTACGAGATGAATACTGACAGACGAGCGGGCCATACCATTATTTTTGTATCAGCAGTTCTCTGTCTAGTTTAACGACTTCCGAAAATAACAGGGCATTTCGAATAGCGTTTTTAGTATGACCAAAACCTGTTGTGGCGGGTGGTTCCGCCCTGAAATAGGACAACTCCATATCTAACTAAGGGAGACGCAGTCAACAAATATTATTCAAACATAGCTAAGAACACTCTCGATTAAATACTGTTTCAAATAAAAAAAACTAGACCGAAATCGGTTCAGGCGTTTGGGTGATAACAGACATACAGATACACAGACACGTTAAAGTTTTAACTCCCCTTAATTCTCTCCACACCGGGATATTTACGATTTTGTGCGAGCGAAGTCGCGGGCGTCAACCAAATAAGACAATTTAAAAAAAAACACGTGTTGCACTCCTGGCAGAAGTGAAAACTTGAATGTTAACGTTGTGCATTTTTACGAATTACCGATCAAGTCACGTGTCCTGACGCGTGTTTAACATAAAAAACTGATCACAAAAAGTGCACAACGCCGCTAAAGAACTTTTCACTTCAAAAACAACTAGGTACTTATAACAAACATTTTATTGTGAAACCGCAACACTCATGCTTATAGAAAAACATTAAATCAAATAGATACGAGTATTATCACTCAGTCATAATGAGTTTGACAGACCTATAAATACTATAATATATTATTGTAGACCACACCAATAATAACCCCAATATATTTTAATGGATTACGTACTACTTTTTCGAATGCAATTTTCCGATTTAATTGCTCTCCGTTAATGTATTAAATTTATCCTCGTTAAATCGCTAGTATCATTAATAATGTAATTTTAACATTTAAGTAATTTTATTAATTAGTTTGTTAATTAGTTTTGTGACTGTCGCGAGATACTTGAGAGCTTATTTTCAGAATACATCCCGGCATGGATTCTAGCTGTTGCCCGCGACTTTGCTTGCACGATTTTCAGCTTTTGTACAGTCAACAGCACAACGATCTACCCAAACTCATTGCAATCTCTCCGCTATTACCGCGCCATAGAGGTTCATGCGGGATAACTTGATCTGCTGTTGACTGTACTATATAATTATTACAAATTTCATTTTTATCTGTTACTGATTTTTGCGACGTACTAAAAACACGCAACTAATCCTTCTTTAGATCTATATTAATGTTAAGTATAGATACTAATACATTTAGAGTTTCCTTTGCATAAAATGTGGTTACATCTTCCTCCGAAAAAATAAATTAGCGGGCGAAGTAGCGGGCAAAAGCTTGTAAACCATATTCGAGTAGCATTGGAAGAAATAATGATGAGTTTGACTGGAACACGCCACATATATAGAACAATCTGCTCCCCGGGGCTTCGCTCCCGTGGGAATTCTGGGATGAAAAGTACCATAAGTGTTATTCCAGGTTATATTCTACCCGTGTACCAAATTTCATAACAATCCGTCCAGTAGATTTTGCTTGAAAGAGTAACAAACATACACACAACCACACACACACACACACACACGCGCACCAATTGAAAACAATAAGAAGCTTGAATACCAATATGAAACAATCGATACTTGCTCACAAAACGCATAAGACAACAGACATGTTCAATGATAAAAAAGTATGTTTATCATTTCAGCAGAGTGATGAAAATTTCGCTCGTTTAAGTCGCAACGTCACGTTGCTAATGAGGATTTCAGTTCGTTTTTGCTCACTTTCCGCCGCAACGTAAAGCTTTGAAAGTCGACACAAAGCTCCGAACTATCACTTGTCGCCGGAGCTTATTCTATAAAAAGTTCTTTAAGAATCACCCCGTGGAAATATTTAATTGCATTATTTTTGAAGCGGAATTTCCCCACTCGAGCACCGCTTTGTGGTTACCCCAGTTTTTATAGTTTTTATAGTTTTTAGCCTGTTTTCAGATGCGATATTATTATTGGAGTTTCTCATTGATTTTCTTCAAAGTAAAAATCGAATACTCATAGGATCTGTTTGTTGTACGTCTGTCAAGTTCTTTTTTCTCATTAACGCGTAAAGGTATCATGTATTGCACATCAGTCTAAGAAAGTGTTATTACACTAGGGATAATATTATTTATGACAGAAAAATACTGAACCTAAATCGGTTCATCCATTTGGGAGCCACGATGCCACAGACATGTGTATCTGTCTGTGGTATCGTAGCTCCCAAATACTTATAGACTATATAGATAGACTCGTTAAACTTATAACACCCCTCTTTTTGCATCGGGGATTAAAAAGAGAATTCGAATGCGTGTGGTCCCGTCCTGGAATAAGAATACTCCATATCCTCCAGTGGACGTCGTATGAGGTGACTAAGGGACACATAGCCTTAACAGCTAGCAACAATAGCGTTTCCAAAGAGGGTTGACCTTGACAGGCAGGCGGCCAGTTGAACAATCATAGCCAAATTTTATGTTTATTTTTTTACGCGAAACCTGGGCTTTGGGGCGTCACAGCTCCAAATGTAATCGGGAACACGCAAAAAATGAGAGGGAGAGAGAGAGAGAGACAGAGAGTAAAAGAGAATTCAGTGCAACTTGCACTTGCCCGATTTATTTTTCAAACGGAAGCGTGTCTTGAAAAACCTAATCAAAAAAATCCCGGGCGAGACATTTTCTTCGAGGAGGAAATTTCAAAAAATATCTCTTAATATTTTAGCAGTGCCGACGACTCAAAGGGTAACTAAACCTCGTTACAGTTAATGAACTAACTTAGCGCTCACTTAAATTAGACAGTTAGCTAGGCGGATGTCTGAAATGAGGTTAGTCTATGGAGTAGTCGACAGTAAATTGATAAGCTAACGTAATGGAAGAGAATAAAAAAAAATCTTATTTTGATTCGGAATAATTTTTTACGAGTTTTTACGATGGTGTGAACTAGAATTTTTTAATTTGAACCTAGATATTTAAATCCAAATAAAATCATTTCTTTTAGAAATTAAACCGCCACAGACACTTTTTCGCGTCACTTTCTAAATCAAATATTATTTACCAAAGCCACAAACTACTAGTATTTCGGAACGACCAATGCTGAGAAGAAATCCATATACTCCGATTCCATGATTCGAAAAAACTAACAAAGAAAAAATAGGTAATTTTATTTATCTCCAAGCATGACCCAAGTACCAATACAAAAGCTATTGAAATACCAAACCAAAAACTATTATATTAACATCGCCAATGCTCAATAATCCATGAAAAATAAATATTGGATATTAAAAATGTGCTAATCTCCAACGGGAAAGCGCAATCGACCGAAAAATTTTAGGCTTCCCTTTATCCCCATATGTTGGATCAAACGGTATTTTAAAAGGCTGAGAATCAAATTACAATGTGCCATATTCTCTTGAGAATAGAGTTGATGTTCGTTTGATTGATCGCTCAGTTAAAATTGGTCGCCGAATGGACAATACATCGGCTCTGAGAATTGTTCGAATATTAAAAATCATTCGAGCATTATTAAATTGCTCTTTGCCATTAATTTTCAGATAAGGTCTTAGCGTGAGCGAAGAGGATATTTAACATTAAGAGATTTTTGTTAAGACTAAACATATTTAGGGTAAGTTGCATCAGTCAACTTTGACGTTGATAATAACCTGCGCGCCACGCCGCTGACGATTAGAGAAAATGGCGTACTTTGTGTTTTTATGCACAGGTAAACGTCAAAGTTGACTGGTGCAACTTAGTATCCTAGATCCGAATTATAACCTGGGTGATAATGACTTTGAAATACTGATGTGGTTAAAACTTGAGTGTGAATCCTCTGAGTTAAAGTCACCATCACAGTTATCACTCATTTACACAAGTTTGGGACAATTCCTCCTTAAAGTTGTATTCCTCATGGCTGAGGATCGTGTTCAATAAGTGGAATGCAACACACCCAACAACTTTCTTAAAATATTAATGGAGTGATTTGCCATTGCCTTCTCCATTTTACATACTAGATTATGTATCATCAAATAGAATGCAGGTCCAATGAATTTATTTTACATAACATATTTTTTTTAGCCACAGGTCTACAAACTCACGTAGCACAAGTAGGATTCGACCTAACGGTGCATTGGCAGGCGTCTTAACCATTGGACCACCACCGCTACAACAAAAAAAATACTGTAAAAATAATTGCGTAGATTCCGATTCTGCCTGTTTCTAAGCTTTCTTAATTTTTAACGGATTTTTATCAAATTTGTGTACTCCTTTTCCACTAACTACTCTTGTGTGATTCGTAGTGATCTGTATTACAGGTTTCATAAGAAACCTACGTCAGACACCTTCCTCTCACAATTTCTGATATACATACCAATATTTCTTAATTTTAAGGACAAATTGTAAAATTTGTGTTGAGACAAATAAAGTTTTTTATTATTATTATTTTATAAAGTTTTCACTGTTATTTAGACAATTTATTCATGAATATTTTTGCAAAACAAATGATCCCGCGCGAAGCCAGCCAATATCGCTAGTAAATAATAATAGAAATCGCTGATAAATAGCCCCCGCCCTGATGTTCAGCCAAGTTCGTTGAGAGTGGCTCCGCTCCCGATGTTAATGGGTTTTAAAAGCACTGACGATTCAAATACCGGTGCGGTCTGATACCAGCTGAAATACTGTATATTATTATTTATTAATAATCCATATAACAATTATAAACATCTGTCGTGAATACTGAATTTGGAAAGATAACTATGCATTTTGCCGCGGCCTTGAATAAAGCCACTTGTTTGATTTTATACTTATTTATTTTTAATTCCCTAAGACAGGAAGAGAGTTATAGTTATATAAGTTTAAGTCTGTGTTTCTGTATGTCTATCCGTGGCACTGTAGCAGCCAAAGGGACCAAAAGCAGACGGCTAAGCAGCTGATAGGAACAAAAGCATTCCTAAGTAGGGTGGGTCGACGTCAGGCAGGTGCCCGAACGTAAAATCTTAAATTTTTAAGGCTATTTTTTACGCTGACGTGGTCATAGCTCCGAAATCAACTGGGGACATAAGGATATAAGAGAGAGAGAGTACAGAGAGAGAGCATATAAATACAGAACAGGAATTCTCAACACATAAATAAATAAATAAATAAATAAATATATTGGGACAAATCACACAGATTGAGCTAGTCCCAAAGTAAGTTCGAGACTTGTGTTATGGGATACTAACTCAACGATACTATATTTTATAATAAATACATATATAAATCAACATCCAAGACCCGGGCCAATCAGAAAAAGACCATTTTCCATCATGACCCGACCGGGGATCGAACCCGGGACCTCTCGGTTCAGTGGCAAGAACCTCACCACTGCGCCACCGAGGTTGTCAAACATGAAGAACATAAGTTCTGCATGAGCGAAGACACGGGACATATTAAGGTTTCTTGTCGATGGAGTCTTTTACTTCATTTCCTGCCATTATTATATACATATATTTATTATTTATTCATGTAATTTTTCATATTTATTACAAAATATCACATCACAATTTTTTTATTCTATCTTTGCGTCATATAAAAAAAACAGTCATTATATACGCACAGTGCGTTGTAAAGGCGTACCGCAGACAAACAAAAATTTGGGCGCCCGATGGGGAATGATGTACTTTTTTGTTAGATAAATATTAGAGGTAAAGGTGTGTTGTGACAGTGACTGTTTGTATTAGCGTGTTGATCTCACCGTTATTTTTATACATTGGAATCTACATACTACGTATACATACTTAAGATACTCAAATTTTGTTCAATTTACATCTTTGTAGAAAAGGTTGCAGTGAAGTAGGTATGTGCGACGTTTATTTATCTTTGTGACTCTGTGGTAGATTTAGCATTTAAATTATTGAAGTTAACAAGCGATATTTCGTATCTGTGGAACATTGAGTGTATGCAATAATTTAGTTTTTTGGCAATGAATAATCAGATCGCATGAATTGCATATTTTCATGACCAAAGGCTATGATGCAATGCGACAACTGTGGTAATACGTGACATTTTCTGTATTTTTCGATGATCTTTTGTGACATAGAAAAAAAAATAGAGGTACCTATTTTTCTTTTTTACGAAAGCTGAATGTCAAAAAAGAAAAAGAGAAACAAAACAGTATGAATGCACAGCTTTAGACAAATATTGTTTTATTTACTTAGTTGTTCGGGTCGTTTGCCGATGTCTGTTCAATAAGTGCTTACTTTTGGTATTAATTTATTTGTAAATATTCAATTTATTCTCATAAAGACGGATCGTTATTTCACGGACTTTATTTTGTGTGAAAATTTACTTAAATTTTATTGAAACGTAAACCAAAACTTATCTAGATAAAAATAAAATTACACCTCACCAAAGTTGCTAGTTACCATTAGCATTATATGTAATACTCGTATCTTCGAGACCTTGATTAGACGAGCGACAAGTGAAAAGCTACACATTTTGAATCTCATTAAACTTTGCAATTTATTATGCAAAGTTTAGAACTAGAGTGGCATTAGTTGTATTATTAACGTCATGCTCCGTGTCATGTCTCGCAGTCTGATTATATCTGAGTGGATTTGGAGTTAATGACGCTCAGAATGTATTCAAGTTGTAGCGACTTGTCTGTGCCAATCATAATAATGCAACTGTATTAGAGATATACCTGAAAGCAGGTACCATACTGTCATTCAAGTTTATATTCTATCACATTATTACATTTTTCTTGGTTTCATTAGAAATAAATAAATAAAATAATAAATATATTAGAACAAATCACACATATTGAGCTCGCCCCAAAGTAAGTTTGAGACTTGTGTTATGGGATACTAACTCAATATTTTACAACAAATACATATGTAGATAAACATCTAAGACCCGGGCCAATTAGAAAAAGATAATTTTCCATCATGACCCGACTGGGGATCGAACCCGGGACCTCTCGATTCAGAGGCAAGCACTTTACCACTGCGCCATCGAGGACGTCAAACTAGATTATCCTTCAACATTGACAAGCTTATGGGTGCTTATGGTTACATTTTTTCTCGTAAATTTAAGCGAACCAGTATGATGTTAATCACAAATCAAATAATATTTACGTTAAATACATTATATACTAAATAACATGTATTAAACGCGCACATACATTTTTTATTTCCCAGACGTTTGTAACAAGGTCCGAAACGTCAGGGAAATGGAAAAGTTATGTGCGCGTTGTTGTTCTATATAATTATGCAACGCGAAAGTTTAATAAGTAGAGTTATGTTAAATACATGTTATGAACGAAAACCTAGAATTGTCTGAAATAATTCTGAGCAATAAGAATCCTTTACGTCCTATCTTTTACGGATCTAACAAAGTAGTCACAATTGTGGGAAGGAAGTAAAACTTAATAGTTATTCGACTGCTAGCGAGAAGTAGCTGATGCTGCAATCAAATTTTTATTGCATTTTTGGAATTAAAATTTAGTAGCACAGAAGATTTTGAAAAGAATGTGCTTGAGTAAGAATGTGAATGAAAAGAATGTGCTTAAGTTTATTTGTAACAAATACACATACATTCTCTTCGCGCTGTATCTATTGAACCAAATCTTCTTGAAATTTTGAATACAAGTACTTTAAAGTATGGAGGACATAGGGTACCTTTCATGGCGGAAAGATGCTATTCCCGTGAGAAATTTACGCGGGCGAAGCCTCGGGCAAAAACTAGTTATTCTATAAATAAGAATTCTGCCCGCCACAAACCACTTTGGAAATGTTGCTGTTGCATTTTATCATGTTTTAATTTTCCTAACTCGCCGTGTACGTCGTCTCCGGTTGGATACGGAGTGGTCATATTCTAAGTCGGGAACCACTCACCGAAGATGACAGCAGTAATATTTACGTACAAATTCTACATATTTAACATCGCATCAATAATCCCACTCTTCGTACAAGCATGGTGACATATATAACGAGCCACATTCATAGAAATCTCACACCTATAATAAAGTCTTAGAGCTTATTGTTGCATGAATACATATTTTGTACACTCATATGTCGACCATATTGTATATCCGACAGCCGACAGCCCAAAAGAAAGTTTTGTTTCATGTCCAAAGTTGTTTAATATATTTTCTTATTCAAAGTTGCGAGAAAAAAGCACTCTTTACTATTATGTTGCGTGACTTGATTGTTTTGTTGGTAAATGGGTTTAGTTTTTAGTTGCACTGACTAAAAGTTTTATTTTAATGAGATATTCGGTGTACAGTAAATCTGAAACACCAGCAAATTTAAAAGACTAGATAGCTAACACTGCGATTTTTCTATGAGATTTGATTTTACTTTTCTAAAAAAAAAAATATTAATTGCAAGTGGTGAAATCGCTAAGACCGAAGACTATATGGATCGAAAGGTCCAGGGTTCGGATCCTACTCATGCCACATATATTTGTATACCAATCTGGCTCATGTACAGTCGTTTTCATCGACCACCACATGCTTCCTGTGAAGGAAAACATCATGAGGAAACCTGCACATTGGTTGATATACTAACTGGTATATGAAATGGAGAAGGCAATGGCGAACCACTCCATTAATAATGCCAAGAAAATTGCTGTGTATGTTTCATTCCACGTAATAACTACGACCCTCAGCCATGAGTAAATCTATACTACGAGTATTATTATAAAGAGGTAAGCGTTTGTGAGTTTGTATGTTTGAGGCGGGTAATCTCCGAAACTACCGAACCGATTTCAAAAATTATTTCACCATTAGAAAGGTACATTATCCAAGATTGCTATAGGCTATATTTTACATCTAGTACCACTATAAAGAAGAAGAAACGACACCATCAAGAAACGACTATACTGATTCTCGAAAGGCCGGCGACGCTTCTGTAATTACCTTGGTTTTGCATTTATTTCTGTGGAGCAGTGATCATAAACCATGCAATTAGTCACTCCTGATCATCCATTCAGTCGGCTGTAGGATGCGGTGGCTACTTCTTATCAGATGGACTGCAAGACTCGGCTTAGAACAATAAGTTTTTTTACAAAAAAAATCATTGAAGAGTTGTCCATGTCTGGACCCGTTCCTGGGTGCACCATCATAATAAAGCATTGTCATCCAAATTAAACGTGTGTACTAAATTTCAGCTCGATCAGTTGAAGATATCTGCTTCGAAATTGAGTTGCAAGATTCCACCCGAGACATAGCGACATACCTACGCTACATTGCAATTTCAATAAAAGCATGTGAAAATTTGAAAACAAATGTCCAAGATATATTTGAAACGTATTTTGTAGGTAACATCAAACAATCAACATTTGTATTCTTGTGTGTGCCGAAGTCCGAACCTTATTTGAACCCATTCTTTTTGACCCAGTTTCCGATGTCGAAGGACCGTGTCAACTCGCCATAACCGACAGTCTTGTCCACTTGACTGACAGTTTTACGATATTTTAAAAAGGTAAAACTAGCAACTTTTATCCCGTCCTTCTAAATAATTCGCTGGGTCTCTTCGTACAACTTTAATGTTTTGTTATTTATGCTGTGGAGTCACGAAATAACGAACGGACAGAAGAATCACATTATCGTTTAGAGAAAGGTAACAAGTATGCTCGAATATTGATAAATAAGAAATCTTTATGGTCACGTATTCTCTATAGAACTTATTTTCTCATCACATCTTCTTTGTAACGTTAAGGCTCGGTTGAATCAGTCAATTGTATTTTTAATTTGAACCCACACAGAAAAATGCAAAGTACGCCATTTTGATGCGCGCAGGTCACAGTCAACGTCAAAGTTGACTGGTGCGACCCACCCTAAGATTATGATACGATTTTTCTGGAATCTGTATCTTTCCTCGATAATCCGATAGACTTGATAAGTTCGATTACATTTTTTGTTAAATCAAATGTGACAAATCAATGGAACTGCAATAAATCAGTTAATAAAGAAACGTAAGTATAATTAAGAGTTCGAAACTAATTTTGTTTCGCTTTGTCATAGCAACAAAAACAAATCAAATATTAACCTATAACAAGGTAAATAGAAAGAAAGAACGAAAGAAAAACTTTATTCCGCTAAACAAAACACATTAGGGTACATATTATGTTTACATATTATGCCTAAAATATACCTAATTTTATAGGAACTTAATAATGAACAATTCGAAAATCAAAGCCGAAAAGGTAACCAGCTCAGCTATATGCTGCGCCATGGGCCATGCACAGCGCTGATTTTCATCCAAAATTTTAGACAATGCCTATATAGTATAAAAAGTATATATATATATATATATATATATATATATATATATATATATATATATATATATATATATATATATATATATATATTAGGACAAATCACACAGGTTGAGCCAGCCCCAAAGTAAGTTCGAGACTTGTGTTATGGGATACTAACTCAACGATACTATATTTTATAACAAATACATATATAGATAAACATCCAAGAACCGGGCCAATCAGAAAAAGATCATTTTCCATCATGACCCGACCGGGGATCGAACCCGGGACCTCTCGGTCCAGTGGCAAGAACTTTACCACTGCGCCACCGAGGTCGTCATAGCGTAGCGTCAAGTGTAACTTCTAATCTCTCCATATTGGTTAGTAGAGTGGCGTACCACTGGCTTTATTCTAGAATGCTTGGGAAAGAAAAATGAAACAACTTTTCGCATAAATAAAAGTTTTACCTTCCGTGATGACGCGCTAACATTTTCGTGCATCGCTCATAAGAGCCCGCCATTTTGTTTTTGAGTAGCCATCAAAATGGCCGCCACATTTTGTATGCAAATGTAATGTTGGCGTTTCGCATTATAGTGTAATGTTAATTTCGCTCAAAGTTTTTATGAATATGAAGCAACTAATTATGTAGCTACACGCGAAAACTAATTTACGTACCTACTTTAGCATACAGCTGTACTTGCAAGTGTACAAGAAAGCTAAAACAATAACAAGAATGCAAGAAAGCTGTAACAATGACATAATAAGGGCTGTCATTTTATTCAGAAACACCGTATTTTTTTTTATCTAGCTTCTAAATCATCAGACGGCTAACTGAAAGGTATTTTACGTGGGATTCAGTCATGTGGCGCTATAAGTTTTAGATGAAGAATGAGAATGACATGAAGGAATTAGGACAAATAATGAACTACACAGTAACAGTGGTAGTAATCGCCACTATTAACTCTGTCCGCGCCTAGAAAATTTTTCAGAGTGTCTCATCCGATTTTGCAAGTCTGAATTTTCTTTTGCTAAAACGCCTTTACACCGACAAATAATAAAGCAATCACTATATGGTATTGCAATTGCGAACATTTTGTATCACTAGCTACGTCCCGGGGCTTCGCTCCCGTGGGAATTTCGGGATTAAAAGTATCATATATGTTATTAACCAAGTTATATTCTAGTTACACGGGTGGAATATAACTTGGAATATTTTGGTAAACAGCAAACATAACAATCAGTCCAGTGGATTTTGCGTGAAAGAGTAACAAATATAAGTGTACATATACACATACATCCTAGCAAGCTTTCGCATTTTTAATATTAGTAGTATTAATTAACAGCTCGCATGTTTCCCGCGAAAACATCCAAATATTGTAGTTAGACTAATTACGTATGTCAATATTGCCGGCAACAGCTCATATCTCTGTAGTTACTGTACGACCGAGATACGTAATACAAACTTACCAAGATTTAAAAAATATATTATTTCTTATTTTCTGTCTGAAACATTATTTAACAGGGAAGCGATCAAGATTCCGCTCAGTGTCAACCTCTGACTGACCCTCAAGTCACTAATTTAAAAGTTTGTTCGTTAGAAATTTTCTCTGAAGAAATCCCGCCTTTTTAATTTCGTTCCTCCTTAATTTTTAAGGCGGGAGAGCCATTTTCTTAGGCCGTTTCTATTTATTCTTTGTATAAATTATTTTAGATAACGGAGCATAAACAAAAATGTCATAATTATATGCTACATGACTGTCTGTTTGTTATCAAATTTTGCAATTTAAAGATCCACTTTTTTAGTTTCTAATTAATTGTGTGATTTTGTATCTGTGACTTAAATAATCTAATGTTATGTAAATTGGTATTGGTATTACTATTTTACATGTAATGACTTGTAGATAAGAAAATAGACGAAAAATCATTCTCCACCAACCATCTTCAACTAAAAATTAATATATATATAATAATAAATTTATTATATATAATAATAATAATACAATAATAATAAATTTATTTTTTAACGGGATTAATTATAATTTTTTTAAGTATACTTTTAAGAGGTATCGAATCATAAAAGTAGACATCAAGATATGGCGTTAGAAGTTATTGAATTCCAGAGAACTGACTTTGTAGAAATCCGCCCATCCGGGATGGCCCCACTCCTTCTCCATCCATAAGGAAGGCCTGTGCCCCGGCAGTGGGGACGTTTACATTGTTGATGATGATGATATATTGTAAAAGTATGGTTTGTTTGTGGAACCTTCTTATTTCAGCGGTTAAACAAAATATATCCAAGACAAGGTAGACAGATAAACTTGACCTTGACCAGTTACGAAGTTTACAAGAACAAGCGTAACATCTCGTCCATTTATAATTCAGAAACAAAAAGTAGTTTTCCACATCACAACAGACAAACTTACGAACTTGAGCGTAAGGATTTGTGATAGCTTAACGTCTGCTGCATTTGTTTGTTTCTTTTATTTGTACTTTTATCTTCTTTTTATTTTGTCTTATTCACTCATTCTTATTCAATGGCCAAATGGCCAATCTCAATAAAAAAATATATTTTGATTCCCGTACTTAGAAGCTATAGAATATAGAGCGAATATATAGAATAAAGAGCGAAAGATGTGGAATCTCGCCTCGACCGAGAGAACTCATACAGATTGTTTCTCTCCAAGTGAATTTAAAAATAGAATTGAATATCCTCTTATAATTTGGCTAATTAGAAAATATGTGGAATAAAAAGGATTATGCTACGATATTATTAGTTTATTTCACAGGTTAATTACAAACAGCCAGTGTCATTAAAAAACAAATGGGCCTGTGTTCCATTATTTTAAACTTTAAAAGACTAAGTATTTGGGTACTTTCTTGGGTTTCTTCACTGAAATTAAAATTCTTTATTCAAAATCAATATGTAAATATTTTAAAAAATATTATTATTTTTTATGAATTTAGGATTTGACAGGATTGGTATGTATTCGGTTAAAATAAATAGCTTTTTTTTTCATTGGTATTGGACTCATGATATTTTTGCTTCTAAGGATAACCTTATTCACACAAATACCCTGAATAACAATCGGTTGCAGCCGAACATTAACGAAGTTTGTCGAAGAGTATCTGAAACTTCGTTGACACATTCCCGTACGGAAAGTTTGTAGTAATTAAAGCGAAACTGTTTTATTAACTTTGCCCGTTCGTTTGTATTCATGTACGGTGTAAATCTGTCTGTTTGTCACGTAGATGCAGATGTAATTGAGATGTTCGGGAGTTTGGAGTTGGCACGTGTCTTAGGAATTTGATAAAGATGGGATTATAACAATAATATTTTGAGGTTTATATAAAACTCATAATTAAAACGTATAACGTAACATGTGGTATAGAATATGGCCACTTTATAAATTCTCGTAAATTTCGTATTAAGGATATAAAGCGTTGACCTTTGATAGACCACAACAGCATTCTCAAGGGGGGGTTGTTTTTTTATGCAATCTTTGGGGATTTTGGGCATACCCGCGTTTGAGAACACGCGAAGCTGAGAGAGATGTAGCACTTTTAATCCCAAAATTTCTGGTACAACAAAGAACCTTAAATTTAAATCTAATCAAAATCGATTATATTAGTTGTAGTACACAGTTATAAGGTATACTGAACATGTAGCGTCTCCCTGTGACTTATCTATTTAGACGTACAATAATTACAAAAAAAAGAAAATGGAATCAAATTTATTTCGTATAAGATCTACACAACTTGGTAAATGTCTGTGATCTGAACACAAATTTATTTTTATTTAACAACAAAATACGGCAAAATGACTTCTTATTAATAAAAAAAAAATATTTGAAACTTTTGTGCTATCAGCTTAAATCCCAGATCATTACAATTTGCAGAATAAAGTTGTTTAAAGTACGCAGGTGGTTGCAGTAGAGAAGAAAATTGGCAATCGCTCGCTAACGCCACCTAGCGGCCGCAAATTGACGGCTTTACGTGCGAGTGACGCCTGAAATAGGTCACAACATGTATTGTTGAATATGTCGAGTTTTTGCGTTTCTTGAAATCGGTTAAATGGCGAAAAATCTGCCAATTCTCCGTTGAGAATCTCTCAGATCTCTCCGTTATAAATGCAGTCAATTAGTTTTTTTTAATTTTTTTATGGTTCGGGTTTTTTCAGCTTAATTAATAAAAATAGCCTGTCTGTCCTGAAGGTTTCATCTAAATCTCAAATTTCATCAAAATTGGTCCAAGTTTATTCATTACAAACAAATATAAGGTAAAAATATTTTCTAATTCTAATTATATTCAATAATGATTGGATAACTGATTTAAACATGTTTAAATTTCAATGCAATCGGTATAGTAATTTCGGAGCGAATCAGCTGTAATAGACGGACAGACACACGAGTGACTTTATAGGATTTAAAAGAATATTTCAAAAATATTACTTGAAAAGACAACTCAACTTCTTCTAGAAATATCTCACATTAAGTATATTGAGGAGTAAAGAAAATCACATATGCTACATTTCGACCCGGAAAAGGAACTGGTTATGTAAACAAAATCACGCGGGCGAAGTCACGTGCAAAATATAATCGATAAAGTAATCACATCGTGAATCTCGTGATTTAAAACAAAGCAATAACATCGTTGCCATTCATCCGATTAGCGCCAACGATGAACGAGCGGAAGCCGTTATTAATTTTCGATTGGTTCAGGATTCGTCAACTTTTCGGAATATACACGTTTTACAGAACTGCTTATATGGAGAGTTATGTTTTTAGTACGTGTTTACACGAGTTTACAATTTTACCATATACAATGAAGACTGAAAATCACGCCTGTGCCGCTTTTGCAGAAAAATTCACCCAAGCGAAGCTGCGGTTAAAAGGTAGTCTAACTAATATATAAAAACGAAAGTTTGTGAGGTTATATGTGAATGTGTATGTTGTGTAGGACGGATTATTATGAAATTTGGACAACAGATAGAACATCACCTTTGAATAACACATAGGGTAATTTTTGTCCCGAAATCCCCACGGGAACGTAGCCCCAGGGCAGTAGCAGTACGAGTATTAGCATAAAAAAATTTTTTTAGTCATTTAAAGTTCCGATGGTTCATGTTGCCTGACCGCACGCCGTTCCCTAGTTGACCTGGCGTCAGCAATTTCCTCCTATATTCCTCTTGCAGTTTACCCGTTTGTTTTTGACAATTTAAGGTTTTTTTAAAATCGAACCCCGGGTTTTAAGGCGTCACAGATGGGAATCAAACCGGCTTCGTTTTTACGATATGTAATATGAATCTCAAGTTGCCTAAAGAAATTTGAATTGATTTTTACCAGTCTGTCTAGTAGCAGATAGTCACACACTAGTGAACTTAAATGTCAACCAATGTGTGCAGGTTGTACGAAGTTTTCCTTCACAAGTGGTGGTTTTTTAAAACTAATCTAAGTATATCCAATTGGTATTAAAACTCACGTGGCACCGGTTGGATGTGAACCTAGGACGTTTCTCCCACACCACTACAAACCAACTATGCGTGAGGATGAGAGAGAAAACCATTAGGTGTTCTATCGCCGAACTAGGACATATGAAGATGCAAATGCATGCACATAACGTAGTTTGTATGAGTGCTTTTATTTAACGCAATGGCAAACCAGCAATAGTCCGCGATAGTGTGGACCCGGAAAATATGGAACGATGATGTCAATAAAATTTCTGTCCACGTGTAGTTCTATTGAATTGAGTTTATATCACAAAATGCCAAGAGTTGACAACGTTAAAGTGAATTTAATTATAGAGCGCCTCGAGACGTTTCTTAGAATGTTCTTTGATAATATTTTTATGCTTCATTGTTTACAGAATTCGATTTTACTCGTATTCTACTAATATTATAAAATGTTTGTGAGAAAGTATCTTTCACGCGAAATCTACCGAACGGATTGTTATGAAATTTATAGGTACACAGGTAGAATAAAACCGGGAATAACACATAGGGTACTTTTCATATGGAAATTCTCATAGGAGCGAAGCCCCGGGGCGCAGCTAGTCTTTTATAAAAATAACTTTTTGATTGGACAATAATTATAATTAGTAAACATTTTATTTGTACTACCAAGCAGTTAAACAGGTATGTGGCCAATCTTAGAAGTTACCGTCCTAAATAGATATAAACAGACCAAATTTGATTAGTTAATGTTGTGATAAGCTTTGGTTTGTATTCGCAGTGCAAGTTGCAAGAATAAATAACGAGGCGTCAGATCTATTCCGAACAACTCGAGCTTAACTGAATTAAAAGCTCCGGCTGAGTCTTACTAACGAACGTATGCGGAACGAAGAGGTGCTTTAAATACGTGTTGAGCTTTTTAAATATTAATCATTAAGATATATTTCCTGAAATATCGGTCTCGGCCACGCGTACGAAGCGAAAACAAAGAGTACATGCCTTATTGCCGGTTCTCCAATAAAAGTTGTATGATGATACGCGGGGCGGAAGGCAGATTTGTGGGGTACGCGGCTCAATCATCGTATATTTAACAATTGTATAAAATTTTAATTATCCTCTCTTTCATCTTCTTGTGTTCCCGGTTGTATTGACGACTGACAACCTTACATTTTAAAGATTTTATAGCCTGATGTCCGGGTTTGCTATTTACATCGCAATATCGAGTCGATTCGCAGCGAACCAATCACATTGCACCATTGTGACGCAATGTCAACCACACTTCAATGTGATTGGTTCGGTGAATCTCACTTCGAATCGATTCGACGGTGAGGAGTGAAATGTGAATCCGCTGTAAGCTCTCTGTTGCCATCCCGACACGTAATAAGCTCCGCAAACTTAGCGACAAGCCTATTCGTGGAGTTAGTACGCTTTACATTCCTCTTAAAACTTTAAGTTCTTCCGATACACATATACATGCAAAAGCTTTTTGTGCATACTATTTAGTTACATACGTTACACTATATTAACTTAGCTTCGCGTTTTAGGATCTTGAACTGCGTCTTAAGGTTTTTTGAAGAGGGTTGTCTTCAGGCAAGCGATCGCAAAATGATGAACTAATTCTTCAAGGTTTTTTTTTTACATAGGTGGGCTACAAGGCTTCATAGCTGAGAATAAAACCCTAAACACACGAGATTGAGATCTCTCTCATCCTGACACTGAAGTCTTCTCCCTTCCTTTTCATCTCGCATTCCAGAATTTAAAATAGAAAAGTAGTTACAATGTAATTCCAGAATTTTTATGCTTATTTATTTGTTCAAACTTTCTTTACCAATATGGTACAAAGGGCTGACTTAATTCTAAAAGAATTCTTTACCAGTCAACCTTCGGAAAAAACTGAAAGATTAGCTATTCACAGCGATAGGGTATAAGTATTCAATGAGAATAATTAACACGAAGTTAATATATGAATAAGGATCAATGCTGCTATGATTTGGAAAAACAATACATTTATAGGTATAATTATTAAACGGGTTTTAGCACGAACATTTTTTATACAAATATAAAACTCCTTTTTTAGTGTAGAGTATAACTTTATATAACTCGTTGCCGCTCCCGAGAAACTGAGAAGTTCAATAGAAAAATATTTGTACTGTCTGTCTGTCTTTGTGTACATTTCATCATATTATTTACAGCTTAAATTGAAACAAATTCATTAATTTATCTCAAGTTTACTCTGGAAAACTGCAAAGTTTGTTATGTGTATTTAATGTAAGTTTCGACAAACACTTAGTTTGTAACGAAATTCTATTTAAATTGATATTATCAAATTTAACTATTTTAGTATGAAACAATATACTATACTATAAAATAACCAAAAGGCATATATCTAGGCCAGAGATTAAACATTGCCATTCTACGTGGCAATGCTGTCAGCCTTTTGGGCACGCTACCTCAAGGTAACGATTTGCAGGGTAAATATTTGTTTTTATTAATTTATTTTAAGTTGTAAAATGTAAAAAAAAAACATTTAATATTAACAAATAAAACTAAATTAAAAATTCATGAAACCGCTCTCCGAAGTTGCTGGCATCACCTCGTCTGCTAGCTATAAGAGCTGACGATTTCCAAACGGCCGAACGCACATTTTCGGAACATAGCCTTAAATTTTCATTGAAATGAAAACAAAAACTACATCAAAATCGATACAGCTGTTTAGCTTCTACGATACCACGGATAGGCATAAGTTACCTTAATCTTATACCTCCAAACCTTCTGTCGTAGAGGGTTAAAAAGAATCGTTTACGAAATCAACATTATTTGTGCCAACATGTTTGAAAAATACGTCGATATTGTACGAGAAATATACTAAATCGACATCAAAAATCATTTCTAATTTGTAACAAACATGAAAAAGCGCAAGCATATGTGAAAACCTTATGATGGATGGTTACGGCACGGTGAAAAACTACACGCCAACCGTGAATACGGCCGCGGGTCATTTAGTCAGATAACATGTGAATTTATGCGAGTGATTTTTAACCCTTTAAACGCAAAACCGAGTGAGCACGTGATAAATCTACTGTTGATGACAGTGCAGAGGAGATGTGGTATTCAAAACATAAGATAGTCGTGTTACATAAGGTTGATAGCGATCATTACGTCAAATGAAAGTCACAGAAAGTTAGGGGAGACATAAATCAGAATGCAACGTTGAAAGAAGACAGTATAAATTTCGAAAATTGAATATTATGTAAAGCAGGTATTCTCCATAGCAGCTGAGGTACGTGGTCATCATATCGAATAAAATTTACATGACTATGAAATGTTTCACCATTTCCTTTTCCCGTTTTGCACTAAGTGATAAATCATAGAGTGCACGATGATTTTTTCCCCGTAAGCTAGGAACTATGAGAACATGTTAGATTGGTATACAAACCCATGTCTTTCGGTCTAGGCGTCTCAAGATAGTGGTTTAAATGTAGTGGTGTTTAAGGTAATCGATAAAAATTGCCATATAAATTACATTATAGACATATTTTAAATACATTTTCCTCCTGTTTTGTAAAATTATACATTTTTATTCGTCTTGCATTCGTCGTGTTTGTTGCAAAATCAAAACAAAATCCTGGTCAAATAAACCACTGCCAGGTTCTACAAAATTTCAGTCTTCTAGTTTCTTTCATCTATTACGTAGCTAAAATCCGTGACGCAGTTTTTATCAGTTCGATATGAGTTTGTGATTGATCGGCAAATTGTTTGCGTTCGCTAATCGTTTGTGGTTTGTAAATTTGTTTCAGAGCATTTGATGATCGAACTACCTGATATTTAACGTACGGCCAGCAACACAAACTTTTTATTGCCGATTATTTTGTCAATATAAAGACAAAATAATGAAAAGAGAACTCAAAGAATCCTATACTAATATTATATGCGTTAAAAAATGGCTGGTTTTCGCCGTGAAATTTTATTAGCTATTTAAACGTACCCCGTCCACGTCTGGGGCACAAGTCTTCCTTGGATGGATAATGAGTATGGACCATGGATCACCCACCAGACGGGATTGCAGAGGGTTTAAACGACTGCAAATACAACGGGACCAACGGCTTAACTCAAAATAATACATTTTTGGCCACACATCTAATGACCGACCATTGCGACAGGCCGACCGCGGTAACCACTGCGCCTTTGAGCTCCTCAAATTTCGTAATACAGAGACTTTGAAAGTTTATTATCGCCCTTAAGTTGCCCAAAAAGGCCACCATCAAACGAACCTATAATTGTTTACATATTAGAACTAAGCGTACAAAATACACGCAATACAATTTTGAAATTACATTTAGCTGAAAATTGACCCGTTCTGTTCCAACACAACGATTAAACCAGGGTAACCTATTTGAATAGGCTGTGAAATTAGCAAAGCGCCCTTGGGAGCCCTACTATTCATAGTGCGAACAATAATATGAACCTGAAGTACTACAAATTGTATAGATAGGATAAGCTTACATTAAATAGGTAATGAGTTTGAAGTACCAGAGGTACCCATTCAGACCTTTGTACCAAGGACCTAGGTACTAAGGTCGTGCATGGGTACCTTCTGCTTTTTCTTAGCACACAAGGCTCCAAAGGAATCGATTCCCATACGAGTCAAAAGTTATACTGAAACATATTATGATTGTGATCAAGTGCAGATGAAAGGAATATAATATATATATATATATCTATATATATATATATATATATATATCTCGAGCTGACCTTTTCTGATAAGCTGTAAATCTTAGTCCGTCAGATCATTTTGATATCACACTACTTCATTAACCCCCTCTCACTACATTTGAGTTCGGTTAATCGTTCGGAACACTGAATTATGCTGGGTGTGAGCAGTTGCTGATATCGGACCAAGTTTTAGAATTACAGCGGAATTCTAATACGTAATATCAAAGGGAAAATACTCGTGTGTATATATCAGGCTTTGTAATCGATAAATACAAATTGTCTAACACTTAATATTATATCATTTCCAGCCGTGCAGTAAGTATTTTGAATTATTTGAGTCGTGCAGTAAGAAGCGATGGTGGTGTAATTGTTAAGACGTCCACCTGTGGATCTAAAGGACCCAGGTTCGAATCCTACTCGTACCACATGAGTTTGTATACCAATCTGACTCATGTATAGTAGTTTTCATCGACCACCACTTGCTTCTGGTGAAGGAAAACATCGTGAGGAAACCTGCACACTTGTTGATTATTAACTTGTTTGTGAAATGGAGAAGGCAATGGCAAACCGCTCCATTAATAACGCCAAGAAAGTTGTTACCTATGTTTCATTCCATGTGATGACCACGACTCTCAGTCATGAGGAATACGACCATGAAGAAGAAGTAAGTATTTTATATTACATAAACCTCCGTTTCCTGTCATACTCGTATCTGCTTCTAACACCTTTATCTCGTATCATTCGTCGCGAAATACATCTGTCTCTTTCTTAGTCACATTCTTCCCCTGTGCTTACCCTCATATTTTTATATCCTAATTATGCTTAATGTTTGGACATGATAACCTGATTAAAAACCTAATAGAAGGCAAAATAGAAGAGGAAAGAAGAAAAAAAATAGAAGCGGAAAAGAAGAAAAGAAAAGACTAATATGGAGCAAATAAAGAAGAGAGCAAAATAGGTGTCGTACACAGGAGGTATGTATAAGACCTATATTTGTTAATTGACGTCGTTGGAGAAAAGGCTGCGGTGAAGTTTGTTGCGCCGCTTCTTCTTCACCTGCGCTTTGGAAGCCGGCAGTAGACTTAGTTTAAGTAATTTTTGACGTCAATAAGTGATGTATATCATCCTAAATTGAATAAATAATTTTGAATTTGAATTTGAATTTGAGGTCAAAACTATGCCTGAAGATAGAGACAGAAAGAACTCCTCCGATGCTCTTATATGTTGAATGAAAACTATTAGAGAATTCTATATGTTCATCTTCTCGTTTTGGCTAGTATTGCAAGCGCCAATAGGCTGTGGTGTCAGATTTCATTCAAGTCGTCTAAAAGCATCTGATGTTACTTTTTTTGTTACTAATAACACACTTGATGTAATATGATTTATTTGTTAATATTAGATATAATATTATATATATTAGGACAAATCACACAGATTGAGCTAGCCTCAAAGTAAGTTCGAGACTTGTGTTATGGGATACTAACTCAACGATACTATATTTTATAACATATACATATATAGATAAACATCCAAGACCCGAGCCAATCAGAAAAATATCATTTTCCATCATGACCCGACCGGGGATCGAACCCGGGACCTCTCGGGACTTTACCACTGCGCCAACGAGGTCGTCAAAGGTGTTATTAAAATACAATGGTACATCTGTATCCTATTACAGCATTTATATAAGGAAGAAAGAAAATACTTATAACAATATCACATTAAGAAGAAGCATAAAAATCATTATTGTATTCTTTATACAAGCAAATCGACTCACATTCGTCATTCTCGCAAAACCGCAAACAGCTCCTGACAAGCATCTTACGTACATCCATCCGCAAACACATCACATTCATGATGTGGTGACCCCTTCCCATCAGTTAGACCGCATGGCTGTTTGTCTGATTAGCAGTGAAAAAATCGCTATCATTTACATTTTAGACATCAGAATTAGGAATAACCAATGACGTGGCAACAATTTTATGGTCTACTGACATAAAATAGTGCGTGTTCGGCGCGCCCGAAGTGACGCGTTCGCTGTAAAAACAGAAAATTAACCACTACATTACTGTTTTAGTTAATTATTCCGCACTAGCTGTTTACCCGCGGCTTAAATTCCCTCCGGAAAAGTTTTTTCTTCATTGAATTTGTTGTTGAATTAAAATATCCATAGCGCATTTAAAATGCACACAGCGCCATCTAGTGTTTTTATATTTGGCACCACTATAATCTAATACAGGTTTATCGGAAATCCCACGGGTACAATAATTTTTTCAAGGTTAAAAGGTACCCTATGTCCTTCTCCATACTCTTAACGATATATATGCGAAATTTCATGAAGATTAGTTGAGTAGATAAGGCGTGAAGAGTTAACAAACAAACTTACTTTCGCATTTATAATTATAGTTAGTAATTATCGCATTTATAATATTATTTTTAGATAAAATATAGCTTATAGGAATCTTGGATAATGTACCTTTCTTATGGTGAAATATTTTTTCAAATCGGTTTGGTAGTTTCGGAGATTACCCGCCTGAATCATCACTCACAAACGCGCTCTTTATAATAATGATATACATAGAGTTGCAATATTACAAGACAAGGCAAACAATCTTGTACAAATCTCTCAGAAAGTTAACAGCGTTAAACCGTCTGGCAACAAGATAAAAAGAAGATTACAAAGGAAATAGAAGACTGCAGTTATCGCGGATTCATTTGTACTTGATTGTTCTGCTGCTGGCCGTGAAAACATACGGGTTGGAATTTCAAGCGTGCTTAACGCCATTCTAATGCATACTGAATCTGCCGAAGATTGACAATCTTTCCGACGACAGTGTGGAGCCGGCATAATATATATCGACTTGGCGGGAACACTGCCGTGCCCCTAGGTAACCAGAGAATAATCGCCTGGCGTGTGTAAGTTGGTCAGTAACAGCAACCGCGCATACTTTGGGCAAATCAAATAGCGTAGACGTAATGGTCTTCATATTTCAATACATCACACAAAATTACATAATTTTATCTAAAGATTGCAGGAGTGGAAGTCTGTTAGTTAGTTTATATTATATTTAAAAATGGTAAGCCCTTCTGGCATAATAGGGACCAACACTGTTTGAATGAGTTTCTTTCGGCATTTCTTCTCAGCAGTGGTCGTTCCGAAATGCTAGTAGTTTGTAGCTTTGGTAAACATCATTTAATTTAGAATATGACGTAAAAAAGTGCCTGTGAAGGCCTATTTTCTGAATAAATGATTTGATTTTGATTTTAGACATATCAAAAATTTTAAAGTATTTTCTTTCAAAATGACCAAATAATCAATTCTAAGTGTATGATGGACCTGAATATGAACTTAGCTGGCATTAAATAATGTATAAATATTTGATTTAATGATAAATGATGAATCTCGGCCCTTAATAAGTACTATAATTTTGTAATTTATGTAGCAACTACATGATGTCCCAGGGCAGAGAATGTCATATATAAAGAGAGCCTTATGCTCATAGTTTTGATAAATTATTATAAGTACTATTATAAACATATATTATATACATAAGGGTCTAAGTTTTATACCCTTTACTCCTCCATACCCTTTACTACAAAGTCTATAGGCCAGATCGAAACTTTCAGTTTGTAATAATATATTTTTAACAACCAAAACATATGTATTACTAATAGGGTTATAGACACATATTAACGTAAAAAAAAATGTTTAAACGGGTTGAAAATTTCAGCTGAATCGTTGACCGAAACCGAAGTTGAATATTCAGTAGGACATTACAACACTATCATTACAATTACAATGATTGGGTGAGAGAATAGTCCCGTGAGTATCATCCTAATAGTTCTACATAGAAACGAAGGATGAAGCATTGTCAGTTAAAACGCTAAGATTTGCATTGTGCCTTTAAGATTACTTAGTTTCAAGTTATATTATTTGCAATTTGTCTTGAGAATTTGTAATGTTATAGTCTATGTACATAACATTATAGTATATGTATATTACATGCTCTAATTCTGTTGATAACATCACAAAATATATAAATTAAATTTTAAGTAGCTCTCATTCGGGGGCACGGAAGTGCCGCAGCCAAGACGAGCCAAGGGAAGCGCAAGGGCACTACTTCTTCTCGAAAACTTTATTGACTTGTTATTCTTAATTTCCTCAATTTAGTTTTGATTAAAAAAACATAAAACAGACGGGTCGTTTAATAAGTATTTGGAATGCAAAATTGTAGATCTTTATACTTCACACACATTTTATAGCACAGTACAGTACTTTAACGTTGGCGATTGTCGCTTTATTTATTTAAATGTACCTATTTTAAATCCCAAAATTCTCACGGGAGCGGTGCTCCGGGGCACAGCTAGTAGACGAAACAAATTACACGTGACGAATCAGCGAATGACTCAAAAACTCTCAGATCAGGGTGCAGGCCGAGGGTGGATGCCGCCCCTGGGGACCGATAAAAGGACTACTTACAGATGTGCTTTGTTTACAACTTTCAAACAAAAATATTATAGTAATTACGGAGATTTTATTTTTAGGTTAAACTTTACGAAGTAATAAAATTACTAAATGACAAATTCGTAATTTAGAAATTACTTATACGTTCACAGGAAGATTTTCACGTATACGTAGGTATACAGGGATATTTTTAAGACATCAGCAACCTCGCAGACTATAATATAATCGATATAAATAAATAAATAGCTGATATCATCGGACATTACGACGAGGTTTGATAAATAATAGTAATAATAATAAATATATTAGGACAAATCACACAGATGGAGCTAGCCCCAAAGTAAGTTCGAGACTTGTGTTATGGGATACTAACTCAACGATACTATATTTTATAATAAATACATATATAGATAAACATCCAAGACCCGGGCCAATCAGAAAAAGATCATTTTCCATCATGACCCGACCGGGGATCGAAACCGAGACCTCTCGGTTCAGTGGCAAGAATCTTACCACTGCGCCACCGAGGTCGTCAAAATAGAATACTTGTCGTATGTCGTCGGTCGTCAAAATTAAATTGATAGTTAATAAAATTTTACCTTCATCCCAAAAAAAATATATTATTCACTTGGAAAATTGTGACATGATAGGGACCAACAGTGTTTCAATGAATTTCTTACGACGTTTCTTCTCAGCAGTCGTTCCGAAAAGTCAATCAGTATATATAATAAGTCTGTAGCTTTTTGAGAAATTACAACGAAAATTGACGTGCAAAAT
This sequence comes from Plodia interpunctella, assembly GCF_027563975.2. Lineage (NCBI taxonomy): Eukaryota > Metazoa > Arthropoda > Insecta > Lepidoptera > Pyralidae > Plodia > Plodia interpunctella. The sequence goes on from NC_071294.1 coordinate 11,111,740, forward strand.
TGGCTGTGAAGGTCTAATTTCTGAATAAATTATTTGATTTTGAATTCACGCAGACGGTGACGCGGGTAAAAGCCAGTTCAGAAATGCTCACCAGTACTATTTAAATGAGAAACCACTCTTGCCCAAGTTTAAATTGACTTCTGTCTTAATTTCAATTTAAAGATGTCCGAGTTGGAATGGAACTATTTTCGTTCGTCTATTTATAGCCTTTGTATCGGGTATCATTTTTATTTCACAATTTATTCATTATATCCTCACTCATGTACATGAGTTTTTGTGCCGATCTGACTTTTATATAGTTTCATTGATAGCCATGAAAAATTTTTAGCAAAAGTTCATCCACAGTATCACGACCTCGGTGGCGCAGTTCGATCCCCGGTCGGGTCATTATGGAAAATGATCATTTTCTGATTGGCCCGGCTCTTGGATGTTTATCTATATATGTATTTGTTATAAAATATAGTATCGTTGAGTTAGTATCCCATAACACAACTTAATTTGGGGCTAGCTCAATCTGTGTGATTTGTCCTAATATATTTATATTTATATAAAAAAACTAACAAGGCAAGTAAACATAAAGAAATACTTAACCTAAAAAATACAATAAACTCCTAAATTAATCAATCAAAGTGAAATCGAAATACGCTTTCCAGAAAACGCATTTTTAATTCGAATTTCGAACGTACCATCCATTTTCGTAAATCGAACATGTCATCAATTAAATTACTTACCCTATTGTGACGTTCGGAGCGTGTACATTTTAACAAATCACCATTTTTCTAAGCTCCTTGGCGGCTCTTATTACAAGGGATTAGAGTTGATTATAAGTTGAGTTTATTCTTGCCGCTGGGGAAAGCGGGGTTGTTTGAACGAATTCCCTAAAATTTCTCGCGGTGGAGGGGCGCTTTATATTTTCCCTTGAGAGGCGGCTGTATGCAACCGGCTGAATTCTTGCATTTTGTTCTTGTTTGTTGCCAGAGAATTATAATTCTGTTTCAATGGAGTCTGCAATTTTCATAAGATTTTGTGTGCAATGCCAGTTAATTTCAAGGGGAGTAATAAATAAATGGAGATATTATTGTTTTATGATCACATTCTTACATTGAATGTCTTGTTATTGAGCAGGCCTCATCGTAATAACCAGTATCCAATTTGGTATACTCCTGCTCTGATAAAAATAATTAAGGAAAAATCCAAAGCACATAAAAAATGGAAAAGTATTGGCAACCCGTTGGATTATGATGAATTTTCTTTGCTACGTAAACGTCAAAATCGCGTACAGGAATTATGCTTCTTAAACTATACACAACGTATAGAGAATGCTATTAAGGACAATCCGAAGAACTTCTGGAGTTACATGAATGCAATGCGTGGTGGTTCCAACTACCCGAAGCGACTAACCTATCGCGAAATTCCTATCACTGGTGGCAAAGATATATGTGATGCTTTTAATGACTTTTTAAAATGTAACTTTGGTGAACCTAGTAAGGCTATTCAAGATAGCCTAGTGTATCGACAAATGTTTGCGATAATATATCCTAATTGCATATTCCGACATGTGTTATTGTAAATCATCTTGAGAAGCTTGATTTGACCAAAGGCGCTGGTTGCGACGGGATCCCACTGATATTCTGGTATAACTGTGCTAAAACTCTCGGTGTACCTATAACTCTTATCTTTAATTTGTCGCTAAATACTGGCGAACTTCCTGAAATCTGGAAAAAGGCTCATGTTGTCCCTATTCATAGAAAGGGAACCAAAACTAAAATAGAAAATTATAGGGGTATATCGGTCTTGAATGTCTTGGATAAGCTTTTTGAAAGAGTTGTGTTCGATGTAATTTATCCAGTAATAATCAAGGGTTTGCCAGCTCAACAACATGGTTTTCTTAGAAACCGTTCAACAACTACCAATTCGACAAATCGTAGGGCTGGGTTGGGCTGGGTCTACACATTTGTTCGCAACCGTTATCTTAGCCGCTCCACGGGTCGTCAGTAATGAATCAATCAATCAGTCAAATATTCTTACTTTCTATTCCACTTACACGGTATTCTTTATATTAAACTAAAAGAGAAAAGACGGTGGAGTTGCACCTTCTTTTCTATTTCTGAGGCAGCTGAGCATAAAATTAACATTGGACTTAACATCTGATAAATACCTACCTCACTCATCTTAGTAAATAGACTCATGGATAAAACCATTACTCGTCTGATAATTTTTTGAATTATTTGATCCAATATGGTGCGTGTAGCTTTTTCTTGATGTGTACGTTGGCATTTAATTTCATTTTACTTTTACTTTTATCAATTTATTTTTTATTGATATTGTTGTGTCTTTGTTATGTTATTGTTGATGGGGCTTGGTAAACTTAAGATTCATACTTGCCTTACGTTTATATACAATACATATCACCCAATGTATTCTCTAATCTATCTCTAAGCACTTCACTGCAAATCATTGCCTCTTAGTTTGTTTTTTCTTTAAAATAACATATTTTTCTTTATATCTTTATATATTGTTGAAAATGTATAAATGTATAGGTTTGATCTTGGTTCATTTACTCATTCACTCTTATCCTTTGAGGATTATTTAGGTATACTTAATTGTATTTTGTCTAACTGTACTTTTGATATGTACAGGGAAACCTATTATGGGCCTTACTTTTAGTTATATATAACATAAGTACCTATAGAATTGTAATGCTGTTGGTATTCTTAATAAATAAATTGTTTCTTTGATATACCATATTGATAAATTTTGATTGAGAAATAGAATATAAAAGAAACTCGTTAATTTGTAATAGCTTTACAAAAAGTGACTGTAAATAAATATGGTAGCTTAATATTGTTTTAATGGCTTAATTAATATTTCCTTTCGAGATACCTTTATATAGTACAGTCAACAGCACATCAAACTACCCAAATTCATTGCAAACTCGCCGCTGTTACCGTTGAGGTTTATGCTGAGTAGCATGATGTGCTGTTGACTGTACTAACTGCGTCTTGGGTGGGAATTTCGGGATAAAAAGTACCCTATGTATAATTTCATAACAATCCGTCCAGTAGGTTTTACGTGAAAGAAACACACATACATCCTTACAAACTTACGCATTTTTAATATCAGTATAATAGTATATAATATACCAAGAGCATTGGTCATTTGATGGATCACGTCCAACGACAGAATTATACAGTGAGCTTCAAAGCTTTAGAGCTTTCAGGTCGTGTCGGGGAGCTTCCACGTTCGGACTGAATGGAAATAATTCTTTATTGAGGACCCCACCACATATGTAGCTATTTTGACAATTTATTTCTACTTTGTACAATCAACAGCATTATCAACCTACCCAAAATCAGTGCAAATTTGGCCTTATTGTCCCAGCATAAAGTTGGGTAACTTGATATGCGGTCTGTACATATTTCTGATGAAAATAACATTGCTTTTTGTACAGTTTACTGCACGGATATAGTTTTTTTTTTTTACACAAGGTAAATGAAACAAGATTTCGTCAAATAGTTACGACAATAAAAACTTGTGTCAAAAAATTACATTTTTGTAAAAAAAAATATTGGTTCATTTTATTTTATATCGAAATTTATTCGATATAAATTCGTCGGGTATCTAGTTTTTTTTTTTTGTATAGTAGCAATAAATATCTTGCCATCAATTACAGAAACTATTATATATTTTTGCTTGACTTGGGTATCGATATGCATACACAAACAGGTTAAATAGCTAGTTATAAAAAAATATAAAATTATAAAAAATTCCCCAAATACTTTCAACCCCAGTAATTCTTCCAAGTTGAGCTTAAATTGCTCAATCTTTGAACTAATAACTCCTCGTTTCCAAAGTTTCAGTTAAATTTCACCGTTTAACCGTAATAAACAAAACAAATTAATGATTTCCCCCTGAAATTGTTTTCGGAGCTCAAAAGTTTTAAGTGATGTGGCTAAGTTTTTTTTTAAAATTAAGAAATTAAAAGATAGTTCAGTTTTCCGCTGATATATAAATAATAAATAAATAAAAATAAATTAATATATTACGACAAATCACACACAGATTGAGCTAGCCCCAAAGTAAGTTCGACACTTGTCTTATGGGATACTAGCTCAACGATACCATATTTTATTCGGTTCAGAGGCAAGCACTTCACCACAGCGCCACCGAGGTCGTCATGAACTTAATCATAAATGGGACAAGTCTGCCGTTGTAGGTACATGTATCTTTCTTGTATTAATTTTGATTAATGTAATTACTTATTTTCATGCAATTAAGTTATTACAAACAAGTATTCTCACTCTCATCTCTGAGCGTATTCCCGATTTCTTCTGTGTATGTGTGATTATGGCGATATATTGATTGAATATTGTCGTACGTTCATTCATTTGTCGCTTCTTCTTCTTCATTTCGAACAGTTTTGGCTACCTACGACGTTGAGTCCTGCCCTCATAATTGTAAAAGCATTGAGGTCGCTTTTAATAATGTAGATGATGAAGGGACAAATTTTATTTATCTCCAGCAGTCGAACTCCTAATTTTCGGGATGGCAAGTTGCCGGATTATGATTTAATATTCTCTGTGCAATGTAATGTAGTAATGGTGCAGTGGTTAAAACTGTCCTTCTTTTTGGTCGAAAGACCCCGGATTAGAATCCCACTCGTGCCGCGTCAGTTTGTATAGGTTTTAAGTATTTATTTCTCAAATAGAATATACAATATTCACTTACTGAGAAACTATGTCTAATTAATCGACGAGCATAACCCTTAATATTCACTTATAACTAACATGCAAAGCAATATGTAGTAATATTATATTGGGCGTATCTGTTCAAAGACATGCATAAGAATTTAGATAATATAGAATGAAACTGCGGGTATGCCGAACAAACAAAACCAAAGAAAACTTTAGAGAGACTATAAGAACAACCTGTGGTTTTCTAATGGTTGGATAATCTCATTATATCTACGACAGGGTAAACACAGAGCTATGAAGGTTGTTGTCCTGCATTAGACCCATGCTTTGATGTACCTTTATGAGAAAATCTATATTTATTATGACGATAGCAACCTTATTGCGTAAAGTGCTACTGCTGTTCTCTCGGAATGCAGCATCGATAGAGCGGAATGGTGGGGTCGGTAGAGTTTAATAAAGCCGATGTCATAATGTATAACAATCTGATTCGTGTATTGTATAGTTTTCAGAGACCACCACTTGCTTCCGGTAAAGGAAAGCATGGTGAGGAAACCTGCACACCAGTTGACAGATACCGGTGTTAGCAATAACACACTATAAAAGAAGATTCTGTGGTTTAGTGTGGTAACTAATTTAATGCGCGAGCTCTTTCTACTGCGCTTTTAGGTTATGTTTTACATCGGCGGTGGACCAGATCGGTGGTGGCAGAGACAGGGATCGAATCAGTTGATAAATAACCAGCCCGCTGGTCAGGCGACATTCGAGCATGAATGAAAAGCAAAAAAGGAATTGATATTCCTCGATTTCCAACTTTATATAGGTTTTCATAACTTATTATTATAAAGAAATATTTTCTTTATTATGTTAGTCCTATGAAAATCTCAAAGTCAAGTTTAGTTCTCCATGCTTTTTGTCTGATTTTTAACACAGCAGCACAACTTTAGACCAGAGAAAACTCATGTTAGTTTCAAAACTCACATTTTACGATAACATTGAATTATAAGCACACATGTACACTTGTATACTACATAGCCAGCCCTTTCTTATCGACACGCAAATTTGCTCATGCCCTCAAGGTGGCTATTAAGAAGTACAAGTACATATTCGAAATAGTTCCCCCACAGAGTTGTATGCACAAAACTTCTACAACTCTGCATCCAAATTACCTCAGGGAATATTCGATATAGTTTTAATAGATGCGGTCGCTGTAAGGACACGGAAGGATCCGTTTAGGATCCGTCTCTGCGGATATCGACTTCTCGTTGACAAGTAATTTCTTTTATAAAAATATAATTTTTGTCACAAGGTTTCTTTATCGACATTGTCGTCAAAGATCTTACATCCGACGCTTGACATATTTTTTTTCATTTATAATGTTCCCTCGTTGGCAGAAGTACCTACGCAGCTTGTGAGGTTTGATTACAGACAACATGGGGCGGTACAGATTGAAATAAAAAAATCAAAAATCTTGAATCGGTCGAGAGTAGACAGAGCAATCGTTGAATAACATTAAAAAAAAACAAATAAATTACTCGGAAGAGAGAACCACCTCCATTTTTTGGAAAAAAAAGCCTCTAAATATATCCACTTAACTATTTTATATCCTCTAAAAATAGTCACTTCCAGTTTTTTGTCGTTTATGTTTGTCTGTGCCAGCTTCAAAAGGAGCACAAAGGCGCCCATGTAAACCTTGTATCATCTAATTTTGTTCCGTTTGAAACAAATTTCTGAGTGGCAATAATATAAACGACGAAATGTATGTTTAAAATGATTTCCTGCCCTCTCTAATTATATTAGAAACAGTCAAAGGCGACGTTAAATCAGCCTATTTTAGTCATATAGCAATTTTATTTTGTTGTGAATTTGATATTTTAATTGTACAGGCGCTTCATTATTTGAATTTTGGTTTGACATTTGAATATTATCGATCATTATGCTTATTATTAACATTATGCGGCATGGTAAAGACGTTACGTTACTTTAATAATGACCTGAAAATACGCAAAATGAAGACCTATTTTTGTCTAAAGTACGTAGCCAACTGCCAATTTCACAAAAAACATGAGACATTAATTTTGCCGATTCAATTCAAATGGGGGTTCTTTTTAACGATTTTTGGGGTCATTTAACTAAATGCATTAGGAGAAAGGGTGGGTATAATGATATAGAAACTGACAGATAGTAGTACAGAGAGAAAGCTTGGTAGGTACAAATATAAAAGAGACTGTAATAAACAAGAAACTTATGAAGGAGAATATTCGTGATAATGGTCTGGCTACTTAAAAGGATGCCGAAAACCGTGCGAAGTGGAAAATAAAAAGGCTCCGACACTATACGGCTAAGGAAGCGGGAAAACGCTCAAATATGAGGAAAAAATTCACACTTTGAATGTCACTTCCTCTTCAAGCTCATACATATTGAAAGCCCCCGTGCAGGGTTTGTATGGAAGCAGCGGAGTCTATAAAGCACATCTTTTGCGACTGTGACCCACTGTCACAAGTTGCATCAACAGTTCCATGATGTAACTATGGATGATTTTTTTTTAAATAAATAAAACTGCTGACACCCATGTTAACAATAGAGACTATGTTATTCAGAAAAAGTTTCACCTGAAGCTTTATGTTTTCTCTCGTTGCCTTCAAAATTTTGTAAAGTGCAATGTAATGTATATTAATGTATGTTTTGTGACCAAAACTGTGTGTTTTGGTGACAAAACATACATTAACAGCTTTAACATTTTTATGAATGTGAACATTATTATTTAACAGCATAATTTCCCAACCGTCGCTGTTTTGTACTGATAACTAATCAAGTGTGAAGTCACAATGTTTTTATTTGCGCCATTTGGAGGGTGCCCCCGGGCGGTAGTTGCAACCATAAATTCTGGGGTCAAGTGGAATTTTAGCGACTTTTTTGCCTTCAAGTGAAAGTCCTTCACTTAATTTATTACGCTATAGTCGCTTTTTTTCTATTTTTATGACAATAGCTTTGTCTCTGGTCTGGTAGCGCGAGGACAATCCGTTTAATTGGATCAGCTGCTTGCTGACATCTCGTTTGGAGATTTGACGACCACCGCGTGGCCTAAAGGTCGTCATGACTGCTACACTGCCCGGGTTCGACCTCCGCGGTAAGGTCAAGATGGGAAATGATCGTTTTTAGTTTGACCTGGGTCTTGGATGTATATTTATATAATGTATATGCTGTAGAATATAGTATGGATGAGTTAGTACCCCATATATTTTTGTTTTCATTAAACGAAAGTCAGTTGATAAATTGATAAAATTTTCTTCTGTATTGATAGAATTTATAACTGAGCTAGGATGGGCGATGTAATATAAGAACGCGCGGTACTCTTATCGACCGAAAGCGAACTGATTATAATTTTATCGAAATGAGGTGAATAGGTGAGGTAATTGCTGGTACACATATTTATTATGAGATAAAATGTATAATAATATTTATGTAATTACCTCTTAGAAACGCAAAAAAGACAGAAATACCTAATTATGACTTAGGATTAATCTACAAACTTAATATAAAATCAAAAAATAAAATAGAAACTGAAATACCTCAACAAATCTAAAACGCAGAGGAAATATTATTTTGTCATTCCACACTACAGAATATAGAAGTCTCCAGAACAAGTCTCGACGATCCATTTGTATAATTTTTGCCCTGTATTCCCGTGGGAGAGAGAATACCATGGATCTCTGTTTACATTCTACTCGGATGGCGCGCGCTGCGTTAAGTAATTACATGCATTTTAGATCAAATAAGTCTTTTTGTGCTCAAACAAAAATATTTTTAGTTAAATTTTGATCAATCATTCTCAAGATTACATATTATTCTTTTTCTCTAGTTGTTTAAGTGTCAGTGCTGGAAAAAATCTAGTCTATTTTTGGGATATTTTTCAAATTAATGATCGACTATTATAGAAAAAATATTGATGGACATCGGAAAACAAATTAAGCCCCCTAACTTAAAACACAAAAACAATCAGTTTTTATGAAGACTTACAGTGTTGCGTGATAAAACGCATTGAATGTACACAAATTAAAAAATATGGGGTGGATAAACGAAAATGTTATTGTAACATGGTAGGTATTAAAATAGGGGTTGTAATATGTATACAAATCGATTAAAGAGCGGGAATACATTTTAATTATTATGCCACGGTGTTTGATAAAGTAACTGATAGTATTACATCTTTATCAATCATGGCACAGGAGTAAGGAATCGGAATAGTGGCTAGCTTTCGAAGGAGCGTCCGAAATTTTTACCTTAGTAGCGTCGGCAAAAAAAGTTTTCAATAAAACAAACAGAAAATTTATTAGATTTACATTTCCAACTTTTTTTGACTACCTATTTACGCTTTATTCCACTAAAAAACAAATAGAAATTCTTAAATTTCTACTGAGCAGGAGTGCGCAAGATTGTGATTGTGACAGCCGCGGCGCAACCCTCAGCTTGTCTACTGACCGAGCGCGTGTAAACCGGTTTAATCCAGTCGCGGCGCGTACACGACAAGCGGCTAGTAGACACTCATGAATATCCTCCGGGGTGATCGTATATCCTCGTAGTCATACTGGTACGCCAAACTAGTATGAGGAACGGCGAATCCAAATCTATCTAGATTGTTATAAAAACTCATATGTCATGAGTTGGGAACGAACTCGGGACTTTTTTAACCGCTGGACCACGTTGAAAATTGCAAAATCACTTAAAATCTTGCTGGGACCACCTGCTGATGACACAAACTTATCACCCTTGGGGTAATGCGGACCGCAATCGTATAATACCGGGATAAATTTGGACAGAGCATGGCCGAATCGACCCGCTCGCTGCAGGTGGGTTGAAATATTTTTATGATCGTCTGGGAGGGTGCTGGCCAAGTGCGATTCTCAAATCAAAGCTTAAAAAAATATTTTTTTTTTGTTGTCAGCATTACCAATCACGGTAAATCATCAAAATATATTTTTCTCTATTTTGGTGCATGTGACGTGATGTTATGTTATGTGACGTATATTAGTGATGGTGACGAGTTTGTCTAGAACATTTTCCCGTGGCTACATCCGAAAACCAACACTCATCACTGTGTCCGATTGTACTTTTATCACGTGAAAACGATTCACGTGAAAAAAGTACAATCGGACACACTTAAACATTTACAATATTCGTATGGATGGATAGAAAGTATAGCAGGTTTTTAATTTATTTTCTCCATCGCAAGATTCAAGCGCGTCAATTTTCCACGCCATAACTCTACGATTCGGTACTAAATTAAAAGTTTTCCTCTTCTGAACGTACCATTAGCTTGCTCTCTGTGGCTTATATACTTTTATTTTGTTTAAGATTGATATGTATTAAGAAGTCAGAACCAATATCATCTTAACGTGTTTTTACTATAATCATATCGATTTTGTTATTGCTAACACTGGTGTCAGATTTTATTCAAGTTTCCTAAAGGCATGACATGACTACGGCTACCTACCGCGTGTAGTGGCAATTAACATGGAAACATTGATTGTGAACTAAACACTTTAAGAGACATTATGATACGTAAATTATATTAAACAAAACATCAAATTACTACTAAAACATTAAACAGCTTGTATGAACCCGAGTTTCTTATACAATATTAGTTCCCATCTTTTCAGTTTCGCGATGGGAGCGTCCTCCTCCACCTTGTTTCTCCTCTTGTATTTTCTAAAGAAGTCTCCGTCTATTTTGATCCTCTGGTCTACGTTATCTCGAGAACCGGGGACAGGTCTGGCATCAGGGTTGGTGGTGACCCCGGTTTGGGTCTGGGAACGAGGGTAAAACAGCCATCTTTTGGACCCGAGACCGTCGCTTTTGAGGAGCTCGTGGATTCTGTCCTGCCGTTTTTTTGTGGCTAGGAAGCGGTTGCCGCTCTTTTGGGATTTGCTTGCTGAAAAAAATATTTCCGATAAAACAATATAATATTTAATGTGATGAAATGCGGCTGAAACGCTCTGAGACAGAAATTACGCCAATTTGGGGCGTGGGGTCCCCTCATATCCTCTCGTGGATGCCAAACTAGGTGATCAAGGGATATGTAGTATTAACAGCTGATAACAAATAAAAGGATTCCCAAAGAGGGCAACCAAGGTCAAAATTGTAGACCTTATCAACCGTGTAATACGCACTACTATTGAAAAACCATTACGAGCGTCTTAGCCGAGGGCATATGCAGGCATCCTGCCCATGAGTACCTAAAGTCCCAACACGAAAAAATACTCACGTGTTATATAGAGTACTCGAAAAGCGTCTAAGAAGCTAGGCTCTTTGAACTTCAGTTCCTTAGCCTGACTGAGAGAACGGGAGCCGCTGCGGGACCTTGTACGAGACCTTGACCTTGATTTTGACCGCGATTGTGACCCGGAACCGTTGCTCTGTGACCTTGAGCGGTCGAGGACAAAGGTCCGTCTGCTACGGTGCTTCGTGCGACTTGGTCTGAAAGTGTTCAATGTTTATATTACGACATGTTACGTATATTTTGTGGCATGGCAGCAAGGTTCTGTCTTTCTACAGTGGATATCATTCGAAATGGCTAAGAGAAAACCTTGGCAGCTGAATATGCATAGACATTTCCATAGACAGTTAAAATAAGGTAGGCGGTACCATCATTGCAGCTGAATATTCAACATTTTTGTCATCGCACCACATGTCTAGGTGTGGTCAAAAATCAATGAAAATCAGAACAAATGTTTGCCCGCGATGGGAATCTAACCCGTCACTTCCAGACAGCGGACGGGCGTGAATACCACTACGCTACGAAGATCATCAAGGCATACCTTCCAAGATCCCGGTTGTCCTTCAAAACTGACATCCCATAGTAATCCCCGAAGCCGTCGCCGTGGTCTGGATACTCCCCCTCCGGCGGCGTCGCCATCGCAGCAAACGGCTGGGGATACGGAAAACCATAACCTTCCATCAACTACCACATCAATGCTTTTCCAGTATAACTGTACCACAATAGATTTAATATGACACTGTCTAAATTTGATTGTATCTATGACGTTTTGTTTGCTTCTTCTGTTTGTTTTCAGAAGTTTTTATTCTGACACTGAAAAAAGGAAATTAGTAAATAATAATTAAACTCCACGACGACCTCGGTGGCGCATTGGTAAAGTGCTTGCCTCTGAACCGTGAGGTCACGGTTTCGATCCCCAATCGGGTCATCATGGAAAATGATCTTTTTCTGATTGGCCCGGGTCTTGGAAGTTTATCTATATTTGTTAAAAAATATAGTATCGTTGAGTTAGTATCCCATAACACAATTCTCGAACTTCCTTTGGGGCTAATTCAGTCTGTGTGATTCGTCCTTGTATATTTATTATTTATATCTTATTTAATTAATAAATTCATTATCACCATAATTTTGGTTCTTATCTGAAAGTAGCTGTTTGCCTGCGACTTCGTCAGTGTAGAATAGCTACTGTAGCTATTAGTTTCAAACAAGGACTTCTGACACTATATATTTTCTTGTGATTTATGTGTTTATCCATGCCAGATTTCTAGTACCAAAATATTTAAATCCAATCCAATTATGTCGTCTTTGGTCGTCTTTTCAACATGATTTTCATACAAACTTTCATTATTAGTAAATTGGGGGTTCATTTTGAAAAAAGTAGCCTACGTTTGAACTTTAGGCGCTTACAATCGGTTTAGCGGTTTTGCCGTGAAAGCGGAACAGAGAAACAGACCGACTTTCGCATTTATAACATCAAAATGGAAACCGAAAAACAATTTAAATTAGAATTCAAAAATCAAAAGCAGTTGGTATTTTTTTTTAATGTTATTATCAAAAGATATAGATTCTTGAAAATTTTCCCAATAAAAGAATGTTAGATTTTAGAAATCACAGTTAAACTTGGACAATTAATGTTATCTTTGAAATTTATTGCTAAAACTGGACGAGGTAATTGCTAAGACATTAATTATGATTATTATCAAGATGCTCCAATTTGTATTTTTTAAACAAAGAAACGTAATTGAGCCATTAAATTCATATCTCACTGGTTAATCGTGACCTGAAGTACCATTATTTATGTTTTAATTATAAAATGGAATATAAGCATAAAAAGCATATTATATATATATATATATATATATATATATATATATATATATATATATATATATATATATATAATATAAAACATCTTATTCCACTCGTCGTGTAAATTATATACCAAGATAAAATAGCTAAGCAAAGACGAGGCTATCTATCTTAAATATCCACCCTCGCCCACGCCTCGCGTTTCATTAATTTGAGAGTTAAATATCGCTTGGTGTGTCCATATCCATACCAATAATAAATGCGAAAGTCTGTCTATCTGTCTGTATACCTGTCTAACTGCTAGACCAATTTTGATAAATTTTGCATATGCATGTAGTTAAAGAACAAGTTCTTTAACTACATGCATCATCAAACATAGGCTTTAAATAGGGGGTGAAAGTTTGTATAAAAATCGTCTGTTCCGCTTTCGCAGATAAATTCACGCGGACGAAGCCGCGGGCAATACCTAGTACTTTATAATAGCCAGTGTCCCACTGCTGGGCAAAGGCCTCTCCCCTACTTCGCCAACCATCTCTGTATTTTATGCTGTTGAGCAATCTCCTTTTGATACCTATACACCTGCTTCACAGGCTACAGTATCTTGTGCCAGCTCCACAACTCGGACACGTGCCGACGCGAATGCGTGAACATTGCGTAATTAATATGAGTGCTTTTATTTACCGCAATGTAAAACCAGTAATGTATACCGAATCCGCCAAAATTTGGCTATCCATTCGACGACAGTGTGGAGCCGGCATAATACATACTGTAATGAGAAAGAATTCGATTGAATTAGAGTTCTCGAGAAAGAACAATTAGGAAGTAGACAAATTAGGGATCGAATATTGCTTAATGGTCACTTCCATTAGGAGCCGAGTTTGCGAACCACTTTTTCGAAAAAGAAAATTTAACTATTCCCCTTCAAAGTTGAAGGAAACCACAGATTTAAAACTATATTGCTGGATGACTTTAGATTTACACACTTAATAAACTACATCTGTTATGTAGTTATAGTAAGATTGATATACAAACTCATGTGGTATGAGTACCTTTGTGGAACCTTTCGATCAGGGGACGGTCTTGATCACTGGACCACCACCGATGTGAATCAAGTATAGTAGTTTTCATCAACCACCACTTGCTTCCCGTGAAGGAAAACATCGAGACGAACCTGCACATAAAACCGCGTCCCCATTACTCATGCAGTACGTTGTAGCTGTTGTTTTCTACAGGATTTGACACTGACATGAGTTGACGTGCGTCGAAACTTCATACAATTTCTACGTTGTTCTGCGTTGATCCGTCGACGGACGTCAACATGACGGAAGATATTGCAGCTCATCTGAGCAATGATCTCTAAGAGCGCGTTTCCATTGTGAAACTCTAAGAAACTGAGTAATGAGTATGCGCCCTTAGGCGCCTTGAATATGTGACACCAGTGTTTGCTAACACTGGTGTCATAACATAGTCGATAAGAAGAAGAAAATAAATACAAAAGAAATGTCCTAAATTCATTCCAGTAGTTTTATACTCTGCGCTGTAAGGAGAATGCTGTTCCTTAACTTCACTTTGAGAAGTGGTCTATTCTACTCACTTTTTAATATTCCAAGTTCCCGGCTCATTTGGATTTCGTCGTTGCCCAGAGAGTGCTGGAGTCCGCAGAAATTCAAATGTTTTGAGTTATAACTGGCTGCAAAATTAAAATTTAACTGTAACTAATAGTCTGTTTAAGTGTCCTAGTGATGAACAAAGCTTGACGATGCCGGTTGTTGCCAAATTCTGGCAACAATTCTTCATTCTGGCAACACACCACACGCACAGGACTAGCCTGGGTTTAGGTCGAAATTCCCCCTTTTATGACTTCCACAAATACTCAACATATCGGCTGCGATCACGCCTTTCACGCACGTGAAAATTTTCACATTGCCTTTCACGCACGTGAAAATTTCTGGGTCATCCCAGAAATTTTAACATTACACATACACAAATACGTTCATCATGTATGTGCTATTTTAGATATAGGATAGTAAGAAAAACTGAAACGATAATATGAGATTGTAAACCCTTTGTATAAAGGTTTATTACTCGTAAAATATTCCAGGTCAGGTGCTGCCCGTATAACTTTAACAAAAAATCGTGCTTGTAGTCGAGTTGCACCAGTCAACCTTGACGTTGACTTGACCTGCGCGCCATGGCGTACTTTGCATTTTTCTGCGCAGGTTAAAGTTAACGTCAAAGTTACACCACTATGCAATCCACTCTGAGTAACAAACATACTAATGCTGAAGAATTGTGTTTAGACGACAAAACATGTCTGGACATGAATATTATGTATATAGAGAAACATTATTTTTGCTTAGAAACGCACAAAAAAAAACAGAAATTACCCAATTACCAATCTCGAAAAACAACATTAAATCACTTATCATAATATCTGCGAAATTATATTATTTATCTAAAATTATTATTATTAAATATAATTTATCTGCGAAAGCGGATCGACCGTTTTCATACAAACTTTCACCCCCCATTATAGTCGTTTGGAGGTTGATATTTCAAAAAAACCTTCAAAAAAAGGTTATGTTTGAACGGGGGACTTTAACTACATGCATACCAAATTTCATCAAAACAGTTCTAGCGGTTTAGCCATGAAAGCAGAACAGGCAGACAGACAAACAGATTTTCGCATTTATAAAATTAAGTATGGATAAGTAGTATCGGTATTTGAAATAACATGGGCATGATAAAATACGATTTTTTGCTGGAAAATTCCATAAATTCGTGTCGAGTGCAAATCGAGCGCTCTTATTACGAGAGTTATAAAGAGATGCTAATGATACTTGTTATATTACTGAGAGCTTCAATATAGCTTGGTGTTATTGGCAAACACCTTGGAACACCAACAAAAAGATTTTATTCACAAGATAATGTAAAAAATTGTTACCAACTTGAATAACTCGGTTGCAATGATATCGTACAATTGAAATCTGAAGCAGATATCTCCAGACGATTAAGCTGAGAATTTTGTTTAAATGATGGCAATGCATGTCGACAGTAAAAGTATGTGGCAATTTTTGAAATACTTTATAATTTAAAGACATTTAAAGGATTTTAGATTAGATGACTCCTTCGTACTCATTATGCCACAGATTAAAATGTAACCATCGAAATTTACTTAATTAATTGACTGCAAAAAGGTTAAGGACTTTGCAGATGCTTCCTGATTTTAAAGCGACTATATGCTCCGCTTTAGGCAAATTTGAACGTTTGTCTCCCTCACAACTCAGCCTTGCACTCGGTGCTGTGACGACGCTAAGCCCGGATTTAGCGTAAAAATTCAACCATTATTATCTTCAGTTGTGATTTTACGACCGGCCGCCTGCCTGACGTCAACCCTCCTTGTAAATACTACCGTTGCCTACCAGTTGCCAAAGCTTTGCATTCCTAGTCCCCTCATACATAAAATACACATATTATAAATAAAAAATCTTGAAGCTTGAGATCTCTAATGATGCAAGCATAATGCAACTTTTCCATCCGGACTCGCATGAATACAGACGCCAGTTTCTGTACAAACTTCCTCGACCAATATAAAAAATCATATCTAAAACTCAAAATAATCAAAATTGGACTTTATTTTCACTACTTTAAGGGTTGTAACCAGGAGTGCAGCTGGTTGTAAATTATACTTTATTTGGCGTTATTTTTATTCGCTCTTTCATTCATAGCTGCCCATTCACGCTTCGGACTGTATACAAAGAATTCCCTACTAATTGAATCTTCAGTATTTCGTGAAAGGCCGAGGGTGTCTCATAAAATTCAACCTTTTCGAGATGTAGGTTAACAAACACTTGTTCCATAGATAAATGGAGGCTCGAAATCAATTGACAGGGTTTTTGAATGAAACAAAATAATTGGCATTGATAATCGAAATATTTGTTTGAGTTGAAGATTTCAATTTTGTTTTATTTTTAGGATTCGGTAGGTACTCAGGTACTCACTAAGTACCTACCTCCTAACTAATATTATAAATGCGAAAGTAAGTTTGTTTGTTACCTCTTCACGCACTATCTACTCAACAAATCTTCTTGAAATTTTGCATACATATAGTTTGAAGTGATACATAGGGCATCTCTCATCCCGGAAAAATAACTGTTCCTGTGGGAAAATTACGCGGGCGAAGCCGCGGGAAAAACCTAGTACGATATACATAGAAGGAGTTGAAATCAGTTGCAAAATTTTAATTAAAGATACCCATGAAAAGTAATGTTTTATCTAGAGACCACAATATGGAGTTAAAAAAAAAGGTGTGAAAAGTACCCAAAGTAAAAAAATCTTTATTTCATCACTATAAAATGGACCTACTTACAATTATTGTCCTTAAAAAAACATTTTGTAATACAAACTTAATTATACATACTTACATTATTTAATGCCAGCTCCACACTGTCGCGCAACTCGGACACATGCCGACGCGAGTGCGTGATCATTGCTAGTATGACTGCTTTTATTTAACACAATGTATGCCGAAACCACCAAAATTTAGCTAAATATTCGACGACAGTGTGGAGCCAGCAGGTATTCAGAGCACGTGTGACACCTCTGATATTGCAGTAATATAGGTTGAGACGACCACTTTCCTTCAAACTGTTGCTTGCCATAGACTGCAGTGACCGCTTTCCATCTGGTGCCTGTTTGCTCGTTTAGTAGAAAAAATAATGTAATAAAACTAGCGTCTCGCGCCGAGTTCGCTCGTGTAAAACCATAATGAAAGGACGATATAATAATTAAGAGAAAGACAACCATAAAACCGCGTCCCCATTACTCATGCAGTACGTTGTAGCTGTTGTTTTCTATAGGGTTTGACACTGACATGAGTTTACGTGCGTCGAAACTTCATACAATTTCTACGTTGTTCTGCGTTGATCCGTCGACGGACGTCAACATGACGGAGGATATTGCAGCTCATCTGAGCAATGATCTCTAAGAGCGCGTTTTCATTGTGAAACCCTAAAAAACTGAGTAATGAGTATGCGCTCTTAGGCGCCTTGAATATGTGACACCAGTGTTAGCAATAACATAGTCGATAAGAAGAAGAAAATAAATACAAAAGAAATGTCCTAAACTCATTCCAGTAGTTTTATACTCTGCGCTGTTACTCATAATTTATGTCACTCCTGAAGGTTTCCCCTATCTTTGTGCCAAATATCACTTACCGATGTTGGCTTTACATTTTATCTGTAAATACTAAATGTAAACTATATTTAAGCTACATACAATGTAAAAAATTCTGCAATATTGGCCCGGTAGTTTTTGAGATTGTTCATTACAAACGAAAATACAAATCTTTCCTCTATATAATATTAGTATGGATGACTTGTAAAAATAAATCAACTATCAACAATTCAAATTTAACCGTGGCAATGTCAGGATTATTTGCCATTTCCCCTATAATTTCACTTCACACGGGGAGCGGTGGTGGTGTAATTTCATTCCACGTAATAACCACGACCTTCAGCCATGAGGAATACGACTATGAAGAAGAAGAATTACACGGGAATCGGGAGGTACTCTTCGAATCCCGAACCCGATACATTTGTACAAATGACGCCCTTGTCAGGAACCCATGTCATATTCTTAACAAGAAACCACACAACCGACATAAGGCTTGTTATCCTGCATTTAATATGCTACGTTTCATAATATATATAAGTTTGAAAATTTCCCTTGATATTTTGCTACCAGTGGAATAATTAATTTAAGTATGTAATTGTAGAAAATCGTGCCATACAGTGAAATTTGGTACAGATCAAACAGATTAGATTCCCAATAATCAATTCATTTGGCTTTTCCACAATCCAATTTTAGTGGGATTCGCTATTTATATGAATTAGGAGACAGGTAAATTGTATAACCTCTCGATTTTATTAAATAACTAGCACTTGTCCCGGCTTCTCTCCGGTAAAACTATAAAAATTTATACACTTAAAACTTCCTCATGAATCACACTAAAAAAAAAATAATGAATATCTGTTGCGTAAGTAGTTTTAAATATCTCATACAGCGGAAAGAGACTTTGTTTTATAATAATATGTGTGAGTGATATCCATGATCCTTTTCCTGCACTGTGCACAATCCTAAAACATCTTCGGAACGAATATTACAGGAAACCTCTCAACTTTTGATCGGATATCCAAGCGAAATTGAATCATAGTACATTAGGATAAGATTTCAATTAAATTCGGCTGGAAATTGTTTGGGAGTTAAGTATTTTGTGCTTGTCCAGGGAGATACAGTTGTTTGCTGAATACTCACCGGTTTTATGGAATTTTCTTATTTGGGAGTCATATTTTAGGATATTGTATTACAATGTTTGGCCGGATTTTAATGGATCAAATGTTTGAAGACATGTATTTTGAGGTTATATCCCAATCCCAACTAATATTATAAATGCGAAAGTAACTTGTTTAATCTTTATTTTTCTATTTAAATAAATAAATATATTAGGACGAATCACACAGAATGAGCTAGCCGCAAATTAAGTTCGAGTCTTGTGTTATGGGATACTAATTCAACGATACTATATTTTATAACAAATTTTTAACATTATCCAGAAATTATCCTCACCCTGGTGTTGTACATTAATAAATTTGTTTTTTTTTATATCATTTATTACAGCATAACCATGTTGCGAATGCTCGCGTTTCGGTAAAAATGTTTTATCAAAAGGAATCTTTGCACCCAATCTGTCATTTTCTTTTATGATGTTAGAAAAAAAGCAATTTTCGCCGACACGCAAAACTGTGTTCCGTTACGGGAAATTTGTTTTCTCATTAACGAAATAATCTACGGATAATATTTGATTAATCAGGGATAAACAAACGGTTCTTCTATTTGAATCATATATTTACCATTATCGTGTAGGGGAAGCGGGTGCGGAATTTGTTTTTTACTATAGAGTGTGAACGACCAATCACATTGCGTCTCACTGCGAAAAGTTTTGACGATCGAAATCGAATTGAAAACTCGCAGTATCAGTATAATATCGGAATAAAAATAATGATTTTGAACTGCAAAAAAATAAATCTGTTATTTATTTTGAATATTGCTTCCTATATTTTTAATATCAACAATGTAGCTGTTTATCCCAGCTATAAAGCGTACAATTGATTGTATTCCTAATCGATGTCGTCATTAATCACAGCAATAATAATGTAATTAATATTAATTATCAACTAGAATTAGCAAGGTGACCATGAATAATAAACACAGTCGAGGAAGCGTCAGTTTTAGGCCTGTTGAAGCAAATTGTCTGAAGTGTGGTTGCTGTGGTATCGGCACATGATGAAGAGGCTTTTAAATCATGACCAGAAAAGCACTAAGCGTATATATTATGCCCGTAGAAGAAAACTCAGTCCACCTCTGTTAGAGACTATATCGATAAAGAATAATTTCAAAGTAAAATCTCGGTAATTTAAGAAAAATGATGAAGAGTATGTATACTACCAACTTTCAACTTTTTATTGATTGAAATTTGTATTAAGTTCCATACAATCTTTCACCCCCCTTTTGGAGGGGTTGAGGGTTACTTTTCAGAAAAAATCTGAATCATTAATTTGTTGTAAACAACTAAAATCCAAATTTTCAAGACACTAACTTTAACGGTGTAGATATTTCATATAATAGTTTTTCACCCATTTCGGGGTAGAATTTCCAAAAAGTCTTTCTTAGTGCTGACCTACACTCCCCAGGGAACTACGCCCTGTAGTTTCAGCTGTACGTTGTCTGTCAGTCAGTCACTCAGTAACGGAAGAGTTTATATATAAAACAAATCAAATCATTTATTGCTTCCTTAATGTCATACAGGTGTTTGTTTACAATAAATAGTAACAATTAAGGACCCTGACGGGCGCTGCAATGGGAGAAGGACTATATATTTTCGTCAAGTTTATGTTATTTATTATTTATTTTAGATGTTGTCGCGTGTTTATTTTATTTTATGTAGATTGGGTCAATTGGTAAGAGACATTATCAGCTTACATGAGTTCGACAATTAACAAAATAAATATATCACTTGTATACGTATATAGCTTTTGTATGAACACCTACAATATAATTTAAAATTTGACAAACTTCACCGCAGCCTTATCTCCAAAGACGTCAATTAACAAATGTAGGTCTTAGCCTGTGAAAATCCATTTTTTACAGATAATTTTAATTCCTAGTATTTCATATCTAAGGACGTAATATTTTACACATACGAGTATATAGTGGGACCTGATGGCTTTAAATACGTAAAGGAGTTACGCACGTGGGTACCACATACTAGGCTGTTTGTTATTTCTCGTAAATTTATCATTGTCCAACCTCCAGAAAATTTGTGGTCACCACACAAACGATGACGGATAACAACCGTATTACAGACGCTATATAAATTATAAAAGAGCAGAAACCCGTAAAAAGTAATTCCTAACTCCGCCATTTTGACGGTTTTTCTCTCGCTCCCGCATTAATTGGGGCACGGCAACAGGTAGCTTGATAAATTGTTATGCTATTTCGTTATAAGAAATCTTTATATTGCAAGATTTTTAAGTAGACAATTTTCTTTTTAATAACACACGCCTTTGTTAGCGAGGTGAAAAGTCGCGGTGCCAGCATTTGGTGATCGCTCATTCATTTCATAACATTGGCGTCAGATTTATTCAAGTCACCTAAAGGCATCTGACAAGACTCGCCTTCTAGTGGCAAGTAACCGCATACACTCTAGTGAACTAAACTGCCCACCAATGTGCAAGTGTCCTCAAGGATTCTAACCTGGGACCTTTCAATCACAGGCGAACGGTCTTAACTGTCCACCACCGCTTCGGCTATTTGAGATAGCCTTTTTTTGGCGGGTAGAGCCGCGGGATACACTTAGTGAAGATGTAGTTAATTAAATTTTGCTCAGTTCAAAGGTGATAAATGTCTCAAAATACGGACTCATAATAAGTAAAGTTCTTATCAGTTGTCTGAAAAATTAAGTGGCGTGTTTCGCAAACTCCCCGCATATTTGGATCGAATATCTTTCAACTTTGAACATAAATCATGACCATCGGCTTTATTAAAGCAATTTACGCTGTAAATTATATTCTCTGTACATTCTTTGGCGTCAGGTGAACTAGACTTTATATTATAAGGTGTTGGAAACGTATAAAAACATTACAATATTATTGCAGCAAAAAATATTTTTGGTAGTGTTATCCAGTTTATCAATGCTGAAGACAAATTGGCTTCCATCTCTTCGAATGTAGTGCACTAAGCACTAGGTATTCGGTCATCAGCATAAACGAAGCTTGTTGTATTATTTTAAAGGTAGGCTGGTCATTGGTGTTAATAATTAACATTGGGGCTAGAACACCTCCTTGTGGAATACCATTCCCTTGCAACCGCCATCTACTCCGGTCTGCCAAAAGATGAACCTGGAATCTATGGTTGTGAAGAACTTCGCTAAGAACTCTTACAAACTGGTTCTCTCCTGTTATGATTAGTACCTACCCTAATTAATTTTTTGATGTGTATTGCATCATAGGCTACTGATAAGTCGCCAAAGACTACTCAGGTCACAAGGTCATTTTGGAAACCATCTTGGATGAATTTGGTGAGCTTCAATATTTGCCTGGTACAGGATTTGCCAGTTCTGAACCCTGCCACTACCTAGGGCAAGTAGTTCGAGAGCAATTCTTTAAGAGCAATTTAAAAATAAATATCACTCTTGAACTAGCATAAGGAAAAATAAACTGTGGTTTTTAAGTGCTAAATATTGAAGTAAGTTCTTATATTTTGGCGAATATAATACCAGTACAATATAATACCACATCACTAGTATATCCAATATCAATTAATTTACAAGCACAAATGTATCAACAAAGAGAAAACAGCCAATAGTCGAAAGGCCCTCCTAAAAAAGACAACCTTTGAAGATTTGTACAAACACAAAATCTAAAAAACCCATTAAGAACAACATTGCTCTTATACAAGACGAATTAAGGTCTTAGAAACTCGTACGATTCATTGTAACAAGATTTGGTATAAAAAAGGTCGTAGTCCAACAGTCCGTCTGTCTTATAAATCACTTTACATCTCTGCGCTGGCAAACTTTTCAATTACAAGCTTTGAGTAGAGAGGACGATGGATGAACAAATTTTGGATGTGGTTAATTTTATGCCAGCTACATTATCATATCATGGCATACATTGCTTGTGTTTCAGACAATTATTTTGCAACCGGACGACTGACTGACGTCAACTATCTCTGGGAATGCTATTGTTATCCTATCAGCTGTTAAGGAAAAGTAAAATTGAAAAAAAAAAAGCTGGGTCTCTTTGTCGCCTTGTATAGTCTTTTTATAAAGCTATCCAAATTCATTGTAAACTCGCCCCAATGACAGTGGCATATAGATCCAGACAGGGTAACTTGACATGCGGTCAACTGCACGAGATCCACTAAAGAAGTTTTGTGTTTGGTAGACTGGTTAGACGACAGAACCAAGGGGTGCAAAACTCAAAGGTCACATTTAGGTTTTTTTATTTGGAACATATGCTATATTTTTTAGTATGTTATAATATTTTCTGAATACTTACATAGAAAATAACTATCAAAAATGTTCAATGGAAATCAGAAATGAATTCTCAGTTTGTTAAATTCACACTTATTTAAATCATTTTTCTGTCGATCATAACCTGTTTTGATATACCTTTTGACTATGTACATTATGTACTTTTATATATTATTAGAAAAAACAATAATGGTAAGCCGATCTGGCATGACAGGGACCAACACTGTTCAAATGAGTTTCTTTCGGCATTTCTTCTCAGCTGTGGTCGTTCCGAAATGCCAGTAGTTTGTAACTTGTGAGAAATAAATATAAATATAAAAATTGACGAGAAAAAGTGCCTGTGAAGGCCTAATTTCTGAATAAATGATTTTAATATGAATTTGGACTTTCCTTGATGTTGCATGACGTTTGTTATTAAGAAATTCTATAAGTTATAATTTTTTTGACGTTCTCAACGCTGTTGCGAAGTATGTGTTAAGTTGCCGCATCTAATTCTGTTTTTTTCGTCACCCAACTCTAACAGAGTGGGCTGTAGCAATCTCAAGAAACACAGGGCTTCGCCTTAATAGAAATTTGAATAAAATCAATTTATTTTAACGCGGCTCGCGTTTATCGCACCCTAATAGATTGTCGTGTCAAAAAAATCTTTTAAACTAATTTTATTTTTAGTTATATCTACATAGCCACTTGTTCTCCTTGAGAAATTTTACTATAAAAATACCCCGTAAGCATAAATTTATCTGGAATTGAACCAATTTCATGTTTTTTTTTTAAATATAGTTTATCTTATGTAATCTAGCAATCACATTATCATGTCTTCTAGGGAGCGGTCTTAATTTTTATTTTACATATAAGAAAACTTGGAAAAAGTATTTTAATTTTTGAAACTAATTTTAATACAAATTTAAATTTATATTAAAGTACGCTTTAAAGATTGAATCGTCTATATACATTTGAACAAATTCAGCTATTCAATGTTTTTGTCTTTTATAAATAAAAGTTTAATTCTTTTATTTTTTTTATTAGTACTTCTTCATCTTTCATTGTTTTTATTAGAACTCAATTCTCATAAAACTTATCAGATACAGAAGGCAGTAACTTCATTTCAAAATCACATTTGTAATAATTTCATATTTACAATGATGCACTTCGTCATCTACACCTTAGACATTTTCTTCTAAACCATATGGTTGAAGATTGTCTTTATTATGTGAAATTAAATCGTGGCAAAAGTTTCACACAATAAATAATAAAATACTACTTTTAATTATAAATAAATAAATAGGGACAAATGACACAGACTGAGTTAGCCCCAAAGTAAGTTCGAAACTTGTGCTATGGAATACTAACTCAACGATACAATATTCTATAACATATACATATATAGATAAACATCCAAGACCCAGGTCAATCTGAAAAAGATCATTTCATGTTGACCTGACCGGGATTCGAACCCGGGACCTCCACTGTAGCAGTCCGGCATGATGACCATTAAGCCACGGAGGTCGTAAAATAACTTCAACAAAGTCACACATTATGTAAAATGGAACTCAACTGAACAGCAGCTTATCGGATTGGAATTTTCATCGATACTATTATGTCCTATAACTTGATGACCCAAAAAAATAATAAGTATGTGCAAAACTTGATTGTAAAATTACAATTGAAATAAATATCGACAGCTGAACAAGTAGCATTCCTTCCCATGGTAGTTTCGCCTAATAGTGGTACCCTAATCTAGTTTCGACGGCTATTTATTTACACAGCCGATTATCTAAATTGCGTTAACAACATCTGCTACTTTTCGCAGCTAGCTCTTGGACTATACGCAAGGTTAACGTAGAGTA
Organism: Plodia interpunctella; assembly: GCF_027563975.2. Classification (NCBI taxonomy): domain Eukaryota; kingdom Metazoa; phylum Arthropoda; class Insecta; order Lepidoptera; family Pyralidae; genus Plodia; species Plodia interpunctella. Next base: position 11,136,958 of record NC_071294.1, read on the forward strand.
ATAGTCATATTTGTATCTTTTATACGACTACCCAAAAAAGGAGTGTTTTGTTTTCAGTTCATGTCTGTAAAATTAAAATTCTTGATTATTCACCTGCCTTACATGATAATATCAGTATAGTCGAAATATGAATTATGAAACCTGCTGCTAAGTACCAAATTTTAAATGATAAATTTTGTGAGCATGTATGTCTGTAGGCTGTTGTATATGTTTGTTACTCTTTCACGCAAAATCTACTGGACTGATTGTTATGAAATTTGGTACATGGGTAGAATATAACCTAGAATAACATATAGTCTAATTATTATTCCGAAATTCTCACGGGGCGAAGCCCCGGGGCGCAGCTGGTTTGTTATATATACTTTATCTTACTCTGTATTGCGTCGTACTCTATGCCAAGAAGCCACCTCTGTAAATTACTGTGTATTAGAATTGCAATTTGGGCATTGTTCAAGAGTTTTGGGGTAGGTTGACCCCTGCAATTTGAGAATGATTGGCATCGGGGGTGCGTTTATTGCTTCCTAGGTCATATTCTACACACTCACGATTATTAACAGATAAAGTATCTGCAACAAAGAAAAACACACATATCGATTATTAACAGATATGTGAGCTACAACTACATTTAAGTAAAAATAAAAATATCCTAAATATCATATTTGGTTTTTTCTTTTTCATGTATTTTAAGTAGCTTTTTATTATGTAGAACTAGCGGCTAGTCCCGGATTCGCTCGGATAAAACCATAATAAATTATACAACTAAACCTTCCTCAGGAATGACACTATCTTTTGAAAAAACCCGTATCAAAATCCGTTGCTTAGTTTGAAAGATCTAAATAGAGACAGATAGACAGCGGGGAAGCGACTTTGTTTTATACTGTACTAGCTGCGCCCCAGAGCTTCGCTCCCGTGGGGATTTCGGGATAAAAAGTAATCTATGTGTTATTCCAGATTGTATTCTACCCGTCTACCAAAACTTCGTGTGAAAGAGTAACAAACATTCTCACAAACTTTCACATTTAGTAGGATACTAAAATTCATAATATTTTGCCCCAAAACTGGGTAAAGACCTCCCATTTTTCCTTATAACTATCACAAAAAATAGTCTTAGTTTCGTCACCCTCTTTTAGGGGTGAATCAGCACAAGCGATCCTTTATAATTTACACGGAATCGAACCCAAGTACTGTCTAATTTAAAGGAAAAAGGCCTTATTCCGCTCGATGCATCGTTTGTCATGTTTCGACCCAATTTTGGTCACGCAACGTGTAAGCGTGTGGACATAGTGGGTTGCGTGTGGTGAAACATTCTTTATATTAGTGTCGCCCCGGGTCTTCGCTTCCGTGGAAATTTTGAAATAAAAGGTATCCTATGTGTTAATCCTGGTTATACTCTACCCGTGTACCAAATTTCATAATAATCCGTCCAGTAGATTTTCCGTGAAATAGTAACAAACATACACACACACACACATACATCCTCACGAACTTTCGCATTTATAATATCAGTAGGATTATTTTTTTCTTAAACAAGATAGATATAGATAAATATGTTGCATTTTTAATTAGTTTTAAGCGGACTTAAAATATGGAGGAGATTTTTAATTCGTCGCGATATTTTTTGGTTTTATATTTTTTTACACAAGTTTTTAATGTTAAGGCGAATGAGTGTTTAACCATTTGCGGACGCAGGACTTCGATAGCATAGCAGTATTTTATAGAAGTTTAAATTTATGATATTTAAACTTTTGTATTTGTCTCGAGTTTTATCAAATAAGAATGTGAGATGGAGCCAGTCAATGATTGTATTTTCTTCGATTACGAAAATGAATTTTTATATTGTGACGTGTGGTTACGCCCTAGAATAAAGCCACTCCACATCTTTCCATGGATGTCATACATGGCAACTAAAGAACATATGGCGTAAGCAGCTGCTAAACAACAATTCATTAAGGGTTGACGTCAAGCTGTAAAATAACGAAATTTTAATTTTCTATTTTTTGGCTTCGCGGCTTCACAGCTCGAACACAACTTGCAGAGAGCTTGAGAGATACGGAAACGATTTTTTTTTAAACGCTTTCCGCCACGCCTCCTGTACACATCCACGCAATATCACTAATACACATATAAGCGATCCACTTATTTGTCTCTCGGGCCGATCACGTGCCAATTTTATAGGATCGCAAGCCATAAATTGAAATTGCGCCCGTTCACTTGCCATCCAGTGTATGGACATTGTGTTGCTCGTTATTTAGTACATGGCGCGTTTGCGAAACCTTTTTATCAAATTTATTGCTAACACTAGTGTCAGATTTTTCTCAAGTCGCCTAAACTCATGACTATCTAGTTAAACTAAATTAAATCAGTGTACAAGTTTGGTCAACACGTTAACGTTCATTGGATGCAAGTGGTGTTTTATATGAAAACTACAATACACAAATTGAAAATGAGTAGGATTCGAACCTGATTTTGATTGTTATAATTATTTCAGTTTAGACATAAAATGTTTTAGAAAGTAAAAAATGTTTAAAACTTTACGACATACATATTTAAACGGTGCAATGAATGATTGATATTAATATTACGAAAAAACAACGGAAGACTCATACCTTCTATGTGACGCATAATATACCTTCTGTCTGTGTGTCTGTGACAGAGAACCATGAGGAAAATACAAAACAAACAAAGAAACAAAAACTTGACGAATTAAATCGCGCTCAATATTACTTTCGTATCAGACGCGGCATATTGACGCAGAATTTATGCACCCAACCAAATTGTGGTTTAATTTGGCGTTAAGTTTCCAAGGGTGGGCGTTATTTATGTGCATTTACACCCTTCGGTTGCTGAGTGTGACTACTGAATCTTTAAGATATACAGGCTAGACTAGCTTTTACCCGCGGTCCCGCGTGAGTTTCCCACCTGTGAATACCATTACCATATATTCATATATTTTCATTGTAAGAAACAATAATGGTAAGCCCTTCTGGCATGATAAGGACCAACACTGTTCAAATGAGTTTCTTTCCGCATTACATCTCAGCAGTGGTCGTTCCGAAATGCCAGTAGTTTGTAGCTTGTGAGAAATAACTATAAATATAAAAATTGACGACAAAAAGTGCCTGGTCTAATTCCTGAATAAATGTTTTGAATTTGAATTTCATATAGCAATAGTATTCTAAATTTTAGGAAGATTGGTTTGTAATAAAAATGTCAGAATTATCAATAATATTTGAGACTCATAATGGCATCTGGGGAGTTTAAGCAAGCAAAGTGAGAGCTGCAGACAAAAAGAAGAGATTAAAGACATGAAGGAAGAGGTAAAACACTATCGCCGAACTCTCACATGCCGACGCGAATGCGTGAACATTTGCGTAGTTAATATGAGTGCTTTTATTTGCCACAATGAAAATCCAGCAATGTATATCGAATCCGCCAAAATTTGCCAACTGTTCGACGAAATTGTGGAGCTGGCGTAATGTTAATTAGGATTAGATGATTTTTTATAAAAATAAATAGAGATTCTCATGTGCCTCAAAAATAAAGACTGCAAGAAATGAATTAATCTAGATTCGGAGGCCAAGATCGACAACATATTCAAATCCAAAGAATAAAACACAGTAAAAAACAGATACCGTAATTTAGCTGAACCATTACTTACTCCCAACTATATTAACGGAAAAAGAAATGGCGAAGGAAATTTATAGTCGAACGTCACCCCGAATTTTATCGAAGAAAAATACATCTTTTTCATCCTAGACGTTTTGTCAATGTCCAAACGCGATTCGACGAAATGAACCTCATTTGATATAAACTCTCCGAACTCTGGGAAATGATTTTTTGAATTGCTCCAGATAGTACGCTGTTAAGTGTTGAAAAATTGGTTTTCGTCCATTTTTCTACGACTTACCTCTGCCTGACAAGCGGTGGTGGTGTAATGATTGCGATGCCTGTGGATCGGATGGTCCCATGTTCGAATCCTGCTCGCGCCATATGAGTTTGTACACCAATCTAACTCATGTCTAGTAGTTTTCACCGACCACCACTTGATTCCGGTGAAGGAAAACATCGCGAGGTAACCTGCATACTGGTTGATTATTAACTTGTGTGTGAAATGAAGAATGCAAAGAAAATTGTTGTGTGTGTTTCATTTCACGTAATGACCACGACTCTCAGCTAACTTTTTCCTTTTACAAATTCGCCGCAATTACCTTTGCAGTAGTTTATGCCGCTTAACTTGACATACGGTTGAGTGTACCAAGATCCGATGTACACTTGATTTTTTGTATACATTTTATTAAATCCACGCGCGGAATAAACAAATTCTTATTTATTATTATTATGAAGGGTCCCCAGTCAATTTCCGCGTGTTGCTTATAAATCTCGGAGCGTTTCATTCCACCAAGGAAATGCAAACGCGACCGCGTACGTAGAATTATGGACTGTTTTAACAAAGGAAATGTTGTAGTTTTTCACTTGTCTCGACTCCAGTATGGGGGAAATTAGGTTGACACTGTATTAGAACTGTTTAGCTTTGAACATGTGTGTTTAGGCTATTACGTTACGCTTTATGTTGTTGAGGCTTAACGGACACATAACTTTGGAATCAGACGGTCTCACATCTAGGGATGCTAACGACCGTGCAAAGTGGAAACGAAAAAGTAAGAAAGCGGAAGCAGAAAGCGGCTCCGATGCTCAACGGCTGAGGAAGAAACCTGGAACACGCTCTTATGAGAGAGAAATAACCTTATCGTCAGATATCGAAAACATATTTCATTTTTTTTTGGTCCTTTTTTTTTAACGAAAGTTCATGTATGTATGTGTTATGTTTCATTGGAATTTTTTAAATAAGACGACCCTAGCATTTCTAGGCTTTTCATAGACAAAGCGGCAAATGAGCAAGCTGGTGCTAAGTGCTGGTAGTTGAAGCTGATGGTAAGTGATCACCGCTGCCCAGGAACAACTAACAATGCCATGCAGGACAAACATAGGAGCATTGCCAGCATATGAAGAAATCACAGATCGTTTCTTAGTTTTTCTTCTAGTTCTAGATAAATAATCCTGTAATATATCAAACCAAAAACTGTGTTAGTTAACAACATAGATCAGAAAAAAAAACAGACACAACACATAAAAACTGATCGTAGAACTTAGCTGCAGCCGTCACTAAGCTATCGTATCTATCTACCGATATATATTACACTGAAAAATGCAAATCTTTTTAAATTTATTTTCTGTGCAAATAAACGTATGCAGTAGATTTATACCCGTCCGCACTCAGTCGAACGAGCTCATGTCTATTCTAACAGCATATGTATGTATAACTCTATGTTTTAAGCTGTGAAAAATACGCTAAGTAACTGGTGTGAATGTGGAATAACAGATGTTACGATACGATTCGAAAGATTGATCGGTTTTAAATCGCTTTATTCGCGAACTGGCAAATTTGTTTGTTTGTGTACGTTTTGTTAAATGTAACTTCTTATTAATACTAGTTATTGTGTACACGAAAATGGCACAAAATTTTGTGCATTCGCCTCACGGACAAATATGTTAAAAATACAAAAATATATAAAATAATAGTGGTTGAAATATTTAAATTATAACACATTCTCTCCATCTTTCTCATAGCTTTATCGTATATTTGTTATTTACATAACAGTATGAAAGTAGCACCAGTTAATGAGAAATTACATAGTTATAGGTTAGACTGGTACGAGCGTATTTTAAGAAGAGATCAAAATTACGTATTAAAAATGGCAGTAAAGGGTTCCAGGAATAGAGGAAGACCTAAGAAGAAATAGAGGGAGTGTGTCAAGGACAGTATGAATAGGAAAGGAGTAGCAATGGATATGACAAATGACAGAACGAAATGGAAGCATTTTACATACTGTGCCGACCCCACATGAGTCAGATAAGGCCAAGAAGAAGAAGATTCTCTACATAACAGTTAAGGTATATCATGGACAATATCAGCAAAATAATACAAACGAAAAAACTTTCAACAGAATTTTACATTGCTATAATAAAACTTGTTTATTTCGGACCAACAGTCCATATTATGATTTATTAATTCATTCCCTTAAAATTAAACGTATCTTAAATTTGTCTTTAATTAACAATTTTGTTTATGTGGACGTCAGGACTCCATTGGCTGTGAAAATTATATTGAAAAAAATCTCACCCGAAAACATATAAATATATGAATAAATACATGAATAATGAAAAAAAAATCATTTGTTTTCTGAGCAGTCGTGTGAAATTAGTTCTTAAACGTGAAGGGTCACGCAAAGATGTTTTATATCACCATTCATGCCGTAAAAACCGACGGCAAACTCATCATAATCCTTGTGTGCAACACCCCAAAAATTCCGACCGCCTAATAGAATATTGCACTGAAATTTATGGTTTTTCATGTCATTTTTATAGGCTCCTGTGTTTAACGTGTCTGCAGCCAACGATTATGAAAAGAAGTATTATGTTTGTCACCCCTACTTGAGGGCTCGGTAGATTAAATAGATTTATTGGAGTCGATGTAGTGTTTCAAGCGTAGGTTTTGGTGTGTTCGGAGTTAGTCACAGATATTAGAACATTACATGTGTTAGTGAGATGTTACGTTACTAGTTGTTCGCCGCGAACTTAGACCTCACGAACACAATCTTTTTTTTACAAAATTGTGAATATTTCAAAAACGACTTAACCGATTGTGATGCCCCACGAGCTTAAAAATTCCAGATACAGATCTTGCATACTTTTTAAATTTCATTGAAATCAGACCAACGGTTCATAAGTTATCGCGTTACAAACATACATACATACAAAAAATGTATTTTTGCCCCAAGTAGAAAAGTAGATCTCGCTCGCTTCGCTTGCTCGGTCAACTATGTTAGATGTCACAGTTATGACGTGCTTAAATATATCTATTTGCCTGCTTAGTCGTATAAAGTCGCCTAAAAACAAAGCATCTGAAATTACTTTTACGACTACCTACTACCGCCATCTGGTGATAACTAGTTGCATACATACTAGTGAACGAATTAACTATATTTTCTCTTGATATTTTCCTTCAAAGGAAATAAAAATATTACGATATGAATTAATAGTTATCTATATAATATATAAAAGCGAAAAACACCCACTCAATCACGAATCTCGAAAATTACTGAGCCCATGAAGATGAAATTTGGCAGTAACGTAGATTGTGACTAGGAGACGACTGGTAAGAAAGGATATTTGGAAATTCCATCCCTAAGGGAGTGAAATAGGGGTTGCAAACTGCGTCACTTTTGAAGTGAGACACTATGTGAAGTCTAGACCTATGTGAAGGGGCATTCATCTTTTCACATAAACTTCGTTCAGCAACCTTCATTGTGCTCGTTCCCCGACTATGAATTAGGTTATAGCAATCTTATGTATAATATAATGATCGTTCTCACTAGTTCCACTGGCAAATCGTTCCATAGAACAAGTGAGATTTTTTTTTCTCAGTCATTGACGCTTCAAGGTCAATGACAAAAAATTCTCACTTGTTTTTGTAAAAAAAAGAATGTGTGGGTATTAACAGCTCTATAAATTTATCGAAATTTTCTCCACCCCCTGTTGCACGTACAATCATACATTACAAAAGTGAACGAGAAGAAATGTGGGATTATTTATATTAAATTATAGGGGGTAAGGTAAGCCTTGGTGCGGGGGTCACTATAATACCAGTTTGTGGGGTGATTAATAGTTGTATGACCATAGTGTACGAATCTACCGACGTCTCACGTAAATTATTTTCTATATAATGTCCTTCTTTACAATGTTTATGTGATAAACGTGGAGTGATATTAAAAACATGTAAAAATTTGGAATGGCAGATTTCAAAGACAACTTTAATGTAGTTTATGTTTAAAGTGATTTTTTTAAATTAATATTTATTAGAAACGCAAGGCGTAGAGTACCTAGGTTTTTTCAATCCGTAGCTGTATTAAAAATACGGAACCGATTCGTTATGTATATCTGTTTGTGCGTCCATTCGCTACTTTATTCCGATGCTTTTAGAAAATTTTGATCAAATAGACTAGATACATACGTAAAATACTATAGACAGTTTAAAAAATAGGTAACTATATGTATGTATTCTGTAAATAATTTTAACTATAGGAAAAAAAGCAAGTTTTAATTAATTAATTTCCTTATAAAATAACTATTTTTCTATGTCATTTTTGTTAGTGGTATATATATGATAGTACTACGAATTTTATTTAGTACTTGAGATAAAATTAAGCCTGTAGTAAACTCGTACAATGCGCCTTTTTAATCCTGAAAGAATTTTTAAAATCGATTCGGTAGTTTCGGAGATTACCCGCCTCAAACATACAAACTCACAAACACTTATCTCTTTATAATATTAGTATGGATGTAAAATAATCGTTTGAATTTGCCGATTTCCGCTTTGTACGCTCACCCACTGATCGCGGGTCACAATAAGATACCGCACATTAGCACCGGCTCTTAAGGAAGACTTTAAAAAAAATTGCACAAAATCGAATCATCAGAAAAGTTACCCAACCGCTCAGTAGACACATTTATCACACTCCCAACTTTCCCCATCAGGGTCCATAACATCACAACAAACTCAAACAATCACTCCCAGCCCCTATTTCTATCCAATCGACATCTACAATTGTCTTTAAGTGACCGACTTCGCAACTCGCCGCATAAATTACCGGAGATAACCGAAAATATTGCCTTCCGACGAAGCATATTTTCGTGAAAGATAGATAGATAGATAATAAAGTTCACCAAACAGTTGATGGAAGTTTGCCCACGAGATAATAGCATGTTTTGGTGAATATTGTACGTTGTTTCTGATTGTATTCGTGGTTTGTGATTCTTCGTTGTTAAACTGTGTATCAATTCTGTGTTGATAAACGAATAATGAAAGACTTTATATTACAAGAAACTCAATCATTTTGTATACTGCCAAGTAGGCAAATAGGCACCTTGCCCTACCGATGGTAAGTGGTCACCGCACGTCTGCAACACAACAGGTACCACAAACCTATTTTATTGCGGGCGTAGCCGCGGGCTAAAGCCAGTCGAAATTATTGATCAATTTAGTTTAAATCCGGTTTATCTAGTAAAACGTCTCCAGTAATAAACTTCGTTTGAATTTTCATATTAATTTAAATTTATATTCCTATAATGCTAATAATCTGAATTTCCCAATATAAATTAAGGCGTATTCCCATGGGCGTTATAAAAGGCGCGCGACACTTTATGTCTCCCGAGGGAGTGAACCCTTAGCATCGCTGTAATAAAACAATTTAGTCTATTATAATAACAATAAAATATATAAAACATTTTTGCCATTACCTAATTACAATGTATTCATTTATCTTATATTTTTAACCTCTAACGACAGACGAATTATTCAGGGTTACTGGTATCAAACGCAAAATCTCATAAAGACTACTTGGGTACATCAAAACAAGCAAGTTTCGTTTTACGACTTTTCGTGATTCGTAGTTTATTTTCATATAAAAAAAATACAATCTACTTTGCGATTCTACACATCTTAACTCTATGTAATAGGCAAGCAACACGAGACAGTACAGTAGCGTTATATAGCGGAATCGAACATAGAGTAACGAGAATATATAGAAACGACATTAAAACTAAAAAATGGAAAAATTTTGTATTTATTACGTTTAGATAAAAGTCGTAGAACAAAAGATATTAGTCTCTATGTACCTTATGCGCCTTTGGAAGATTACGCGTTAGATACCTGTAACACTGTATGTCTAATGCGATCATAGCAGCCAAAAGGTGCTCCCACAGAGCATGTTACAAAATATTATATAACACTTGCTGTCTTCGACACTCTTTTATCAAGAATGTGCTTAAGAAAGAAGAGACAGCAATTTGTGTTGTAATCTAAACGGAGACAAGTATTTTCAATTTAATTTTTAAAGTACAGTCGACATAAAATATTATAACATTCACCCAAATCTTTTAATATCTTCTTCTTGCCCTGAGCGAGTCGACTTTGGCATTCAAATTAAAATGGGTAGCTTGAAACTGAACGACGAAAAAATATTTTTAATAAGACAATTTTTTAGAACACAACCAATAAAAGGCAATGGTATTTTGAAACTAAGCTCGTATTCACGATAAAAACACGTATAATAAGTATATTAAAATTGAATTCGCATGTTTTTGTCGTCACAATGGCGTGTTTGCAATGCACTGCAGCTATCTGCAATGCAAACTCGCTTATGTTGCGTTCGTCTGTTCCTTTTGTCTCCTAAATTCTGTCCTCATTGAGAGACATATGGAATAAGGTGTACCAATGATAGTAAAGTCAAAATCTATTGTACCTACGACAGTTATTATTTAAATTACGAGTTTGTCACAACAAATTACTATTCCTTTACTAATAAACTAGTTTAGAATCTGGTCTTGAATCTGATCAATTAATTTATCAAAAAACGATTTTAGATAAATTAATATAACATATACTTCTTCTTCATAGTCGTATTCCTCTTGGCTGAGGGTGGTGGTCATTACGTGGAATGAAACACACACAACAACTTTCTTGGCATTATTAATGGAGTGGTTTGCCATTGCCTTCTCCATTTCACACACAAGTTAATATTAATCAATTAGTGTGCAGGTTTCCTCACTATATTTTCCTTCACCGGAACCAAGTGGTGGTCTATGAAAATTACTATATATGAGTCAGATTAGTATACAAACTCATGTGGCACGTGTAAGATTCGAACCTGGGACCTTTAGATCCACAGGCGGGCGTCTTAACTATTACACCACCACCGCCTCTACCTCTTCTTCAACCGCAACATATACTAGGGCTGGACATATATTATATAATAGAACATAATATTAATTTAACATTTATATGTTATATTAATTTTATGCCCTATTTATATTACATTTACCTATTAAAAAAAAAGACAAAAATCAATTTTGATAAATTAATTAAACAGATTCAAGAGATTTTTGCCCCAATAGTATATAGTGTACAAAGTGTGTTATCACTTATCCCCAATTGATAGACATAATATTTTTTTGTATATGGGGGGTTGAAGCGTTGGATACAACGGGAATAAACGGCAAGTGTTCGGTTGCAATAGAAATCCCCGTATTGTAAACTAGATTGGAATTGCTAAGTTTTGTTGACGGTTTTAGCTTTGTATCAACATAATATTGTTTTATAGTACGGTAAGGCAATACAAAAACATTTTTTTAAATAGCTGCAACTTGCTCTACCGATGGACAGACGCCTCCCGAGTCTCACAGAAAACGCAAGCAAGCCTAGGACTAAAACTACTACGAACAAAAAAAAATTCGATGCCACACTAGTGTGAAAAAATTGTGTGACAGAGTGAGCACCCCCTGGGCGAATGAGCGTTTTTATTATATATATTTTTTTTCATTAGTGTTTGTCAAATTGTACCATAAACAGTAATCAATTTAATTATCCTATTTTATAAATAAGTAAAGTACTGGTACAATGTAAATTTTGTAAATATTTAATTTTAAAAAATATATTATCTTTATTCAAAAAAAATGTCGGACACGAATGAAACGCTGCACGCCGCTTTCAAACGCTTGTGGAATTCACCCCCTTTTGTTGACAATGTGACACAGTATAATAAACAGAAGTTCAATAATTTACTATAACAGTTACGGCACGTGACCATTTCGGCTGCGGTCTCATTTGTCAAGCGTCTCAGCCGCACTCGCGGACCATCTGTCATTTCCTCTTGAGGCGGCCTCTGGTGTCACAGATTAGTAAGGTACAGAACGGAGTTTATGTAAATTTGAGATAGGTAAAATCATTGAAATAGAAAATATTTTATTAATGATATAATCTAGAGTAGAATTCGCTTTTGAACTTTGTTTATTTTAAACGAATACTATTGAAATCTTCTTCTTCTTCATAGTCGTATTCCGCATGGCTGAGGGTCGTGCTCATTACGTGGAATTATACACACTCAACAACTTTCTTGGTAAGTAATGGAGTGGTTTGCCGTTGCCTTCTTTATTTCACACACAAGTTAATAATCAATCAGTGTGCAGGTTTCCTCACGATGTTTTCCTTCACCGGAAGCAAGTGGTGGTCGATGAAAACAACTATACATGAGTCAGATTGGTATACAAACTCATGTGGCACGAGTAGGAATGGAACCTCTATTATCTTCTGAAATCTACTTCAGACACAATTGTGTCACAATTTCTGATGTTTACAGGTTTAAGGACAAATTATAAAATTGTGTTAAAATGAATAAAGTTTTTATTACTAGCAACGCATCCCAGCTTCGCTCGGGTAAAAATATAATAAATTATACCACTAAACCTTCCTCAGGAATGACTCTATCCATTGGTGTAAAAACACGAAAATCCGTACAGTATTTTTTTAATTAATCGCCAACAGACAGACAGACGCGGTAGAGGATTTTGTTTTATAACTAATAAGCAATATTATCACCTACATACTCTTTGGCGTCCCTTAAGCAGGCATCTGTTAGGTATCAGATTATTGCCCATTCTACCGGTCGCAAGTGGCGCGTTAAAATATTGCCGAATATTATCGGACGCGTGCTGCGTATTACGAGATATTAAAGGATATTACTCTGTAATTCGTCTGGGCAATAACAGGTTCGGTCACGTGGTTTATGTCTCGTGTATGCAGTTGTTTGTTTTGGTACCTATTTCCAATAAGGAGCCCTAATTTGACATAGTTTTATCAATCAAAATATATTTATAGATATACCAGCTTTCCAACGGGAACAGTAATTTTTCTTCCGAGATGAAAGGTACCCTATGTCTACATTTATGCAAAATTTAAAGAAGATTGGTTGTAGATAGAGCGTGAAAAGATAACAAACAAACTTACTTTCGCATTTATAATATTAGTTAGAACTTAATGGCAGCCGGCGCGCTGTTATGCGGCCAAATCTAGCTTACGCCACTCGCTTTAAAACTATTTCCACACTAAAAAACACCACAATCTAATAATCAATTTTGACGCGAGGGACAAACAAACATACATTTAAAATATTAGTATGGTATTTTGGATAAAATAACATAAACAAAACTAAATACAAAAAAAATATATGCTAATAAATTCACAAGAAAAACTAGATTTTTAAGTTTTTTAGGAATTTATTTATTTAATATATTTTTATGGCAAACTGTTAGTTTCTTAAATTCAGGTAAGTGTACGTCTAATATCCCTTCTCTAGTTAGAGGTAAAATATTCCAAATTGTGTGGCCACAATTTTGTTTTATTATTTGTTATAATATTTCATAAATAACCCTTTATAATTCAAAGGTGAATTCAAGTTTGTTTATAAAATCAAGCACATCCTGTCATAATTGGGTCGTCTCCCAGTGGAGCGGGGACGGCGCGCGTTGTTAGTCAACAAAAGTTGTTGTAATCAAATTAGTTTCAATATTAATCATATTCGGATTGAGTCGACGCAACACAGGAACTGTTGCGTATTTAATAAGTTGAAATGAGAATTAGATTGCTGATCATAGGGTGTCACAGATTTATGAATTTTTTAAACATTTATTTATGACTTTTTAAAATGTGTGTTCGTTTTTATTCATAAAAAAGGTTAAAACATACTTCAAGTTAAAGTATGTTTCGTCTCTTTCTGACAATGGCAAATATTATAAAGTAAATCTTTTTTATAATAATAACTTCATTTCGTAATTGTTTCATACTAGCTTACGCTAGGGCTTCACCCGCTTAAATTTCCTACGGAACAGTTATTTTTCTGGGTTGATAGGGTATTGTAGGTAGATAGGGATTCTGGTTTGATAGGAATACTGTGATACCCTATGTCATTCTCAAAAAAAAATTTCAAGAAGATTGGTTGAATGAAAAGGTAACAAACAAACTTACTTTAATGATTTCTTACTAGCTTATACCCACGGCTTCGCCCGCGTAAATTTCCTATGAGAACAGTTATTTATCCGAGATAAAAGATACCCTATGTGCTTCTAAAAAAAAGTTCCAAGAAGATTGGTTGAATGAAGAGGTATAACAAGCAACCTTTACTTTCGCATTTAAAATATTAGTTGGGCTTTGGATTTAAACAGGTGCTAATTCTCTCGATTAACTACGTTTTAATCATGCATGTAATTGCCATAACATATCAAAATTAATAACAGTGATGAATTGCAAATTGCATCAAACGAGCCTCGGTCCAAGTCCGACTATTGTTTAGTTTGAACTGATGGCGTCAAAGCTATGTGACATCAAAACGCGTTACACCATCACCAACTTGCATTTCATACCATATCACCTCAAAAATTGATAAAACAGACTCTATGCAGTCGTGTTAAGGTGGTGAATTAATAGATGCGATGGCAAAGTTAATTTTGTTAAAGTTTACATACCATAGTCAGAGTTTGCATTGCAGATTGGCCCGTTCAGCGAAAATGCAAATAATCCCGAGCCATTGTTTGACCCACGGACATATCCTGTCTATTCCCGTTGTGTCCAATCCTTTGTCCCTACTAGGGGACATCAGGAAAAAATTAAAATGTCCATAACGCAATTAAAATTGCACGATATTGTCTATCTTGTTCTAGTGTACAGTGACAAACGTGTTTAAAAATGTATGTTTGCTTTTTTTATTCTGGTGGATAATCTTACTACTTTCGTTATTAAATTTAAAGTAATTATTCTATTATTATATATATTATACATCTAAAGTAATTATAACTATAGTCGCTCACTTTATGCATCTACTGGTGGCTGGTGGACAAGGACAAAATAATATTTGCGATTTCCTCCGATGATGCTTTAATGCCGATTCACCATTAAAAAATGATTAACAAAAATTGTCTAAAAACTATAATTTTTAAATGACTTTCATTGATCTCAATAGGTAAATATAAAAGTTTAGGTTAGTCAAATTATGATTTTAATTAAGAAGAGGAATATAAAAAATATGTATAACTGATGAGCGCAATCGTTGTCTACTTGAGATTAATATATAAGTCTGTGGATGAGCGTGTTTAAAGAATATATAAAGGGCGAGAAAGTTATATATCTCCTTTCTCACTGTTAATATACACACACACCGTTCGCACACTGATTCAGGTCTCATCTGAAAATCAGTGTATCGCCCCTCTTGTGTACTGAGATGGGCCTTTTTGTATTGCTGCAACACAGTACACTTGCTTTTCAATTGTGCTTTGTGAATACTGTGTTTTATTTTGTGTTTTTCGTCTGGTTGTGTATTGTGTCGTTGTTTTACAAATAAATGTTTTATCTATCTATCTGTATAAAGTTGGCAAGGATTGTAGTAAGTGGGAATCCCGCAGTCCCTGCTTATCCGCGGGAAAGTGATTATAATGTATCCTATGGGAGACACGCAGTAAGGGACATAGGGAATAAACTAACGAATCCATAGGATTTCGTTGTGAGGTTAATGGTATAATCTGTTAGATTAATACGTGGCAGAAATGAACGGGACGTTTACGATTGTAAATACGGATCCTTGTTTGGTCTGTTAATGGCCAATTCGATTTGTTAAATAAATTTTCTGATAGTAGCAATTTTATACATAGCAAAACATAGCGCACAGCACAAGTATTATCCAATTGTTATGAAACTTAGTACACGGGTAGAAAATAACCTGGAATAACACATAGGGTACTTTTTATCCCGAAATTCCCACGGGAGCGAAGCCCCGGGGCGCAGCTAGCAATATTATAAACTAAGCCAGCTACTTCAATATTCTTTTAACCGACTTTACTCTTATAATTTGCTATAAGTTTTATAATCCTCTAATAGTATTGTGCAATCATAGAAACACAAGTTGTATGCAAAAAACAAATAAAAAATCTATTAATAATAAATAAATAAATATATTAGGACAAATCACACAGATTGAGCTAGCCTCAAAGTAAGTTCGAGACTTGTGTTATGGGATACTAACTTAACGACACTATATTTTATAACAAATACATATATATATACATAAACATCCAAGACCCGGGTCAATCAGAAAAAGATCATTTTCCATCATGACCCAATCGGGGATCGAACCCGGGGCCTCTCGGTTCAGTGGCAAGAACTTTGCCACTGCGCCACCGAGGTCGTCAGAATCATTTCATAATTACATAATTCAAAGTTTCTTCCCGCTGTCTGTCTGTCTGTAAAAATGATGCGAGTTTTTTTATTAGATAGAATAAATAAAGACGAAGTTTACGTGTTAGCATTCAAATTTTGAAATTTTTAATAATGATGTAAATTCGTCCTCCTAATTTGTAATATATGTATAAGATTTATATTTGTTAATTAACGTCCTTAGAGAAAAGGCTGCGGTGAAGTTTGTTGCGCCGCTTCTTCTTCACTTGCGCTTTGGAAGCCGGCAGTAGACTTAGTTTAAGTAATTTTTTTGACGTCAATATTTAATCCTAAATTGAATAAAGAATTTTGAATTTGAATTTGAAAAGCATGTATAATATTGCAACTGTGCGGGGTGCATCACTAGTAGACGTTCAAAACTCGCATTCGATTCCATTGTGCAGTCACATATTCCATACGAAATACACAAACAAAATAAACTCTATCTCGCACGAAACAACTTTAGTATTAACACCTGGAACTTACAAAGCTCATTCATTAAGCTGACAGCGACATGTTTACATTAAGCTCACTAGTTTCGTAATAGGGAAAATTTTTGCTAAAAGCTCGCTAAAAGCTCCAAGCAGGCCATATTAGCCTGCGGTCGCCACTCTAAACGCCAAAGGTAAAGACTAAAAATGTTCTATGTGCACGGAAATTGATGAAATAATTTACAAAGCATTAAATAAAAGCTATTTATATATGTAACATTGGAAAAAAATACATTGTAATTTTTTTCTACAACTCATACAATGTTATAAAATAAATTTATCGTGGGATAAATTTAAAGGATTCCGAAGACCGTGCCAGGGTGAAGAAGAAAAATTGTGACGCTTTACGTCCGCGGAAGAAACCGAAAATACTTTCAGATGAGACATAGTTCCTGAGGTATCAATGTTTAAAATTTTACGATACAATTAAAATTTATGCTGTGTATGCTACGAAGCGAAGCTACGAAGTGCTACGCGGAGGCTACGAGAACACGCTATGCGCTACGCCATACATCTAATGCCTAAACAATAGAATAAAATTAAAAATATTAGGTACATATTTTCGTCTAATATAAATAATGTTTGGCTATAAAAATAATTATAAATAAATAATCGTTAGTATAGATTTTTTTATTATCTTCCATAGTTTTGATAGGAATTAGATCTTATTCGTCGAGTCAACCGTTCTAATTGCAATTTTATTTAAATTATTTGACCTTATCTGTTGCAAGAAATATGTGCGCTATATGGATACTATTTTCAATACTAGTTGATATCCAGTAGGGTAGGGGGGCGTGGCAACGACAACCCAATTTGAATGGTCAAGTGAGTTTGGACAGAGCCAGCGTTTCTCAACATTTTTATGAATAAGATTAGTTGAGTAAGCTAACTTCTTGAATAATTCTGGTGTAAACATTTTGAGTGTTCGTATGATATTCACCTTCATTAGAAAGGGTATTAAATGTCCTGTCGTGGACACTGTGTGAGGGGACTATGGGACATAATTTGTCCCAGAGTCGCCTTAAACTACATAAATATAAAACTATTAGCCATCAGGACTAACCCATATGAGTAATAGTTTGATAGGAGTAATGAAGAATTCTTAAAGCATGTTGACTTTAGGCGGTTGTAAAATTATGTATATATACATATAGTAAAACTGTTGTTGTGTTTGTTCGCGCAAAACCTAAAAATTACTGGATGGTGATGCTGTTTTCTCAGTTGTATAATCTTGTACAAGTTTATAATATATATTGCTTAGAACCCGAGACCTAGACATTAAGTTATGAGCGTGCGCACTAATTGAACGCCGGCGAAGGCGCGGGAAAAAGCTAGTAATAATATATACGAAGAGTTCCACAGGAAATATAAGATATGTATAGTAAAAATTAATCTAATATGTTAAAGCCTTGCATTGCTCAAGCGCGCTACATTCCGACGACGCAACACGTTGTAGCCCCGTTTTCTATAAGACTGACACTGACGTGCGTTGACGTACGTCAGTGTAGAAGTCATACAAAGGTCAAAATGATGGAGCGCGATGTGGCTCTAATACCCAATGGTTGACTTCCCTTGTAACAGGGGTCTACCCCGGGCTGTTGTATCGTGTAAGTCCTAACACCCTCATATGAAGTGATTGCTATAGATATTCTTGCTTGCATTTAAGTCTTTTAATATTACTAATGTATGTACGTACGACTATTGGCGTTTAAGAAAGGAGTATATCGCTTTCTCAAAAAAGGTGACAACACATCTGTGAACCGGTTCGGGTAGCTGGTGTCCAAAAGCTGATGTGTTTGCTTACCATCAGGCAATTCATATTATCGTGTCCACTATGAATTTAAAATATTGAATTTAGAATATTGAATTTTCGTACGAATCTACATAGAATTTTGCGTATTGTGTTAAAAAGAAAAAGTTGCAATATTTCGGGCATGTCATGAGCGGACGAAGAAACTGTATTCTTCAGCTCGTAATGCAACGGAAAATCTACTATACGGCATTATAAGAAGAAGAATTTATTACAGGAGAAATTATTGGTCAGAAAGAATTAGTTCTCTAATGCTGCATGCAGGTTTAGCCGGGATGATATAGGCTTCATCTAGATCTAACCAAATGTAAGCGCATACTTAGATAGCCATCAAAAAATTTATACCCAAAGACCGTCCGGAAATTTGTTGCGCAGTTTCTACTTTATATGCGCTTTGGAAGTCGGCAGTCGACTTAGTTTTAAGTAAATTTTTGACGTCAATCATCATCAGCCTACCCTTATCCCACTTTATGTGTGGTCGGTACAGCATGTCAGTCTCCTCCACTTCTCCCGGTCTGATGTTAACCGATCTGTTACTTCTTTTCAGCCATATCGAAGAAGAGGTGGATTGAGTGCGTTAGGCAGGCCTAACGCATTCAATCCACCTCCATACATAACCTCCATACAAAATCCATACATAACCATTTTTTACAATTTTATTTTCCTCCCTTCTCATAACGTGATCATACCATCGAAGGTTATTACTTTCCAATTTTCCTATGTATGGTGCTACCTTGAGACTTCCTCTCACATATTCCTTCCTTATCTTATCCATCCTTGTCACTCCACACATCCATCGCAGCATCCTCATCTCCGCAACATGCAGTCACCTTTCATCCGTCACCTTGATGACCCAACATTCCGAACCATACAAAACAACAGGTCTGATCACCGTCTTTTAGATCTTGCCCATGAGTTTGAGTGGCATTCGAGAGTCACAGATGACCCCTGTGACCTGCCGCCACTTCATCCAACCCGCGCTAATTCTGCTTTTCACATCGCGGTCTATATTTCCGTCGCTTTGAAGAATGGAACCGAGGTATCGAAAATCGAAGCAGATCGGAAGGGATACACCATCTTTTTTTTTTTTTGTTTACCCAGGGAAATGCTTGTTACGCACTGAGTGTGGGACTCCTGGGCCGCTAGTCGGCCCAGCCTACCCACTAAACCCTTGGGGCGTTTTCACGCTGCCGTTATGGGGGACGTCACGGGGTCGCTAGGCAAGGGATACACCATCTATGGAAACTGGAAGTTTCTACCCAAATTAAAGTCAACAAAAAGTCAACTAAAGTAAGAGAACTTATCACGTCAATAAGTGATGTATATCATCTTAAGTTATAAAGAATTTAGATTTTTTTTTATGTATATAAAGAAAACGTACTGTACATATGTGTTTGTTTGTTTGAAATAACTTTATTGCATAAGAAAACACATGAACACAAGAAACAGAAAGTGGCAGTCTCTATTACAAGATCTCTTCCTGTCAAACGGTTCAAAGTTACAAACACAAATTTCTGATTCTATTATTCTGTCAACCAGTCTGGCCCGTCGGTCATTTTTGGACACCGATATACCAAACAAACAGTCACCAACAGTAATATTGCTCTGATCCCACATTGTCGTGTCCTAAAAACCCGGGCGAGAGCCTCCAAATTGCATCGTCACTCACTGCGGATGCACAAAGCAGAGCGAACTGTCATCCATTTTAAAATCTGTCGCGAACTCACCGACTACATGTACTGTGAACTTGTACTTTATTTATTTCTAACTAGCAGGTCGTTCCGGCTTCGCTCGGGTTAAAAACATAATAAAGTATACACTTACAGGAATCACACTGTATATTGGCGAAAACCACATGAAAATCGGTGCAATTGTTGTTGAGTTTCAGTCAGACAGACAGACACTGCATATGACTTTGTTTTATAATATGTAAGTATTTTACAAGACACATTTTTATTTATTTTCACCTGTCTCTCCCTCACCTCAACATATGGTCCCTGTTTCATTCGAGGATGTGACACCGTGAAGCCCTGAATCATAAAAAAAATATTCCTTAATATATGGAAGATTCGGCTGTGATTTTTATCTTTGATATCAACCCTTTTTACGAATGCTATTGTTACCTCTCAGATGTTGAGGCTATTATATCCCTTAGTCGCCTCGTAGGACACCCAAAAGAGGCTGTATGGAGTGGTCCTATTCTAGGGTGGAACCACAAGCCATAAAACCTAACTTAACATCACTATTGCTACAAAAGACTTGTATTAAAAATATAACGTTCCTTATAAAATAAGTTACAAAATTTAGCAGAAAAATAACAACAGACGAAATAAAAAGAAACAATAGCTAAAACAACAAAGTCACTCAATATCTAACACTTAAATTCATTATTGCGTGTGTTTCCGCCCTAGAATGGAACCACTTCATATTCTCCCGTAGATATCGTACGAGACTACAAAGGTGAACCGCCTGTGAAGCTGATAGGTAGCAAGAGCATTCCCAAGGAGAGTTGACGTCAGGAAGGCGGCCGGTTGTAAAATCACAGCCGAATCTTATAAGTGTTTTTTTATGTCAGGACTTCGCGACTTCACAACCCCGAATGAAACCGCGAACATGCGGAGATGTCAGACAGACTTTAGTTCATTACAACTGTTCTTCATAGTCGTATTCCTTATGGCTGAGGGTCGTGGTATGAAACGTGGAATGAAACACACACAACAACTTTTTTGGCATTATTAATGGAGTGGTTTACAATTACCTTCTCCATTTCACACACAAGTTTATAATAATCAACCAGTGTGCTGGTTTCCTCACGATGTTTTCCTTCACCGGAAGCAAGTGGTGGACGATGAAAACTAACTATACATGAGTCAGATTGGTATACAAACTCATTTGGCACGAGTAGAATTCGAACCTGGGACCTTTCGATCCACAGGTGGGCGTCTTAACCATTACACCACCTCCGCTTCTTAGAATTACAACTGTTACTAGAACTAAAATACCTATTTCCATACTTCCAGTGGTCTCACATCAGGTAAGGCATGATTTATGGAATCGTGCAAATGGGTTACGGTGACAGAGGACCGAGGACGTATGATGCCACAATTATGCACATTGCATTTTGACAAATGGAAGTCTATTGTCGAGCTTTTTGAGAACGCCGAGCGGTTCGTATCTTGGAATTAGAATTGAGGTGAATTTTGTGTTTGTCGGCTTAATTTGAGATATTCTACTAAAATATTGCACTCAAATTCATGTATTCTAAAATGTTACTTAGAACTCCAACATTTCCATGGAGTAAATTTATCTCAAATTCAACGATATTCTACTAATATTATAAATGCGAAAGTAATATTATAAATGACGATGTGTATGTATGTATGTTTGTTACATTTGTGTTTGTTAACTAGCGACCTGTCCTCTCTGTAACAGAATTTAATCCATCAGTCAGCTACGAGTATACAAGCAAACGTGGACTTTCTAGTTTTACAATGTAACATTTGATCCTGTCTACCCAGCAAAGGACAAAGACTTGATACTGTATGTGTATATAACTAGAAATTCTAAACTAAATGATGAGTTCATTGAACCCTATCGGTTTCAGCTGCAACTTCCCACCAACAAGTGTTACTGACAGACAGAATATTCTAACGGTTACCTGAAATCAATATCAAATCTTTTTTTCACGGAAAAGCGTATTTTATTTACTATTCTTGCTTTTGCATACATCCATACTAATGTTTTAAATGCAATAGTTTGTCACGCTTTCACGGCTAAGCCACTGGGATGTTATCGATAAAATTTTAGATAGATATAGTTCCGAGTCCTAACATTGGTTACCGAATATCGGAGCTTTGGTTGAACAGCTGATTTTAACTATATTTTGACTACAATTAATCTGAGCACTCAACTTCATTATCACTTTGTATAATGAACCAACCAAGCCACCACACATTATCATAATCTGTTTAATCACGCCTTGTGAGTGTCAAGCAACGAACGTAAATATTATTATTCTTTCACTATTATTTTTTCTATTTCTTACGCCCAAAATTGGTAAAAGTAGAGTAATGTTTAGAACAAAGTTGACGTAGCAAGGTCGAACTTTTTAATTAGCTGCACTTGGCGTTCTATTATTCAGGTTTAAAAATTGTAAGGGGTAAGTTGAAAATTGATAGCGAAGTGATTAAAGTTTCGTGGGGGGCTAAAATCTTTTGGATCACCTTTTCGAAAAGAGAAACCGATAATGTGATAATTTAACAAAACAATCCGAAATCTGTGAATAAAACGGAACTACTGACTATTAAACACTACAAAGGACCAAGTCACGCTCCATTTTACCCACGCTTTAAACATAATTCTTTTAAATATTATATTCAAAATCATACAGTTATTAAAATAAGAAAATTCTGAATACTAAAAGCTCCGTCTAGCTAATGGCTCCATTAAAAGTGTGAGCTAATCCTGAAACTTTTGAAAAAGCACAGTAAAAACAGCTTCACATAATATAGTGGCTTTGAATAATATAATGGTGGTTACACTTGCTCAATTTATATTTGTTCAACAAAATAACAAGTGGACATTAACTACTTTTTTTTTTCTTCAAATACTTCTTAAGCTAGCACTTTCAAAAGATATGGAGTGTCTTGGAAATCCCTTCTATGACATGCCAGGACTCCTCGTGGGTAATATGACGATGGAGACGATAAGGATGATAAGGATGAATTGACAAGGTTTGTGTTGTGGGATGATAGCATGCTCTCCATTTAAATTTGCACACCCGTGGACGGTGAAACATGTAGGATTAAGCTTTCCTTTTAACATCACATTGTCACAAAAAAATGTAAACTCATGTTTTTGCATTTGTTTTGCGAGTAATTTGTCTTTGTTTTTGGCAGAAAACACCTTATGACTTACATATTCACAGGCCACATTATCCAAATTTATATTTTTGAAGTGAAAACTTGAATATTAACGTTGTGCATTTTCGACGTCGTACGAATTTTCGAAACAATAATGGTAAGCCGATCTGGCATGATAGGGACCAACACTGTTCAAATGAGTTTCTTTCGGCATTTCTTCTCAGCAGTGGTCGTTCCGAAATGCCAGTAGTTTGTAGCTTGTGAGAAATAACTATAAATATAAAGATTGACGAGAAAAAGTGCCTGTGAAGGTCTAATTTCTGAATAAATGATTTGAATTTGAATTTGAACTTGATCAGGGTCACGTGTCCTGACGCGAGTTTAACATTTTTTACCCATCACAAAAAGTGCACAACGTTAATATTCAAGTTTTCGCCTCTGCCGGCAACCCGATTTTTAAAAATTTGTGTACCTAACAATGTTTAAATAAATATATAATACACATCTACTACACACATTGTCAGTTAAATAAAAGCTTGTAATATAATTATTCAATGTACACTAAAAACCCTCCACCAAGTCCCAAGCTTCATACGTGTCTTTTTAACCGCTGGTCTAATATGAGAACCTGCTAAAATTTTCACAACAAACTCTAAAGTTCGCTCGACATATATCACTATTAAACTTGTGTCGACGACATAGCTAAAATATGATGTTAAAGGGATTATACACTCACTATATGAACCAGATTCAGATTTCTAACCGAATTTGGTATCGGCTAATATCAGTTGAACATCGGACTTGATCGAGATAGCCTTCAGAGAACTGACACTGAGCTGTCTATGTGCTTGCGTGTTATTCTAATTTCAAAATTAATTAGAAACGTCGGGAGCGACCCACACATGGCGCACCTCTTCGAAATACCATGATTGTCCCGCGTGAAGTTGGTAATTGAGGCGACATCCAGAAATTAAAATGAAAGTTACAACTGTATTATATGAGTCGATTTAGATGCGGAACATGATATTAATTTCTAAATTTATATGTTAAACTTTTAGTGGAATAAAGACTCGTTGTTTTATTTTTTTATATACAATGCGAAAGAGAAAAATAAAACTAGAAACGTGGACCCTGTGCTCCGATACGTAACGGCTGAGGCAGAAACCGGGAAAATGATGAGAAATAAAGATTCCTCGTATTTTTTCAGGAAAAATCTTCATCTTCATAGTCGCATTCCTCACTTGACACTATTAATGCAATGGTTTGGCATTGCCTTCTCCATTTCACATACAAGTTAATAATCAACCAGTGTGTAGGTTTCCTCACCGTGTTTCCCTTGACCAGAAGCAGGTGGTAATCTATGAAAACTACTATAAATGAGTCAGTTTGGTATAAAAACTCATGTGGCACGAGTAGGATTCGAACCTGGAACCTTTCGATTCACCCTTATACCACCACTGCTTCAGGAAGATGTAGATGCTTAGATTAAAAAGTCAAATGAAAAATCTCCTTTAATTCTCACCCTATCTATCCACTCGGCGCTTTCACATAAGTGCTAAGTTCCAAGTTTTACTTGAGGGAATAAAGAAGTTACGCTGCGCGTCACACTGACACACAAATTCTAATGAAACTTACCTATGTTAAATGAATAGTACAACTTAAACTAGCTACGCACTTGGACTTCGTTCCCATGGAAATTTCGGGATAAAAAATAACCAATGTGTTATGTGTTCTAGGTAATATTCTACCAAAGTTCATAACAATCGGTTCAAAATCAAAATCCAATCATTTATTCAGAAATTAGAACTTCACAGGCACTTTTTCACGTCATATTCTAAATTAAATTATATTTACCAAAGCTACAAACTACTAGCATTTCGGACACGACCACTGCTGACAAGAAATGCCGAAAGAAACTCATTCAAACGGCGTTGGTCCCCATTATCCCAGACACACACATCCTCACAAACATTCACATTTATAATATTAGTAGGAAGAGTTTGATATTTTGATACAATTGTTTCTTGAAAATATAATAGTATTCTTTCTCTTAAAACTTAATTCATATCCAATCAATACTTATTCGTTTTAATACCTATTTAAAGTACGTTAGTACTTCTACTTTAAAAAGGTATTAAAACGGGAACACACACTAAATTGAATATAACAAAGGTTATTTATTTAAAACTCACTTGTTTACAACACATTAGTACAAGCGAGTGTAACAATATCTAGTACGTAACACCAATACATTTAATATTATAGATCCTTCTCCCTTAATGTTCTGTAACATTGGATTGTAGTGATTTTTGGTATAAAGACAGTTTGGAGATCTAGTGATTAAATGCTATTTTGTGCCGCGAGTGAAACCGCGGGCGAACATTTAGTAGCTTATAAACTCTATATATAAATATACAAGAGAATAATATTTAGGATAAGCAAACACAAAACGGGCTATTGTTTTGTTAATCGCCGATAAAGTTCAAGAGAGCGAGTCTCTAATGTCGCGTACACAATATCACTGAACTCTGTTAGACGCCGACGCGAATGCACATTGCGTATTTTGTATGAGAGCGTTTATATCCCGCAATGAAAAGCCAGCACTGTATGTCGAATTCGCCGAAGTTTAGCGAACTTTTCAACGACGGTGTATGTAGCCGGTATAAGACAGAATTACAATGGAAGCCATATAATGTCGTTTACTTGAGACTGTGACTTACGCCGCGATTATTATGTAAAGGTCTCAATTTGTCTTCGACTTTCGACATACTGTTAAGTAGTTAAGTCAATATTCTTTTGAAATATTAAACACAATTACATTACAATAGCACGTGTGTGGTTTATATTCCGATAATCAAATTAATTATAGTATAACACTCGATTACGATGCGAATTAATTTTCATTATATTTTGCACCGAATGTTATATAATATCGATAGGATAATTAATATTTTGGATTTGTACTATATCTGATGCAGATAAAAATAAGCTTTTTAAAATTTTATTTTTGCACAGGGGCATGCGTGTTGCCTTATGGTAAGCAATCACCGGATCCAATGGAACCCTGATATCAAATATGGTCACCGATGTGAGATGGTCAGAGAGATTTTATTATTTATCGCCGAGAGCTGACCCTGTACATATCATAATAGTACCCACATTATAAAGAATACTGTTTAAAAATTGAGTTGTTAGATTATACATTGACAAACATTTATATGTTACACTAGATGTTGCCCGGGGCTTCCCTCCCGTTGGAATTTTTAGATAAAATATATCTTTGACTATGTACCTTTGTTATGGTGAAAGAATTTTTGAAATCGGTTCAGTAGTTTCGGAGATTACCCGCCTCAAACATACAAACTCACAAAGACACAAACTCACAAACGCTTACCTCTATATAATAATAGTAATGCAATGTGTTAACATACATTGCAAGTACAAAAACTTGTTAAAAATACTAAATCGAACGGCAATCGCGTACTTTCGGGATAAAA
Source organism: Plodia interpunctella (assembly GCF_027563975.2). Lineage (NCBI taxonomy): Eukaryota > Metazoa > Arthropoda > Insecta > Lepidoptera > Pyralidae > Plodia > Plodia interpunctella. The sequence continues at coordinate 11,163,774 of NC_071294.1, forward strand.
ACATATCAGCTACTTTAATACCAAATTTCATAAAAATTAGCCCAACCGCTTGAGCGCGAAGAAACAAAACATATAAACTTTCGCCTTTACAATATTAAGTAAGATTAATATAGATTTTAAGAGCAATACAAACTTAGTGTGACGATCCACATGACAGTGTGTCCCTCATACCTGAGCCCTTGAAGGTCGAAATCTCCAAACTCGGGAAGCCTGTCTGAAGCCTTCATTTGTTATCATTACCAAGGGTACAAATGTGTCATTATACCAACAACTACTCATTGCCACAGTAAATATATCATCTCCTTTACATTAACAGAAGAGAAGAAATCAAACAGATCAAACAGATGCCATCAAAAACATGTTGTAAAAAACCCAAGTCTCGCAGCTCAGTTATTTTACCGTAAAAAGTTGTGAGATCCATGTAAGTTGATTAATTTATTTACTACTTAAGGGACCTTCTGTCTTAAGTTATTACGGAAGTCATTATTATATCAATATTAAAAATCTTTTAGGTAATAGATTGACTTGGCCATCGCACGATTAGATTGTTGAGTTGAATTATGTCATCCGATGAGCCGCTTGGAAAAATTACACATTCGTTTTGGAGACGAGAGTTTCAATCGCGTGGGGCGTCATAGACTAAACAATCGAATGTAAAATATAATATGTATTACTTATAAGATACATTGTTTTCATTGCGAGCAGACCAGATTGAGTTAGCACCAAGTTATGTTGACCTGTCCGGGAATCGAACCCGGGACCTGTAGTGACTAGTAGTCCGGCATGATGACCATTAGGCAACGAAGATCCTCAAAGGAAAAAAACAGAAATAAAAAATACACTATGTCACTCTGGAGTGTATATGTATATGAATATGTCTTTCTACTAGTGAAAGAATTTTTGATATCGGTTTAGTACCTAGTTCTGTAGGTTGCCACTACAAACAAACTCTCAAACACTTTCGCTGTAATTATATTAGATTTCAAAACTTTATTATGCACTAGATGTCGTCCGGGGCTTCGCTTGCGTTGGAGTAATTTTGAGATAAAATAGCCTATAGCAATCTTGGATAATGCACCTTTCTAATGGTAAAAGAATTTTTGAAATCGGTTCGGTAGTTACGGAGATTATTCGCCTCAAACATACAATCTCACAAATGCTTCTCTCTTCGTCGTATTATAAAGATACGATGTCACACAAATATTCTCCCATTTTTAAATATTACGTTCTTAAATGACAATTTTTAATTGCCAGTATCTTTTTATTGTGGGCGTATAATGAATTTAGCAAGTGTAAACAACTTTAGACATTAATTAATTATGTAAAAATATGTTTTATCATTACTTCATTGTTAACATCAGTCATCATTTTATATTAATAGATCATTGATTTTCATTATAGGTGGATAAATGTGATTCCCGCCTTATAATAAGACTACTTATCTTACCGTGGAAGTAGTACGTGGCGACGTAGGGACAAAAGTCTTGACATGATGCAATCACATGGTGGGTTGAGGTCTGGAAGGCGGCCATTCGTAAAATTAGTGCTAGTTCTATAAAATTGGAAAGTTTATTTTCTAGTAGATCCTAAGTGTAAACTTAGACCCCCTAAATCATGCAATACTATGGTTTTGCTTACACAGTCAGTATTCCTTCGATCAGACTTGGGATTGCGCTGAGTTCGCTTTACTGGAGTTTTGAGTTCAACTCCCGGTAGAACCAGCCAGATGTGATATATGTTTGAAATTGTTTTGACGCCATACCGAAGGCAATTCAAGTTTCGAGACGTCTCAATGATTTGTATGAGCTTACGGGCACGGGCACGGCAAATGGGTTTACGCCCAGATATAAAAATTTCTTGTATAAAAATGTACATATTTGTTGTTGTAAAGACACTTAGTTGTAGTTCTCATACCAAGTGAATTATGTCATTCTTTATAAGAAATAAATATCTTTACCCATCTCCAAGTTGGATTTGCGGCCGGTTCTTTTTTGGAAGAAAGAAGAAACTAGGCTTACCCATCTATGGCGCCAGCCGATCGACAGAAAGAGACGCATATACTCTTAACTTAATAGAAAAGTAAGACCGTCCAGCTAGTCTAACTTTTAAATATCATCCCTTTCAATCAGATGCTGACTTTTGTTGCATTCAAAATAAAATTAGTTCGTTATCTACGTAAATTAGAGACTATTCCTTAAATTTTATAATATATGTAGACTTTGAAGTCTAACTTAACAGTTTAAAGAGTCGAAGATACACCCTATTTATTGTAGATTTATGTACACACTAGCTTTTGCCCGCGGCTTCGCCGCCGTGAATTTCATAGCAAAATCTCAGTGATATTTTTCTACTCGCGTACTCTGTTAGGCCGGTAAACATATATGATTTAAATTCGCATTTTTTCTCATCTTAAGTTCAATTTCCAGTTTCCCGCTGCGCGTCTCGTGTACACATACGAATATTCAAAAAAAATTTATGTCGTCAAGGATGTTAAGCGTGCCATTAATCTGATAACTAGGGATGGCGACGATTGCTTTATCCATTGCACACGTAAGTTGATAATCAACCAGAGTGCTTATTTCCTCACGATGTTTTCCTGCACTGGAAGCAGGTGGTGGTCGATGCAAACTTTTATATGAGTCAGATTGGTATACAAACTCATATCGTACGATATACGTAGGTATGAGTAGGATCGCTTCCACCGCTACACAAATTCAAAAGTAAACTTAATATATGAATACATGTAAAATCAAATAACTTAGACACATTTCATTTAGCGTATCCTCTGGCAGCATTCAATCTCAATAAACGTATCAATGTGATTGCTCCATTTGAGGGAATCTGAAGCGCATGCCCTCATTTCATTTTGTTAGGACTAGACACTGTGATAGGAGGTAGCGGGTTTAAAAAATATTTTATTACACCGCCGATTTCTAAAGAACAGGTTTTTTTTAATCTTATAATAATTTTCATAAAAAGAATAGTAAATTTAAGGTAATATTATTTATTTATCCTACGAGCATTTTACCATCTGTCAATTTTCTTGATGAATTAAGATGGGTTGCGCCGTCAACTTTGACGTTAACTTTAATGTGCGCAGAAAAACTCAAAGTATGTATGGCATTTTGTCTAAACGTCAGCACTTACGTTGCAGCTAGCATTATGGGGACCTTCGGGCCGAGTTCGGCACGGAGTGGTCTCGTAGGTTAATTAACTTTTTGACGAAGCATGTTGCAGATTTCTTCATGTAAACATTTTGACGAAGCTTCTTGCGGATTTTACTATTGTATATATTTTGACGAAGCTTGTGGCGGACACTTTTCTGTATAAGTTTTGAATAGCATGAAATAAATTTGTAACCATTTCTTAAAAAAATTAAGTAGTATCAGATATATTTCATATCATCCATGTAAAAGTTACTGAAGATTATTTATTGATTCAAGTCACACCGTAATAGTTTAAATATAAACAATATTATATTACAAGGGACCAATTAAAATAGCTGTTTGGGCTAGTTATGTTCAGTGCAAAATTAAAATGCTTTAGTGGAAAAAAAATACCGTTAGTAAATTGCATTATCCCAATACATCATATTGATTCATATCTTTCTTGAATATCGTCAAATATTGTTCTACTAATATTATAAATATGCGAAAGTTTGTGAGGATGTATGTTTGTTACTCTTTCACACAAAATTTACTGGACGGATTGTTATGAAATTTTGTACACGGGTAGAATATAACTAAGAACAACATATAGGGTACTTTTTGTTCCGGATTTCCCTCAGGAGCGAAGTCCTAGGGCGCAGCAAGTTAATAATAAATTTCTCTGTAAACAAATGATAATCCGCTCGCTTATGAAAACGCCTCCACCTTTGGAAGCAATCCGTCTCGTTATGAATTCCGTCATCAAATAGTTTGCTTGTTATCGTTACGATATCGTGAGAATTATTAACACTTTGAAGTTAACAGCAGTCTCAGCGGTTGCACGGCGAGGAATAGCGTTTAAAGTGTTTGTGGGTTACTGAATTAGTTTATTACTCTGTTAAACCTCGTGTTTGAAAATTTTATAATTCAAAATAAGTATATTTCAAAAGGTTTTATTGCCTTAATGGCTAAAAATCAATAATAATAGTGATAAAAGTAATTGACTGATGATCGTGGTTAAGTCATGTGATCCTTAGAATTGTAACGCAGCTACGCTTTGTTTGGAATCTCTTTCGATGTATTTCGCCTGCGCTGGCACATTTGGATCTACTGTCATAAATTTTAAAATCCTAAATCCGCTCGAACCCATTGACGTATAAACATTACGATCAAGATAGCGAGGCAAGAGGGTGGCCGTGATAAATTTATAAACATTAAATAAAATAATAAGAACAGACCCAATAAGGGTAAGTGCTCTATTTATTGTGAATATATATATATATATACATATCACCTAATCTCCATTTTAGATTTTTAATTTATATCTAATTGTTCTAGGTCTTAAGTTTTATAATAAACTTACTTTACTACCTACTGCCTAGTGCCCATTTACTATCCAACCCACGATAATAGGTACCCCAACAGAATCGGACCACTCCATAACCTTCCGTGGATGTTATATGAAGCAATATATAGGTACATAGTTTTCACAGCTCTGATATGCAACAATATTCAATAATATTATTTTTTCAAAAGGTTGTCTGGATGTAACAGCTCATGAATAATAGTATTTTTTATCCTAAAATTTCTATAGGAATATCTACACATAACTAGTTGTTTACTCGCGACTTCATCAGCATAGAACTATTCCTGATAGCATAATTATATTTTTTGTGTTTACCCATGTCAGATTACAACTTTCTAGGACCAATGTTTTTGTGTGAAAGCCAATTAAGTTATCTTCGGTCTTTTATAATCATTTTGAGGTTAATTTTAGAGAAATAAAAGTAGCATGTTTTAATTGGAGTCTTTTACTATATGCATATCAAATTTCATCAATATTGGTCTAGCAGTTTAGTCGTAAAAGCGGAACAGACAGACAGACTTTCTAATTTATGATATTAGGTCGGATTCAAATTATTTGGTAACCTAAATAAAGCAGCATTAATGTACAAGACAAATATGTATGCAGGCGGTGCAGATTTTGGATTAACATATTGCATTAGGTATCCATGTGATTTGAAGATGATCAGACTTGGGTAAACTTGAGATCTTACTGAGCGCGAATTAGTTAACTAGAAGCCAACAGTATTGCTGGCTTATTATACCGAGTATAGTTGAGTTTGTTGACGAATTGGTATAACTCTTGCTTTGAACACAATTTACAGCGAAGTTCAAAGAAATAAGTAGTAGGAAATATTATATTTTATATGGGTCAAAAGTTATTTGAAATGAATTGTAGCTGAAAATCAGCTACTCCCAGCGGTGAGCGTTTAGCTGAGCTCTTTTATACACTGTGCCACACAAATGCATGTCAATTTTATTATATGTTTAGTGTGGTTCCTTTTTTAATGTTGTAAATCGTGTGTTACAACAGAACACATAAATATATTTCTTTTTTGTAGATTTTTTGACGATTTTTACGCGTTACAGTCTGCCATCACAAACCACTACACTGTGTCATACCTATGTATACAATTATGAAAACTTCATCTGCGCGTTCCAGACTTGTCAATTTCAATATTATATGACTACAGCATTATTCTGTTCATTGTATTATGTACCATCTGTACGGCTAACATCGTCATAGCATCTGCTACGTCGTGTAAATGGATTGGGGAATATCGCCACAGAAATAAACTAAAATACGTAGGCCATACATATTTATAATTTCATAACATCGCTGGGCATATTGCCGCTTTTTAAGTTGACCGAATAAAATTCCTGTCTCAGTAATACAAAAAACAACAGGAAACGAATGCAAGTAATCCGTGCAAGCCAGAAATCCTCTGGTCGTCTTAAATACCTGTTCCGAGACGGAAGCGGGAGACGGGAGCAGCTCATCAAATTTTAAGATTAAGTGCGCGCCCGTCTTTAGCTTGTAGCGTGAGCGCACACTGAAATCTGCAGATGATATAGTTTTTTTTTCACATAAGTAAAAACATATTTGCCATATGTCATTAAGTCCACCATTTGTAATTTTGTGCAATAAAGTTTTAAATAAATAAAATTTATGATTATCAGATATGTCATAAAAATCATGTCAGATGACTTCAGGTGACTTAAGTTAAATCCTGACACCTGTGAGACAATAATACATTCGATAACAAAGAAAGAATTAAGTGCTTAGTGTAAGTATTGGCTCTGTCGTTCCCCAAATTCCGAAATTACTAAATTAAATATACTAAACACATGTGAGATAAATTTTCATCGATAGCTTACGGTATGAGAAATCATGAAGAAACCTGTGCTGAGGGCAATGTACGGGTTTGCATTTCACTTCTCACTATCGAATCGATTCGAAGTGAGACGCAGCGAACCAATCACATTGTGGTATGGTAGCCGTTGCGTAACAATGACGCACTGTGATTAGTTCTGCATCTCACTGCGAATCGACTCGATAGTGTGATGTAAATAGCAAACTTGGACTACGCACACTGACTCATACTCGATTAAATCGATAGTGGTTAACACGTTAACGTGTTAAGTTATGCCAGCTGGTACTAAAGTAGCTAGATTTTGAGCAAGACGGCAAATTATGCAGGGATCTAATGCTTAGTTAATGCATTACATGTCTACCCCCTGACTTGATTCTTGGGTAAACCTATACCCGAAAAAGGCTAGCTTAATACTGTCAGGAATGGCGGCCTATGGCTGAACCGGGAAGCAACCCAGAATGCCCTCAGATTAGAAAAAGAACTGCTCTTTACTATATGTAAATAGCTGTCACAAGTATATTTATGTCACTTTGTCACTTTGATATTTTAGTAGCTCGGTGAGCGCTAACCCTGTGTCTATTGTTAAGTCCGTCCGCAGACGCCACTCTGAATTAATGAGCACAGATCGCCGCTCGCGGCCACCCTAATTAATAACTAATGAAGTGTTGTGATTTTAAAGAATTCTCCTTGCACAATCTATCTCGAGCAGAGCTCCTGAATAAGCTAGATTAGCTCCAAACGGAGCTGGGTTTCTGCCCGGGCACAAATGCTTTTGGAAAACACAACTAAAGATGGATTTACGCCAGGGCGAAAACTAGCTATGGCTCCAGTCGCTTATCTTATGGTATTACGTGTATTGTAAGACTTGCAGTAAAATATATAAATTATATTAGGACAAATCACACAGAATGAGCTAGCCCCAAAGTAAGTTCGAGACTTGTGTGACTTGTGTTATGGGATACTAACTCAACGATACTATATTCTATAACAAATACATATATAAATAAACATCCAAGACCCGGGCCAATCAGAAAAAGATCATTTTCCATCATGACCCGATCGGGGATCGAACCCGGGACCTCTCGGTTCAGTGGCAAGAACTTTACCACTGCGCTACCGAGGTCGTCGCAAAAAGTATTGCAGTTTGTCCCAATGTTGCTTCTACTTTAAGTTTTGCATTTCAATAATGCTTTCGTGCTGGTTTCCAAGCGAAATAAAATAATAACGTGCAGCAAAGGTCAATTAAGTTTATAAACTGGAGATTGTTCCCATAGGCTGTAGGTTAGCAACCAGTTACTATTCCACCTCGATTCTACTTACAATAAGGCAACGTGGTCTTTGAGTTTAACAACTCTTACCATTATCTACGCCATAACGGATAAAAACTGCTTAATTGTATAAAAAACCCATACACCTAAATCGTAGAAGAGTCTCGGTAGTAGTTCAGTGGTTACGATGCACGCGTGACCAAAAAATCCCAGTCTAGGTTCGTATTCCGACTTACCACGTTTGTATACCATCTGTCTCTTGAATTTTTAGACCACCACTTTCTTCCATTCCTTTAGACTGGCAGACTGTTAAGTTTCTTCATTCACTAGTGTGTCTACTGCCACTTGATGTGAGTATTTGTACTTATCAGATACCCAAGAATTACGATACATGACACGAAGGTATCTGACATGACTTATCATATCAGAAACCGTCAGGCGACTTGAATAAGTGACACTAGTGTGCGTATCCACATTTTTTGATTAACGTCCTTGGAGTAAAGGCTGCTGTGAAGTTTGTTGAGTCGCTTTTTCTTCACCAACGCTTTACAAGTCGACGGTATACTTAGTTATAAATAATTTTTTGTATTATCTTCGGGAATAAAGAATAAATCTTCGATATTGTCGATCGATCTTGAATTTTGTACAAAAAAAAAGTGTAACTCACTCAATACAGAAAAAGAAAGACTGTGTTAAAAAAATTCTTTCGTCAAACATCTCGATGTAAAAATATACCGCCGTTGAAAGCTCTCGAAGCAACTTCGGTGGGGGAATGAAAAAAGTTCACTCATTCACGACGAGTGCGTCCGTTTCGGCCCTTGGTTTCTATGGGCAGTGGTTTGTAAGAAATGTGGCCTTTTCGAAAAGGTATTTTAGTCATTTTGTTTTTAAAGAAAGAAAATATTTATTTGCCAAAAACATGAGTACAAATATATAAATTGATATTATATCATATAATTAAACCTACATATTTTACCGAATATAGGTATGCAAATATAAATAAATAAAGAGGAGCATGCTATCCACTACAAGTAACAAAAAAAGCTTTTATATTGATTTGTACATTGAAGTCATGTCTTGCTCAAAACCTACCTACATAATTAATACACACTCGATAAGAAATAATAAATAGACTTGAAAATATTGTTTACAATCTGAAAGTATCAGTCGCATCGGCAGTCTCTCTCTGTCTATTCTCACGACTCATCCACTAAGAGACCAAGAATTAAACAACATTACAACAGATTAACTTCTTATTGTATGTATAATTTTAATAGCTGGAGTAATAAATATCATTATACCAAAGCGAAAGTCCATAGCGACTAGAAAAACCACGTCATGCTCTTATAGTGTTTGTCATCACAACGACTTTTAAAATATCGGCTATTAAAAAAAAAATGGTGACAAATAGCCACCACATCTATGAAAATAAATATATAAAAATCCCGAAAGAATAAAATTTATAATTCAACTTCTGCAGTCATCTGATCGTCGCAAGCCACAAACTAAAAAACTCGATTTATAAAGCGTACTGTTGCAAACTGCAATGAAAATTAATGCAATGCAGCCAAAAGTTCTGATTGAGACAAAATAGAAGCCATTCTCTTTGAGAGTAGCACTTTTACACTTTACTTGCGAATAGAAATGGAACGGACCGAAACTGGATCGCATAATGTCCAGTATTAGAATTACGTTGAAAAAAAAAAAACGAAAATACGTTTCTTCAAAAACAAATGGAAAATTTAAAAAACTCCATGATGAATTTAGTGTATTTTAAACGTTGAAAAAATTTAATACATTTTAATTTGTACTTATATAAATAACAAAACACGATACAGTAACTCAGCGTCACTTTATTTGATGTTTACAATAATGCTTTTTTACACAAAAAAAAAAATTCTAATCTGACGTTTGGTAAAATGATCGTTTCAGTCCACAATTTATATGCGTCTGTGTGGCCATGCCCATTTAGAACCAAATGCGCTTTGAAACTTTACACACTTATTATTAAAACACGTAATTTTCACATTCTATTTTAATTTGAACTTAACGTAACTGTACTTTAACCTAATGGGTTGAGTAATATTAAGCACAAAAGTTAGAATTTGCGATTGTTTAGTAACAATTGTTCTGGGATAAGTACAGTCGATGACACCTATAGAGAATTTCTCCTTTTACGCAAATTAGTACGCTGATATCTATGGCCAAAAATAAAATTAAAAAAGGGACATATTATACAAAATTTTCTCAGAAAATCAAGTCATTCGTTGTCACTTTTATTTTGAGATTTGAGAAAACGTTGAGACGTTTATAACGTTGTACTTGTGTTTGTAACGTTGAACGTTTATAATGGCAATATGAAAATAGTTACTTTATACCAAAATTCAAAAAATCAAAATTCAAAATTCTTTATTCAATTTAGGGTGATATACACCACTTATTGAGGCTTCCAAAGCGCAGGTGAAGAAGTAGCGGCGCAACAAACTTCACCGCAGCGTACCATCTTACTGTATTCCTTTTCATATTCTATGACTACGGCTGATGAGCTGTCAAAACTTTTTATAGATTATGGAACACGGTCCTCAGGATGCCAGGGCAAGAAATACGCGTATGTTTTCTTCATCTCAGCTACAAGTAGCCCACTGCTGGGCATACGACCAGCTAGGTATTTCCCTCAAAAACTTCCACAAAAACCGATTGATAGAAGCAGATTACGACCTACTGTTTTCAAACAAATTTGATATCGTCAGACTGTGTAATTGGTGAATGTCCAGCGCTGCGCTCCTATTCGTAATCTATCTAAAACCTAAACTCTTATTAATTAATTCACGTAAAGGTTATAGGTATTAACTGCAGCACTACCTAAACTGTACACTACAGAACACGATTCACGTATGCAAATTGATCATCAGCTATTCAATGTTTGGACATTCGTTATGCGCGTCCGTCACACGTTTGAATGTTAGGTCTGTGCGTAGTCGTGGTCCAAGTGAGAAGCTGAAGAGATTTACGGACTGACCAGACCCTACTACAGACCTAACTACTATCAGAACTCGCGTCGCGTTTAAAGTCCCAACAACATTGACACGGGGCGTGATTTCTTTATGAATTTTAGACATCTATTTAAAAAATCAAGTTTAAATATGCAAAGCGCCTACGGTTCATATTTGAATATTATGCCTGTGCTAGTTATTATAATCTGAAGAGACTAAAAGACTACTTGCTGTTGCGAGAGTATATAATGTTTTATCAAAATCTCATTATTAAGTAGTGTAAGTTCAATATTGTGTAACTCGATTGGCAATGATATTTGTAAGCAATTATTGAAAATTATGATTCGACTTTTGAATAGTTTACAGCTTATAATTTGTACCAAACAACAACAAAAGCACTCAAAATGGAATGTTTTATGTCGGTGGTGTTCAAAACGCGTACGTAATCGTTTGATTGGCGTGCACAGTTTGTTTAGATTTGATTTCTAGCTTCGCAGATAAACTGAGAGCATACAAAGCTCTCTCTCTCTCTCTCTCTCTCTATTTTTTACATTTCTGTAAAAACTGTTGAATATTTCGATTGCACGATGCACACCGTATACCGCGTACGATAAGTCACGATATTGTACATTCATGTGTTATTTGAATGTAGTTTAAAATATCGTCCGATTGAAGCTGCAATGGTATCAATCAACAGACAAATAAGAAGAAAGTCATAATTTTAATAGTCAATAGCAGTATTTGTAAGACCTAGTAGTTTGTAGCATCTAAGACCGAATTCCGTAAGGAACTATATGCTCCTAGATAATGCCCCAAAAAAATCAATAAACTTCTCTACCTTTCGAACAAACAAAATCCTTGCATGTTCTAAAAATAATACCCTTGTCGCATCTGTCTGTCTGTTCAAAAACTACAATGAACTCAAAAACTATTAAGGATTTTTATATGGGTTTCTTTAATACATATGTGATTCCTGAAGAAAGTTTAGAATTTATTATGGTTTTGCCTGAGCGAAGCCGGGACTGGCCGCTAGTAATGTAATCAAAAATAATATGAAAAATAGAAATCGAGAACCTCCAATAATAGAGAACTATAAAGATATCGGTTCCTCCAATTATGCCAGGGTTATAAAAGATGTTCGCACAACAAACATCGCACATAACGACAGCCCAAACCAAAGATCAAATTTAACCCTTTCAACTGAGGTGTTTGCTCAATAACTTGTCAATCAAGTGGAGTACTTAACCCAATGATAACTTAACCTTAATCGGGTAGATGGGTCACCCTTAGAGCCTAATTGCCTTGATAAGTGTTGATTGAATTTTGGTCGTCTATGAATATCATGGAATAGAGCTGTTAATTTTGATTCGGCGTGTCGACACACGTGAAGAAGTAATAGTTTCCTAAAATAATTTTGCGTGGTGATTAAATATAGATATAATACATGTGTAATCGAATAAAAAATATGAAATTCGAGTTGATCATAAACAATTTTCAATCTTCAATTAAGTCGGCAATGTGTATATGAAATATTGGAATCGCCTCACTATTTTCAACCATCAATACGAACTTGCCGAGGTGAATTCTTCCATCGTGTGGTCCATTTTAAAACAGTATTTGCCAGATGTCGACAGTTACGCTCCATCGAGCCGAACCGGACGGAAATCGGCGCCATCTTGCATCTCAAGTCTGCTCTATGCCATTTTATTTCTATGCTCTTTGAGGCAAAGGAATTCAAATATAGGAGCTTGGCGAAAATCCTCTAAGCGTTATACGGTGATATACACTAGTTTTTACCATAGGCTGAGGTTTTATAATATCGTTAATATCTATGTAGCATGGATATTATATACTAGCTTTTGGCCGCGGCTTCGCCCGCATTTATTATGTGCGTCCGGTCATAAATTATTTTTGTCGATATCTCGGGTTCTAAGTAACGTATCGCAATGAAACCTATAAAACCTATAATCTAAATTTTAACTTAGACCATCTGTTATAAATTACATCCAGTGTTTTTTGGTGCTGCTACAGGCATACAGACAAAAATTTTAAAAATAAATTGCCTTCTAAATCTTAATTGTTTTTATGTAGTCTCTCCTATTTACAGATAGGTATAGCCCACATACGTATAAATAATAATAAATAAACATGTTAGAACAAATCACACAGATCAAGCTAGCCCCAAAGTAAGTTCGAGATTTGTGTTATGGGATACTAACTCAACGATACTATATTTTATAACAAATACATATATAGATAAACATCCAAGACCCGGGTCAATCAGAAAAAGATCATTTTCCATCATGACCCGACCGGGGATCGAACCCTGGACCTCTCGGTTCAGAGGCAAGCACTTTACCACTGCGCCACCGAGGTCGTCAATATAGTATATTCTTCGTTCATACATCATTCGTCTTCCTTATGGAATAAATATTTATTTTATCTATGGGAATACCAATATGGATGACTAATAACACAGACGGAAATATAACAGGCTACGGGCAAGCTCGAGATAATCGACCGAGCCAGGTTTACAATTCAACTTGGGGCAAAAATACATTTTTTGTATCTATGTATGTTAACGCGATGAATTTCGAACCGTTGCGTTGGTCTGATTTTGATGAAATTTAAAAGGCATGTAGAATCTGTCCATAGAATTTTTAAGCTCGTGGGCCATCAAAATTGGCTCAGTAATTTTTTGAAATATTCACAATTTTGTAAAAAAAAATATTGTGTTCGCGAGGTCTGAGTTCGCGGCGAACAACTAGTAAATTTTTGGTCACCTATCTTTATAGTCACCAATTACCATCCCTTGCGAAATTGGCATTTAGGACATGATATTCAACTTATAACGAGCTTAGTTTTGCTTGTTTTAGCTCACACTAAGCTAACACATGGATAAGAATGATGACAAATTCATATATCTCTAATTGTAATAATCACAATATTCGTAAGCCTAAAATGTCATAGATTTTTTTTTTCATTAGAGTTCAAACAAAATTCCATACAAGATATAATAATCTCAAAGATATCCCTTCAAGCCTGATAAAAAGTGGGACATTTCGTACAAAAATCATGTGGAATAATGTAAAAAGTCTTGACAAACGATAGCCGGTATCGGCCGCACTCCTTCGGGACGCAACTGTGACGGGAATATTTTCTGGTATTACTTGAGACGTGTACTGCATACATAACGCGGCGCAAGTGACGAGCGGAGGCGTGTAGACCACTCATGTCTCTTTTAGGTCATCTGGATGCAAGGCAGGAACAGCAAAGAAAGCACATGTCATGTATGTGTGTGTAAAACGTAAAAGAGATGAATTAATTCAGCCGAAGTGGCATGTCTCGATAGCCCAGTGGTTAAGAGCACTATCCCGGATTGAAAGGGGCGCGGGTTAAATTCCCGCTCGATTCCAGAATTTTTTCGTCTCATTATTACTTTCAAAAAGAAAACACAGTTAATATCACCGCTATCATCACATTAAGATCTGTGCAGGAAAAAAAAATTAAATTCTATATTTTTCTATAATGGACGCTTACTTTTTTATTGTGTAATGTAATAAAAAAGTAATGTTTATTTAATTACACATTCTATAATTCGCAACATGCTTCGTCAATGTTTGTTGTACAATTATAGGTATCCTCAACGAACTTAATTTACGACAACTACTTGATATGTAGTCGACTGTACTTTTTCCTGAACAATATTTTGGCCAAGACTTGTTTTTTTGACAAGACTAAAGGTTTAATTATTCACCTAACCTAACTAAATAACCTAATAGATAATGAAATAGGTTACTACATAACCATTTAATTAAAAAAATAATTTGTTATTCTTTGTAAATTTGGCTCTGACTTCTAATGGTAATCAACAAGTGGCTCATCCAAAAGAAATTTTCTCTTGGATTTAAAGCTGCATATTTTAAAAACTTTTTAGTCGACATTAAGTTTTGTTTTGAAATAAAAATTTTCCACACTTATAAATTTAGTTCATCTCGATTTCTCGTGACTTAGCCCATGCTATCAGCTTCACTGTGAGATTGTTAAAGACGTGCGAAACTCAAGCGGTATTGTTACAGTTTGACCCTCTTCGTGGTCGCTTGTACATGCTCATTTTGTACCAAAACTTATTGGCACATATACATACATACAGATTGATTTAAATAAGTTTTTTACAAACATGTCATTTTAGATACAAGCTTTGATTGTTGTCAGAGAGATCTAATTGCATTCAATGTGTTACAAAATTATTATGTCCGTGCAGTATATTGTTGAGGAGTTCCCACGTCTGAAGCTGTTTCTGAGTACTCCATCAGGTCACGCTTATCATGATAATGCATTGTCATCCAAACTTAATGTGTGTACAAAATTTTAGCTCAATCGGTTGAAACAGATATCTGTTTCAAAATTGAGCTGCAAGATTCCATCCGAGACTTAAGGACATAGCGATATACATTGCAAGTTAATTTGCAATGTATGGTATGTTTGTGGTATTTGGTTCCACCTAGAATAGAACCAATAGATTATTGTCCCGTGGATGTCATACGAGGTGGCTAACGGACACAATAGACTGGAGGTGCTGGGTTCGTTGCCAGCGGCGGCAAAAATTTGTACCTGTAATCACAAATTTTTGTCTGCACTTCTCGGTATATTGTGTTAGTGTCTGTGTTCGTCTTCCCCACGACACTTGCTTGAGACGTGGTTTGAGAAAAGGTTTTATATATATTTTTTTTTAAACTTATTGCACATATTTTGTTGAAACTTGGCACATATATGATCTTCAGGACTAACGTGTTTAGACCTTTTTATCACGAAAAAAGGCAGACAAGGTTACGTTTGTCATTATACGAACTGTTTGAATAATATTCAAGTGGTCCTATCGTTCAGTTGTAATGAAAACATGTTACATTATTTTCGATAACATAAACAAAATTAAATCATCCTATATTTATGCCTACGTGTCTCCACTCAAATTGTAACATTCTAGGTGTCTGATAGTTAGGCAAACAGTGTTGTCGGTTGTAAACTACGCGAAGTTAGTTTAATTTAGCGGAAAATTCGCACTTATATTGCAACAAAGAATTGACAAAGCTTAAAATACTTATTTCTTTCTTCTTTTTCTCATGGTCGTCTTTGTCACCTTTATTGCCATCATCACTATCAGGATCCAATGGAATTCGATAAACCCCAACAACTGATGAATTCTTCTTACCAAATGTTGCTGTCCAAATAATTATTTTGCTGATCCAGTTTTTTTTTAAATTGCTGACCATTGAGAGGAATTGCCGTCCAGATAATTTTACTGCCTACCATTCTATTTGCTGGCCAAATAATTTTTGGGTTGTCATTTTTGCTTATCAAACTTTACAATGCTATAACAAATAATTAATTCCCTTTGTTTAATACATATTATTGCTAAATATTTTAATTAATTGCAGGTTACAAAACGTTGATTTTGCAATAACGATACAAACCAATAGGTACAATATTGTTTTATTTGAATCTATCGTAAATTCGTATTTCACTTAACCTAATCGAGAAATATAATCATATCACTAAAAATGATACGTTTTATAATTATGTACCTAGTAGATATCAACACGCTCTGTAAGAGTACCTACTACTCTCTAATGAAAATACTGTTCGTCGGCGTAAAACCTAAAGAGATGAATTAATTCAGCCGAACTGGCATGGTCTCAATAGCTCAGTGATCAAGAGCATTGTCCCGGATAGACAGCGGCGCGGGTTACATTCCCGCTAGATTCCAGATTTTTTTCATCTCATTATTATTTTCAAAGATAAGTTAATAAGCATGTGTTACGTGTGTAACAAATCAATTTGAACACGCTCTGTTGCTCTAAACTAAGCCTCAGCCTTACCTCGGCCCCGATCGCCGTCCATGAAAGAAACATTTCTGCGTCACACACAATTTCCGCCAAAGTTACCGGAATCCCCCATTTTTCACTTCGAAAGTCCACTTGATCCGGCGTTTTTCTCCACGCTCACTGAGATTAAGCCCGAAAAGACGATTTCAATTATAATTTCAGATGAATCCAACGATTAAGTCGCAGTAGTTCTTAGTTATATTATTTATTTATTTGTTTTTTAATAGTATAGTGGACAAACGAGCATGCAGATCGCCTGATTGTAAGCAAACACCGCTGTCCATGGACACCGCCAACCCGATACCGGTCACCGGTGCGTTGCCGACTTTTTGAGAAAGCGATAGACTGTTTAATTTAAAACGTAAGTTTACTACCGACTTTCAAAGCCCAGGTTAAGAAGAATCGGAAACGGTGTGCAATGATGGAGTAATAAATAATAATACCTATTAAATATTATGGAACCCTAAAACTAAGAATTTTCTTCGATAGGTAAAGCCATCTTGTTTCTTCGTTTTCAGGAACACGGATGTCATACAACAATAATATAATATACTAGTATAATATATAGAAAATACAACAACAGGGAGAATTCACAATAGGTTCAAAATTCTCGCTACAAATAAGTATTACCAGTTACAGATAACAATATTGTAAATGCTAAAGTAAGTTTGTTTGTTACCTCTTCACGCTTTATCTACTCAAGCAATCTACTTGAAATTTTGCACACATGTAGTTTAAAGTATAGAGAAGGACATAGGGCCTTTCATCTCGAAAAAATTAACGCGGGCAAATCCGCGGGCAAGAAGCTACTTACTGGATATAGTTAGCTATAATCAAGGCAGATATGATGAAATTTCCGTTGTAGGCGCAATTCGTTCAGTGACCGGATATTGCGAGAACCGGTCTCTGACCGAACGAAATAGGTCAGTGGTTCGGTCATTCATTCGAATAGATAGCGTCGATTGGTGGGGGACAAAGAGAGAAAAAACCAAAGACAACAAGCTAGCGTAAGCGTAACCTAATGACTTATAAATTTTCCATACATTTTCAGTTATATGTTATAACGTCTATTTATATGCATAATGGGAAAAATAGGCTGTAAAACATACACACACACAGTTACACCATGAGAGACAAAAAATATGGTCATATATGTTCGTCTCTCATTCTGTACCTACTGGATCTCTAGTTTCTTTTAGGGTTTAACACTAATAGGTAGATATTGCAAGTACGATCTTGGCGAATTTCGTAAAAATATAATTTGCAATTTTATTTTTTATTCGAAAAAGTATGATATGTCAAAATCTGTACATTTTTCTATCTACAATTTGAATAGGTCTAAACGTCGATTGGCGGGTAAATATGTGTTTGTAATCGCTAGGAAGAATCTTGGAGCGGCATGGCCTATAGAATTTTATGTGCCTTTTTATGGAAAAATATAAACAGATATTTACGAGAATATAAACGGTAATTGCAATCGTTATACGTTTGATATCCTGAATTAAGATTTCATATGAATTAACGTCTTGCAATTTATTAATATAATTGACACAAGGCTTTATTCAATAGCAAACGAATCAGTTTATCTATTACCAGCCGCTCGCCCCGACTTCGCTCGGGTAAAACCATAATAAAAAATAGCCTATGTCACTGCTGAAGATTTCGCCTATCTCTGTGCAAAATATCATCAAAATCGGCCCAGTAGTTTTTGAGTTTATTCATTACAAACAAAAATACAAATATTCTCTCTTTATAATTTTCAATTTATTAAAATAAATGACAAATCGATCGATTGGTTGATTAAATAATTCGTTAATCGCTATACATACATTCGTACATAAGCGACTACCAAAAAACTGATTAAGTAACAAACATTAATCTGGTGCTATTCCAGGTTATAAAAAGCCAACCTTACTCGAACTACTTGACTAGAATTCAAAACGAAACCATAGCGCGTTTCACTTTGAACGCAGCGCCATCTAGGTGTCGCGATATGAATTTGAGTAATAGATTCACTTCAGGCGGTTCGCGCTATGGAAGTAGTAAAGTTATTTCAGAGAATTGTAAAACATATGTATAATCTAGGTAAAATACATATAATTAGGATTATTCTGATAATTCATAGACAATTATAATGCAGCTGGAAGATTTAAAGTCCATTTTCAAAAAGTATTAAATTAATATAAACAAGCTATACCATCATAAATAATTGAAATTTTGTAACAACTATTATTATGGAGTCATCACAATTTAAACGTAATATTATGTAATGTTTTAGCAAGTTGTGACGTCACTTGTTCGTGTCATTTAATACGAGTTAATGGAGCGTTTGGACGAGTACAAAAATGTGTGATTTCATTTTTGTCATTATGTTTGTAAGCATTGTCATTATGACAAATTTTTTTCATTGCTGTTTCTATTGATATAAGGGCTTTGGTACAGTCATCATAACAAACATTTATTACGACACTGGTATGGCCAAATATAGGCCTACTTTAATTACAGGTTAAGTAAATTATATTGGTAATGCTTCAGCGTCATTAATTACACAATATTGCTGATCAGTTTCATGAACTTCGACGGTTCTGGTATACATTGCTGGTTTTTCGTTGCGGTAAATAAAAGCACTGATACAAAATACGCAATGTTGATTCATTCGTGTCTTTGAGTTGAGTGATAAGTAATGCATCAATTTAAAATCAACAATATACCTATAATGAATCTGCCAAAGTTTGGCAAACTGTTTGCGGATTGTGTGCGGCCAGTATAATAGAAGAAAATAACTAATACTCTCACGGAACTGAAGAAAGGTAGACAAATACCACATTTTCATGCAATTTCCAAAATAAGAAACGCGTCCCGCCTCTCATGCGTCAAGCGTGTTCTCTCATGGTACCCATTCAATGAAGTAGTTAAGGAAATTGTCCGTAATCTGTAACGCGACAGCTTCTGAAAAACTGTACGCCCCTGCTATGTCGCTATTGGAGCAAAGAACGTATATATTGTACAGAAGGATAACTGTGGTATGTGGTTCCGACCTAGAATATCACCATTCCATAACCTTACGTGTCATATGAGGCGATTAAGGAACAAATTGGCACATAAAAGGGGTTGACATCAGTCTGCCCGCCTGCCTTTCGTGTACCATTTTTTTTTGTTTTTAGGTAATTATTTGTTATAAATTCACATCTCAATCTTCAAAATAAGGTCATTACTTTAATGACTCCGGGTTTCTTGGCATTACAGCCCCAGGTAGAACACGTGACGACGAGAGAGAGAGAGAGAGAGAGAGAGAGGGAAGGAAAACTGTGAAGTAGAAATAATAATCAGAAAAAATCGGCAAAACGTTCCATATCCTCACATAGCTGGTGTTGTACAAAGTGGCGTAGACTATGTCATATAAATCTGTACTGGTTGCGTTTGTCGTATGCATTCCGAGAGATGGACTCAAATTTTTGTCACCTGGATATGCGGGCACAGAAAACGAGTTTGGCCTAGGACGAGATGATCGGATGAACTTAGGAATTTCACAAAATATGGAATGAGAAAGACCAGAGACAGGGATAGAATGAGAGTGGGGAAGCTTTTGCCCAGCAGTGGGACAGCAGTGATGTAGCTACTTAAAAAAGATTATTAATTATGACAGATTTTCTCATTATATTTGTAGCATTTCTGTATATTTTAGCCTGTGTAGTCTATGAAGATGGCGTAAAATGGTTAATATTCATGACAGTCTGCGGGTTGAGAGTGGAATTGGTCCACATTTTTTATGTCCTGCCGTTGGTGGCTGGGTGTCAGACAAAGGGCGCAAAAAATATAAGTAAACAGAAAGCTCCTTTTAACCCCCGACGCAAAAAGAGGGGTGTTATAAGTTTAACGTGAATGTCGGTATATCTGAGCATTTCTCTGTGCCATGTAGCTCCCAAACGGATGAGCCGATTTTCGTTTAGTTTTTTTTTATGTGTCATAGATAATTTTATCCCGAGTGTTCTTAGCCGTGTTTCATGAAAATCTGTTCAGCCGTTCGAAATGAATATTGAAAGTAGGGGGTAAAAATAATTATGTTCTTGTGTATGTAACGAATATACTTTATTGTAAAATAATATAACATAATATAACAAATAGTGCAACAAGTTTTTGTTTCACCAACAGTTTTGTTATATTTTATTATATTTTCTTTTATCAACCTATAGTATCCCACTGCTGGCAAACTTGGGCAATTATAATTAATACTAACCCTTATCTGTCGCATCCATATTGTCGGGTTATATTTCATTTAATTATAAATTCAATAGATATGGTAAGTATACATTTTGTTTTGATAATATTTTTATACGACTACTAATACGTATATATATAACAGGACATCCCAATCGAGATTCAAATATTACTGGAAAACACCGCATACTTTAATATACAAACGAAACATAGCTTTATATTATAAGCTTCAGAAAAAAGTAAAATTATTATTAGGTACAAGATATGTTTAAAAGTTCTGCAAAGTAACCTTCTGCCAGCAATACTTATGCTATGGCACGGTAAACCGCACTGGAGTATTGTATCACGGACTTTGCGGAGCTCTTAAAATAATCAAAATTTTTCTAAGATGAATTTTGTCGTTGCAACTTTATAAGTGAGCCGGAAGTACGAGTATGACTGCGTTTTCAGAAAAGACTTTCATACCATTGTACTTTTCTAGATTGAAATACCGAACAATAGAACAAAATTAAATTAAAACGAAGGTTCTATGTATTCCTTGGGATTTAATTTTAAAAAAAAGTTATATTATGCTTCTATTTTCGTGCATGAGAAGAACTCATAACACATAATTCTAACATATTTTCTAAACATATATTTCCAATTTCAGAAAAATATATCTTGTAACTCCTTTTATTTATCAGCGACTTATAGCATAACAAATCCAAACTAATCACCTAAAAGCCTTCACCGACCATAAATAAGCTGTACACCGATAAATTCACAGGTCTAGAGGCTTAAGGCAGGAAATTTTTAATGCAAGTCCGCACGTCCGGCCGCCTCGGCGGTCGAACGTAGAGTGATGACTTCGGCCGGAGAATCTGACCGCGCGCTTACTTATTTGAACTACCCTCATTTGTTCACAACGTTTTAAATTAGAGGTCAACGTTAGTGAAATCGTTTTCTTTATACTGAATTATTGTTTAGGAATTATGTTCTAGACGTGTTGTTTCATTGAAAGGAAAGTAACCGTTACGTGATTTCATGAATATCAAATAATATATTTAAAAAAATATTTTATAGCTCTGAGTTTATCTGTTACAAACATTAATAGATCTTGATATATGATATATATTCATCTAAATTTCCATTAAAATTTTGAATTTGACTCCAAATAAAATACGACTCTCGCTTACAAACTCAAATGTTTTAAAATATCTGGTATTATATTACGAGCAAAACGTTAAGGCGTAATGTCGCCGTTAATTTTGTATAATTCCATGCGTTTAAATGCAAATTCCTGAAATGCGAATGGGATTAAACAATGATATTTTTATGTATAGAGATGTAAAACGTCTCTTACACTCGCATACATACTGGGTTGTGATACACAGGATAGTAAGGAAAGTGTAGATAAATAAATAAATATATATGGAAGAATCACACAAATTAAGTCACCACAATGGTGATTCGGATCTATACTAATATTATGAATGCGAGAATGTCTCTCTATCTGTCTGTCACGATTTCACGGCTGTACTGTAGGAAGATGTTGAGGAAATTTGGAATAGTTATAGCTAATACTTACATTAAAATCATCTTTGCTAAACTGTTGGCGGGAATTATCTATCGCTGTCAGATGGAAAAAATATTTGAATACAGAAGAAAATCATTATTAATGGCCAGTGAAACATTAGTCCTGGAAAATTGCTTAGTCTAAATAATATAATATCAGTGATTAAGACGTAACCCAAGCTTCGGACGGCGAGTACACATCGTTATTAAAATTTTAATTGTTGTAATTTATAACGCAGGATGAAGTGCCAAGTATATAACATTCATTTGCCGCACATGAAAAATATTGAAAATGTTTTTGTTAATATAACTGTTCGAAAAATATCGCTTAGAGCCAAGACCCATTGCTCCGTTGTGCTCCGTCGTCATCCGTGACGTCGTCGTCCTTTGACGGATCAAATCAGAACAGCGTAGACATTGTGTTTTTTGCGTCGTTCGCGCATTGCGTTTTTTTTTAACGTTCGCGCTTTGAAAAAATGGTTCGTGCTATATGCCCTGTTAATATAATTTATTCGTACAATCAAAAGTTACTCTGCATGACTTCTATGTCGCGGTAATAGCAGCAAATTTGCAATGAATTAGGGTAGGTTGGTGTGACTGTAACTAAACGTAAGTAACCATATTTTATTTTTCCTAATCTTAACAAAAAAAAATGTCATGACCTCTCAAGAGAGGTCATGACATTTTTTTGTAGTTTTTTTTGTAGTCTACTAGTCTTGACTAGTGGGGTAAGCACTGTGTGTGTAACAAAATAAATTCTTCAAATGGTAAAAGACGGCCGGGTCATCCACGGGTGCGCAGGAGTGACAAACTAAACCAATTCAACCAATGATGGCGCGATATGGAGAAAAAGAGAGAGATGCCTTTGCCTGGCACATAAATGGCTACTAAATAATAACCTAAAAATATTATAATATGTGGCCGTCCAAATCAAAAGGGACCTTATGGCGGCTGGCATTTAGGTCTTTTTTGCCGTTGTTCGAATACAAAACAACGACAATAATGGCGTAAGTGTGGGCCGCCATAAAGTTCCTTTTTATTTGAACGAACACATATTGGCGCTTTTCCTTAATCTATCGCACAATTCCCATCTTGCCGATCTAAAACATCACGCAAGTATAAAAAAAATTATTTTTACCCCAAAATCATTGGACCCAGGGCTTCGTCAGCCATATTAGCATTCACACCTTGACTTAATTCCGCAAACAAAGGAACATTTTTCACCCCGACCGGGACAGAGGGCGCATAAGTAAAAAATCCGTGATTTCTCAAAGGGATGTTTGTCAGGGTTGCGTGGAATCCGAACGCACGAGTTAGCTTTTTGACCGAGATACCTATGCAGACGTGATAGGAATCGCATAATCTGGACTGAGTTATAAGCGTCAGCGGGTAACCGGATTG
Source organism: Plodia interpunctella (assembly GCF_027563975.2). Taxonomy (NCBI): domain Eukaryota; kingdom Metazoa; phylum Arthropoda; class Insecta; order Lepidoptera; family Pyralidae; genus Plodia; species Plodia interpunctella. The sequence continues at coordinate 11,187,457 of NC_071294.1, forward strand.
TCATTATTAATGCCGGCTCCACACTGTCGTCGAACAGTTTGCCAAACTTTGACGGATTCCGTATACATTGTTGGTTTTTCATTGCGATAAATAAAAGCACTAACATTTAACTAGGCAATGTTCACGCATTCGCATCAGCATGTGTCCGTGTTCGGCGACAGCGTGGACAGCTGGCATAAGAATATTGTTGCTTGTTTGTAATTGTATTACATAAGTACCAATTCGACATCATTCATCACGCATGAATTAGTTAGAGTAGTAAATTTAATGCGTTTCAAGACTATGTACCTACATAATATTATGTGTATGTAAATGCAACTTTAAACGTGTCGTAATATAATATATAATATTATGTTATTTCCTTGAATGTAATAAGGATAATGAAGCGAAATTTGTTTGTCTTTTTTTAATTTTCCTTGTTCAATTGACACGTGACACGTGTATGAGACTTCCGATAAAAATAATTCCACAATTTTTTCCTAGCACAACCATCGAAACGTAAATCCTTATGGTCACAAAGTTAAGTTAAACAAACAATGCAAAAATCAAACATCACTTATGCTTCCGTTGTAATCTTGTAACTTACAAATATCTTCCAGTACTGTTTTGCCGCGCCAGTGACTCAGTCTTCGCTGTCGACTTCAGCGGCCTTTTGTTTGGTTCGTTAAGGTGTTGAAGATCATAATGTATACTTTTTGACGACCTCGGTGGCGCAGTGGTAAAGTGCTTGCCCCTGAACCGAGAGGTCCCTGGTTCGATCCCCGGTCGGGTCATGGTGGAAAATGATCTTTTTCTGACTGGCCCGGGTCTTGGATGATTATCTATCTATTGGAGTCAGTATCCCATAACACAAGTCTCGAACTTACTTTGGGGCTAACTCAATCTGTGTGATTTGTCCTAATTTATTTATTTATTTTATTTATTTTTGATTACTTAGTACATTCTATATCCCTTAAGGAGTGTGAAAAGTCATGACGAGTAGATGGTCGTTCACAAGGACTTTGTTTAACTTAACTTTGTGACCATAAGGATTTACGTTTCGATGGTTGTGCTAGGAAAAAATGTGGAATTATTTTTATCGGAAGTCTCATACACGTGTCACGTGTCAATTGAACAAGGAAAATTAAAAAAAGACAAACAAATTTCGCTTCATTATCCTTATTACATTCAAGGAAATAACATAATATTATATATTATATTACGACACGTTTAATTCGCGAAAAAAGGGCGTGCGTGTTTTATTTTTCATTTTCCCGCCGAATCGCTCCAACATGGCCGCCGTTGTTTACAAATGGCGCGAAATTTCTTTATTCGCCAACCTTTTTGTGTAAATAATACCTTTTTTCTGCAAATACCCGCGCAAGTTTATTATAAGGCCTATTTTCGGACACTTTACTGGACACTTTCTTGAGACTATATCTTTTTGGGTTTGTCGTTTAAGGTTAAGGACGATTTTTTTTGTCAACGTGGGTAATATTTTCATTGCATTATGTCTTATATTCCTACTATACATGTCCTATTTATTTTGGTACCCGCATTATACTATATTTTATTAATTATACACAGATATTTTAATGCAGTATCGTCGTAGAATTGCTAGTAAAATACTTAACTCATATTATGTTCGTAATAAGATGTTTTTAGTTTTTTTTTTTTTATTGTGAATTTTTAAGTAACTTCAGTGATTTTTGTCTCACTCTAAAAAGAGAGAATCTTCCAGTTTCGTACCTTCTCAAATCCTGTCTATTTCCCAATTCACTCCAAATCCTTCCAAATTGTGGGAATCTCGGGCAACTCGCAAAGAATTACGACAATAAATTTCCAGAAGCGTTGTTCAGCTATCGAGCCTAAATAAATGCCTTCTTGAGGCTTTCCATCAATTTTCCAATCGATCTATTAGTCAAGAGGGGAGGTGGCGTATACTTAATCAGTCAACAGTATACATTTCACACTTTTAGTTATTTTATCTGTGTAGAAATATGTATGTAGAAAATGACGGCTCGGCTTAGATATTCTCATGTCTTATACTGTAGTACTTACAGTACTAGTACATGTAGTACAGTGCTTGAATGAGGCCCACAACAGAGCGATCAGCGAGGCATCCTGCTGGTCGAACACAGTTTGTTTAGACAGACATAATAACTTGAAGAGGAAGCTTCCCATAGAGGATAGTCCATACGAGGATGTTTTTATATCAAGTGTACTTTTTACATACACTGTTCTACTTCGATTTGTTTTGATTGGGTTTTATTCTTTTTGATGAATGAATTTCGTACGAAGCGGACGAAATTCCTGCAACAACCAAATCTTGATTTGATTTGGGCTATTATCGATTTTTAATTGCGTATCCATAGAAAAACATTGGAATTAATATAAATAAATAGCATCTTGAGAAAATGGATGGAACATTACTTTTAAAAACTTAATATTTCTTGAAATACTGTGAGAGAAGTCGTAAACATACAGAAACGTACAAGGATTCCATCAGCGGCCGCCGTAACCCTAATTTTATTCATGGCACACGCCATCGAATCATAAAGGTTAATCCACACTGCTCCTCCGTGAGCCGTTAGTAGGGTAACCAGACCTTGAGATTAATTGGGAAATTCGGTACAGGACTTCCATATTTGGGGGCGCGAAAACACATAGATCTACCCTCCACACATAGATCTCCCTCGGAGATTGTAAAAGTCAATCGAGAGATTCTTCTCAAAGTACCTATAGAATCAAAAATGACATCAATAAACCCGCTATCTAAAGCTAAATGTGGCATTCGAGTTTACCGGCCATTGGCTTTGTCTACTCCGGAAGTAATAAATATGTGATATCTGATCCTGGGATAATTTAATCACTACATAGTATAAACAAGTCACCATCCGCATCTATCTGTTTCTAAACTTTCTTTTTTCAAACCACGCAATAGATTTTAATGCAGTTTTCACTGTTATTTGGACAATTCATTTCCGAAGGCTTATTAGACAACGTGCAAAGCCGGGACGACTTACTAATTTGTGATTATATAAAAAAATGAATGTCTACACCACTGCGCTACAACTTTTCGTTAGCGAACGGTGCGTAGCATTTGGCTGAGATCACGGATTCCTTCAATACCTAATACAATACATCGTTTTTATGACTTATCATTCTTCTCTTTCTATTTTAACTTCACTTATTAATGCGTTTTTTCCACGCCTAAAATTAAATTGATCAATAAATTCAACATTTTGAATGTGTCCGGAAAATATAGTCCGCACAATTTTCTGGCAGTCCGTGAATAAACAAACTAGTGGTGACCCTGAGCGATACCACTGATCGTTCCTCAGGGTCTGATGATACGTCGTTGTGTGAACGAGTGTGATTATTATTTTATGCCTGTGTTGCTGGAGTGCTTACTGAGATGACGAAACTTTAGTCTGTGAGATAACAATATATTCTGTAAAGTATTTATTGTGTAGAAATAATGTCGACTCTCTCCTCTGTTTGTTCATAGTTTCGTTCGGAACTGTGAGGCTGTGAAGCCCGGGGTCACCGTGTAAATTACCTCGTGCTGTGACTTTACAACCAAAAAACCATTGTCAAGAATAGGTAATTGACCCGGCGACGAATATATTTGGACAACACACAACAGCAGACCGTAAGCATTAGGCTCTTGTCGCGTCCGATGGACACAAAGACAGAAACGGACACAATACACCCAGAACCGCAAACAAATATCTGTGCTCACAGGTACAAACGTTGTCAGCGCTGGGAATCGAACCCTCCTGATATCGGACAGGCATGGTGACCTCTACGCCAAGGAGATCGTCATTTTCTTGTTAAATTTGTTTAACAGCAGCGACGCCTTTGCCGGAGGTGATAAATTTGCCAATTTGTTACCTTGTTTGATTAATCTGAATCATCGAAATAGGTATTAAATTCATGATTGCGGTATTACTTATAAGATTGATATATACGGCTCAGTGGTGGGATTACTACTGTTGTATAATAAATTCGACAAGAAAATGACATCTCAAATGGCTTCTCGTAAATTTTCAATTTTAATCGCCGAGCTCACGCCATGTCCCTTCGCGTCTCCGTCATTTCGACGTCCGACGAAAGTCAACGGAGAAATTACCAGTTTTGGCATAGTTAGTTTTATCTTCACTTTAACAGATAGATACTCGTATAATACATAGTCTTCCCAACATTAGTCCCGGTCCCCCGCGGCGTCCAGCCAGCCAACTCACAGATAATGTCACAAATTCTGACAGCCGCAAGTTTGCCAACTTGATTTTGAGTTTTGACACATTTCCTTAAATATTAAGTGAGACATATTATCAGAACTTCAAGATAATTCTAACAGTTTATGAAACTTGAAGATCTACAAGTACTGTATATGAGTTATGTTCTTATATTACTTTAGAATTACATAAAATAATCGAAGATGACTAAGCATACAATCGTAGTCGTATTCTAATAATTTTATTATTTAGTAAATGATAAAAGTAGAATTTCAAAAAAATCCTAATATACCTATGGGTAATAATCATACTTCAAATCTATTCAAAAATATGCGTCGATGTACAAATAAAAATAACTGAATGAATTTTAGAGTGATTGATATATTTTTTATTTTAATATTTATTACAAAAATATATTACGAAAGTACGTCGTCGAATGCCGATGTGAAGGAATGACCATTGCGTAGTTTGTATGAGCGCTTTTATTTACTGCGATGAAACATCATCAATGTATGCCGAATCCGTCAAAGTTCAGCAAACATTTTTTTGCGATAATATGTGGAGCGCATTTAGATAAATAAAATTTTGTTCAAGTAAACTAAAAATTGTAATTAACGCCATCTAAAAGAGCTTTTGTGAACTGAACAACAAATTAAACAGTTACTTTTTCTAACGTCGGAATAAAATTTGTAATTTCAATAGTGGTCGCTAGATGGCGCAAAAATTATTATAAATATAATTTTCTAGGTTAGTATTTACTTCCGGTTTAGTTAATTAATTCTGAACTCAGGTTTTTTTATAAATCAATTAATTATTAAATCATTGATAAAGTCGTAAATATCATTAATTAATGTGTTGTAAAACAAAGTATAACAAGACAAACTTTGTATGACTTCACTGGTTGTTAAAATAAAATTTAATTAATAATGAACTTGAAAGTGCTAAATTTAGTAAAAACTATTTTTTAAGGCAAAAAAATGTTTATTACACAGGATTGGATACAAAAAGAGACAATGCGACCGTGACAGGACTCGAACCTGCAATCTTCGGATCCGAAGTCCGACGCCTTATCCATTAGGCCACACGGTCCTTGAGAGATAGAAGTGAAATTACGCAACACAAGGTAATTTTAATCGATCGCTTTAATTTCTTGATTTGTATTGCACATGCGTGCAACTTTTATTTCCTCGGGCCATGAAGTACTTCTTAAATCCATGCCTCGGGCACAACCCTGTCTCAAATTGATTGTGTGACGTCATTATGAATGCAAGAAGGTTAATTATATAGGTATTTAGGTAGGTACCTAACCTATTTAATAAATTTGCAAAACCGAAAAATAAAATTTTGACCAATAATAGAGTGGGGTTATATATTTGCGTAATGCCTGCTCCACACTAACCGCACTGGTGGATTCGGCATACATTGCGTAGTTAGTATGAGTGCTTTTATTAACCATAAACCAGCAATATATATCGAATCCGCCAAAGTTTGGCAAACTGTTCGACGAAAGTGTGGAGCCGGCATTAGGAATACCACGAGCGTTTAGGTCCAATAGACCCTTTCCCAAAACAACCGGTTCACGGCTTAACATGTTGTCATTTTCGCCACAAGCTAATTGTCATCGGAGAGATAAATACTTATATTATTGTATTCAATGCGTGACAAAAAACTTCACTCGTTGGGAGCCGATCCTGCAGGTTGTACTTTATGTCATTGTCATATAGGCATTGTCATAAAAACTGAAGCGTGAAAGTTACAATATTGTATTACACACAAAATTAAGCAAACATCGGATACGTGAAATTAAATAAAAGCTTGTAAAAACGTCCTATCCCCAAATTGTCCCGTTTCCACGAATTATCTTCCCCAAAATATCTCTATTCCAAAATGTTGCCCTGCCATCTATTAAGAAATTACTGAACTCATCAACATGCGTGATAACATTACAAACGAGTTCTATCGTTTAGCATGTCGTTCATATAAACATGAATAGATGGCGTTCTATAAAATTGCACTTAAGTTCACAGTATATTCAATAGATGGCACTACGTATTCTGAAACGGACAAAATAGACTATCGGCAATTTTTTTGCCGTAGTTTGGGAGTTTTGTATCATTGCTGATATTTGTGCCAGCTCCACACTGTCATCAAACTGAGACACATGCCGACACGAATGCGTGAATATTGCGTAGTTATTTACCGCAATGAAAAATCAGCAGTATACCTTATTCGACGAACTGTTCGCGGATAATTGCCAAATTTTGTTTGTTTCCATGAATTAAGAACCAAAGCATGTACCTACTTTAGATGTAATGACGTGTATTTATTTCTATAAATTGTATGTAGGTAAGTAGGTAAGTACAAAACATTTAATTTGTTTAAGAAACATACAAATTAGGTAAACTGGGTACCCACAGCTAATCATATACTTACAATCTCAACAGCACATCAACCTACCCAAATTCATTGCAAACTCGCCGATATTATAGCGACATAAGTAGAGGTTTATGCACAGTAACTTGATGTGCTGTTGACTGTACTAAAGATTTGATTTTCATATTGTTAAATAGTCAAAATTTTCCACAAACGTGAGTCTCCCAAAACTACACAATCCCATACAGTTCTTTCCTCCAGTCAAGCGTCACCCTGGCGAATCATTAGGCGACCCGTTCAAGTGGCAATTTGTCGGGAAACACTCTCCCAAGTACCTATGTATGTGCCCCTTACCGCCAAAACCGGCGACATGCCAATTTCGACATTCTCAAGTGTGCCATTTAACCTGGTTCAAAATGTATTTTGAAAAATTGAAATATACAATTTTGACAGAGTTCAGGTTGCATTTCGAGATCGTGCCAGGTACCTACTGTTGAATATATTGTCCAGTCCAGGGAAGCCTGCAAAGGATATAGGTAAGTAGGTAGGTATTCTGGTAAAAATAATTAATTTAGTGTCTAACTCGAGTAGAAAAAAGAGGTCGGAACAAAACTGGCCAAAGACACATTTTTTTTATAATTTGGCAAAATTTTTTTCAATGAAAATTAGGCTGTTTTCTTTTACCTTTGTCAAGACAAATAAAAAAATTATCAGAATTGATCACAGAGTTTATTGCCTTCAGAGCTCGTTGCTTATAATCAGCTCCACGAAAAGGTTAGGTAAAATATAAATATTTTTTAAAAAGGTACTTACTAAGCATTTTAAGTTATAGGTACAATACACATAGGTATTGCATTATAAAAACGGCGACTGTTTAATCACTTTCAATCGAAAATTTGTTTTGCACAATTTACATTAAGTAGCACAAAAATGAGACTTGATTATGTAAATCAAACGAAAATTTAGTTATAAGGTAACCAAATCGAAGCTGTTCAAACCGGATTGAGCCAGAATTAGGTTACCTCACAATAGGCATTCTTGCTCTGTCCCAAATATCGCGCGGTGTCGCGCGATCGATATCATTGTCTGGCCCGCACCATTGTGGGTATATACGAGTAACTGTATCCCGACTTTACCCGGGTAGTATATGGGTAGGTAAACTGGTGATAAGATGTTTACAATAATATTACTTATTTTTTTAGGTAGGTACCTAAAAGTAGTCAAGTAGATTTACCGGTACTACAGTCAGTACCTTATTGTTTAAGGAAATCTAACTTTAATAAAGATCATATCCCAACTAATATTATAAATGCGAAGTTTGTTACCTTTGTGAAATATAGTATTTTGAACTACGGAGAAGGACATACCTACCTTTCATCCCGAAAAATTAAATGTAAGAAATTCACTCGAAGCCACGGGCAAAAGCTAGTATTCCATATTGTGGCTGATAGGTTGTGGTACCGCCCATACGTACGATACGTACTTAGCTAATTACGAACTTAAAATAATAAATAATTTATGTATTCAAGTAGGTATGGGTTATCAAATTGTACGAGATTATTGTGTTTAGTTTATAGATTTATTAAGGTCCTTTAAACTCTTATTAAGGTATAATCTGGATTTTTTCTCTCACTCAGTGCTAGATACCTACAAAATTCCAACCACCGAAAAACCCTCGCCAATCAAAACCTAGTATCTTTAGGCTGCTACCACCACTCCCACACGCGTTTGCCACCCAATACAATAGCCGAACAAAAGCCACACAAAGAACACAAAGGGCTCAGCCGTCTTCCCATTGTGCCCCACAATAGAAGCCCCGCCCACAACAAAAGCGGCTTTGTTTCATCAGTGACTTCTCGACGCTGATTGGCCGAGACGTATCACGCACATAGTAACGTGGTGGCCACCCGTCGTTTGAAAAATGCATTAAAATTATTGATACTATCTTGCGTCCGTTTTGGCTACTGCTCGTTTCAGTTTCGACGAATATTTTATCTTATTTTTATAGCGTTAAAGTCAGTTTTTGTATGTGTCAGCCAGTGATATGATGAGCAGATGGTTTTAATCGACCGGCTACTTTGATCCGTATTAAATTGACAGCTATCTATAAAATACTGTTCTTTTTTTTTCTACATTGTTTCCGTTGCATATGAAATTCGACTTAAATTTGTGGGGAACAAGGTTGAAAACGCTTTGTATTTTTTACATGCCAAGCTTGTTACCTACTGCATCAATATGTAAAGGTGGTTTTAATTAATGATTATATTTTGTTTTTTTTTTTTTGCTCCAACGATAACGATTGACGAGAATGCGTGTTGTAACAGTCACTCTATTTATTGATGTGTAGGCGTGTAGTGTGTCTATTAATTTAAAAAGGATTGTTAAGATCTGAAAAAAATTATGAAGGTACATTGTACATGTGTAATTTCTATATAGGTACATTCTGTTGTTTCAACATATTCTCATAGTATTGAATTGCGTTCTATATAAAGGTATCTTCAAAATTGTAATGTTAATTTTTTACACTGACCCCTGGTTTCGCGGCTTTACAATGTCAAATGTACCTAACCGAAAACATGTGAGGATGAGAGTCATTCATATTTGTATGACTGTAATTTACTTTATTTGTATAAATGTTATGTAGGTACCTATTTACGACTCCACATATTATGTCTTATTATAAATATATTAGGACAAATCACACAGATTGAGCTAGCCCCAAAGTAAGTTCGAGACTTGTGTTATGGGATACTAACTCAACGATACTATATTTTACAACAAATACATAGATAAACATCCAAGACGCCAATCAGAAAAAGATCATTTTCCATCATGACCCGACCGGGCATCGAACCCGGGACCTCTCCGTTCAGAGGCAAGCACTTTACCACTGCGCCACCGAGGTCGTCGAAATATCTCGGTGGCAAATTTCATTAAAACCAACCCAGTAGCCTTTGAGTTTATATTACAAATAAAAATACAAATCTTTCCTCTTATAATAATATTAGTACCTATTTAGCTGACAAAAAGAGAACACATTACATATAAGTACTTCACTTTTTTTATATAAATCTCTTAATAAATACACCAGGTCGGATACTTTGGGGCTAGCTCGATCTGTGTGATTTGCCCGTATATATATTTATTTATTTATATATTTTATTTATATGCGAAACTTTCAGAAGTGCCATAACTATAGGCTATTTTTTATTATGGTTTCACCCGAAAGACGCCGCTAGGAGTGTATTATAATGCGAGAACGATGAAAAATTGAATTTTCCTATATTTAAATTCGACATAGCGCTGAATACAGAAGCCAAAACAATCGAGCACTACAAACTAAAACAAACCATTTAATTAAAAAGCCCCGAAGACGTCGAACCAGTTAATTATTAGCCTATTGAGCTGGCCTGGCGGTGACGGGGTTCCGTACCTACAATAAAAGTTCGCAGCGTCGTTATAATTGGCTGGTATTCGACATAATTGGTCTGTTCTGCAGCGGAGGCCAATCAAAGTTTTGATGTGACAATACCGACTGGAACTTAATTGCCAATCGGAGAAAGCGGTCGTGTTGGCTATTAGAATTTGCTCGGCTTTCTGTTTATATTAGGGATGAAAAACTATTTCCCGATGTATTATTTCGGAATCTCCCAGGGTAATAAAATAAAGTGACGCTTTATGACCTAATCGGGGATCGAACCCGGTACCTATAGTGCAGCATTCCGGTATGATGACCGTACGCTACCGAAGTTGTCAATTCTAAAAATTCTATTTAGGATGATATACGTTTAAAACACTTATTGATGTCCAAAAATTACTTAAACTACTTGGAAGTCATTCCAAAGCGTATAGGAGGAAGATATAGCGCAAGTTTTATATATTGTGGGTATGATTTTCCATTTAAATTTATACAAATTTGTATCTATATAGATACCCATAGCCGGTGAAACATATCGAATTGTTCTTAATTCGATAAGACACATTTGAAATAATATAAACTCGTTATTTCGCAAATAAATTATCTTCGCTTTTGTTATACTCTTTGAGTAATTTTCAATTTTCCCTCGACGCGATGTCGCCCTCTATAATACGACAAAAACGTAATATTTCAGATCTTTTGGTCCATAATATCCTCTTTGTGTCACCCCCTGGTCAAGCAAGCCTTGCCGTCAAATCCGGGATTAGCCAAGTGGCCAGTCAAATGCTAAGAAGGCAAGTACTTAAGTCAAATTCAAATTTTTCAAATCCAAAATTCTTTATTCAATTTAGGATGATATACATCACTTATTGACGTCAAAAAAATTACTTAAACTATGTCTACTGCCGGCTTCCAAAGCGCAGGTGAAGAAGAAGCGGCGCAACAAACTTCACCGCAGCCTTTTCTCCAAGGACGTCAATTAACAAATATAAGTCTTAAATATATATTAAAAATTAGGAGGACGAATTTACACCATTATTAAAAATGTCAACAATTGAATGAATAAATAAAAATAAAAGTTGTATTTCCAATAAAATTATTGAAAATTGTCACACACAAAAAAATATATAAATAAAAAGCTAAATGTACAAAACGTACGTAATAATGTCATAAGTCAATTACATATGTTATGAGGATACGTCTGCACCATGCTTGGGCCAAACATTATCGTCGTTCACAATGGATATCTTACTACTTAATATTATAAATGCGAAAGTTTGTATGTATCTTTGTTACTATTTCACACATTTCATGAAATTTGGAACACGAGTAGTGTTGCTGGCAAAACAAAGTAGATTTATTACTTTTAAATTTTTATAAAGTTACTCTGAAATTTTTCGTTTACGAAGTCTGTCATATGTGTATCCCAACTAATATAAAAATAAAATACATATACAGCAATCATATTTGTTTGGAGTTAAACAGTAAGATCCTAACAGGTAGTACCTGGAATAACACATAGGATACACTTTATCCCGAAATACACACGGGAGCGAAGCCCCGGGGCGCAGATAGTGATATTAAAAATGCGAAAGTTTGTAGATATGTTTGTTTGTTACTCTTACACGCAAAATATACTCGACCAATTGTTATAAAATTTGCTACATGGGTATAATACCTGACATAAAACAGAATATTTTTTATCTCGAATTTCCCACGGAAGCGAAGTCCCGCGGCTCAGCTAGTTCTTAACACGAAAGTGTTTCATAAACAGCCCTATTTTATATCTTACGTTACATTCTACTCATACAATAGTCATCAATTTCATCAAAAAATGTGATCCTCATGAATGACCATAAACATTTCAGTGAAAAAAAAACATGGCGGAGACCATAAAGGCCATTGACAACCGTTTGCCTAATCATTGGGTGTTATAGCAACACCTGCTGTTTATTATCGCGATATACATTAATAACAAAAAAAACATGAAAGGACAGGAAGTGGCGTAAACTTTTTGGGCAACCCTAACACCATAAACCATCGATTTCGAATTCACTTTTTTATTCCATTGACAAAATAGGTTAAGGGTTGGCAGGCTTAAACGGACTTTTTATCAGCAGATTGAGAATATAATCTTTAGTTATATAAATAAAAGCTTTGATTTAGTCTACGGGATCGTATTTAAATATGAGAAACAATAAATAAATACATTGTTATAAGATTTTCTTGTAAGTGTATGAATTAATAGCTTTTATGATTTTGTTGCGCTAAACTATATTTTGTTGTTATAATACTTATTTAATTTTTGCATCCCTATCATACATTCGAAATTTAACATCGTAACTTTTTAAATTTATCCATATTAAGTTACTGGCAGGTTGTAGTAGCTAAGTAATCATTTAGACGAAAAGAAAAAAATATTGTATTTAGTATGGTGGCAAGGAATGTTATGGTTCTATGGTGTTTTAGAAGACCGTAGCTAAATTTCCTTGTGGAAAAGAATCTGTTGAAAATGATTCAGCACAAATTGAGTGGGGTTCTTCGGTATTTTGTCTTAAGAATTTCCTTTTGACAGTGTATTCATCTTTAGTCATTGTTCCGAGTATTCTATGCTTTCAATTTAGAGTTACGAGTACCATATTAAATTGTGTAATTATACCATATACTAATTATATAATTAGCTCTAGTTTTATGAATAGAATCTAAATACATTTTGTAAATTAAATTAAATTAATTAGATAGGTAACTATATCAAGGACGTTTGTAAAGTTACCTAAATTAATATAAATATATTAGAACAAATCAAACAGATTGAGCTAGCCCCAAAGTAAGTTCTAGACTTGTGGATACTAACTTAATGATACCTATATATTTTATAACATCCAATACCTGGGCCAATAAAAAAATATCATTTTCCATTATGAACCGACCGGGGATCGAACCCGGGACCTCTCGGTTCAGGGGCAAGCACTTTACCACTGCGCCACGGAGGTCGTCAATAAACACATCATCATCGGCCTACCCTTATCTCACTTTATGTGAGGTCGGTACAGCATGTCAGTCCACTTCCACCACCACTCCACTTCTCCCTGTCGATGTTCATCGATCTTCTTCTTCGACCTGCCCTACTTCTTTTCTGATTCAATTTATTATAAATTCAATCAATATTTTTATTATAAATTCTCAAATTCATCTGATTATTAACTTATTTATTTATTTGAATAGACTATTTCTTAATTAATCTCTTGTTTATTTGCCATTAAGTAACAATGTGGGTTTTGATTTAACTCCAATTATTTACTATATTTCTATTAGTGTCAGACAGTGGTCGTGATTTTTGATAACAAAACCATATTTTTTAGCAATAATATTTTAACAAAGGAAAAGTCTTTTTCCTCCCTCGAGACCTGAATGTATGTATGTACTCGAAACAATGACTGAAACTACATGTTACGGCCGAATCAGAAGCCGAATATTCGCTTGAACACTATTTTAATTACATGATGACAGAACAGCTCATAAATGCTTACTGTCTCAACAAACACAATCCATCATTACCGAGCTACAAAACAAGGAAAGTGCGACAATGGCACATCGCAATGAAAATTTTAAATTTAATTAACAGCAAGTGGTGCTACCCGATTATATTATTACGCGGGGCATTGTGCCCCAGACAGCCCCACGCCACCCTGCGGATAGGGTCTCCACGTTTTGTATACAATCGGAATTTTTTAAACATAAGTACCTACATCTAGTAAGTAGGTACAATCCTTTATTCCGTGTTTACGTAGTAAACACAAAATAGTGCACCGAAAATCGTAAAAAAAATCATTTAATTTGGAATCAAAGAAAAGAAGGCATGAATAATGTGATTTCAATAGTAAATGTGAGAAAAGAAAACTAGGTACCTAATTTTACATCATGAAAGAGTTAACATAGGTATTATTACTATTTTTTAAATAATGTCAGTCGTAATGAAAACGGATTGCTTTGTTCAAAGGGGTGGGAGCTTCTTTATCAGAAATGCAGTACACAAGTTTATTTTTGAAAATCGGAAAAAAAATGGAACCGAGCGGGAAATGAACCTGCGCCCCTGTCTACCCGGGACATTGCTCTTAACCACTGAGCTATCGAGACCATGCCTGTTCGGCTGAATTAATTCATCTCTTCACGTCTCATGCCGACGTACAGTATTTTCATTAGAGAGTGGTAGGTACTCTTAAGTATCCCGCTCGATTCCAGAATTTTTTCATCTCATTATTATTTTCAAATATGAGTTAAAAAGCATGTGTGCCAATCCAGATTATTTTTGAATTTAATTTAAATATTAATTTAAATTGCCATTTAATCTATCGTGTTGTTACTCTCAAATATCCAAAGCAAATAAAGAAGTAGGTAGCTATATATCTTGATAAATAAATCGGGTTTTTTTTCCATTTCAAATCCACCTATGGAGGTGTGGTCACCCTATTGAATACGCGCTCGAGACGCGTTAGGCGTCTCGCTTTGTTAAGCAAATCCGACTCGTCTCGCCAACCGTGATTATATTGTGAACCAAACGTGGGGTTTTCAGAGGTAACATAGTTCAGTTCTGATAGCGCAAATGGAGAAGAATTGACGCAAAGAACATTTGAAATACCGATAGTTTGAGTCAAGAGGTCAGAAGTCTGATTTTTACGAGAATACATAGAGATACAAGATTTTTTTTTTGTAAATAGAATAGAAAGTAAAACATATTTTTTGTTTGCTTACAATATCTATACTATTATTATAAAGAGGTAAGCGTTTGTGAGTATGTATATTTGAGGCGGGTAATCTCCGAAACTACCGAACCGATTTCAAAAATAGGCTATATTTTATCTCAAAATTCTCACCATCATCCGTTTTCAATATAGAAGTCATGAATGAGAAAAATAATCTAAGCTGTAATTATAATATTTTTCTTAAAAGTAACTCTGTCGTGTTTTGAAGATTGAAACAAAATTTACGTGTTTAAAATTCGTCGAATTTAGTGCGATATTGTTATTTATGAAGTACCTTAAATGTTTGCTACTATCAGCAGCTTCTCGCAAATAGAGGGTACCTTCAAAGAGACAATAAACATAGCTACACGAAGAAGCAAAGTTACACGATTTCATACAACGTTTATAACACATTTCAGTATAATGTTCCGATACACGGAATAATTTTACTGGATATGGAGATAAAGGTGGTGGTGTAACGGTTAGGACGCCCGCCTGTGGATCGAAAGGTCTCAGGTTCGAATCTTACACGTGCCACATGAGTTTTTATATACCAATCTTGACTCATGTATAGTAGTTTTCATAGACCACAACTTCCTTCCGGTTAAGGAAAACATCGTGAGGAGAGGAAACCTGCACACACTGGTTGATTATTATTGTGTTTGAAATAGAGAAGGTAATGACAAACCACTGCATTAATAATGCCAAGAAAGTTGTTGTGTGTGTTTCATTCCACGTAATGACCATGACCCTAACCCACGAGGAATACGACTATGAAGAAGAATATGGAGAAGATATTATTAATAAATTTTGAAAATCGAATCAATCACTGTCACTGCAAACAACAATTTGGCCTATCAATTATTGTTAGTTCCTTATATTGCCACGGGTCTTCTATCGTTATTATGGTCTTTACTGTACTATGTGTTTGTCCCTTAGTTAGAGAAAGTATAGCTGTATTGTGCGCTTATTGGTGGTTATTAGGAAACGGGTGGAAATTGGACTGGTGCAAGCCAATAGCCATATCGAATTTTGTTCAACAGCTTCACCCGAGTCAAAAGCTTTATTTTTCATTTCGAGGGAACTTAAAAATAGTCTTTTTCTACGGTGCCTATCTATCATATGACGACCTCGGTGGCGCAGTGGTAAAGTGCTTGCCTCTGAACCGAGAGGTCCCGGGTTCGATCCCCGGTCGGGCCATGATGGAAAATGATCTTTTTCTGATTGGCCCGGGTCTTGGATGTTTATCTATATATGTATATGTTATAAAATATAGTGCCGTTGAGTTAGTATCCCATGACACAAGTCTCGAACTTACTTTGAGGCTAGCTCAATCTGTGTGATTTGTCCTAATATATTTATTTATTTATTTATCTCAAAGTTAAATTAGAAATCCTTAGTCCCTAGTCTCTTTCTGTCATGCCAAATATTGTAAAGAGTTCAGTAGAACTCTAGAAGCAATTAGTAAATTGCTTCGCCAAATTTGTAGGTTAGACTTGTAGTGTTGTATCCTAAACATACCTAGTTCTTAATTCGTTATTTTAAAAAAAAAAAAAAACATAAAATACCAAAAGTTCCGAATATGGAAATGTCATTTCCAGCATTCTTACAAACAGGACCTCCTATCTCATACATCAAATTCATATAATATCACAAAACATTCAATACTAGCACAGTCGTGTGTGCTCTCACAATAGTCGAGTACCTCCTCGATTTTTGTGCCAAAGGATACTCTCCTTTAAAACTATAGCTGTAAGATCCACAGGAATCGCCATGAAAGCGATTTGACGTTTCGGACGTGGAGAGTTGGATAAAGGATATTGAACGAATAATTTTTGTACCGAGTAGTTATTTGTTGATATTCAACGAAAGGGATTGAAATTTTGTTTTAATGAGGTCGTGGGTTTGTCAGAGTAGCACAAGGTAATATTTATACCAGGTACTTGAGAAAATAGAATAAATAAATATATATATTAGGACACCACACAGATTGAGCTAGTCCTGAAGTAAGTTCGAGACTTGTGTTATGGGATATTAATTCAACGATACTATATTTTAGAACAAATACACATATAGATAAACATCCAAGACCCGGGCCAATCAGAAAAAGATCATTTTCCATCATGACCCGACCGGGGATCGAACCCGGGACCTCTCGGTTCAGAGGCAATCACTTTACCACTGCGCCACCGAGGTCGTCATGATAGAAAATTATAATAAAAAACTTCTCTTATGATAATTTTGTTTTCGATTACTGAGGTATGGTCCACCTCTCTATCTATAAACATAAAAATTTAGCTTACTGTATTATGGCATAATTATTTTTAAGCATAACGTTTTAACGCATAACGGTTGTTATTTGAAGCATAACTAAACTAACCTTTTATAGACTCAAAGCCACCGTCTATAACTAATTTTTTAAAAATGTCTCGTAAACGTTAAAGTTGTTAGGTGGTAGGGTAATCTCAGGTAGGGTTGGAGTAGGAATAGGCAAAGGCAGACAGTTATATAATAATATAATTAATAAATAAAATACAGACCCTTCAAGGGTCTATAAATAATTTAAGATATTTTATTATATATATATTTTATTATTACAGCGTACCTGTGGTACGTGCCGATATCGTTATGGTAATGAATGAGTCAAAATGTGATTTCAAAATATCAATTGGAACAATAATTTAAAATTTTGAATTTAGAATGAAAGAAATACAAATCATGCCAGCGCGCACGCGGTTTGACTAAAGAGGTCATAATGCGTGGCGTTACAAAGTTAACATCAAAGTTGACTAGTGAAACCTGAGTCTAAGTATTCACGTGGGTAGATACCTAGGTATTACAGGTACAAGCAGTAAGCAGGAGAAGGTGGAAGGGCGCTGCACAGTAAACACAGACTCTGTACATTTTAATTCCTTAAAAATAATACAGTTACCACTTTAATGTGAATTGAATATTTTTTTTAAAGTATACGCATCGAGGCATATGTGTGTCTGTTCGTGGTATAATTCGACAATGGAATACTTCTAAATTGGCTAATAAACGAAAATACCTCAGGAAATAGCTGCTCTTTGGCTTTGGTCGTGTTTTGGCTCAATCAAGTCGAAGAATCATGAAGAAGTGTGTGCAGTGCAGTGTAGTGGTTTTTGTGCAACAGTGCTTTTCACTTATAAATCTATATAAGTACTTAATTGGTTATTTTATTCAATTGGTTGTTTTATAACAACTACTGGCTGAAGGTGTCTTTAAAACCAACAATCGATATTCACCATCATATGATTAAATATCAGCTGGTTATTATGTTCCGATAAACAATTTCATCGTCATCGTCATCAATAAAATGGTCCAGTAGTCAACGCGTCTTGCTTCTGATCTGCGGGTTACGAGTTCGAATCTTAGTCTGTAGTTAGTTGTCTTTACTAGTTATGTTTTTCTTTTTATTATCATTAAAATATTACATTTATATTATTGATTGTGTTTTTTTTATGGACATGTTATGAACTGGAATGCAAATGTTTTACATGAATAATTTTTTGTCTTCATTGTTATTATTATTTTTGTGATTATAGGAATTAAATTATAATGACGATTTGCAATAAATTCATATTATTTCAAGATTATTGTGACTGAATTATAAATGTATTTAGGCAATTGACAGTTTAACTTTTTATTTTATATCTGGTTGACTTATATGAAACATTAATATAATTAATAATTAAAAAAATGTATATTGTAATTGGATTATTATATTTCTGAGCGATTGATTTAATATAAATACTGTCATTGTAACGAGTTTGGAAATTATATTAATTTAATGCATGGTGTTGCATGTTATTTATTATTATTTGTTTTTTTTTTTTTTTTACCTTTATAATGTCACTACCAGACCCAGCTCCTGCTGCAGTGTCGCCTGTAGCTGGCCCCACGGTTCTTTCTTTAGATTCTTACCAAAAGTGTGAGCAGTGTGATCGCCCGCGTTTTTTTAAAGGACGTAGGGGTCTTAATGTACATATTTCTCGGGTTCATAAGGCTTCATCTTCATCGGTATCAAGTTCTAATCACAGGTCCAATACTGATGGGCCTCCTCCTTTATTGGCAGTTTCCGGTCCAGGTGATAGTCACCATCCGGAGGGTGTGTTTTGGGCTCTTTTGTCTAAGTACAAAAAATGTTTGCCAGTAGTCAAGAGAATCCCCAGGGGTGCAAGATTGTCGGTTGCAACAGCTTTAAAAAAAGTTATCGACAATATCATTGTGACCAACAGTATAGAAAGCTGGGAAGGCTTATTGTCTTTTGCTTTCAGAATTTTGCATGTACACGGTGAGGAAGGACGTTCATTTTCCCTAACCCAACTCATAAAATCGAATTGTTGTCAACATGATCATTGTCTAGTTAGTATTGGGGATGCGCAACGCTTTATAAATAGGTCCAACAATGTTCTATTTGGCAGGATTAAGAGAATTGAGAATAAGGTTAGCGATGGGGATGTGAGGGGGGCAGCTCATTTGATTTTTTCCAATGATGCTCTTGCTCCAGAAACTGATGAAACCTTTGAATCCTTGGTGAGAAAACATCCTCAAAATACAACGCGTAATCTTCACCCGGATCCTCCTGTAGATGCAGACCATAACCTACAAATTTCTGCTGATCAAGTATTGGAATCTCTTAATTCTTTTAAAGGTGGATCTGCAAGCGGTCTGGATGGCTTATCACCACAGCATTTGAAAGACCTTTTGTGTGGTGCCACTGGTGATACGGGCCGCGCTTTACTGCAGAGTTTGGTTGCGCTCATTAATTTAATGTTGGCCGGTAAGGTTCCCAATGAAGTAGCCAGGATTTTGTATGGGGCTAATTTATGTGCCCTCGTCAAAAAGGATGGTGGTATACGTCCGATAGCAGTAGGTTGCACAATAAGAAGATTGGCTTCCAAAATTGTTTGCAAAAATGTTTTCATTACTTTGTCTTCATTATTTCAGCCTAAGCAGTTAGGTTTTGGAGTGAAGGGTGGCTGTGAGGCTATGGTACACTCTGCTAGGACTTTTATCAATTCTGCTAATAGTGAGGTTTTGTTAAAACTTGATATATGTAATGCTTTTAATTCAATTGATAGAGGTGTTTTCTTGCGAGAAGCTAGAGAGCACATTCCAGATATTTATTCATATTTGTGGCAATGTTACGGTACACCATCAAATCTTGTCTACAAGGATAAACTTATAAAATCTGTAACAGGTTGTCAACAGGGAGATCCTTTAGGACCTGCCATATTTAGTCTCGGTATAAACCCTATAATATCTACTCTCAGTTCTCCTCTAAATATGTGGTATTTAGATGATGGGACCTTGGGTGGGAACGCTGAGACCGTAAGGGCGGACTTGGAGACTTTGATTCATAGTTTTGAAGAGGTAGGGTTAAAACTAAATTTCTCCAAGTGCGAACTATACATAGGCGATTCCTTTGCAGATTCAGACAGAGACAATATTTATTCAAGTTTTCTAGCAGTAGCTCCTGGATTGACTTTGGTGAATGGGGATAGTTTACGTATTTTGGGTGCCCCGGTGTTGGAGGGTTCTGTTGAGAATTTCGTAAATGAACAGGTCATTAAATTTAATGCGTCTTCAGACCTTTTATTTAAAATTAATCCTCACATGGCTTACTTTATTATAAAATTCTGCCTCTTTGTGCCCAAGTTTACTTATGCTATACGGTGCTCGTTATTGTGGAAGCATCACAATCATCTAGAAGTCCTTGATGAACTTATTAAAGTTTCACTGGTAAGAGTGATCAATTCTGAAATAAATAGCGAGGCCTGGCAGTTTGCCTCACTACCAGTTCGTTTTGGAGGCATAGGCGTGCGTAAAGTATCTGATGTGGCTCTTCCAGCCTTTTTGTCCTCCGCTCATGCGGCATCCTCATTATGTGGTAGGATTCTGTCCCCGTTATCGGGTCCCATTGAGGTGTGCGGCTTGAGCGAGGCTGAGGAGGTATGGCGGTCAATTAGTTCGGAGGAGTTACCACTAAACAGAAGTTCACAGCGACAGTGGGACAATCCTTTATGCAAGGCCATCCAGGAGAGGACTCTGTCTCAGTGCAGCCGTTTGGAGGATCGTGCTCGCTTTCTAGCTTTAATGGAGAAAGAGTCTGGTTATTGGCTTCGGGCACTCCCATCAAAACATGTAGGCACTCTTTTAGACAAAACCACTTTTACCTTGGCTATGGGACTTCGCTTGGGTGCGAAAATAAATCAACCCCACATTTGTCAATGTGGTATGGCCGTTAACAGTTTCGGCCATCATGGCCTGTCTTGTGTGAGAAGTGTAGGGCGAATTCCTCGTCATGCATCTCTCAATGATATCATTCGCAGAACATTGGCAACGATTGGTATCCCCTCAATCTTGGAACCCAACGGGATATTCCGTGCTGACGGTAAACGCCCGGACGGTATGTCCCTTGTCCCTTGGCGCTTGGGAAGGAGCCTGGTTTGGGATGCCACATGTGTTGACACTTTGGCACCGTCACATTTACCGTCCACCTCTCTTCATGGCGGCGCGGCGGCTAGTGCGGCTGAAGCAGGCAAAATGCGAAAATATATGGGTCTGGTGGATAATTATTATTTTTTACCTTTTGCTGTTGAAACGATGGGTCCTTGGGGTCCTGAAGCAAGGCTATTTTTAAGAGAAATAACGACGCGCCTCGTGGAGGCAACGGGAGACTCGAGGGCTGGCAGCTTTTTTGCTCAGCGTGTAAGCCTCGCTATACAACGGGGCAACGCTGCCAGTATACTGGGCACGTTGCCTCCCTGTGGCACGTTGGAAGATTATTTTTATTTGTAAAACGGCATTTTTGTTTTGTATTTATGATGCTTTTTGTAAATAAAGTTATTTTATAAAAAAGCAGTAATTGAGGTTCAATTGTGAACTTAATACGTAGTATAGTACACAATAAGCGGTGGGCGTATCAGAACGTTATGTTATACGTATCCAATGAACATACATCTTGTTGCTTATGAAAATCTTATCTTTTTTCCACTATCAATGACCACTTTTAGCTCTTTAAAGTTTCTTGCGTGATACGCGAACAAACATACATACAAACATTCTAAATAAACATGGTTTTGGCTTCTATTAGTCCCTTATAAATGCCTATAATTTGTTTTTTCAGGCAGACAAGTTACATTACAATATCATAAGCCCGTATAATGTACCTATAGGTACTTACAGACTAACATACATATAATAAAATGTAACTTAATACATAAATAGGACATTATATATATATAATTATAAATAAAGAGATTCCAGCACGTCGCCGCTTGGAAGGCTGGCACCATTAAACCTCTGAACCGCTATCGCAATCCTCTGTGTCTCTTAATACTAAGTCCCACATTGTGATATTTTTGATAATAAATAAACTTTAATATGTACTTTTGTATATACAGACATAGCCCACTAACAGTTTTATACGTAAATCATGTAATATTTCATGGGTTTATAAATTACAAGCATTTTATACACTAGTAGCATTTTGACCTCGACTTCGCCCACGTGATTTAGGTACCCTATGTCCTTCTCCGTTCTTCAAATATATACATATGTATGCAAAATTTCAAGAAGATTGGTTGAGTAGATAAAGCGTGAAGAGGTAACAAACAAACTAAACTTACTTTCGCATTTATAATATTAGTTAAGTAGGATTACGATATAGATTTTTTTTTATGGAGAATAATAATTTTATTTGTCAGGTTAATATATTTACACTTAATCACGTTTCATAATAATATAACAAGAATTTGACAGTGTGGCAAACAGTAGGCGTGATACAATTAACTAACACGCGCCAGATATCGATCTAACAACAACGATGCGACTGTCTGTCTGTAAGAATCTAATTCAAAACCTGATGGACTATTGTCTAGTTTTTTTGAATAATTCATGACTGTCGCTGATAGTGGGTTCAAGTTAATTTGGTTTTGGATTATTCTGTTCCGTTTTATATAAATCTATATTTATATTAAAGGGGAAGACCCTGCTCGCCACGACACAGGAAATCCTAGTGTGGCGGACAGTGACACTGTTCCTTGTAATAATGTATATTTTCAGTACGAAATAAATATTTCTTATTAATTTGCTTCAGTACTTTAAGGTGATTCATAACTGCACACTAGCGCCACCTTTTGTTTAGGTATTAGCGAAAACTAAAGAAATTCTCTTTTCAAATTATTCTACACTAGATAAAGAAATTTATTACCTAATATTACAGTTTTCCATTACACAATGTAGTCACAGTCTACTAAACCGAAAACGGTTTCCACCAAAATCTTCGTAGTAGACTGTGTATTGGAAAACTATAATATGTACTTTGCAATACATTCCTTTTTATCTAGGTGTAGAATTTTAAAAGAGGATTTTTTTGTTTTTGCTAATGGAGCGTTGGACGCTTACACTCATTTTAGAACACTGAGCCCCGATAGTAAATATAGTAAGAAAATAATATCTTCACAGCAAGAATGCTTATACATTTTCGGAAAAACAAAAATATATGTAAGTATATTACTTGTATAAGTTAAAAAATTATAATAAAAGCAAAATCAAAACTTTCTCCGAAACATTGTTAAAGCGGCAACAAAATCGATAAATCGCACTTGGACAGTCGCAAAGTAAAAGTTTCGCAGAAAAACACATAATTTACCGCGTGACAACGTATTGTTGGGCTGTTTATATGAAAAACAGGCATTGTCCTCGCCCCAGGAGGATTTTAAACCCTCCTTCAAGAATCCCTCTCTAATATTGATTATGGGATAGATTGCTTGAGTTATTGGCGTTAGGTATTGTTCTCGACTTTTTTGCGATTTTATAAGATTTGGGGAGGGCTGTGGCTGTATGTTAAAAGTGTTCTTTAAAATGCGATTAATTGAGTAACTGAATGTGTCATTACTTTAATTTATTCAAGGCAAGAATGCATTGACAAAATTTCATTCTTGAATTTATGAAAAAACATTTTTTCGCTTCAAAAATATTCTCTAACGTTTCACTCGTTTCCTTCTATGAAATGTACAGTCAGGTTAAAAAGTGAATGAAAAACACAAAATCAGCAATACAATGTTGAAAACATTTAGTTTTTTTAAAAATATTTATAAGCCTGCAAAAACAAAAGTGACCAACGGCCACAACGCGACAGTTTGACACCTAACCTGTCAACTTTAGCCGCAGCACGCGGCGCCACGTGACCGCTATCGGGATTTTGACAGCTGTCAACTCTAAAGGGCGTTGGCGCCTATCTTGACAGTTCACAGTGATTTAATTTCGCGTTTTGCATACATAATGTATGAGAAAGTGTTTGCGGTTTGTTTACTTATAGATTTTAAATGCATAAGTTCGTTGCAAATTACAATGTCAAGCATCATTGAACTTTCATGCATCAATCTTAAAGTCTAACTCAGCTTGACATAAACAGGCTCATGTTAAGTTTATTTGTCCTCAACATGGCTGCACGCCATATTTAGGGTAAGATCTATGAAAACCAGCCAATTTGACAGTGTCGTACAGACGGACGATATAGCCCAGAAGCGGTGGTGGTGTAATGGTTAAGACGCCCGCCTGTGGATCGAAAGTTCCTTCCCAGGTTCGAATCCTACTCGCTCCACATGTTTTTGTATACCAATCTGACTCATGTATAGTAGTTTTCATCGACTACCATTTGCTTCCGGTGTGGAAAACATCGTGAGGAAACCTGCACACTGGTTAATTATTAACTTGTGTGTGAAATGTAGTGCAAACCACTCCATTACTAATGCCAAGAAAGTTGTTATGTGTGTTTAATTCCACGTAATCACCACGACCCTCAGCCATGAGGAATACGACTATAAAGAAAAAGAGGGCCGATCGATGATCGACCAATGTAGCAGGAGAATGCCTTCCTTTAAGAGGATACCTTTCCTCAGGACTGCAAATACAAATGGGACCAACAGTGCAACTCGATATTGGTTCTATATTTTTGGATCCCACCCATCCAATCCTAGACGTCAAGAAGAACACTTTCGTTATAATCCAAGTTTTTAATCACATTATTGGATGTATTAACAATAAGAAATAGTGGACCTTTTCATACCACAATGGAGAATGCTACTCACATCTTTTTCTCTTGTAATATCAAGCATTAAATGGCACTTTTTTACATTTTGTGAAAACATTTGGATTTACATTTTGTGTTGTCAAAAATGTGTGATGACACAAATAAGGTGTACGTTCAGAAACATGAATAGCATAAAATTGTAGTACGTCCACGTAAAGCCTTATTTTGAGACGTGGCTTCTGTTCGCTCGTTAGTGATGACAACATAATGGCCATCTTATTAAAGAAGAGTTTACATTGGGCGAGTGCTTTGGCGAGTCAGAGTAGGAAAATTAAACAAAGTAAACTTATAAAATCTTAATTCAATATACATACGAATTATGACATGAATTATTAAAATAAAAAATAAAACCAAACATGCAAAACTAAACTTATCTAAAATAGACACTACAATGAATGTAACTTATCGATTTAATTTTCACGTCATTTTTGTTTGGGGTAGAAAAGGTTGTCGTCAAGGATCATGCGTGTAGATCTGACAACTATGAGATGTCAGACCATTGATATGGATGGCGAAGACTGTGAGAAGTAGAGATGAAAAAGTATAAAAGCGAACTCTGGGCGTACGTCCTTTGGTAGCGGAGGAAATTGTAAAAAAGCTTAGAAGAGAGAGAGAGAGAGGGTAGACATAGCTTCAAAATGTAACACCTAGTTTAACCACTTGACACACTTGATCACTATTCTAACTAATATTTTTGTTACCCGTTTCACGCTCTGTTTACTCAACCAATCTTCTCGAAATTTTGCATACATTTCATTTGAAGTACGGAGAAAGACATAAGAGTACCTTTCATCCCAGAAAAATAACTGCAAATAGGCGAGGCCGCGGACAAAAGCCAGTTCTTCATAGTTTATTCTTCTTTTTTCTTTACGTAGGTTATGCTTCATAGTGATTTCATTACCTAGGGAATGGAATGGTCTTGCCATAAGACTGCTACGTGCCAGAAGCATCTGCTTGACTTTCCTTTGCCCTTAAACGTCATTGTCAAATTTGAGGATTTCACTTCACAGCACGATTACTTATATTAGAGTTACCGTTGAATAATAACAGACACGTCAGATGCATTTAGGCAACTTTATACCTTATTATATTGGCAATAATATAGGTATTCCAAAGGAAAAAAAAACTGTTGATTAACTAATTTCACACTAGATTATTTCACCCAACTCGCTAAATGTGAACTTGTCGGCTTGCTACACCTGCACAAAATTATTAGCCTGCTTGGTAGAAATGATACTTTGTGACGTGTAAAGCAGTTAATGGTATAGTGTGTTTGGTTAACTGTCAAATAAAACGTATAATACAGTTTCCATATCTGTATAGAAACATTTGTACATACGTTTACCTTTGCAAACACTTATTATGGTAGTATAATGGCACTGTTAGTTCTTAATTTTAGCAAAAGATTTTACTATTTTTCATCTCTCTTCTGAACATTTTCGATAATCGGCGCCAGAGTCTGCGGACTTTTTACTTCTTTACTTAAGATAATTTGTTAGCTAATAGATCTATTTCAAATTTTATATTATATTGGCCTTGTTTGTCCGCTTAAACAAGTTTTTTTTTAAATAAAAAAAAGTATAACTTTACAGCCATATCCGTATTGTTCGTGCTGTAAACCATTGAGGAGTTCCGACTTTGGAAGCCGAAGTCGATCCCTGGTGCACACTGAAGCGAGTTTAATTTCACCTAAGTAAGTGAAATTAAACTCGCAAAGTTTGATTACTGCGTTGTAAAACAAAAAAACAACAGCTCACAACAAAATCAGCGCTACTCTTGTAGCAGACTTTTAACAGTAAAGTGGGGTCTTACAATTTGGAAGATTCAGCTGTGGTTTAAAACCGGTTTCCTGAAACGAATCTTCTTGGAAATGTTATTGTTATCCGTCATCTTTCAAGTTTGTGACATCGCCAGGAAGATATGGAGCGGTACCACACGCCGTGCAAATGTGCAGTTATATTGACTTAACAATAAAAAATCAATTAGTATAATACAAAAGTAGACGTGCATGTATGTGTGTGTATGTATTATAATTTTATATTTCAATGACTTTATTCCTAAACTGTTCTTTGAACAATTCTCCTGAAATAACTCAGGGTGAGTTGCTCTCAGTTTGCAATCAGCTTTGAATTTAACCTGCGCGCCACTGACGTTTATACAAAATGGCGTACTATGTGTTTTTCTGCGCATGTGAAAGTGGACTGGTGCAACCAATCTACTTTTAATTGTAGACTTGTCGAATAATACTCCTACTTACTTGTGTGCAAGTTGTAATTAAAATGTCACTTGTGTCAATATTTACAACGAATTGCCCGCTTCTAATAACATACAATATTAGAAAATGTCTGTAATTATTGTATTTTAATTATACAGGGTTCGATTGTTAATAGTAACGGGTTTAGGGAATAAGTTATTGACTAGATTTCTATCCGTGGGTTTAAAATTGTTTAGTTGGTAGATTTTCATTTTTTGCGTGGACGTACATTGAGTAATTTGTATGATAGCTTTTATTTACCGCAAGTAAAAACCAGTAATGCATGCCGAAACTACTGAACTGAACTGAAGAACTGTTTGTCATGTTGGTCCATATTATTTTTGTATGTAGGTAGTCCTTTAGATAGGCGAAATAAAATCTCGTAACAAATCGTAGCGTCGTTGCTACGCGGAAGCTACGAAGTTTTGCATACAATGTAGTTTATGTAGTGAAGTATGTGAAGTATGGAGAAGGACATACGGAAACTTTCATCCCGGAAAAATTTACGCGGGCGAAGCCGTGGGCAAAATGATAGTACAATATATTGTGGCTTCAATACATTTGACGATCTCGATGGCGCGTGGTTAAGTGCTTGCCTCTGAACCGAGAGGTCCCGGGTTCGATCCCCGGTCGGGTCATGTCGGGCAATAATCTTTATCTGTTAGGCCCGGGTCTTGGATATTTATCTATATATGTATTTGTTATAAAATATAGTATCGTTGAGTTAGTATCCCATAACACAAGTATCGAACTTACTTTGGGGCTAGCTCAGTCTGTGTGATTTGTCCTAATATATTTATTTATTTATTTATTAATACATTTCAGAAGTGAAAAATCATTTACATTTGATTTTGCACAATATTTTGCCAGCCAATAAAAGGCTGGCAACACAGGCCGTAATCAAGTCTTTCTCAGTCCGTTTCCGAGTGTCCGACACTCGAGTTCCAGTGTATTTATTAGTCTCAGACTGTTTGCACAGTAAACACTGACACTGCACCCGACATTGTCTGTTTTTTGTCATAATAAAGTGTTAGGGCGTATGCGTTACTCACATACGGGATGATTGTTTTAACCGTTGCTTTAAATAAAGAACCTGGATTATAAAATGTACAAAAATAAAGAAAATACTTAATTATAACTTAAACTGTTGTGAGTTTATTGTTGTAATTTTTTTTATTTTCTTTTATTTATACTTACAAATTATTGATTTGAGCCAAGTTTTTTATTGGATTGTAATAAACTTTGTAAATATTCTTTTCTTTTGTTTTGGTTTTGATACTAATCCCTACATTTATAAATCAATTAATTTACCTCAAATATTCATTAGTGTGTTAGTTATGGCTTGATACACTACTTCATGATAAAGTATGGGATAGTATGTATATGTTACCGTCAATCTGTATAATCAGGTATCCTATACAATACCTAGGGAATGTATACAATACCTAAAACGTATAAGGTAATGTATAAAACATTATTTATTTTATACATTGCTAAAGTATTCTATAAAATACCGAATGCGCAGCCGGTAATGTATGTAAAAGAGAGCAAGGAATGATGGAACGTGTGAGCGGGCGCAGTGAACGTTTTTTTTTTCATTTATCAATATCAGGCAGATTTATAATATATCAGTTAGTTTATCTATCAGATAACAATAGAATATTTTATGAGTAGTAAGATTTTTGTTCGTGTTTTGTTTACAAAATCTAGTATGTAATGTACACATGTGTGGACACAGATTAAAGGAAAAATCAGAAGATATTGCAAGCAATTTCCGAGCCGTATTAAAATAATTGATTTATTCCCCGCTTAAGTATCTGTCTATTCATCATTGTTACTCAAAACTGAATGCCAGCTTTCTGAGCACCCTGTATCTTCCCATTACCGGGTTTGTTTATGTTATTTCAGTGTATTTTACCTCACAAAAGACGTCTGTTGTTTATTTTGTGCCAAATCACTACCCCTGCAATGATATCTATCGCCACTAAGCATATTTTATTAAAAAACATAGGGGTGGAATGAAGCATTGAAAATTGACAAATAAACAATTAAATATATTGATAAACTCAATCGATTTTGAACTCTATTTTGATAACAATAGGGATGATAGTAAACGCAAATGTATTTTGGGCGTATTGGTAATTGAGAGGTTATATTATTTTGAAGTATTTGAAATGCGGAATAAATGACAATAGTTGATATTGTTTACTTTTTAATGATTTATCCGTTTTGTTTTCAAAATCAAAATCAAATCATTTATTCAGAAATTAGGCCTTCGCAGGCACTTTTTCACGTCATATTCTAAATTAAATGATGTTTACCAAAGCTACAAACTACTAGCATTTCGGAACGACCACTGCTGGGAAGAAATGCCGAAAGAAACTCATTCAGTGTTGGTCCCTATTATGCCAGAAGGGCTTACCATTTTTTAAATATAAATTTATGTATAATTTTTTATCAGTAATATAACATGTAAATACAACATGTTTGTAGCAAGTTCGGTGTAATAACTAGAGTCTCATTATTAAAAAAAAAACAATATCGGTCCCTTCCCTAATATATTTTCAGAATTGTCATCATATTGTGACAACCTCTGTGGCCTAATAATCATCACGACGGACTTCTACACTGGAGGTCCCGAGTTCGATCCCCGGTCAGGTCTAGATGGAGAATGGTCTTTTTCAGATTTACCTGGGTCTTGGATGTTTATGTATACGTTATAAAATATAGTATCGTGCAGTTAGTATCCCATAACACAAGTTTCGAACTTATTTTGGGGCTCGCTCAATCTGTGTCATTTGTCCGTATATATATTTATTTATATGCGAAACTTTCGGAAGTGCCGTAACTATAGGCTTTTTTAAAATTATGGTTTTACCCGAGCGGTCTTACTTTGGTCTGTCTGTGTATGATTTGTCCATATATATATTTGTTACTACCTGATGCCCGCGCCTTTGTTCGAGTGGCCGAACAATTTTTGGTAAGGAGACAAATTTAAAAGATGCTCATACGACTGAAATATATATTTCCTATAGCTGGACCATTAAGACTTTCTTCAGGTGTTCCAGATCTTCGATTTTTATATATCCATATGCTCATCAGGCTGAACAACTTTTATTAAGGCGTAATTCTATATTTCCTGTTGTTTAACTGTGCCATCTTGGGTCTGCATAAGGTATTCCAGATCTTCAATTTTTATACCACACCAAAAATGCTAATCAGACTGAACAACTTTTGTTAAGGTTCCTATAGTTTATCTGGACCATCATGGGTATGCATCAGGTGTTCTAGATCTTCGATTTTTGTACCTTAACAGAAAATGCTCATCAGACTGAACAACTTTTGTTAGGGAGTCATTTCTATATTTCCTATAGTTTAGCTTGTCCATCATGGTTCTCCATCAGGTGTTCCAGTTTTCAAAATCATTTATACCCTAAATTTTGCCCAGGCTTAATAGCTATATAACAAAAAGTTTCATTCAAATCCATCCAGTAGTTCCGAATATTGGCGTGTACAAACAGACAGACATAGAGTTGTTTTTCAAATTCTTTCTCTGTTACTATGACTCTACCGCCTAATTTTGTTTTTATGTAAATATATTCAATGTACAGGAATTTTTTTTTTCTACTGCTTTGTTATATGTATTGATTGATATGTCATCCTACCCTTAATCCATCCTATCCTATCCACTTTATGTGGGGTTTGTACAGCATTCCAATGTCCTCCACCTTGTGTTCACCATTTGTATTTCAAGACAAGTCGCCTAAAGGCATCTGACATGACTTTTACTACCTGCATGACTACCTACCGCCATCTTGTCCCAAGTAGTTATACACAAACAATGAACAAATCTGTCAATTTACTATATATGTAATAAATAATGAAATTTATTTATTTCACATATCTACAGAGCTAATGTTATGAAATGGGTTATATTATATGTAATAAAATCAAGTGTCGATTTTAATATTTTTTTAATTAGGCATAATATTCTTCAATTTAACGTCTAAGTCTCATCGTTATGTCGATTCCACTTTACAAGATCATTATAATAATTAGCAATAACTAACAGCTGATAATATATGACAAAACACGTGTATACTCCATTTCTAAGCTACGAAGAAAATCGGTCAATGAACTAATTTCTGATTGGCCGGAAAAATTGCAATACGCGAATGAAAGAGAGGAAGCTATTCAGCACATTGTGCTACTTTTTCGAAGCTAAGAAATAGAATTTGGAACAAATATTTTAATATTTACAATTGAAAAAAAGTACGTAGGTATGTATGTATTATCTGTATTAAGTGTATGTTATTTTTATATATTCTGTAGTCGGTTTTATTATGTTTTAATATGCATAGCTATTTCATAAAATTATATATCGAAATAATGTATTTTAGGGCGTATAGGTAATTGAGAGGTTATATTATTTTGAAGTATTTAAAATGCGGAATAAATGACAATAGTTGATATTGTTTACTTTTTAATGATTTATCCGTTTTGTAGCGAGTTCGGTGTAATAACTAGAGACTGCGTATAATTATTAAAAAAAAACAATATCGGTCCCTTCCCTAATATATTTTCAGAATTAAGACTTTCTTCAGGTGTTCCAGATCTTCGATTTTTATATATTCATATGCTCATCAGGCTGAACAACCTTTATTAAGGCGTCATTTCTATATTTCCTGTTGTTTAACTGTGCCATCTTGGGTCTGTATAAGGTATTCCAGATCTTCAATTTTTATACCTCACCAGAAAATGCTCATCAGACTGAACAACTTTTGTTAAGGTTCCTATAGTTTATCTGGACCATCATGAGTATTCGTCAGGTGTTCTAAGATCTTCGATTTTTGTACCTCAACAGAATTTTATGGAATTTTATATCGAAATAATAGTATGTATGAGTAAGTTTTATTTTCTATCAGCTGCTGGTCATACTGGTCTTTAATGTTAATCATTTACAATATCCTTAAGCAGGATTTTTTTTTACATATAAAAACGCTAATTTTAAACTTCATATTGGCAGTAATAAATAATGAAATGTGAAATCATAAATTATCCAAGTGAA
The DNA here is from genome assembly GCF_027563975.2 of Plodia interpunctella. Lineage (NCBI taxonomy): Eukaryota > Metazoa > Arthropoda > Insecta > Lepidoptera > Pyralidae > Plodia > Plodia interpunctella. Next base: position 11,219,655 of record NC_071294.1, read on the forward strand.
AAAAAGATAGTTATAAAAAAAATTCATTAAAAAATCGAAATACTATTGGGATATCCCAATAGTATTTAGTTCTAAAAAAAAAAAAACAAAAAATGAAATGTTATGTTAATGGCAGATTAATTTAAAAAAAAAACGATTGAACTAATGTTAGTACAAAAAAAAAACTATTATATTTTTTTATGGCAACACAATAAATGCACTGTATGGCCTTAATTGGGCTAAAAATTATTTTTTTAATTTAATTCAGTCAAATAAAAAATGATCTACTTATAGTAATAACCAAACACGAGGTTTTAATGAAAAAAAAAATATATATATAACATATGTTTTTGCAGTCCTGATACAAATATAAATTAAACAATTCTACTTATGCTTCAGTTATACAGACTTTACTTAAATCTATATTATTTACAATTATTTATACTCTCGTTGTATATTTATTTTGGACTTTTTGAATCCCAAATGTTAAGTTACTGAAAAAATAATTAGTGTATTTTTATATTGGTTACAAAGTTGAACTGTTGAAATAAAATATTAAAAAAAAAAATTACATGAAATATTTATATAGAATATATAGAATCTGTACAATTGTATCAGTTTGTCTTTAGACAGTTAATTAACAACAGATCGGATTCTTTAAATAGTGAATATTTGTTTTAACTTTAAACCAAAGTTTTAAAAGTATATTTTTTTAAGTCAAAAGAAATACAGCTTGTAATAATTTTCTCAGTAACTTTTCATCAGTTACCTATGCCTATTAAATAGATTCATAAATATTTACATTATTAGGCAAACTAATGGAATGTCCAACCTACAGCTAACTATAACATTAAAACTACAAAAGAAAATCAAAGAGGAACTTTTTGAGGATCACGAGAAAAAACCGCGAAAGACGTTATTTACACAGACTATAAATTAACATTCATACAATTCGATGTACGAAAAACAAAAAATTATACAACAAAAATACCTGACTTCCAACAATTCATGTATCAGATGAATGTCTGTATCGTCGATGTAAACCGACCAAGTAAAAAATACAACAAAATTTCACAGAAATGAAAAACTTAACAAGAAAATTAAGCGTCAGGTCAAAATATGACAGTCAACGGTCTCCTGAATTCTGACCCGCTTTGCGGGCCCTGGGTGTACTGTCCAGGGTACTGAGGCATCAGAAGACTCGACGACCCTTGATAATATGGAAGGGACGGTGAAGGGTTCGACCCTGAAGAAGAACTGCCTTCAGGTCGGTCTTGGGCCTTGCTTGTGACGTCTGGTGAGTCGGTAGGTGAGCGTGGTGATAAACTGGACGGCGCTGAATTGACAGCTGAGCTTAGTCCGGCCATAGCTGCCGCGGAAGCTTCACAGTACATCTTGCTGATGTCCATAGGGTACGACCTCTGTTGTTGCTGATCCATATACATGTAGGCTTTGGACAACGCAGCAGAGTCCAGATAGCCTCGAGAAGGGTCAGGGTACATCCCGTAGGTCCTGTATTTCTCTGCTTCGATCGAATATTTTGACATATCCATTGACGAGCCGACCTGGGAACAAAAATGTATTGTCAGCAATTTCTTGGACTTAAAATAAATAAATAAATATATTAGGACAAATCACACAGATTGGGGTAGCCCCAAAGTAAGTTCTAGACTTGTGTTATGGGATACTAACTCAACGATACTATATTTTATAACATATACATATATAGATAAACATCCAAGACCCGGGCCAATCAGAAAAAGATCATTTTCTATTATGACCCGACCGGGGATCGAACCCGGCACCTCTCGGTTCAGAGGCAAGCACTTTATCACTGCGTCACCGAGGTCGACTTGTTTTTATTGTCTTTCGTTTTTATGTATTAAAAAGTCATTTAAATCCAACAGTAAGTTTAAGGTTAATGCTTTGGGTGCGACGTGACCAAAACTACCTATAACCGATGAAGATTTTTGATATTAATTTAATCTTGCACAGTCGTAGCTATTAGACAGTAACACTAAGAAAATATCTATATTTTGTTAACATTGAGATAAATTTACATATGTCATTTTTAACGCTACAATGGAAACGGCTTTTAAATCCAATAAAAATGACATGTGTTTATTTAATATACAATTCGTAATACATTATCACGATATAAATCTATTCTAATCAGAAAAATAAAAATTTATGTCTTTGTTAACAAATTCATATTTCAAACCAATCTAATATATTGGATAGCTATATATCAAGTTATTAATCGCTTTAACAAAGATCTGTAAGAAACATTTTAAACATATTTTCATCACAATTTATCATTACTGCAATATTTATAATGTAACTAACCTTCCCGTACTCGATTTTAATAAACAATAATTCACAGATATCGTAATTCAATGAAAATTTTATTAAATTTTCATATGAATGCGCGCCACGGACGTAACTTGTGAAATATAACTTTAATCCTGTGTCATAAAGCACAGAGTGGTATATAAAATACATATAACATAGCGTTATGTAGTCGGGAATACAAATCAAGTGTATAAAGGACCATTAATGCGATGAATTCGAAGTTTTTAATGAAGCCTCAACCATTTTGTGAGAAAATATTATTGGCGCATACTACACACTGGACGAATGTTCTGACAGGAATACTGTATTTTTCTATTAAAATTTATTATTATTTAGTCACCGTCTAGTACAAAGTATGTCAATTGATCGATTTTGGTAAGATATAGTTAGTTAACATATCAAACACATATAATAAATGAACTATAGTTTAAATATAAAGCAGCGCTTCGGTAGGATATTTTTATGTGTAATATGATGTGTGTTACGTAAAGGAGTAAGGAGGAAATCTATTCAATTTCGTATCTTGATTTCAATAGGCTACAAAGTTAAGGATAGTCTACAAAAACTCAGCTCAATAAGCAAATACAGCTGTTCTGTTCCGGCGGCTTACGATTCCGTCCTAAATTGCGATTGGCCTTGGCAGTTTGGCAGCAATAACATTCCTAAGGGGAGTTAACTTCATGCAGACTGTAGAATCTTTAAAATTATAAGATGTTGGTATTTTTTACACTGACCCTGACTTCGCAGCGGTCCTGAATGGGTCTAGCAACAAGCAAAGATGACAAAGAGTGTTCTGTTCGGTTATATTGTTCGCCGGATTCCACGGCCGTGTGTAGCGACGGTTAGGCGAACATACGAGCCGACAAATCAGGATTAGGTCGCCGATGCGACGTCGACTACACGGTTTACTGCCCACCACTGTATTTTATTGCTGCTAAGTTATGGGACAGAAAAACTTTACGTCACTTGTTTTCTTGAAGCTTGAACACCGCGGTCCGTGGTGTGGGATGGTTTGGGAAAATTATTGCCTTGAAATTTTGGAGGTTCCGATTTTTTTTGTGTCAGTTTAAAATTGGTTATTTGTATATAATTTTGTGTAGCGATTTTTTGTGTTTTTTGTTGTCTTTTTACTATATTTTTTTATATAGGATTTTCTAAATAGGGTTTTAATTTCTTTCCTACTTTGGATCTAAGCTCATTTATTTATTGGATTTGTTATAGATGTAATAAACATTTTAAATTACTTATTTCCGTAATAAAAATAAAAACTTGAAGTTTGAGTTCATTTTTTAACAAGAACCTCAGCAAAATTAAATTTAATGACCTCATAAATTAAAAAATCTGGGCGCAAAAATAATTTGGACCTAGCGAAAGAAATCTATTAGCAAATATGCAACGCATCTGTGTGATTTCACGGCATATTACTACTGCGCTAATGACGTAAGCAAGCGTGAATATCGATATCGAAAATAATCGAACATCGGACTCACAATAATCGTATATCGGAACCACAATGGTTCGTTAGCCGCGCGTTACTGAAAAATGCAAGATCACGTTTTTTAATACCAGGTATTTTATAGTACCTTACGGGTGTGTTAATATGGCCACTGAATGGTAGCTAATTATATTGTCTCGTACGTTTAGGGAGTGATTCGATACGTTAATCGAAAAAAATGAGACTCATCCGATAGTTCGGGAATAGGGCTGTGATGTAATGATTTCTTCTTTCACACGACCATGTGAATATTCAATGCACCGTCAAGAACAATGTTCTTAATTTAAAATTTAAAAAGAAAAGTAATAAATTTGTGAATATTGTCACTGGCATTATAGTGTTGTAATCTTTACTGATTTTTATATATTTTTATTTTTAATTAATGACTTTGAATTGTAACAAGATCAACCTATATTGCTTCAATGACATGTTTGGAATATTTATAATTGTTTTGACATAGATAATGATGAGATTTTAATAACATCATAAATTTTTACTAGTCCAGTATTATTTAGGGTGGAAGCGGTGTTGTCAAGATGCCTGTCTGTGGATCAAAAGATGCCAGGTTCGAATCCTACTCGTGCCATATGAGTTCGTATATCCATCTGACTCATGTATTTTAGTTTTCATCGACCACCACTTGCTTCCGATGAAGGAAAACATCGTGAGGAAACCTGCACACTGGTTGTTTATAAACTTTGTGTGTGAAATGGAGAAGGCAATGGCAAACCACTCCATTAATAATGCCAAGAATGTGTTGTGATGACCACGACCCTCAGACATGAGGAATACGACTATTAAAAAGATTATTTAGCCAAATAACCAAAATAAACGTACGCAACAAAAACTATTACACAATGATGTAACACCTATTTTTTTTTGTAAAGTATTTTTACATTAATTTAACTAATTTATTAAATGTTTACATACTTGAAAATAGGTTAAAAGTATTACAGTTCTGCAAGACTTTGGAAACATAAATGAGAAAACAGTATTGAAAATGCTCTACTGTAATTTCTAGTCCACTTCTCTATTGGAATACCGGTCTTTGATTTAACGTTAGCTGCAAGAATTACGACGAAAACAAAATTTATCACACTTCAATCTAGTTTTCGTTGGAGTTTTCACTTATTGTAAGAAAAATCGTGAAAATTCGAATTGAATACAGCTAAGCAACCCTATTTTGGTGTCTATTAACACAGCACAATGGTCTGATCGATCGCCGAGGGGCGAACTTTCATTAATTAAGAATTCTCGAAAGTGACGACTGCGATGTTCGATTGTCTTCGATTGATCGATTCTTACGAGTTAATTCATTGATTTTGTCGAGGTAATCTCGCGTTTTGTTTCCTATATAGTGTAGGAGTGGTTGATTGAATCACAATAACGTTTGTTATTTAATTTGGTATTTCTTTTTGAACTGTGTTTTAACTCTTTGTTTAACTCTTTCGTCAATCGTTTTTGACATTGATAATTTGAAAAACATCATCTCAAACCTTTTTCACACATATGCTGATGGAGATAGTTCGTAGTCAGTCAGTCAGTCAAAAAAAGGGAGGTAAACCGTTTTTTTTTAAACAAAACCAGATAAACTTTTTTTAATTTCAATCGATTTCCAATACACAAAATCGTAGTGAAGCTAAACAGAAAATCTACTTACAAAGCTGCCTTATTACTGCAAAAGTAAACTATGAAACTTGAATTATATATTTTTATGCAGATATGTATTTATAGTCTACTACTTTTTCCTTATTAAGATTTTTAATTCACGACAGAAGATTGCCTGGAAGAAATCGCTTACAGTGATAAGGTCGCCTTTTGCGCATTTTATTGTACTTATATACTTAATTTAAAGGTATATGTATGTTACATTTTATATGCACATCCATAATAATGTACAATAAATGATTATTGTATTGTATAGTCAATAACACATCAAGCTACAAAAAATAATTGCAAATTCGCCACTATTGTCGCGACATAGCGATTCATAGAGGGACACTGTTTATGCCAGTGACTATACACTAATGAAACACAAAGTCGCTGTTAGGGTATGACGTCACGCACACCCATCTTAAATCCGGCACTCCAAATAGTCTTTACCATTATTTATTCAATAATTTCATTACGACCAACACTAATCCCCCCTGGGACCCAGGGGAAAGCCAGGGGAGGGCTAGGGGAGAGTAATTGTCCGATATCAAGTGTTTAGATCCACGGATCTTGTGATTGGATCGGAATAATTGAAATAATAAATGTTTATTGTATATTAAGACAACGATGTGCTTGAGCAGGGCTGCATAAAAATAAGAAACTATATTTTATTAACACAGACACATTTATGAATTTTAAAAAAAATCTAAATTTATTAAGACAAATAATTAATTAATTAATCTAAAATTCAGGTGAATATGCAACAAAGTAGGATAAGCTAATATTAATAATTTACAAATCAAAGACATCAGTTTGTATCGAACACCAACAATCAGAGTAATGAAATTTTTTTAAAATATAGTTTATAATTTTGACATTCATTTTTATCTAATAATATTTCATGGTATAATACAATCTGTTCAAGATTGATGTTGCACTGGCAACCAACAAAAAAAAAATATTTTTTTGCATTCCTTTTTATTATATATTCCATATTTTTTCACAATGACACATACAAATATTCCCGCCGATTGATTTTAATATGAAAATTGACAAATTTGTTATTTTTGTGGTAAAATCCAAAAAGGCAATATAATTTCATTGAATTACATCCTCGTTTTATTTTTTGCTGACCAAAGATTTTGGCCACAATATGAGTGTCTTTAAAAACACGTGTTTTCGAATACACAAAGACCTCCTACTAAACTAAAAAATCTATTATTTTCACAACTATCAACACATACGTTTATTATTGATGAGAATTAAAATTCTAAATTCCTCAATTACACCGTAGCGAATCACAACAGCGTTGTTTGCGTTGGATTAGCGGGGCGGGGCGCGCTAATGGATTGCGCCATCTGTCGGTGCGAACATGAACGCAGGTGACAAAAATATAGCTACGATGACGATTTGATTATGTTTAAGCGAATAGTAAAACTGTCGTGAGATGTAAGAGCTTAATAATGAGGTCAAGATTATAAACTTTTTATGACAGGAAAATTATGGTATTTTAATAGGTTTTTGATAGTTCTTTCCTAAGTAAAGTTTTTCTATAGTTCAAACCATACCTTTTTCTAAATTAAATGATAATGGTGCGGTGGTGGGCCAGAAGTATCGTGAGGAAACCTACACCCTGGTAGAGCCTTTATATTCACTGGGCATGTGACTAGTGCGATTAGATGCCGGTATTCGTAAAACTAATGTCAGATGCCTTCAGGCGACTTGGATAAAATCTGACTAGTGTCAGATTTAGCATAAACACACTCGAAAAGAAACAATTAAATTAACATTATTTGGTACATTGATATGTACCAAATAATGTCAATTGTTTCACCTAACCTAACCTAACCTAACTTGGTTTACTTGGTTCAGTGCGCTGTTATGCTAATTTACATATCTCATATTCGGTAAGTAGATCCTTATTACCCCCAAATGGTGCTTGTAGGTGACCAATAAGCGCTCTAGGATAATAATGTAGCTAGATAAACCCTAAGGCGGTAAGTAATTAAAAAAAAACACTTCCCTCTTTCAAAAAGTTCGCATACATCTAACCATCTAAATATCTCGGATTCCTTACAGTACTTGGCTACTAATCTACTATTAACAGCAATGATACAATAAGGAAAACATTTCAACACTTGGTTGGTTAATAAATAATAATATGAATTAATATATGTATATGAACATAAGATGTAAAATTAGCTTTCAATAGTTGGACGATGATAGATCTAGTGGCAGCTCCACACGTCGCCGAACACAGACACATGCCGATGTGAATGGTAAACATTGTGTACTTCGTAAGTGTGTTTTTATTTATCGCAATGAAAAACCAACAATGTATACAATTAAAAATCAAAATCAAATCATTTATTCAGAAATTACGCCTTCACAGGCACTTTTTCACGTCATATTCTAAATTAAATGATGTTTACCAAAGCTACAAACTACTAACATTTCGGAACGACCACTGCTGAGAATACCGAATCCGAATCCGACATAGCTTGGCTAACAGTTTGACGACGATGTGGAGCCGGAATAATAGTAATTCTATTTCGCTAATATTCCGGCAGCGGCATTTTTAACATCTCGTAGATTGCCATGGTACATGAAGGCGTAGCTGCTTCATTACACGCATTAATTTTTTTTAAATCTTAACCAGCGTTGAATATTGTAAAATTTGTGATGAGCGTTATTTCTTGCACGGCTCCGCATTTCACGGTGTCGACCCTCCTTAATGCTTCTGATGATACGTCATTTCCGAACAATTTCAATCTTTGATGAAATAATTAGAAATTTGGTAGGTACCGCCTTGAAAAGTTTTTTCATTGAAAATTTGTGTAATCTGTTAGCGATTTGTTTGGTTAATTAAATCATATGCTAACTGATTATAATAAACGTGAATTCAAATTTAATCTTCACTGATTTTTGATCATATTTCAAAAATTATGTTTGTATGAAATATTGAGAGCATACCTGCCGAAAAATATCTTATGATTGCTCGGTCGTATGAGTTAGCAGAATACAATTTGTCTATAAAGTGTAGAAAACTTATTTTAACGAACTAAATTTTTCGCTACTATAGTTCCCAATAGCGTCCTTTTTTGAAGTGAATTTTTAGCGGCGTTGTGCACTTTTCGTGTTGGGTAAAAAATTTTAAACTCGCGTCAGGACACGTGACCTGATCGAAAATTCGTAAGATGTCAAAAATGCACAACGTTAATATTCTAGTTTTCACTTCTGCCGGCACTCCCGGAGTGCAACCCGTTTTTTTTTTCCACTGATGTCTTTTGGTATACTCCTTCTCTCACCTGAGGGTTAGGCGTTAAAGCCGCTGAGATCGCGTTCTGCTGAGCTGCCGCCGCCGCCGCAGCCGCCATGCTGGCACCGAGCGGGCCGTATGCTGCGCCGTAGTACCCGCCCATCGCTTGACCCATACCACCGCCAGCCATGCCTGTAGGCAAATGTTAATACATTAGTTTTAGCAGGTTGGTACATACTCATCCGATCGACGAACGAGATGCTTATGTTAAAAAATCATATCCAAGTAATTGGTTGTTACTACTAATTATAATTTCGCATAATACTAATAAGCACAACAGTTTTTAGCATACAATTTTTTGCATAAATGCAATAAGCATATTCATGTAAGGTCATTATAAAGCGGCTTAGGTACGGGTGACCCAAGGGCCACCCCCGCCGCACCTAAACCTACACATATTATGCTAAAACCAAATTCGATCGGTAATTAATATTATGCTAAATAAATTATGCCAATTTCATTATGCCAATCCATTTTAGGACAAAACACATTATGCCAATGAAAGGGATCCCGTTTGCATTGTTCATTTGTTCATTTATTCCACATAATTTGCCAATATTACACAAGCACATATTTTGGTCTTAAAATTATACTTTACTATATTTCGGTATATTGTAAGAGAACATTAAAAAAAAAATAGCCAGTATTAATTATCAACACAATTAAATTCTGAAAATAAACTTATTTAGAACTATTTTTCAAACAAGTTCCAAATTCAAAATAGTTTTAGGTGTTCCAACCAAATCCCAAATCAAGTTCGCACCTCGGTCGGCAAGTGGCCGCCGCAGCGGACAGAGGTCCATTCAGAACACAACAACTCTCATAATGGCGCGCCGGGAACTCGGATTTGAGCACCAATTAATTATTTCATTGTGCCATGAATAATCCGGCCCTGGAGTGCTATTAACTAACGGTCAGTTCCTTAGAGGTGTTTATTAAATAGACCTTAGTTAGGGTTAGTTCGTATAGGTAGTGTGAAGCTGGCCTTTTGTGAGATGAATGTTTGTAAAGCGTATTGTATTGACATTTCTATAAGGATACTAGATTAATTTGATATTTAACATTATTTTAAAATAATTTATAGTATGTATTTGTTGTTAATTACCTAATTTATACAAGAACCCTCAAATGTCGACTTTAATCTAATTCCACCTATTTGTCGGTAATCAAATCTTGTAAGTTAAACTTGACTTCAATTTAGTATCAAATAAGAACTAAATTATTGTGTTTATTTTTAGTTTTGTTGAAATTTGGGTTCAATCTTTGTATAAATCCCACAATGTAAATTGTGATTTGCAGCAAATGTCAATGGCTGTTGAAAATTCGATTAATCATCTGTCGTCGATAAATAAATAAAATAACCGGCTAAATTAGGATGTCATGATACGCTAAGCACTTGTGTTGCCATTATATGCAAATCGAAATCAAGCACTTCACGTCTTTCCCGGGAAAATGTTCGAAATTCGAATTTAAATGAAAAAAAAAAAAAAATAAATATATGAGACATCCCTCTTTAGTGGTGACGTCAATCGAGTCTACAATATATTATAAACCGCAAAGTTTTATTCGCGGTTTTAAATTGAGAATTTTCTTTGTCGTTATCCTTTTGCGGTTGAGTTAAGGTTGAATGTCGCTTGGGAATTTGTTTTCCCATCGGCAAAAGCTGTTTGAAAGGGACGATCGGATTTTTATTATATTTATAATTAAATTCGCTGTCATCTCTTGTGGGTGTTCAAACATCTCTGCCTGGTATTGGCGTGAAAACGATTACTTGGAAGTTTTTTCCGTGTTTTTTAAGAGTTTTATTAATTTGTCGAATTGAAGGATGAGCTGTGTAAATGATCGCAAATCTATATCTGATTGAGTATTTTTATGAGCGATCGAATTAAAAAAAAACAATTTAAGTATGAATCACATATTTTTTTTACTTGTGTGTTAGGAAATGATCATAAAATTAATAACCATCTATCTGACGAGATATAAAAAAGTACACAAAAAAATACAATGTTAACTATATAATATCCATATATAGTCAATAAAAGTTTTACCTATCTATCTCCATCCACAACAGTCCACCCCCTACCCTGGGCCTATTCATATTAACCTTTCGACGTAATACACAGTATTATATATAATCGCAGAGAACGGACAGAAAGGTTGCGTGAATGCGGGATTTCCCTCTGAGCACTTTTGTAATATTAAATTTTGTGGAAAATGCTATTTTCTGTTGGTGAGCGGAGGCCGCGTGGAATAGGCGGATTACGGGTCATTTTGAATGTGTAGTCGAGGACAGATAATCAGGCGTGTGGTCCCGCCCTAGAATAGGACCACTCCATATCCTCCCGGGGATGTCGCATGAGGCGACTAAGGAACACATAGCCTTAACAGCTGATAGGCAACAGTAGCATTCTCAAGGAGGGTTGATGTCAGGCAGGTGGCCGGTTGTAAAATCACAAACGAATATAGACAATTTTTAAAAGCTTTTATTTAAATACTCCAAAAAGAAGAAAATAAAATTTTCCTTTAAAATTTTAACTATCAACTTATAACCTCATTATACACAATTTATGTGATCGTAAAAGCTTCTCGCGAAGTTTGCGTAAGCACCTTTATTTGTGTTACCCAATTAAATAGGCACTATAGTTTATTTACACAAGTAAATCTCGCGACAAGCTTTTTGATCATATAAATTGTGAATAATGAAGTTATAACTTTATAGTAAAAAATTTTTTTTCTTCTTTTTGGAGGATTTAAATAAAAGCTTTTTTTTAAAGTTTTTTTTGTAATAATTTATTAGGTTTTATTTTACACCGACCCCGACGTCAAAACCCCGAATGCAACTGGGAACATGCGGAAATGAGAGAGGCGAGACCAGACAAAACTGACTCACAATTTTTAATTAACTGTCACAAAACATACAATTAAACATAACATGATTTCGTGTTCTACCAAAAGCTGTAGCTTGCTGTAGCTGTAGTTTGTAGCTTGTGAGAAATAACTATAAATATAAAGATTGACGAGAAAAAGTGCCAAGTGTTGAACACATAAAACCACCTCTTCATAATGACGACCTCGGTGGCGCAGCGGTAAAGTGCTTGCCTCTGAACCGAGAGGTCCCGAGTTCGATCCCCGGTCGGGCCATGATGGAAAATGATCTTTTTTTGATTAACCCGGGTCTTGGATGTTTATCTATATATGTATATGTTATAAAATATAGTATCGTTGAGTTAGTATCCCATAACACAAGTCTCGAAGTTACTTTGAGGCTAGCTCAATCTGTGTGATTTGTCCTAATATATTTATTTATTTATTATTAGTCGTATTCCTCATGACTGAGGGTCATGGTCATTACATGGAATGAAACACACGTAACTTTCTTGGCATTATTAATGGAATGGTTTTCCATTGCCTTCTCCATTTCATATACAAGTTAATAATAAACCAGTGTGCAGGTTTCCTCAAGATGTTTTCCTTCACCGGAAGCAAGTGGTGGTCGATGAAAACTGAAATACATGAGTCAGATGGATATACGAACTCATATGGCACGAGTAGGATTCGAACCTGGCATCTTTTGATCCACAGGCGTCTTAACCATTACACCACCGCCGCTTCCTAAAAATTCACGCTTAAGAAAAAATCCATGGATTTTTAATTACATTTTGAACGCACCTATTAATTAAAACCTATCGCTTTATACCAAAATATCTACACCGAATAAAGGTCACCTTGGTTGGAAATTAAAACGTTATTCAAATTGAGAGAAAAGAACACACTTTTAAACTTGAAAAGTTACAGAAATTACCTACGGACCTGTGACCCGTGTTGTGAGGTTTCTTTGGCAAATGAACCCTTTAGCTATAATTGAGTTTTTGATGTCAGTTTATTTCGGTACAATAGTAGCCTTTGAGTTGTGAGGTTTCTGACCTATTGTAGGGTTAAGACGTCGGAGTGGCGTAGCTACCGGGGGCCGGGGTAATCAAATTCAGGGGTGTCAATTAGACCCCGATCAATTAATCTTATTTCGAAGGATATTGGAGGGCTAAATAGTGCGCCGGTGCAATCGAATTAAGTGGTGGTAATGTTTTTGAACCATACCAGCGAATTTCGGCAAGCACTAATTGTTTCAAATAATTTGTAAACAGCTTAGTTTGAGCCTGACCTAAATATATTGCATCAGGGTTAATTGAGTGAGTAACCACTCATTATTTCGTACTAGCGCAGCGGCGTGCTCCGGCTTCGCGCGGTTAAAACCATAATAAAAAGCAGCCTATATTACTACTGAGGAGGTTTTATCTCTGCGCTAAAATTTATCAAAATCGGCCCTTTCGTTTTTGAGTTTATTCATTATTAAAAAGAACGAAGAAAAAAAAATAGAAATCTTTTATTTTTATAATATTAGTATGGATTAGTTGGGCCTCCAGATCTTTTTTGGCCCAGAGCCGGTCACCAAAATACTCCACTGTATGGTGCCCTTTTGTAAATTATTGTTTAACACGTAACTACTTCGCGACAGTTGAATGAGTTATATACAGTTGAATTTACAAATAGTTGGCGCTAACGACTTTGCATACATACATTATAGTAAATAATAATAGCCATATACATTATATAGAGTTATGTATATGATTGTGTATGTTAGGTAGTTAGTTACCTAATGATCGTAGTTTAAAGATTGTGCTTAAACTAAGGAATTTAATGACCGATGATAATTCGTAGATTGGTACTTAATTAAAAATTAAGTACCAATCTACGAGTACTTTTGACAAAAAAAAAACTGCAAATAATTACTTCGATAACTGCAAATAAATTCAAAAAAGAAAAAAATATTCAGTGTTTTGTAATATTCTGAATGATATAGTCCATTTTATATAGCATAGATTCTATGGATATCTCACACGACTTGTTATTAGGATAAAGAGCTATTGGAATGATGAGGAATATCCCATTATAAATTAATAAAAACATTACACTCCTTTTTTGGGTAGTCAGCGTGAAAACCACGAAAAAATAGCTCGCGTTCTAATCGGCCAGGACCTTACAAATGACATGCAAAATTTTCGCTGTTTCATACCCGATCCCCGAATCTGTCTATATGTGCGAGCCGACCTAACAAACCGTGGATAAAATGATAGATTAACCGCTGTTCTTGCAAATCACGGCTCGATATAGTTTCTGAGTCCCATTTAACGGACAAGTGAGTTGCGAGCTTTAGAATGATATAGAAAGTATCAGAGCGCGGCCCCATTGCTCCGTTGTGCTCCATTATTTTGCCATCCGTTGATGAGCAACGCAGTAATTTTGTATAGAGATTCGACGCACGCCACCTATGGAAAACGACGGAGCGCACGACACGGAGGGATGGGAATGAACGCAGCCGAGCAAGGCCCCGTGTAAAATCTACCATTAGAAGATTTTACACGGGGGCTCGAGGAAAATATTGTACAATAACAACTATATTAGGAAGAAATAGAATCTTATTAGATTTTTGTTCTGCATGGTGCATTTTATCCATTTTACTTTCTAAATGTTAACGCAACGATTGATAATTGATTTTATGTTAAAGAACAGATACAAAAGTAAAATTCGGTACTGAGTTTTCCAATCATTTCCATATCTGCATGTTCGCATCGTATAAACTTTAACAAATAATTGAATGTTTTTTCCAATTTGAGTTGGCAAAAGTTGGATATATAAAGCAGAATAAAAATCAGTAGACATAATAAATAACCATTACAATAAAATCTTTCAGAAATGCTAACGACCCAAACAAAAAAGCTTGTCATTTCCTTCCATAGTAAACAAAACCGTCCGCTCTTTCTGACGGTCGACGCGCGACTGTCATGTAAATGGCGTCACGTGACCGGAAGCGCAGGGAGGGGAGGTTCCGGCGCACGCGATTGGACACTTCCGTTTGGGAACAAACTAGTGGATACATAATATGGTAATCGTGATAAGGCGATTTATTAACTAATGCGGATTAGGGCGTTTTTGCTATATAATGTTTTTGTGACGACCCAACATTGATTCTGTTATTCGTAATTAATATATATTTTAAATATTTTATTTGTATAAAGTAACGAAACCAAGTTTAAAAATTAATAAACTTTATATTCGGCAAGGCCTAGAATATGAAAATATAATTATTGCGAAATGAATTATAAGATTTGTTTTTCCTTTTCTCTTAAACTTTTCTCATTCTGGCATGTTTTTTTTACAATCCCAGCTGCAACTTCTTTTTTTTAGATGACATCGTGACTTAAAGATTGAAAATTCAGGTCAGTTTTGTTGCACTAGTACATACTTATATTATCTCACTAATTAAAAAAAAAAATGGAAAATTGAATATACCTGCGTCTCTCAAAGTAGTTTTAAAAATAAATGCTTCATCATCTAATATATATTTAATCATCAATCATGACCGTTTGGCATGGATCCTTAAACGTTATTATACGCATTTTATTATACTTATTATTTTAAGAATTTTAAATAAACTGGCGTTAATTATTCGAGAAATTTGATAAATTATATTTCTCGCACGACTCCAAATTTCATGGTTATTATAACACGTTAAGGATAAGCTTATTTTTGACGATTTAATTTAAAATAAGGAAAAACATTTTTGCATTAATTTAGCTTTCTTCGTCGATTCGACCCTTCCAATTGCAACTATTAGGAAAAATTAAATTAAGTATTATTGAGAGTTAGGGAACTCTGAATATGGGGAAAAAAGGCTTAAAATCGATTCGAATCATACCAGGAAATTGCTTGCTGGACTAATAAAATATAAATCATGAGAATGAATCGAAAAATTCTCGATTGTATCGATCCGAAAACATACGTAATAAAAATAAATAAAATTCAATATATACTTACAAAACAATGCGTTAAACAAGTACACGCAATCGGGCTGTGGAACAATACTAGTTCTATAAAATTAGCATTACAATATCGTATGTACACTCATATAAAATAACCTAATTATGAAACGCGTGTAAAATTTATCATTCACACACAACGATCGCACATAAGCTCTGTGTTAACACATTGGTATTTTACATTCAAGAATATCTCTATTGTAATTTATGATTACAGTTGTATGGATTGCCAAATATTTAACGTGATATTGATATGATATACCTATATACTTACCTAAATGAAACAAGAAATACATAACATACATCAAATATACTTAATATTTACATATAGCATGCTCCTCATTTTATTATTTATATCTGCACACTATATATTCGGTAATTCATTTTAACATCAATTTATAAATAAATAAATATAAATATATTGGGACAAATCACACAGATCGAGCTAGCCGTGTCATGGGATACTAACTCAACGACATTATATTTTATAACAAATACATATATAGATAAACATCCAAGACCCGGGACAATCAGAAAAAGATCATTTTCCATCATGACCCGACCGGGGATCGAACCCGGGAAAAAGTGGCGAGAACCTTACCACCGAGGTCGTCAAATTCGTGAATTTGTATATTTGTACTCATGTTTTTTTTGCAAATATTTAATTACTTTCTTTCTTATTTATGTGGTATGAAATTGTTACAATATTTTCAGAAATTAAAATTATAACTAAATATAATTTATGAAAATTAACTAATGTAAGCGTTTGCCGAAATGAATCGATCTTTCGCAAAATAGCTTAAATTTTTCTTTTTTTTTCTTCGGACGTTCAAAACTAATTTTAGCATTATACATAAAGCATTACGCATTTAGGAATAATTTCAACATAGACTAGAATTAAGTAACATTGCCAGAAATATTGTCACACCCCAATTTTGATACGATTTTGTTTTAGAATCGCCTCTACTACGAGCCACAACATACCGAATATTAATTAAACTCCTGCTTGTTTAAGACAGTCGCTTGTATAAACAGAATAACAAGGCACAATGGCACAATACCACATTTATAATACACTTGTGTCAATCTGTTTCACTAACAGTGAAGAAAATAATGTAAATTAGGTTCCTTCGTTTTTGACTATTATAAAATTGAAATGACAAAATATTCCAAGTATTTTGGTTAACGAAGGTCCAAAAAGAAAAAAAAAACTGAATATAAATAGAACAAATAGAGAAAAACGGAATTGTGGAAAAAAACACGTAATTAAACAAATATTCACAAAGCTAAGCAAAGCTGTCACAAATCATGTGCTGTGGGGTTAGTCTTGGCAAATAGACCAGTTTAGCAAAATAAAATACTTGCTTTATGTTTACATATTTTAAAGTGAGCTTAGATTGGACTTCAATAACTATTCCTCTCTCTCTCTCTCTCTCATCTGGCTGATCATTGACCGAGCGAGCGAAGCGAGCGTGGTCTACAAATCAACTAGTATATTTGTAACGCGATAACTTTCGCCCCATTGGTCCCATTTTGATGAAATTTAAAAGGTATGTAGGATTTGTCAATAGAATTTTTAAATTTGTGGGGCAACAAAATCGGTTTAGTAGTTTTTTAAAAATTTATAATGATAAATTTATTGTATTCGCAAGGTCAAGTTGGCGGCGAACAACTAGTCATAATGCTGTTCCATCACTAGACTACCCAACAAGCTTTGGCAAATAACACAATACCAGTTTTATACCGACTGTGTTCCACATGTGTTATTCCATATAACAAGGCGTCTGTTTGTCCTGAATTGTGTAAATTTTGTTAATTAACACTCTCCCTGTCTTGTTGCGTAAATTTTATTGTATGTTGAAATATTTGATAGTTTTTGGGGGCTTTAGTGATGGGCGCAAATGAATATTTCTCGAGTTTACATTGCCCGGTTAAGAAAGTTTACGATCAGTCTGCGCTTGGGTGTAAACCATCAAATAAAAAGACATTTTAGTAATTAACTACTAAACATAATGCCAACTAAACTTATGCAAACTTTTAAATTCGGTGGTGTTATCATAACAAAAAAATGATTTAAATTATATTAACATAGAAAGGAAGTAAGAAATTTCGTTTCAAACAAACTATGATTAACGCCCTTATAACAATTGCACTGTCCACACCAGGCTATCAAAAACAAGGTCAAATTATTTGGCTAAAATCCAAGACCATCAATTTTGGTCAAATTGTCCCTAGTTACATCTAGAGGGCGTCACTGGCGCGTGCGGCTGAGTGTGCGCCGACCCTAATGTTTGCCAGTGTGTCCCCGCCTTAACAGTGCCACGTGTCGGCCGTGCGTAGCTATCCTTAGCTTTTAAGACATTTTGCATATAAATGTTATTCTGTTGACTTTTATTTCTTTTTAACTAATTGTTTTTCGTTCTCGCATATTATCGTGAGATTAGCAGTAAGTAGATTAAGAGCGTGATCCCATTGCTTAGTCTTGCTATGTTGCGTCGACGCACTTCGTTGTTTAGCTGTTGTTTCCTATTTGTTAATTGACGTCCTTGGAGAAAAGGCCGCGGTGAAGTTTGTTGCGCCGCTTCTTCTTCACTTGCGCTTTGGAAGCCGGCAGTAGACTTAGTTTAAGTAATTTCTTTGACGTCAATAAGTGATGTATATCATCCTAAATTGAATAAAGAATTTTGAATTTGAATTTGAATTCGTGCGTCGAAACTTCATACAATTTCTACGTTGTTCTGCGTTGATCCGTCGACGGACGTCAACGTGACGGAGGACGACTGAGCTATGAAGGGCTTTTAGGGTCTCTTCAAATCACTACAACTGTTTTTAAAATCGATATATTGGCGTGGGTAAATTGTTTGGCACATTAATTTTATACATAAAAAAAAATCTTCACGAATTAAAATTTAAATAATTTATGTAATTGAAAACTTTGACTTTATCCTTTTAGAAGTAGGTATAAATAGTAAAAGAAAACAAATACTAATTCACTTTTGGAGATCAAACAATATATATATTCATACACCGCTTGCACACAATATATAATCGAAAAAATAAATAGATAATGATTATGTAACTAATTATGTACAAAGTGGCATTTCCCAAAAGCGATTCCATTATTTTTAAAACCCTAACAAGGTAAGAAACATAAAAAGATGTTTTCGTTAATATTTATGCGAAACTTATGAATGATATATTTTTTGCTCCCTTCAATCTCATTACCAATCTTGTTTTGTTTGATTATATATGATAATAGTATGAGCTAAGTTAAGTAAATCGTGTGATTCAGGCTATTTCCAGGCATTAATATCTCTATTTGTCTAACATATAGTGTTATATTAATGCTTTTATATTTTCATATTTGTGGGAAAAATAAACGATTTTTAGTATTATGAACATATACATATAAGTAGGTCTTAATCTGATTTACCTCTGTTTTTGTCCATTTAACTATTTTATTAATATTCTTTCTATTTGCCCCCATAGTTGCATCATATAAAAAGCATCAACCGAGAATTTGTTTTTATTTGTCACATTTCTTAAAAAAACTAATTTCCTAAATGATCATAGCCATAAATTCAACTCCCGACACTATTTTTTGAGTTCTAATTATTCACCCCACTTTAATTTCAGCAGCAATTAACTTAAAAGCCATGTTCGAGTGTGTCGCAACCCTTATCTAAAGGTCGCTGCACACGTGCCGGCCCCGCCTACGTTTTGCCTCGCGGCGACCGCAATCAGGGTCAAACATTTTAATGTCTAATAATTTAATCTCAAATCTTGAGGACCCCTCTATTTAGGAAGTGAGGGTTGGAATTAATTTGGCAAGCATCTATTACGGCGCCCAAATGTGTCAACAGAAAAATGCTTTTTTAATGGTGAGATATAACATTATCATGTGTTTTGTTTTGAATAAAAGAAACGCATTCATAATTATATACTTAATATGATAAAAATCTAGTTGTGTAGATTTTTCATATCATCCATTTTAATGAAAATAAAATCGTATTCTCTCTCGTTCTTTCAATGTCACTACTAAAAAGAGTGAGATAAAAAAGAATAACTATTCCAAGCCCAATCAATGTTTAAGAGGTTAGTATTTTGAATATAGTGGTTTACAAATAAGTAACAGGTACATGTCATAAGTCTAAAACTCATTACTTAATAGTAAAAGTGTCATAAAGTCCTTTAAGCCGAAAAACCACAAAAGTAACTAGGAAGCGACCTTTAATAAACATAACACCAATCGCCACAAAACCCCTTTAAAAATTCAATAACACTGCCCTTCGAAAACTTTCAATAATCGTAATCGCGTGTCAATAACCCCAAGTGAAGTTTGACGCACCCTTAACTAACCCCCATTGTCACTTACATTTTGACAGCTAAAACTGTCAACTGTCAAAGGCAGCCAAGGCGGTTTAAACTATTCGTTCCATTTTCGAACGCTTTTCATCTTTTGAGTCTTTTGTTAGGTCGCGGCGGGCGTCTCGACGAGGGTGTGTATATGCAGCCATATTTGGGTTGATAAAGGTATGATAATATTTCTGTGATGTCAATCATGTTACTTTATGTTGTGTTTTCGAAAATGAGATACAATACGGTAAAATTTGAAAATCTTGTACGTCTTGTAATATTAGTTTGAAAAAATTGTCTCCAATATTTTAAAAGATATCTTGTTTGCATTTCAAAATGCGAAAGTTATAAAATTCCGTATTTAGTATAAAGTTGGTATTATATCTATATAAACATAGGATCTATAAACTGCAAGTAAACCAACCTTTAGTAATCATACTAATTGTCATAATAATACAAAATTGCAGTTTATTGGTATTTTGTTGTTATCTTATAGAACTAAGTATGAGTTTAGATATCCATATAGAAAAGCAAGCGAAACTAGATAATATCAAAATTGACGTTAAAGATAATTTGATTATCCCAAAATGCAAAAACGACGAAATCGAAGCTTCATTTCTTATCTCACAATATAACTTTAGCTGTAATAGTTACATCACTGCCAATAAAGAAAATATTTGTTCGTACAAATAAATCGACAATAATTTGCTGTAACATCGTTTATTAACTTTCATACAAATACTTTATAATGTACACACGTAAAAAGTCCAAAATTATATCCACGTTGCTTTACTAGTCACGACTTGAGGCAAAACGGCCGAATGTGGACATTTCAGACCCGTTACAGACTTATTTTTAATGGATTGCATCTGGGCGTTTAAGTATAGTCCACTTTAGCCGGAAAGAATCCCATAAAACTAAGTAAAAATCGTGTTTGTGTTGTGGGCGTTTTTGTCGCAATGTTGTCGCAAAGCGCGACTCTTGTGCCTCGTTTGATCGGTCTATCTAATTGTATAAGTAATATTTACTAAATCAATCGCTTCCAGGGCTCAACGTTGCCTTGGACTGGTCGCTGTTATCGTTATGCTCAGTTAGATTGCCTTTGTTTAGCTTAAAATTGCAAGTTCTTTTCAGATTAACACAATATTATGACTGGTTGTTTTATTATCGTCGTAATCATATCACGTCTGACGTTAACCCTCCTTGATAATTTATTGCCTTAGCTCCCAAAGCATTATGTCCAGTCGCATCATTAACATCCACGGGAGGACATGGAGTAATTCTATTGCAGGTCTCCGATAAAGTTCCACAATCACGCCTTCGAGTTATCATCATATCAATATCAACCAATGTCTCCCACTATTGAGATGAGATTACATTGATTTGATTAATAAATTGTTTTAGCAAAGCTGTCTGTAATCTGTTGTAATCTGCTGATACCTTTTCAATTACTTCCTATACTGCAAAAATATTATTTTTAATCTGTTTTAGCTATTTACCTACCCTTAGACATTAAATTATAATTTTATTTATTTTTTGGATTAACTAAAATTTGTACGCCATTTGAGGTAAAACATAGTGATAATATAACTACCCAACACTAACTAATGTATATTACAAATAAATAAATGATTGTTTTACCTTTGCTGAACGCAGTAGCCAAAAGACAAAGAGTTATTTGGTGCGCATTACATTACGTAATAGGCAAGCACAGTTTATACAACGATTAAACTAAAACTATCATCGCTGGATAGCAACAACTAATTCGTTCAAACGGGTCTACGAATTGTGTAATCCCAATAGTTGGGATACGATGACATCGACAGAATAGCTGGATAACGTTCGTACAGCCCACCTTTTGTTATTCAGACATTTTTGTATAAACGAATGTTCAGTTCAGTTGTAAATTGTTCTGATATAACATTAAATGACATATGAAAATTAGGGCTTCATTGATTATTTTGAAGTCATATGCAATGAGGCGTATGATTCATGTGGCATGATAGGGACCAACACTGTTCAAATGAGTTTCTTTCGGCATTTCCTCTCAGCAGTCAAGTGGTCATTTCGAAATGCCAGTAGTTTGTAGCTTGTTAGAAATAACTATTTAATATAAAAATTGACATGGAAAAGTGACTGTGAAACTCGTAAATTTCTGATATAATATAGAACCACTCCATAAATACCAATGGATTTTAAACAGATCCCAGGCTTCTGACATCACAGCCGTGAGAGTATGAAATAAAGGAATACACGCAAACGTAGATTTTTTCGGCGTTCCTTTTCTGTCGTTTCGAATGATTTCTAGCTATGTAAATCGTAAATCATTTATGAAATTTCGATAAGGATAGAGATTCGATAACCAGACATTTTGTTCACAGATATACACAACTTAAGCCTAACCTGCCGGGGGGAACTGGTCAGATCTTTTCTTAAAAGTTTTTTGTTTTGTTTGGTTATATATATATATGTTTCAGTATACCTTTTGACCATGTACTTTATTGTGTACTTCATTGTTATATTACTGATAAAAAATTATACATAAATGTATATTTAAAAAATGGTAAGCCCTTCTGGCATAATAGGGACCAACACTGAATGAGTTTCTTTCGGCATTTCTTCTCAGCAGTGGTCGTTCCGAAATGCCAGAAGTTTGTAGCTTTGGTAAACATCATTCAATTTAGACTAAGACGTGAAAAACTGCCTGTGAAGGCCTAATTTCTGAATAAATGATTTGATTTTGATTAAGCCAGATAGGTATATACCAACTCGCGAGTTTGTATATCAATCTGACTTATGTATAGTAGTATTCATCGAACACCACCTGCTTCCTGTTAAGGAAAACATCTTGAGGAAACCTGCACACTGGTTGATTATTAACTTGTGTGTGAAATGGAGAAGGCAATGGCAAACTACTCCATTAATAATGCCAAAAAAGTTGTCGTGTGTGATTAATACCACGTAATGAACACGACCCTCAGCCATGAGGAATACGACTATGAAGAAGAATACACAACCACCTTGAAAGAAAGAAAGAAAGAAAGAAAACATTTATTTGCCAAAAACATGAGTACAAATAGTCAAAATGAATTAGACCTACACGTTTTACCGAATATAGGTATGCAAATATAATTAAATAAAAAGGAGCATGCTATCCACTACAAATCCAAAACAAACTATAATGAACTATAATGTACTATACTAGCCCTAAATTCTATCCGAGTCTATCATTAAAGAAATCATTTAAAGTATAATAACATTTATCAGTTAATAAAGACTTGAGGTGCTTTTTAAATAGATTTAAATTTAAGCTTTTATATTGATTTGGAATTTTGTTGTAAATTTTCGGTGCCATACATACTATGCTATTACCGAGTAAAGCAGTTTTTGATGGGTGCATGCATAATCGATAGATATCTCGATGATTCCTCAATACAACATCAGCTAGACGAGGGAATAAATGAGCATTGGTTTTCACAAATGTTGCTACCTCAAGTATGTAAAGTGACGGAAGTGTAAGAATTTTGTGTTCTTTAAAAAACGGCTGACAACTATCAGTGCTTTGGAGTCTAAACATTGCGCGAATACAGCGTTTTTGCATTTTAAAAGCTATATCCTTATCCGTCGAATTGCCCCAAAAAATTATTCCATATCTAAGTATTGATTCCACTAAACCATGATAAGCTGTAAGAAGCGCTTTTATGTTTAATTCATTTGAGAGTTTAAATAGTACAAACGCCGAACTACTAAGTCTTTTACTAAGACCATCTATATGGGGTTTCCAGTTTAATTTAGAATCTATAGTTAGCCCTAGAAATTTTGTTGAATCAACTTCTTTCAACACATGGCCTTGATATTCTATTTTATAATTTTCCGTATCAAGCGGTCTTTGACTAAAATGCATTATATTGGTTTTGTCAAGATTTATCTTTAAATTATTATTATCAAGCCATTCAATTATGCATGTTAAAGTTGCATTAATATCTAATTGATAAATATTTACATCATTACATTTTATTGTTACCGTGCTATCGTCCGCAAATAAAGTCATATTATGTTTGGTAGTGTTTGGAAGATCGTTAATATATATTATGAAAAGAAGGGGCCCAAGCACACTACCTTGTGGAACACCATATAATACAGAACGTTCAGTTGATAAGTAATGTTGTTCCGATTGTGTTTTAGGATTGAATTTTGAAATTTCTGTTAACTGTTTACGATTAGATAAATATGATTTTATTAAATTTAACACATTACCCCTAATTCCGTACGCTTCTAACTTGTGTAATAGTATGTCATGTTGAACATAGTCAAAAGCTTGTGTCATATCACAATATATAGAGCATATGGGTTTTCTGATGTTAACTTCAGTTAATACAATTTTCAAAAAATCATAGATGGCCATATTTATATTTTTATTACGACGAAACCCCTTTTGTTCATTACACAAAATTTTTTTATCTTCAAAATAGACGTTTAATTGGTTGGAAAAATGTTTTTCATAAACCTTTGAAAATATAGAATTTAAAGCTATAGGTCGATAATATTGCATTAGTTCTTTGTTATTTTTTTTTAATAAAGGTTTAATTATGGTAGTTTTTAAGTCTTGAGGGAAAACACCAGCTTCTATACTAAGGTTTATTAAGTGACTAACATGATGACATATATGTTCATTTACAGCTTTGAGTATTTTGGTTGAAACACCATCATACCCAACACTATCCGTATTTTTAAGTTCTTTTATAATTTTATAAACTTCCTCTGGTGAGCATGGTGCCATAAACATTGAATGTTGTCTATGGGTAATAGCAGATATGGTATTGGCTCGACTTCTTTTTTCTGGTTTGATTTTGTCAATGAAATAATTATTAAATGAATTAGCTATTTCCTCTGGATTTGTTATATAGTGATTATCAACTTTAATTCGACTTATTGTTTCTTTTGGTATGTTTAGTCTAGCTTGATTTATAATTTGCCATGTGGTTTTTGATTTGTTCTCGGACGTCATTATCTTATAATTATTTTGACTTAATTTTGTCAATTTAATAATTTTTTTAAACTGTTTCGTGTATCTTTTGTAATTTATTTTATTATTAAGAGTAGGCTTTGTTCTAAACTTCCACAAAAGACTTCTTTTCTTTTTACTACAATTTCTTAATCCTTTGGAAATCCAAGATTGTTTTCTATAGACATTGACTATAATCCGTTTTTTAGGAAAACATAAATCATAAAATAATATAAAAACTTCTGCAAAACTGTGATACGCAATATTGGGGTCCACCGTATTATATATTTCCGAAAAACTTAAGCGTTTTATGCAGTCTATAAATTTATTAATATTTTCGACACTGTAATCTCGCACTGTTCTACGCCAAAACTTAAATCTTACAGTTTTTATAATAGGCAATTTAATAAGCTGAGCTGTGTGATCTGACAGACCGAAATCTAACACTTCCGTTATACAATTCTTTTTGAAATTATGAGCAAAATTATCAATACATGTCTGGCTTACTGGTCTAGTGACTTGTTTCAATGCTAATTTTAAATCATAACTATTTAATATACATTCAAATTCATTTTTTTCCTTAGTATTTTTCAGATTATCAATATTAAAGTCACCAGCAATTATTAATT
Source organism: Plodia interpunctella (assembly GCF_027563975.2). Taxonomy (NCBI): domain Eukaryota; kingdom Metazoa; phylum Arthropoda; class Insecta; order Lepidoptera; family Pyralidae; genus Plodia; species Plodia interpunctella. The sequence continues at coordinate 11,245,318 of NC_071294.1, forward strand.
GTTTTTGACTACATTTCGATATACCGTTTAAGACTTGTTCCAACTTTTGGAAAAAATCATATATATTTTTATAATCTGGCACCCTATATACACAAAGAATATTAAGTTTATAATCAATTAACTCAACCGCACAGCACTCGAATGTACTAGGAACACAATATTTTTTAACATTTATTTCTCTCCACTTATGCTCTTTCTTCACTACAATACACGCTCCTCCTCGTTTGGAATTATTTCTACTGTAACAAGCAGCTAAATTATAATTATGTAAGTTTAGGAAGGTCTCGTATCCAGTCTCCATGAAATGTTCAGTTATGCAAATGATGTCTACGTCTATTTTCTTATCAATGAGTTCTTGTAAAATAATGCAAAGCTCATCAGATTTATTTAATAACCCTGCAATGTTTTGATGTAAAATGTACAAAGCCTTAGTCTCGAAAAAATGAAGAATCCTCTTCTGGAGTATTATTTTCTAGTTGATTATTATTGTAATCTATATCTTTAATAAGATTTTTAATATCATTAAATATTATGCGCATTCCATTATTAGTTACAATTCCTGTTCGTAACAGGAATGTTGAATAATCGTAACCTATATTTTTATTTGAATCTAATATATAAGCATATCCATGACTATGTACATCCAGATATAATAGGTTATTAAAATTTTCAACTCTCCAATTAAACATATTATTTATTTGACTATATTTGTATGTGGGAAGACAAATAATGATGTTGGTATGTGTCAATTGTTGTAACATATCTCGAATGTAATATATGATATTAAAATAATTTTTAGTACTTTTAAAATCTTCATCTCCGATCATAATAATACAGTAGTCATTCTTATTAAAATGTGTCAATTTCGATTTGATGTCTTTTAGTAATAATTTAGTGTTGCCATTTGTAGTAAGGTAATGACATATGTTATATGTTTTTAAGGTTTCTCTAGCAATTGAAAATATTTTATTCTGTTTGTTGCTGCTTAATATACATATTTTGTTTCTATTTTCCATTTTTTTTATTTTCGTGTTACTACTTTTGGAGCTTGTCATCACTGCTTCATAAAATAATCAAATGTATCAAAGCACACATAGGATGGTAGAATTCGTATCATTGTATGTGAATAGCAATACCATTTGTCAGTTTACAACACATATTAACCTGATAGTGTTGGGGTTGCAAGTTTAGTGTCCGTTTACAACCTCTAATGACAGAGTAGCGTCGGCGCATAAAACTCCACAGTTTCGTGAAAGCAATTTCATAATAATGTATTTTGATTGAGAAGCTGTGTTGATTGCTCCAACACAAATGAAAAGAATTAGAAAGAGAATTTAAACAATCTATCCTAATTGTTGTGGATACCTAGCATATTATCCCGACTACTCATTATCGCCGAACTCGACGAGAGCATAAACATTGCGTATTTTGTATGAGAGCTTTTATTTGACGCAATGCAAAGTCCACGATAGTTTCCATCCGGCATAACGTTTCACGTAGGTACTAGTTTCTAGTGCCTCTGAACCTTATTCATATTATACTTAAAGCTGTGAGATTTCTGTAATATAGGTAGTCATCATCATATCGAGTGTGTTATTACTAACACTGGTGTCAGATTTCGTCGCCTAAAGGCATCTGATGTGACTTTTACGACTACTTACCGCCGACTAGTGGCAGGTAGTCGCATACACACTAGTGAATTAAACTGTCCACCAGTATGAAATTTTCCTTACAATATTTTCCTTCAACGGAACCAAGTGGTGGTCTATGAAAACTACCGATTCAGATTGGTAGACAAACTCATATCCACCGCTTCAATTCAAATAGGTAGAGATTATTCTTTTTGTAGTACTCACCGGCTCTCAAAGCATCCATTGGCACGCTTGGGTACGGTATTGAGTAGGGGTAGCCCTCTTTCCGTAAAGTCTTGGGTTTCCTCCGAGGTCGGTACTTGTAATCCGGATGTTCCTTCATGTGCATAGCCCGGAGACGCTTGGCCTCGTCTATGAATGGCCTCTTCTCGTCTTCGGTGAGGAGTTTCCATTCAGCGCCTGATGAAATAAAGGAAAACTAATCAGAACATGAAATTTTCTATGGTTAATGATAATTTTAGATAATGGTAAGGGGCGGTAATAGTTTCTATAAAAATTTTAACAATAGGATGGAAGTGGATAGGTAGGGGATTGAAGAAGGATAAATCGAAATTAAAAATAGAAGACTCCATTCATTTAAATTGATAAAACGGTTTTTACCAAAAAAAAATCCTGCTATAAATACACCAGTCTAAGTTGCACCTCGAACAGACAATTCTAAACATCAAAAACTCGACACTGAGGAAATTACAAAGAAAATTTCATTTAAAAGCCTCAACCGTCAGTCAGTCCGTCCGTCCTATGTATTATTGTCGCTAAGTACACGATTCTTATCATCCCATCTCACAAAAGAGAGAATACCGTCCCCATAGTATCGGCAGAATAATGAGTAACCGGGAAAAACTTCTGTTGCGGAATGAAAAGCGCAAATTCGTCATTAGGCGGCGCTTTCCGCCATTGTTGTTGTTGTCCCCCTCTGGTTTATTGCTGGTGCCACGCGTGCGAGCGAGAAGACCGCTGGTCCTCCAAACCGGATTGTTCCTTTCTATGTTGGAGACATTGTTTTCGCTTTTATGCGCGCCTGAATCGGGATTGTCTTGTCTGCTTTCAATGGACGGCACCCCTCCACGGTATCAACACAGGCTTCTATAAATGTGAAGACAACGGGTTGGTCTTTTGAATCGGGAGACAGGTCGTTCGTGCCTTCGATTATATTGTATCGATTCAATGCCATTGTCTATGAAATGAGGAATGGTTAGAGCAAATTACTTTTCTGTTTTGTTTCGCCATAGTAGCCCGACAGATGTTGCTTGTTCTACGACAGTTAATGCGGTACGCTTTTTGTTGATTTTGTCAAGGACACGCGCGTTCACGAAAATTCTCTCATGGCAATGATGGCAAAATAAAGGTACATTTATTAATGTGACTACGATGGTCAACAGGAAAACAAATTTAAGTTTGATTATTCTTATAAGTTCGAGTATTACGATAAAAAACCTTAGGTTTGATTCTGAAGTAAATGGTTTAGTACGTTTTCAATTTATGCCAATTTATGGACCCTATATGTAAATCTATACGCAAGTTCAATAAGAAAATGATTGGTGATTCATTAGAATCGATTGTCCCCCAATATGCTACGTGAAGATACCTTTGGATGTCCATTTTTGGCTAGTAACCAGGACTAACGTTTTCAATAAAACTGGTAAAATTGAACTAAATATAACAAAAACTAAACCCAAAGAAGGACCGACACCAACCATAGATACCTAATCACAATAACATAACAAAGAAACTAAACTCAATTTGCATCGCAAAACAAAACGCTAAGGTTAAAACAAACATGTCTCCCGCTCACAAAGCAAACAAGACAAAAGCCTTGCAAATATTGACCGCTTTCTATCAAATAGTCAAACACGCCTGTCTGTCAAAGCCTCATCAATAGGATTGCCAGCTTCACAATCAGTTCTGTGATGGCTGTCAAGTAATTTTTCTTTGTCGTCGAAGACAATGTCGTCTTGTGATGCAAATGCTACAATGACATTAGATTTGTTACGTTGCAATTCTGTTGAATTACTTATGATGCAGATTCTGTTGTTTTGCATTTAGTAAATGTGCATATTTCTTGCTTTTACTCTCTAGTCTATTTATTACAGTTTAGTGAATTCCGATTAAAGCTAACATTCTCGTTATTAATTTTTATTGTAATATCATATTATAGCGTGTATAATCAAACTATATTTGTATCGTTTCCAAATCAACCTTGGTCATCAGCGTAAGCTTCAATATAGTTTTCTAGATTATTCTCCAAAATACAATATTTTACAGAAGTATTTTCTTTAATAGTATTTATTTATTACTTATTGCCTTCATGGATACAATTGAAAATAGTATTCGATATTCACAAGCCCAATTATAAAAGACAATCAAAGCAAAAGTATCATTTATTTAATTAAAAGCAACGGCACAATGAAGCGTCAACACGTGTCGACTCTTGCCAGTGTTGCCACTCTACAATAATTATTTCCTACAGCTTTGTTTAGCTCGCGTTGAGGAACAATAGCCAGCTATACCTACTGGACTGATATTGTCTTTGAACAGAGGTATATTGTCGTTGGGGTGTAAGTTGCTTTATACGTATTATTCTGCTGTTCCTATCAGTCAAATGCAGCGTACGGAATCTGTATCGAAATGCAAGTATCTAGCTTTGTGAAATGTTAAATACATGGTTTAAAAAGAAGCAAGGTGGGTATTGAACTTTGGAATGCCTATTACGCAATGCGTAAATGTTGATAAGAGAGAAACATTCCTATTCGAGTGGACATAACAACAAAATATGATACATATTGCAAATAAATCGAAATCCCGAATATCCCAGAAGCTTCCCCTCATGCGAAGATTGTAAAAGGCAATTTAAAAGAAGTGGAGATTTTTCTACTAGGTTATAAGACTAGCATAGCAACCTTTCATTACTTAGTCTTAATTTCACCAATAAAGCCAATATACAGCACCCCGTAAGGGATTAATATGTTACAGGAATCCAAAAATAAGTATTTTCAAATGTGGCTTAAAGACTTGTAAAACTAAATTTAACTTTTGTCATAAAGCGCAGCAGAGCACAATCTAAAGTGATCTTCATGTATCAACTAAAATTCATTTACTCGTTCACAAAACGAACCTTTAACAATATTAAAACGCCCGAAAAAATCTATTAGCATTTATATCATGACCCAAATAATGTTTCTTAGCATTTCAATTTTACGGACTTAAAGGGTGGTGGGGTTCGTTCCTTCTGCGTCTTTGTGAGCCCCCGACCCACCCCCCTTCTCTATTGTGACACAGCACACAAGCTTTCAGAGTAATGAAGAGCATTTTCGTCCGATTCTGAGCACAATGTGTGCTATAATACAACGCACAGAGAGGAAATTCCATTGTTGCCGGCTGTATTGTGTCTAACGTGTGTGTTACATACGATTTTTTTGTTTGTCGTTTCTCTGATTGTTTGCGACAATAATGTTTCATCTTGATGACTGTTTTGAGTGTTTAGTGGAACGTTTTAATGTAGTCATGTGAATTTTTCAGTGTGGTTAATTCGAAATTTGGTACGGTGAACTTAGAGTCACTGGTGCTGATTCTATTACTAAGTTCGCTTATGAACAAAGAGTGACTTTTTAAAACCTTGTAATGCTTACATAATAATAAGTCATTTAAAAGAACCTATTTATTTAAAACTAGGTAATGCGAACATTCTTGAGGAAAACAAAGATCGTGTAGGAGTACGTGTGATATACGTGTTTGATACATATTATGATGAAGAGCCGTTTATGACACACTGAAACAAAAAAAAAAAGTTTATAAAGTTTCGTCGCGGGTAGTTGAGCATTTAAAGATACTTAATTATAAAGATATATTTCTTCTAACCATATAAAGACCTATAGATAGACATACTAAGAATGGCGGAAATATAAACGAGACTGTTAGTAGAGATAAAAACAATTTTTAATATAGAAACGTGAAATAAAATATTTTCATTCTTGTGAGCAAAGAGGTCACGTATGTACGAGTATGTACTCGTATGCTTCTCCGCACCTCCTGTATCAGATTGTATTCTAACTCCATTGTAAGCTCCCCTACGGGGCAGTTGCATAACGTGTGATATAAATTTTAGAGATGGAAGAAATATGGTCTATTATTCGACGATTTCGGTGGCGCAGTGGTGAAGTTCTTGCCACTGAACCGAGAGGTACCGGGTTCGATCCCCGGTCGGGTCATGATGGAAAATGATGTTTTTCTGATTGGCCCGGGTCTTGGATGTTTATCTATATATGTATTTGTTATAAAATATAGTATCGTACTCGAACTTACTTTGGGGCTAGCTCAATCTGTGTGATTTGTCCTAATATATTTATTTATTATTGTATATTTCTTGAGTAATATAGTCTATAAGAGTGAGACGTATAGGATAAGACAAAAACTTGTTATTAAAATAAACGTTTGTTATGTTTCTGATGTAGTTAGGTACAGTCAACAACACATCAATCTACCCAAATTTGCCATGGCAAACTCTATTACCGCGCCATAGGGGTTAGAACATGGTATTAAAATAAAAAAATGCCTGAAATAAAACCATGATGATTCTAGCATCCAATCAACCAATCATCAATGTATATAAAACAGTTTCGTCGCTGAATTAACTTAATGATAGTTGAAAAATTGTATGTAGATTTCTTGGGGAGTACAGGGGACCACTAAGACAGGACATCCTGAAAATCTCAGGCGGACGAGAAATAACGGGATATTAAAAGCTTACAAAATTTGCTCATACACAAAATTTTACATACTAGTATTTATTTCTGCAGGAGTTGAGCAATTCCATAATATTATGTAGATTTGAAATTAAATAGAACAGTTCACATACGAATAAAACTTGCTAGAAGCATAGAATCTAATTAGAAACAAAATGTAATTATTTATATATGCATTCAAATGTTTATAATTTTTTTATATAATAGAGGGAAGCATAGAAACAATAAGAGAGATCTATTTTTTATAGTGGATAGAAAATTGACTGAAAATTATGTAAGAAGAGACCAGGTCAATGGAAATGATATAATTATATCTCATCTCTTGAGTAAACGCAAACGTCGAGCAAGGAATCGTTATACAAATACAAAAACTACAAGCAAAATTGTTCATTTTGGTGTAATAAAGATTAAAATGTACGTAAATTCTCGACTGTAAACGGTTTCCTTTGAAACGCATACACGTATTCATATTTTCCCTGAAGTATAGTTCAAAGTAGAAGATATTATTAACATATTTGTGTCTATTTTTCATCATTTAAAATATGACAAAGAACCTAAAGCGTTCAAAACAACACCACGCAACATCGCATGCAATCAACGTCATGTCTATCTATGCAGGTTACTGCATAGATCTCTATTCGTTGGTAATAGCGACGAATTTTCAATGAATTTGTATAGATGAATGTGTTGTTGACTGTACCAAGCTTATCTTGACGTCGCAGGCCCCCAATGGTGGGCTACAAAAATACTGTTGTTACCTTATTGTAGGGGCGAGATGCGCTGAAATACAGTTGTTGTTTATTTATTGTCAAGGAGGGTACGCTGCGTCAAAGGTGGACTGTTTAGGTCATTTAATTACTGCACAGTGGAATAAATGGCAGTCTGAGTCGACAAAAACACTGTAAAATATTATAGAATTTCGGTAAACTTGTTCAAATTATATTTAATCGCGGTGACAGTCAAATCAAATGTCCCTTGATCCTGGTAAGAATAACGTGTGAATGTAACAAGACAGCAATCAAAATCAATGTAAATCATAGACAATATTAAGTAAAAAAATAATGAGATAAAATCAAAACAGAGATGCAAAGTTGAACGTCCTGCCGAAATCCTATTGGAATCCAAGACGTGGCCACAACAAAACAACGCATCAAACAGCAAAAAATGCATGAGTAATTGATACTATATCTGTTACACAAATAAAAGAACGCTTTGGACGAATAGCTATATACGAACAAAATAGTCATTCTGTCAAAATTTGGTCTATAGTACATTTTAATAGATTCCCTATACACAATGCCTGGTTATTTGAGGCTGTACACGGTTTTTGTCCAAAAAAATGCAACTTTTATAACGTCAAGAGGGTTCTTTATACGATTATTAACGCCATTTCTATTGGGCTTCATGGTATACCCAGCGTTAGCCAATGGCAAGAACCGAACTTTAATTATGAAACGGAAAAAACGGAGCGTTAAAAACAAAAAAAACGGTAGGAAAAAATTGTCGATGAAAAAATGTACTGTGAATAAGGTGGAGCGGAGAGAATTGGTGTAAATTGATGTTGTAACATATGTCGTTTTGTAGTATACCTATGTACTATATAAAGACATATGTTGCGTGATAAAGAGGGTGTTATGTGGGAGTTTGAGGAAAATAAAGCAAGTATGTATTCAACGTAAAATATTGCATAGATAGAAGCTGTGGTGGTGTAATGGTTAAGACGCCCGACTGTGGATCGAAAGGTCCCAGGTTCTAATCCTACTTGTGCCACATGGATTTGTCTGACTCATATATAGTAGTTTTCATCATCCACCACTTGCTTCCGGTGAAGGAAAACATCGGGAGGAAACCGGTACACTGGTTGATTCTTATTAACTTGTGTGTAAAATGGAAATGCAATGGCAAACCACTCCATTAATAATGCCAAGAAAGTTGTTGTGTGTGTTTCATTCCACGTAACAACCACGACCCTCAGCCATGAGGAATACGACTATGAAGATTGCATAGATAGAAGGTAGAATTTGAATGTGTGTTTGGAAATATATTATTGTCATATATCGTGCTTTCTTTTCACCAATTCCATCCCATTGCTGGGCTAACGTCTGTTTCGTTATTTGACTTATAGGTACCTATTTTATTTTATTAGGTAGTGTTTCTGGATACAGGATAATTGTTTTCGTTCGATGTATTTTTTAAATTATTTTCTAGCAGTGAATATATGTTTGACAACCTCGATGGCGCAGTGGTAAAGTGCTTGCCTCTGAACCGAGAGGTCCCGGGTTCGATCCCCGGTCGGGTCATGATGGAAAATGATCTTTTTCTGATTGGCCCGGGTCTTGGATGTTTATCTATATATGTATTTGTTATAAAATATAATATCGTTGAGTTAGTATCCCATAACACAAGTCTCGAACTTACTTTGGGGCTAGCTCAATCTGTGTGATTTGTTCATACATTATTTATAATTTATTTATATGTTCCTTGCAGCCTTTACTTAATTGAGAACGACATTTTTGTTAGCTTCTCATTTCTATAATTCTTTTAGCAAAAATATATAAGTCAAAATTGAAATAAATAACACTAGAGTTACTAATATTCTTAATATATTTTGCAAACGCAACTTATTTTAGGTAAATATTATTCACCGATTTTCGATAACGCTCGCCGTCCGTACTGTCCGCGTGTCTCGCATGTATTTCCACCTCTTTGTCTGTCTGCTACATCGTCCCTCATATCCCTACCCACCAACTGTTAGGGTGTACTGACTATGCAGTTAATATTAATTAAACCAAGGGCTTTGTTGGTTCAATAATAGAATTCAAACTTAAGGTGGTAAACTATTAATTTGTTTATTGTATGTATTGTTTATTTACTTATAAACTTATGTACATAACAGGGTAAATATAAAATAATGCAAATAGTAAACAAAGTACAAAAGATTTTATACAAATTTTTTTCAGTAACGAAAGAATAGTGGGGAAAATATGTTATGTCTAATGTAGTAGAGGCGAGTGATATGGAATGGGAAAAGTTATAGAAAATTCGATAAAAAAAAATATACTCATATGTGACGTTCCACGAGAAAAAGTACCTACCTTGTGGAGTGAAGTCGCTTAAGACGTTTTACTTGCAAATATTTTAAAAAAATGTTACGAAATTTAAAAAAGCCATGCTTATACATCACACTAGTCTCGTCTGTCCCTATGTATGCTAAATATTTAATCCTATGGATCGGATTTTGAGGCGGGATTTTATTATAGATGTGTAGAGGGATTCAAGAGGAAGGCGGTATATTCCTATTATAATGTATACTAGCGCCCCATCCCAGCTTCGCTCGGGTTAAAACATAATATTTTGGTTAGTTAACGCTTAATTTTTTTACGCCACAGCCTTGTTAAGGCACTCCACGTTAATATGTAATCCATTTACAGAAACAATTTGATTTCCAGTTCAATATATAAAAATCAATATGACAAAGAATACGTGTAGGTATAACAATATGTGTAGGTAAATTAAGATCTAAAAATAGGACCGTTTTATCAATTATTAAAATTAAACTTTTGTGTCCCGTCGCCAAAAATACAAAATTGTGCTCTATTGATAACTATATATTTATATCACAAAACACGCTTCTTTATCAAACAACACAATACAAAAAGGCGGTGCTATTACTCGGTATAATTAGAATCGCATTGAAACCATTCATCCATCCAGTTCAGACGAAACAAAACATCTGCGAACCTGTCGATATTCAGTAGGTAATAAATCGGCGAACAAAACGCTGTTTTCCAAATCAATCGCGCTGCGATGTCAATACAAAACGCACAATAGTGTATGAAACTTTTTAGTAGACGGGACACACGGATCGTTAGTTTGACGAACTTGCTTTTAATGTGTTACCGGTTGCATTTTAAGCGTTATAAACAATAATGTTATAACATTATTGTAGGAACCAGCTTTTGTCTGCGGCTTAGCTCGCGTGAATTTCACTTAAGTATTTTTGTAGTCCTGAATATTGAAGATTTGACATCCATGAGTGGATATAGAGTAGCCTTATTCTAAGACGAGAATGACACACCTTGCTTATAAAATGAAAAAAGAAAGCAAAATGTAAAAGTATCAAAATATATTGAACTCAAATGTCAATCCACAGTCCCTCACGCGTTCGACTTTAAAGTTACAATCACTATTTGAAATTAAAATCAAATCCAATTTTATAGACCTGTCACAACTCTTAATTAGAAGCGGTGGTGAGTTAAGACGCTCGCCTGTGGATCGAAAGGTCCCTGGTTCGAATCCTACTCGTGCCACATGAGTTTGTATACCAATCTGACTCATGTATAGTAGCTTCCGATGAAGGAAAACATCGTGAGGAAACCTGCACAATGATTGATTATTCACTTGTGTGTGAAATGGAGAAGGCAATGGCAAACCACTCCATTAACACAGGAAAGTTGTTGTATGTGATTCATTCCAAGTAATGACAACGACCCTCAGCCATGAGGAATACGACTATGAAGAGAGAACTCTAATTTGTTTTGGTTTCTTAAAGGAATTTTATAAAATATATATTTTTGCTAACGTTCGTTTTGACGCATCTATGCTTTTAAAACTCTGTGGCATCACAGAGCAAACATCGACAATCCTTCTAACAAACATCGGTGCCTAAAAGTCTGGCTATGAATAAAACATTGCGTTTGTACAGGACAATGCAGTACTTTTACGTGAACGAAGCTGCCGTTCTCGCAAAAATAACTTACTATTCTACACCAAGACTGGGTAGATATTTTTTTTATTTGAAAACATATTATTTAAGTACATTATTATTTGTAACTAATAATTTGTATTATGTCAATATAAGTGACAAATTATTCTGATTTTTTTAAAAAGTTGAGGACATGGTGTTTAAATTGGTGCGGTGGTAAGGTGTTTTATTAAAAGTTCCGAAATACTAGTAGTTTGTAGCTTTGGTAAACATAGTTTAATTTTGAATATGACGTGAAAAAGTGCCTGTGAAGGCCTAATTTCCGAATAAATGATTTGATTTTGATTTATGATTAAATTTAGTTAAATTAAAACAGGTTAAGTAAATAATTAAATAAAAAAATCAATAGAAATAAAGTTTTATATACACATGCACGGTTATATTAAGTACATAAATGAATAAATAAATACGTTGTGGCACCTTAGCTAACAAAATGGCTGAAGTTTTAATCTCTGTTAATTTTAATTTTTGACCCATAAATATACATTGTTTATTTGTATCATAGACTAAGCCAGCAGAACACCAAACGAATATGTCGAAGACTATCTGCCACAGTAAACAGCCAACGTACTGGTAGAAAAAAAGAAAAAAAAAGAAAATGGCGTTTCCTCACGCCGTCACCGCCAGAATAGCGAGCTATGGCCAGTTTTATTTTTCCATACTCTTCCGTCGTGTCTCCCCTTTTCTGAATACTATTTTTTATTCTTTTTTTGAATTTTGCCGTTGATTAATTCAGTGGCGACGTCCCGCTGCGACGCTTCTGCAGGTTGATTGCACAAGATATTCTTTTTTTTAAATATATTTTATTTGTGCGTTTTGATAAATGCTGAAATTAAGCCGCATGAAAACGTTCTCCGGTGCTGCCGAAGTTATAAATAAGTTAATTTATTGATGTCGACTCTAATTTATATATTCTATATTAGTGGCACTTTACCTATATAGGTAACTAAGTTTCTTTTATTCGGGTTGATTATGGAATATAATAAAAATCGATAGATTTTATCACGTGTATGTTAGTTTAATTTCGAAATCGTCATTTGCTATTAATGATAAAATCGTAACAAGTGAAAATAAGTGTTAAAGAGAAAAAAATCGACAAAAGTTTATTTCCTAAATGAAAAAAATGGTTTAATTAATTGCGTCTATATAGCTATTCATGCCAATAAAGCTAAAGAGTTTGTATTGAGTGTTAATATCAATAAAAATGTCTGTGAACATTTATAAATCGATTAAAACATAATTCTTATTCGACAGTTAGCCCACATGTACGAGTGATATAAATAATCTAATTTTTAAAAGTTTGAAACACCCCAAAATATTTATAAAGGCAATAATTTCTGTTCCTACTCATCCCGAAAGGATGAGATCAAGATTCAGCTCTATACTGAGCTCAATTTGCAATGAAAATGAACTCCTTTCACACAGGATTATACACCGGAAACTATCGCTTAGCATATAAATAACAAACTTGGGCGATCTCAATGAAGCAGGTGTGGTATTATGTACATACATTAATGGTAATCGACGTGACGTAATAAAATTTGATGACGACGTAATAGTATGAAGGTAATTTTGGCAATCAATTCATGTTTGGTTTTCGACACGTAAATCTAGACCTGATTCAAATCAGACGTTAAAACTTTAAAACTAACTAACGAATATGATCTACTAGCTGCGCCCCGCGGAATTTCAGGATGAAAAAAGTACCTTATGTGTTATTCCAGGTTATTTTCTATCCGCGTACCAAATTTCATAACAATCGGTCCAGTAGATAACGCGTGAAGAGGTAACAAACAAACAAACAAACTTACTTTCTTATTAGTTGGGATTCATAAAAATCAAATTAATAATTTAAGAAACTCCCGACTCAGAATATGCTGGAAAATAGTTGACGGTTTCAAAAAGGCTGAACATATTATATATTTTGCAAAAATAACTAAAAATACTCTCGATTGAGTATAGATTGTATTATAATAATAGTATAGTATAAAGTATAAGTTAATTTGTTAGACAAATTAAAAAACCCCCAACTTTCAATATTCATTTCGCTACAACTTTTGAACGCCTGAACCGATTTTGATCAAATATGTATCTAAGAACTACCGCATGAAAATTAACTATCAAATAAAGAAAACCGCATCTAAATCGGTTCACTCATTTATGAACTACGGTGCCACGTACACAGACAGACACACTTAGCGGTCAAACTTATAATACCCCTCGTTTTGCGTCGGGGCTTAAAAACAGATCTATCAATCTATATATAAAACTCTTGCGTTACTAAGTGAGTGACTGACTGACTGACTGACTGACAGACACCGTAAAGATGAAACTACTCGGCGTAAGAAGCTGAAATTTGGCATGTAGGTGTGTAGAGTGTGAGAAAACTAAATAGGAATTTCCGGAAATTCCCACAGGAAACGGATTTTTACTCACATACGAAGTTGTGGGTGAAAGCTAGTATTTAATATAAGGTTACTTACCTAATCTTTTAGATATCTCCGAATTGTGCATCTTAGGATTATCCTGCGCAATCTTCCTCCTCTGCAACCTGGACCAGACCATGAACGCATTCATCGGTCGCTTTATATGTTCCTCTGGGGACTTCTTCGGTTGCTGGCCGTTCATGGAGATGGATCCCATGGACCCGATCGCGCCCATGGCAGACATGTGTCCCATGGGGAAGTGCCCCATGGACCCCCCGAAGCCGGTTCGGTCGCACATCGCGCCAGCGGCACTGAAATTAAGGAAATAGTGGTGAAGACAAAATTATATATGAGGATTTATTTTTTTGTGGTTGAGGTTGCGTTCGTTGGTTAAGACCGCCTACTGAAAGGGCCCAGGTGCGAATCCTACTCGTGCCGCATGAATTTGCACAACTGTCTGACTATTAAATGCAGTAGTTTTCATAAGCCAAAACTTGCTTCCGCTGAAGGAAAACATTGTGAGGAAACCTGCACACTACTGGTTGACTAATTTAAGTAGTTTACTAGTGTGTATATTTTGTGACTTGATGGCGATAGATAGGTAGTCGTAAAGTGATGTCAGATGCCTATAGGCGACTTGAATAAAGTCTGACATCAGTGTTAAACTCTCGAAAAGAAAGAAGAATCGAAGAATCTTCCGCGTGGAATACTGCTCTTAAAATATAATATCTTCACATTTTGTCACTGTCATAATTTGACCAATGCCATTTTAAATTTCACAAGCTACTGTGCAGAATCCAGATAGGTGAATACTCAAACAACTTATAACATGACCATTAAACGCCAAAACATCCCTTAAAATTAATAAGCCACCCCTGGCGAGTATTGTTAAGCTCCAAGCACCACGTGCATGCAAAAAACTTTTAATATTTAATATTTGGGTGACAGTTACGGTGCTCATAAGACTGGAAAATATTAATGTTAAGTACTTGTACAAGAGGGTGTTTGACAAATTGATATTTACCTCCCTTTTCGAGATCGCTTCCCTTTTTAAACTGGTATTGATACTGATGCAAATTGGTATTAATTTTTAATTAAGAGTTGAGTAAAAGTTGAATACTCTTTTATATTTGCGTATTTCCAGCTGCATTCGAAGATGTGACGCAGCTAAGTTATGGTTTATCGTAAAATTAACCTTACAGGTTAGAAGTTTCAATTTGTGCTTTTACAACCGGTTGTACAACTTTGGAGAAACAAAATTGTAAGGAAGAAGTGAAAAAAATCTAAAAGTATCTACTACTTTAATATATATTGAGTATACAAAATATTAAAGTAGTAGATACTTTTAGATTTCTCTCTCTCTCTCCCTCTCTCTATTTCTCTTCGAGCGTTTTCCCCGGTTCCTTCTTCACCCGTCCACTCTCCTATTTTTAATTTTCTTAGTAAAGGTCTTCGGCATCCTTAGTTGTCAGATCATTGGCGCATATATCATCCTTGACGACATCAAAATCTTGGGTTTGCCATTCCTGCCCGGATCTGGTGGGAGCGGCCTGGTAAGGTAAGTTAAAACATTTATTTTCTACGTAATTTTTCTGATTTACGCAAGACTTGCCCACGCTTTGGAGTTTATCAGCAGAAAATCTATTACAATGTACTCAATTAAGAAATAATTCAATTACCAAAACGCAAACCGCAAATGTAATCGTTAACTCTAACCAGAAATGGTTACAAATACAAATGTAAGCGTTCGGTATTAGCAAGTTAACGAGTTCACCCCTAATGTAGGGGATGCCCGCCCCGCGGGGGACAGTGATTCTGTGACATATGCTTATCAATCTGTTCGTTGTTAATGTTGAATGTTTTGGATGACTTAATCGTCCACTCTAATGGTTGACAGGTAGGAGATGTTTTTGTAAAGCTATTTGTAAATCATTATAGTGAGATAAAGATATATTCGTATTTAATTGTTAGAAACGTATGTACAAGTGACCGCCCGCGACTGCCAGCGTGAAGTTTAGACAAAATGGCGTACTTTGCGTTTTTCTGCGCACGTTAAAGTTAACGATGCAACCCACCGTAATGAAAAGAAATAAAATCTAAACATTTTCAGATATAATATCTGAACAAAATTGTTTGGACAGTGCCGCAATCTTAATTTAATCTCGTGTTTATGCTACGAGTATAATTCATTAATCTTGCCAACCAATTACCGAAACCGTTAACCGCTGATTAAGTTCGAATTACATAATAGTATTTCACTGTAGGTAATTTATTTCATTTAGAAAATTGAAGAGAAAAAAATAATAAACTATTGTTCTCAAAAATGCTCTCTTCTTAGACCGAAATATAAAAGAAATGAAACAAAATCTGAAAAATTATATTGTCACCAAAAAGTCTCATTCATTATACTAATAACAAAATTATCACGAGCCAAAAATAAGTCAAGCGCTCACAACAAACAACACTAGAATGTCGCAGTCGACGAAAAAAAAATACAGTAGCATGTGAAATCCTAAGCTAATATTGACCAAAGATGATTGGAAGACCAGCTCGGTGAGTTAAATTAACAACAATTTTCTTATTAAGGCGCTTTTGTACCCGCATGTTAGCGCCACCGTCACATTTTTATTAATTTCTTAGCGAAAAATAAAAATATAAACTAACTGATTATGCCACACTAGATTTTCACTAGAATTTCAGTCTTAAATAAATAAATATATTAGGACAGCTCACACAGATTGAGCTAGCCCCAAAGTAAGTTCTAGACTTATGGGATACTAACTCAACGATACTATATTTTATAACATATACATATATAGATAAACATCCAAGACCCGGGCCAATCAGAAAAAGATCATTTTGCATCATGACCCGACCGGGGATCGAACCCGGGACCTCTCGGTTCAGAGGCAAGCACTTTACCATTGCGCCACTGAGGTCGTCAAATATATAATACAATGTGGTCACAGGACTAAACGGATTTTGGTAGCCACCGTTTTCAATTTATTTAACTGTGACTGTGTGTGTCATTACACAATGTAGTCACAGTTGAAAGTAGTTTTCCATTGAAAACTACAATACTTTTGTAATATACTTCTAATATTCATCTAGTGTGACACATAGCGCCTTGATATGGCTGCAGATAAAAGTCTATATTATCTTCCTAATAATTTACATGATGAAAATTCTAATGATAATAATTGGCCCTTGAATGAAACACCAAGAATATAGAGGAACACGAGTTTTGTGACGAGATTTTGCGAGCATTTCATAAGCCCCTGACAAATTTATTAATTTATTTTAGTATTTTATATAAAGTTTATTTTCTTTATCAGAAGTTATCACCTTCTAATCCTTATTTTAACAATAGAAAAACTGATTGTTAAATAATAAACAGCGTCATTTGAAGCACTGTTTCACTGTTGTTCAAAAAATTACTGAGTCAACAGCAGACTTTAAGAATCACACTCAATATTAAAAATAAGGAATTTGAGTGAACATTTGTGACTTCAAAGTCACAAAACTCCATGTAAAAAACACCGTATGCGGTATTTCGTGGACTAACTCGAAATGAGACAATCACAAAACTGGCTTACTTAAAGCGCCGCAGTTCAAACACGACCTCGGTGTCTGAGACGCCGCAGATTTGTCTTAGCAATTACCAAGGATCAGAGCAGGCAGGTACGTGTCAGATCTTGGATAACTTGTGAATTGTATGCTTCTTTGGTTGTGAACGATGTGGTCGATTCAACTTCAGACTTCGCTTCATGTCAATTTCTGAAAGAGATTCTCTTCCTCCTACCACTTTTCACTTCAAAAAAATTAGATATTATCTGGAATATTACAGAATTACTAGGAAATGACTTTCAGATTCAAACATAGGTTTATGCCAAGTATTTTTATTGTCATGTCATTAACTAACTCTGTGATGAAGTCTGTGCTCTGTCTGTGCAAGTGGTGGTCGATGAAAACTACTATACATGAGTCAGATTGGTATACAAATTCATGTGGCACGAGTAGGATTCGAACCTAGGACCTTTCGATCCACATGCGGGCGTCTTAACCATTACACCACCGCCGCTTCTGACAAAGCCCTAGGCCGCTGATGTTAAGTAACATTTATATATTTGCCCAAACTATTTGCCAAAAATGTATGTAGGTATGTATAGTTTCCATTTGAAAGAATTCTGTAAATTTTCGAACAGTTTGTTCCCAAACAGTACAGTGAAACCATCTTGCTAATAACATAACCACATAAAATGATCGTCTGTTTGTTCTCCAAGCGGCGAGAACAGAGCCTGTTAGAGTATCTTTGAGTGTATAGTTATAACGAAGATATAACAGTGATGACGAAACACGAGGTGTGAAAGAGCAGTGTAGGTACCTACCCAAATAAAACTGTTTTTGCAATACGAAGGATGGAAGGTTTAATTATTAATATCGTTGCCATCATTCGGCGACCTCGGTGGCGCAATGGTAAGGTTCTTGCCACTGAACCAAGAGATGCCGGGTTCGATCCCCGGTCGGGTCATGATGGAAAATGATTTTTTTCTGATTGGCCCGGGTCTTGGATGTTTATCTATATATTTGTTATAAAATATAGTATCGTTGAGTTAGTATCCCATAACACAACAACGAACTTACTTTGGGGCTAGCTCAATCTGTGTGATTTGTCCTAATATATTTATTTATCATTATCATAAAGAGAATTAATTGTGTGAGATTTTTAGAAATTTAAAAGTTATTTTGTGAAATATACTTTAATTGTTACAATAAAAATATATAAAGTAATATAGAAGAAACTAATGTTAACAGAACAAGATCAGTCTAAAACTAAGTAATACAAATTTGGATATTTTCTGAAACGTCCAACTGGACGCCATCTTTTGGGAGTGGAGAGAAACTGTATGGTAACTAAATGTGCAAGCAAGTATCTGTTGAGGTCGGCAGGAACTTAAGAAATGTTATGACTTGGTAAACAAGGTACTGCGTTATGGGCCACTTACGTGAGATGTCTGACATACACACCAATGTTTTTCCGACTATATATATCGCGAAAGAGTTCGGCGAACTTTGGCGAATTCGGCATATATTGCTGGTTTTTCATTGCAGTAAATAAAAGCTCTCATACAAACCACCCAATGTTCATTCATTTGCGTCGTCGTAAATGACTATACTGTGGTAACTTTTCCACTCACTGTGTAGCCGACGACCTCAGTAGCGCAGTAGTAAAGTACTTGCCTCTGTACCCAGAGGTCCCGGGTTCGATCCCCGTTGGGGTCATGATGGAAAATGATATTTTTCTCATTGGCCCAGGTCTTGGATGTTTATCTATATATGTATATGTATTTGTTATAAAATATAGTGTCGTTGAGTTAGTATCCCATAATACAAGACTCAAACTTTGGGGCTCACTCAATCTGTGTGATTTGTCTTAATATATTTATTTAATTATTTGTTATGCACAGAAAGCTACAAAAATAGCTCTCGCTTGGCTGGGAACCAGCTAAGAGAAACGGAAACGAGAAGCATGATCAGATATGGTGTTCTTTTTATATGTTATATATGTATTATTAATGTCGTAGTAAAAATCAATTTACTTCATTCGCTAGTCAGTTACTGCCTGTCGACATTATTAATACTGAAAGTATTTTTATACATTGTCGTGTGATCTATTGTCTGATTTAAACCTCCACAGATTCAATGTAAAATACTATATTGATAACTTTCAATGTTAACATAAATTGTAGTATCATCTGTTGTTGTCGAGTAACATTCTTGGATATAATCATTTTGTGGCTGGGTGAAACGCCAGGGTCTAACCAGAAGCGCCAATTTTGATCTGTGTTTGTGTCGGCGTCAACTAGTGGCGTTAAACACAGCATTTAACTGCATATCGCGCTCGTTTCATTTATAGTGATCTTGTGAATAAGCTGTGGAGTTTTATATAACATTGTTTGAAATCAATCCTCGGCATAGAAAAGTACAACTACACCTATAGTTAGGTGAAAATCTATACCTAGGTGAATAAACAGCCATTTGTATTAAAGTGATATTTATATGAGTCGATCACTTGAATTCTATTCAAAATCGATACAGTTTTTTTATATAGCTTTGTTTGAAATGATCACACGAAGCACACGATTTAAACCAAACCAAAATATAACTAGGAAGAATAAAACTTGTAGTTTGAGCCATTAGAATACTAAAGATTAAGTTATCTTTCAAACAGAAATACTAAATCTAAAACGGTTTCGCTGTTTGAGATCAACAGACAGACATAGATATACATAAAGACATGCCCTATACAGAAGGCCAATCTGTATCGAAAATATTATAACTAACACAGGCTAGATTTATTAGATATACTAAGTCTAACGGCTTCAGTCTCTACAGCTATTCAAATATTCCCCATTTCTCTGCTTAATGTACCTTTCAATGTACTCATTAAGTCTTAACTGTACCTCTTTGTAATTCATCCAGCATTATCACAAGGCTATAGCCGTATAAAGCCTTCAATGGGCTCTAGTATGACTGCGCCAGTATTCACAAATGCCAATAGGAAATACTAAAACGGCTAAATTTTCCATACGAAAGCCCTGAAGTAAGCATTGACAGTGACAATAATATAGAATGTTTATATGTTGTAGTAGAAGAATTATATAGTTTTGACTAAATGTAAGATCAACACACTATTGCGGTATTGAATATATAGGTATGATACTAGTTAATTCTCAAATGTTAGCTTCATATGATAATACACAGCCCTAACCTCGTTACGTATCGGCGAAAATGACCATTCATTTAAAATTATAGGTAAGACCTAGAATATTCGCTGTCGTATTTGTTTTGTGAATTAAGGAACTACTTGAAACTATTTCAAGTTAGAGGGTTTAAGAGATATCTAATTCTGCTACTGTCAACCTGTACTTTTGTCGATAAATTGATTGTTTTATTATTAGCTATTTTATACGAACTAATATTTGTACGCCTGAGGGCAGAGTCCTGTATAGTTTGTTTTTGTGACATCTTATCTAACCTCTTTGATACAAATAAAAATTGATTGATTGATAAAATTAAATACGTTGTGATTTTATTTTGTTTTTAATGTCCATTCGGACATTAAGATAGACCATTATCACCACAGACTTAAATATGAATCTCAACATTTGACAATCTTAAGGTTAATATTTAAGTCGGAAAATTTACATAGGTACAAAAGTAAGTTTCTCTTAACCTTTTGATGAACACTATACAAGACGCAAAAGAAGTTTGTTTGTCATCACGATAATAGAGGAGAGATTTAAGAAAAAAATGTGCAGAATATGTAATTGTTTGCTAATCAAATTCACTAACGATTTAACTTTAACTTAAGACGCTTATAAGCCAAGAGTACATGGTCTCTTTAAAAGAACGACCTTGATTGGTGTTGCCATGTTTGCAAATCACCAATTATTATACTATTCAGAATCCGTTGCATTGTTGTTAATTTTGCAACTGTTCACACAACTAACGTCGATTTATTTCGTGCTAATAAGAAAGAAAACAATATATACTCTAATTACGTCAATAATTATTATATTTTCATATTTTAATTTTAGTAATAATTTGTGTTTGTTTTTATCCGTCTAACTTTTTATCTTTAGGTATGTCGAGGAGGTTGTACCAGCTTCACAGTGTCGTCGAACAGTTTGCCATACATTGCTGGTTTTTCATTGCCGTAAATAAACGCACTCTATAATGATGGCATGTGTTATACCTAATAGATTCCATAATTATTTCACTTAATATTCTGCCACTACCTTTTCGTTACTAATTATGTAAGTAACTTGCTAAAATATTCATGTTTGAATCTTATTAGAAGAAAAATCATCTTTCACATATGCCCACTCGGATATCATTAATTTTCTACTGCATATTCTTGTATACACTATTCTTCAATTGGATATAATATTAGATGACTTTGACATTATGAGGAATTACAAAATAATTACTCGTTACATAATGAAAGCTTTTGCGGCCTCTACATTACAAAAGAAATAAAAAAATTAAATACATTAATACCTTATACTATGTGTTTCATGGTTGAACGACGGTTATTAATTGGTTTAGACTCTGCCATTGAATTGAAGACAAGAAGCCAAATAAGATGCGATTTTTGTATAAATCAAACTGAATAGGCCAGAATAGGGGATAAAATCATAAAGTGCGGAGCCACGATATACCATAGAATAGAATAAATTGATCTTCCGATGTAAGGTTAAGGTCGATAATGAACAATTCAATTCAAAAAAATACAATAAGAAACCGTAAAACAAAACAAACCAACACTTGCATAACAAAATAATTGTTACAACTTCAAAAGAACAAATTATAACATCGGATCACTCGATTACATAAACAAGAGGTTAACGACCCCATCATTTGAACTGCCGGCAGCATCAAAGAGCTAACGATTATTGTAAAAGTGTAAAAATAATAAAAACAATTTTACAACACTGGCTGTAAAGACGAGGCAATTGTGCTTCATTAGGTAATCTGTAAAATGCCTAATTGGGCCGAGCCACCGCTGCATTTCTTCGCATTCGAATTTTGAATTGTCCTGGTGTTGCCATAAAAGAATATTATGAGATAAAATACCAGTAATTATTATGTACGCTTTTTTCAGAAGGATTAGATATTGTTACAATCGTCTACAATGTAAATCCACAGCTGGAAAGAATGAGGTACTTAATTTTTAACTAAATTTAGATTAAGCCATAGTATTACAAACATTGCATTTACCTATGTGGATCTTATTAGAGTCAAAATATGATATATTTTTTATAAAGAATTAGACCAAACACCAATAAAAACCCAATTACTTATATTTAAGTGAGTATTTATTTATGGATAATTTAAACTTCTTATTATAAGACCTTTCTTTAAAAAAATAACTTCTTCATTTATATGAAGACGTTATTTAATGTTGTTAATTCTTTCGCGCTTATATAATTCGTATTGTAATAAGATATATTATTCGGTCGTACATGATTTGTATTCAAGAATTTGTTCAATAAATTAGAATGCATTGTGTAGTTGGCCAAGGCTAATTTTGTTTGGCAACTTAGTCCATAATCAGTACATTAACCAACAAAATCATTGCCAATTTAGCCGTAGACACCATTATCATGACGAAGACAACGTTGCTGACTGTACTTAATATGAACCTCGCGACGAATTCACAAGATAAAACATAATAAAAATCAAAAGGGCGAGATTCCCCATATCATTATGAGCCAAAATTGCTACTGTTTTGACTGTCGGCAATTTTGTGAAAACGGCCAATAAAGGGTTCAAACCATGTTTAAACCGAAATTCCATCATTATACTGTCGTCAGATTTTACAGCTGATATGGCAACACTTACAGCGTTGAGAATAATAAACAGTTTTGTAACATCTACAGTTTCTGTACTCTTGAAGGATTTTAAAATATGGTGTATGGTATGATTATTTGACATAGTTTTATTGGATGAAAACACATAGAAAATAAAAATGGTGGCGCGGCAGGCATATCACATGGAGAGAGCTCTTCAGTCAATTGGCAGTAAAAAAAAAAACTTATAAATACAGTGGGCAAAAGTAGCAGTAATACGTATTATACAAGTTAATACAAAACATATCAGAAATTTCATTAATTTACATTTTATGTCTTGACCGACGATCAAACTTGAAGACCTTCAAATGTGGCAGATATAAGTGTTAAACATACGTTACCGTTATATAATTTACCGTTATTTAATAATAACGTTGAATAATCATTATGTTTTAATTGGTCACAAAATCGCCCACGTCCTTAAACCACGAAGAAAAGCATTGCATTTTGACATGTGCGTCGATTGAGTAAATTTTAATTGACACACTTGGATTGTAACTTCATACATCAGTACTTGTGAGATATTATATCAGGGTTCAAAGTTTAACATTATATTTTTGTTAATTAAAAATATGATACAACTTTTCTCTCAAAAATAATAGAAGAGAATGAGAGAGAGCCGAAAAAAATCATGTTACTGCGAGAAATATACTTAGATATTTTATTATACCCGATTAATAGGTATTGTAAAACGTGATACACATATATCGAAAGTTTCTTTATTGTTTATACCTCTTGAAGCAGTAAAGGTTGACGCAGCGACAAGTAGACTTCGATAAAAATTAAATCGACTAAACCAATCTTCTTGAAATGTTGTATACACATAGGAGTACTAAGAAGGATAACATAAGTTTCATCATAGAAAAACACGGTTCCCGTAGGAAATTTATAATAGATGTGTAGTGATAATGTCTATAGGAAGCAAGCAGCGCAGACCATAAACAATTGAAATTCAATAGAAGTCACTGAAGCGTCGCCGAATTATTAAAAAAGCGAAAGGCTATTTAAGAAATAAACCCTAAATTTCGTCGTCTTTTCTTCTACGATCGTCATCAATTGATTTTTCTATCGTTATTTCCCTGATACTGGCAGCTTAATTTTCCATAATATTAATCAGGTAAAGGTAACTGTTTTGAACATGGAACGTAATTACTGATTGATTATTTTCCCGCATAAACATTTGATTGTCAATTGTTCATGCCTTCTAGGTAGGATCGAGTCAGAGACACGTGACGGGTTATTAGGCAATGGGCTCACAACCATTATGCTTTTGATTCTTGCTAATATTTCTAAAGTAGCCTTTGAGTGTTGTTGCCATTCAGCTCTGTCTACCCCGTGCCCTTAAGGCATAAGATATGTAAATATGAATACCTGTGTGTACCTGTAATTTAAGTTACTTTGTCAAGTTACTTTGTCATTGAGATTTTTTTAGTTCTTTTTGTGTTTATCGACGAAGTTAGATGTTGGGCGAGTTGCATTGCACCTAATTTGAATAATTAGGTGAATACCTATTCTTTGTGGTGTGAAACAAGTGATCAAGAGATAGAACATTGTTAAATTATAAATAGTCTGAGCTACTGGAAAAATTTTCTTCTTTATCAAGTTATATTTCATTTAAATTGTTAAAACAACCTAAACGTCCGTCTCCCGAAGATGACTTTTAGAAATACTTAGATATAGTAAGTATATACCAGATTTATAAAGTCAATTAAGTTTATAATTAAAAGCTATTAAGTATAAGAACAAGTAATTATGCAATTGAAAGTATGAAATAAGTATCTCTTATAAAAGCCATCTGATCAACTTTGATCCACGAACTGCATCTAAAAGCAAAATTCAAATTCAAATTCAATTCAAAGCATCTCCGAAACATCTGAAATCGTCCTTAATGAAATGACATAACGAGCAAAAAAAGAACAATGGAAACTTACACTGACTTCCCCAAAAACAGAAGCGCGGCTGATCAATTCGGCACAAGTTCAATGACATCCCGGCGTTTTGACCTCGTAGACCAGCAGGCATTTCCCAGCTCCTTCACGGCTCTCTAAATAAAAGGTATTTTACTAAGTGAAGTTTGTTTACCTCATGAAGTGACCGCTGGCCCGTTGATGCAAGTCAAGCTCCACGGTGCAGCCGTTTTCACACTTGATAATACCAAAACCCAGTCCGTCGGCACTGCACGTAACTAAATTTGGAACAGTTAACACTTAATTACAAGTATTATATCATTTATTCGATTATTGTTATCGATAACGCGTGCGAATCTAAGCGGCCGTCGCGCGTCCGCCGCTAGCAAAGCACAATGGCGACAATCGACAATCGTGCAGCGCGACTGCGGTGACGGTACTACTAACAAATCGAGTGAAAAGCCGAATCGAGTCGACCAATAGCGCAGCGGCACTACGCCCACGACGACGCGCAGATCATTGTGATTGGACAAGCAACTGCCATTGCCTTACGGATGTTATTATGCAGAACGAGACCAACTGTTCGAAATAAGAATTTAAACGTTTACTAGCCGGGGTACAATGCAAATTGGTTGCGCGCGCTCTGTCGCGTGGTCTCTTTCTTGCTTTCTTGTTCGGTTTTTGTTTATGCTATAGCAAGCAGTGACTCGCTTTATTCGATACGATACTGAATTGTTTCACCTGAACCCCTCAATCGGCCACTTAGCGTGCTTTAATTTAATTTATTCGATGTCTTTGATAGCTCTTTGAATTCCGTGCTGTACATTTATGTCATAATAAAAACGGATGTTGTTTCTTTATATATTTTTTTGTTCGTTTATCGGCGGATTAAGAGATTTAATTAGATAAGAGACAGAGATTAATAGACATCATCCCAAACTTTGTTTGTTGTTATTATAGCTGTTCCGGTTTTCGTCATAAACATTCCAGAAAACTTGAATATAAGTAGGCCTTTATTTCTGAAATTTCGACGAAAGGACATTCCCTTAGAGATGTAGACAGAACCTCCAAGATTCCTTACAGATGTAGACAGAACTAAGAATCGTAAAACTTGAAAGCCACACTTATCTTGATAACCGAATCATTATTGGAGTCAAAATAAAAAAAAATACGTAAAAATCATATATTCAAACAATTTAAATTTGTCATAACGTTTATATGCAGTCAAATTGTGTAGAATTTATGAATTCATTATCCAATTTACTGGAATCGCTTATTAACTGGATAAAAAATATACTATGGATTAAGACATCCAGTACCCAGTGTTCAGAATGACCTCCAATCCTTCACCTGGTGAATTGATTCTGAAATAATGACAAGTGCTAGTTCATCATCTATGATAAAAAGGTCTTGTTAACTTTTTAATTATCTGGCACGAATAGTTTGCTGTTTTAATAGTTTACAATCTGTCTGAGGTCAAGCAGCTGTTATGTTCAGAATCAAAACGAAATAATTTCTTTAGTAATTAGACTTTCACAGGCACTTTTTCACTATTCTAAATTAAATAACATTTACCAAAGCTACAAACTACTAGCATTACGGTACGATCACTGCTGAGAAGAAATGGCAAAAGAAAGAAACTCATTTAAACAGAATTGGTCGCTATCATGCCAGAAGGGCGCACCAATTTTTAAATATAATTTTTTTTTCTCAGTTGTATAAAATGTACTAAGTACACAATAAAGTACATGGTCAAAGATGTTTTTCCATCGCTTCCTGAACACCATAAATAAATAAATAAATATATTAGGACAAATCACACAGATTGAGCTAACCCCAAAGTAAGTTCGAGACTTGTGTTATAGGATACAAACTCAACGATACTATATTTTATAACAAATACATGTATAGATAAACATCCAAGACCCGGGCCAATTAGAAAAAGATCATTTTCCATTATGATTCGACCGGGGATCGAACCGGGGTCCTCTCGGTTCAGAGGCAAGCACTTTACCACTTCGCCACCGAGGTCGTCATGGAACAATTTTCGCTTTACAAAATAGATCTTTACTTTATCTTGTACCTATCATCATTACGATCTCAGCCACAGAGAGTCCACTGCTAGATACAGAAGAAATATAAGAAGAAAGTATATAGAAGCAGTTTGTATTGAGCGAAAGAGTCTTCTCTTTAGCTCGATCAAATTTGTGAGGACCATTACCAACGTTACGGACACCGCAATTATATGTAGCGTGTGTGTGTGGAGTGAGCAGGAGCATATACTAGTAGGGCAGGGCAATATCTTTGCCATGGTTTGGGCAGAGGCACCACATTGCCAAGTTGTGTCAGATCTATCCTCTGAACATTTTTTTCTTTGCTTCGAAAGAGTCTAATGTAGGACACGATATCTGGAAAATTGATGATAATCATACCGTTATACTAAATCGGTTAAGATGTGGTTGTGTAGTAGCATTAATAATATCTACCATTACGCCTTCCTTGCCATCATATATAACGTAGGGTACAGTGCTGATCATAAATTCATTAGATGATCAAATGCTAGGGTCACAGTGGTTCAAGAAACCGTTAGGTACAGCAGTATAAAGAATCTTCCAGTACAGTCACTGATATTTTTTTGTAATAAACTGCTTTTTGTTGATTGTGATGCAGATTTCAATATTTTCCTTCTCCCTTCAAAAAACTCGTATCGATTTCGGCATCCCATACAAAAAAATACGTTGGAACATTTGAAAGGTCAAGTACTTTTTCAATAATCGAAATATTATCACATCAATGGCAACGGAAGTACATAACGATTAAAAAATAACATTCTTACAAGTCGATCGAATTGTTCGGAATTCGGCAACTTCTTTCACGTCACTAACGGTTCTAAGAAAATTCAATTCAAAAATCGAATTTAAAAAAATTAGCATACGTCTATCATCTAAGTTATGATCCAATAACAACACAATACAAGTTACATGCAAATTCGTAAGCGATACTAAAGACGTTAGATTCTAAAAAAAAAAAACTGTCACTGGGGCGCGTTCAAATTTAAATTAGTTTGTAAAAATCGATTTGGCCACCGAAAAATGCAGGCCATTTATAAAATATGTTTATGAATAAATCACAATGGAGGCGTTCGATTTTTAAACTGTATTGTAACGTAATGGCGGCGCGAGGGCACTGGGTCGCGCCCTAGGGTTGTGACGTATACGTCAATGTGCGGACCGCAATTCACCGTACGCAAATTAACTGCGTACGCATTGAATTTTTATAGTCAATAAAAAAAAACTATTCAACGATTTGTTCCGCTTTGTACTTGTGCCAGTGTTAAGCATTTTTAAATTTCGATAAATGATTTTTGCATATGACAGGGTATGCTCATGTAGATTTCGCGACATGTGTAAAGGCAGTATTATGCAGGTACTTTTGTAGTTTTATTGGTTCGCTACTATCATTTAAATTGGATTTGTTCCGTGTACAAGTAAATTTAACAGACCGTTACAAATTAAGTCATTGATATAGAGATATAAATACTGATTATTCGCACCAAATGGACCTTTCACGATAAAAGCTATGAATACTAATGTTTGCTTAATACTACAGTTTGGAATAAATTATATAATAAATTTTCCACCGATAATGTAATCGTTTCAAGATATGGAGCTTATAAAATATATTTCATTCAAATACTTAAACCTATAGATTTAGCCAAGTTTGTAACATATCTATACTACAAGCAGATTAATTTTATAACTAAGTATAATTATGTAAGTATTTTGTTACAAAGTTTAGATTAAGAATGGAAATTGAGGTAAAACAATTTCAAATTTATTAGTACCTACTTCTAGCTATAAAGAACTAAAATTTTAATTTGATAGTTCGGTAAAAATTTTGAAAAAAATATCTAAATAAAAATTTTAACAATAAACTTTTTTAAAATAAGTCTATGAATTCATCATAGACTAGTGGAATTGAATATTTAACAAAATTGAAAAACAATATTACAGTTTAACATTTACACATGGCGTGAGATTTCTGACATTGGTGATCCCAATACAATTGGGAGCTTCAATAACATTATTTGCGGGTACATGTATACTGACAATCGTGGACACAAAGATAACACCAAAAAATTTGCATACGATTCGAACAGTAGCATAATACCCCCCTCTGGAAATGGTAATATCGATTGACGAACAATAAAAACGTCATTCAAAAATTCGCACCGCACCATCTAGTTTTGTACTGCGTGCAAATCCGTTATTGAACATTTTCATGCAAATTCGATTTTTAAATTTAACATCGATACCTAGTTCCATTATTGCACGAATTGGCGTGAAGAATCGATCGTTTTTAACATTACCTATACCTATTGTAATATTTTTTATTTTTTTTTATTTTATGCAAAATAGAATTCAGTAACTTTGACAAATGTTGCTGCCAGTATCAATTGCAAATGATTTATTGATATTTAAATCTATATTATGATATGGTTTAACGTCTTTCAAGATCAGAATTGATCTCATTTTGGATACAAAATCACATTTAAAATTTAATTTTTACATTGAATTTGTAAAGGTTTTATTACGACAAACAGATCTTTCTTTAGATTTTACGCACAAAAAAAAAGAAAATCGAGAATCCTCAAGTACATTTTTCCATTGATCATTTCCCCACAATCTGTTTAAGATATCCAATATTATCAACAATGCTCGTATCGAGTGCGTCACTCGCGAATCAGATCAATCCACTCGATGACAATGCCAGGAATATGAGGGTGGCATTAGTGCTATTCTGACAGACAACGAACACTATGGTATATGGATTCCTGCTTTCGTATAATACAAATAGTTTTGATACAAATATAATATGTAATCTGGGAAATGTTTTTTTTTATGAGACGTATCTGATCCAGCACCAATAGAAAATCAACATTGATTTAGTTATCCGACATAAGGTCTGTCGCGCTTTTCGCATCATAAAAAACTGCTGGACTAATTTAAACTCCTCACACGGTTCGATAGGACATTTTTGAATTAGTATTTTAACGGCTCCTGAAAAGTTTATCTAAGTCCCTCAAGCACGCTGTGATTGTATGTCTATCTGTTCCCGTATATCGCAGTGAATTTATCCTTTAATGCATCTCGTGTATCCTTGCAAATAATAATTATTTCCAGTGCAGATTTGTTAATAGTTTGTGTTTAAAAATTCATTTAGCTTCCGTGAACGCCATACTTAGGCGCTAGTACATAAATATTTTTTCTCTCGCTATCCCGTGATCGGCTTTGCTTGTAGTTATACCTACTCATTTTTCACTTATTTTTTTCGCGTTTTGTCCAAATTTTTTTTATCGGACCCTCCTGGCTTGTTACACCATCTTATCAGGCTACGGAGGCGCATCTTTTGACGCATCACACGCTTCGATAGGACCACCAATTTTTTAATTTCTTTATATTTTACTTTATGACTGTTGAAAGTCTTTTTGTCTGTAAACCTTCAACACTGGAACGATTGTCGTATAGTATTATCGTGTGCATTGGTTCGGTACCCGTACCCATGTGTCCCTACCCGTATTTAATAATTATTCTATCTTTCTAATCACAACATGTAATTAGAAGGATACAATACGAAATAGATACCTTATGGAGTGAAGTCGCTTAAGATGCCTCTCTTGGTCATTTTTTATCATACCTTATAATATAATAAATAATTAAGCGACTGCCCTCCATAAGAGTACATTTGCCTGTGGAACGTCAATAATAATAATAAATATATAAATAAATATATCAGGACTATCATACAGATTGAGCTAGCCCCAAAGTAAGTTCGAGACTTGTGTTATGCGATACTAACTCAACGATATTATATTTTATAACAAATACATATATAGATAAACATCCAAGACATGGGCCAATCAGAAAAAGATCATTTTCCATCATGACCCCACCGGGGATCGAACCCAGGACCTCTCGGTTCAGTGGCAAGAACCTTACCACTGCGCCACCGAGGTTGTCAATAAACAAATGAAGTATAAAATCATGCTACACAGAGAGTTAAAAGCCGAATCGATGATAGTGATAGTGGTCATCGATTATATTACAATTTAATCGATATTTATGTTCCCACCACTCGAACCAGAACATCAGTCACGATAATTCAATCACCTAACCAGTAGGTACACAACACACTTAAAATACATGGCATTGTGTCCCCTTAAATTAAGTGGCCTTTGATTTCCGATCGTGCATGAGACCTTAATCTCGGTTGATCATTTGGATTGCACTCAGTGGCGAAAATGCAGTTTTTGTAGTCCAAATTAAGAAAGCACAAGCGATTTTCCCGTTGGTCAAAACTGGTCCTGTAACTATTTTTAGTTCTATCATATTCTGCTTTTCATTGTGTTTGTGTAAATATCTATAACTGTATTAGGTTATCTAAATGTTAAACTGGATTATAATTTAATAGCTGCGCCCCGGGGCTTCGCTCCCGTAGGAATTTCGGGATAAAATGTGTGTGCTCGTGTGTCGTATGTTTATTTGTGTACAAAATTTCAAAATCATAACAATATGTCTAATATATTTTTCGTGGAAGAGTAACAAACATACACACATACATGGCCATAAACTTTGCATTTATAGTATTAATAGGATTAAAATTAATACAATGAAAAAATCGTAAAGTCGGTATTTTTTCGAAATTATTCGTAAACTATTGGGCCTTCGAATATTTGTCGCTTTAAAATTTTAAATTTGAACTCAGATCTTAGTTTGCTTTTCTCACATTTAAATGTATATTTCCAATTTACTTATCGCTTTTGACCCAATTTTGGACCACAACCCAAAACCTACAGCTAAAAAAAATATCAAAGCATGCATAATTTACATCAAACTTATTACACACCTTATGCCTCAAGACTTAAGGTTCAAATTGCGTCATTCATCAACAAAATGTCATTGTTAAATTCCTATTTGATTAGGTGCAATGATATCATCTCGATGCAACCGCCATTCTGTGTGTTAAATCCACCGAAAGCGGACGAAACCTGTAAACTTCAATAGTCAATTGTGTGCGTAATCTGTCAAGCGTTTTATTTGGTTTCTCTCATTTATTCTGAATGGGTGCTGTAATTGTCCTATTTTGTGTTATCTTTGGTTGTAAAATTTACAAATCTTTAGGTATAACTACTATGTTAACCCCAACTATCCTAACTAATATTATAAATATGAAAGTAAGTTTGTTTGTTTGTTACCTCTTCACGCTTTATCTACCAATAGAATAAAACATTTATCAATTTACCATCCAAAAGCTCCGCTTTAAAAACGCTTTAAAAAACAATTTTAGTAATTTCGTTTCTAATAGCTTACCAAAGACAGACAACACTGGTAACACCTGTGAAAAATAGCTTCTCATGAAAGTATTAAAGCTTCATCTACAAATTCTGTGACATAGAAGATTTTATAAACAGACATAAAACGCAATAACATTGTCGCGTGATGAATTCTGAGTTCTCAACATACCTAATTACAACATAAGCATTTTAGCAAAACACCCAAAAAATATTGATATATTTTTTGGGGTGTTTTCTAAAATGCTAATAAAAGAATTTATTGTGATCAATAAATTGTTCGATAGCTATTTGCCAACCCTGGCATTCCGAAGCAGGAAGTACAGGGGTGTGACTATGACCTTAACACGTTGGATACATGTAGTGTGAAGTGCGGAGAAGGACATAGAGTACTCAAGATAGTAAAATAAGGTTGTACGTAGTAAAAGTAGATAAAAGAAGGTTCGTTTCATCTCGAAAAAATACCTGCTCCCGTGGAAAATTCATGCGAGCGAAGCCGCAGGCAAAAGCTAGTTATTATTATAATTAATATTATAAATGCGAAAGTAAGTTAGTTTGTTTGTTACCTCTTCACGCATTATCTATTCGACGAATCTTCTTGAAATTTTTGCATATAATATTATAATTGAGAGTATGGAGAAGGTACAATTTAAATATGTGAAGTTTGCAATTGTTTATTGAACTATCTCGGTTCATGATATACGAACCTGGTGACAGTAGTAGAATAGCGGAGTGGAGACTTAGCAACAGGGTATCGCTTTACCCTTTGGGTACAGAACCTTAGGGTTACGCATACGAAAAATAAAAACTATCTACTGAATTATCATCAAATTATCGAGTATGTTATTTGCTAACACTGGCGTCAGATTTTATTCAAGTCGCCTAAAGGCATCCGACATTACTTTTACGACTACCGTACTTGGCAGGTAGTCGCATACACACTAGTGAACTAAAAGTGTCCAGCAACAGTGTGCAGATTCCTCACAAAGTTTTCCTTCACCGGAAGCAAGTGGTGGTCTATGAAAACTACTATATATGAGTAAGATTGGTATACAAACTCATGTGGCACGAGTGGGATTCGAACCTGGGACCTTTCGATCCACAGGCGGCCGTCTTCTTAACACCACCACCGCTTCACATGACGTTCGCTTTATATTACTGATACAAACGTCTTAAAGCTATCGATTAGATGAATGATTACAAAGTACTAGCTGATGCCCGCGACTTCATTCGCGTGGCCGAACGATTTGTAGTAATGTGTCTACATTATTAGAGAGATTTAAAAAAATCTTTATACACTATATTGGGGGTTCTGTCTCAGGTTCGTATCCTGTCATTGCACCCTGTTTTAACCATTACACCACCACCGCTCCATTCAATTATCTATATAAAACTTCGGTCGACGAGTCGACTGACCACTGCTTAAGTTTGCTTACAGGATTCTACTCAATATTTTTGTATGTTGCAATAATTGTAAGTATTTCACCGTTACAATTTCCCAGGACATCAATACAAAATACATCTGTCAATCTATTTAAACTGTCATAATGATCTAAAAGTACACGTGTCGAGTGAAAAAAACTATTGTATTTACGAAGCTTTATCACTTAGAAGTTAAGGTTCAAAATTAATAGATATAAATGAAAGTACTTCATTAAAATAAAGTTATCAGTATCGGGCTTTCTTCCGTTCAAGTGCATTTAACTCGTAAACATTGTTTCGTTGATGATCAAAAATAAACTCTACATCTTCGGAATTAGGTCTAATTTTGAAAGTTATTTACATATCCAGTTTAAACCGGATATTCAAAGAGTGACCACATTAAGACCGCATTAAGAGATAAAGATCTAATTCAGGACGTTGACGTACAAAGCTACTGTTTAAAATTATCAAAAAAAGAATATTGAACTTCATTACAATGAGCTTTAAGTTGAAATTGTAATGACATTTTATTTCGCATGCGGTTTGACAAAGTTTTGCATGCATTTTATTGAACCGTATTGCGGTTAAATAAGGTTCTTTATTATCAGTCGTTGCTTTGTTAATTTTGGATTAGTGATGTCCAATTCTTTGACGATTCCCATATATTTTTTGTACATGTATTGGTCGGGTTTTTGTTATACATTATGTCGTAAGTATTATGATAGACTTTGGGAATTTATATTTTAAAATGTGGGATAAGTCTAGAACTTGTCTTTTAATTTATTTCTAAATAACTCATAATATTTTCACAATAAAATTGACGATATTTTCTGATTTTTGAACACCATTTAAATTCAATTGAAATTAAAAGAAAATTTATTTAAATGTTATGTGAGATTTGAACAAGATCTTGATGAAACCCAAAGAAAAATAATGACACCCTGTGGTTTGGGAAAAAATATTCTGCATAGAATCGACGGCACTTCATTAGGTAGTAGGCACTGATAGCGACAAACACAGAGATTATAAACCACGAAAACGCAACTGCTTGAAGCGAAACAAAATTGTTGATAGACAAAACCAAATCTAATATGCTTCACAATTTGGTCTAAAACACCTTGCATCGAAAACTTAAATCATAGATACATTTCTCAAAACAATTTGAATCTTATAACTCGACAATAAAGTTGATTTTTCTTAGACAGAGTAAAAGTTCAAAAAAGGCTTTTCGGCTAACAAGGCATATTGTGCGGCGATTATCATGACATCGCCACCGGAAATCGGTAATGTAAAAAAAAAAATAAGTCGAGTGGATTTCACACAATATTGCTAAGTCCGGTCGTGTGACCGACGCCTTTTGGAGGTCCTCAGAACCTTAAATTTTTTATATATATAAAAAAATATATATTATAAGTACAAGACTAAATTTATATGAGCGAGCGCGCTGCTGACGTCACATTTTTGCCAGATTATAAGTTATCTAAATGGGTGCGGCACTTTCGGAGACAAGGATAATGCGACCATAAGGTCGAATTATCCTTGTCTCAGAAATTTGAATAAATTCACGTAATATTGGAAATCTATCGTACTAAAGGAGCGAAGTTAAACGTTGCGTTAGGCACTGTGAGATGTCCAAAATCAGCACCTATGGATATTTTTTCATAGATACAGAAATGATTGGTGTCTTTGTGGAGTACCTCCAAGTATTTTTTGGAGCTCAAAATAGTTGCAGTGATGTGATTTTAAGCTTATTTCACGTAGTCAATTTATAAGGAATGCGGCGTTGAACGTGCTAGCGGTTCACGAGATGGTAAGTGATAATCATTGCCCGAGAACAATTGTGAAACAGGAGCATCACAGAACCGTTGCAGACTACAGAATCGTAGACTTGTTTCTGAAAGTTCACTAAAAGAGTAACAAACTAGGATACACAATGATATGTTTTCTCACACAGTTCAATAACGTCAATGGCTATTATTAGCAATAGTTGGCTGTCATCGCGTCAGCTGCTGGGCAGTGGGTTCGATTCTCACGAAACTTTGCCCCGCGACGACCTGTCACGATTGTCGTAGTGTTGTGAGACTGCGCGCGCGCAGGGTTGCCACGGAGACGATGCGCTTGCAATTCTGCGTTAGTATTATAATTTGGTTACATCAGTAGAGGCAATTATATGTCATAGTTGCATTTAATAATATGAATGGTAGCTAAGATATTGTGTAGTTTTGACAAAAGTATAATATATATAAGAAAATTTAGAAATTCACCAATGGAATAAAACATTTATCAATTTACCATCTAAAAGCTCCGCTTTAAAAACGCTTTAAAAAACAATTTTAGCAATTTCATTTCTAATAGCTTACCAAAGACAGACAACACTGGTAACACCTGTGAAAAGTAGCTTCTCATGAAAGTATTAAAGCTTCATCTACAAATTCTGTGACATAGAAGATTTTATAAACAGACATAAAACGCAATCACATAGTCGCGTGATGAATTCTAAGCTCCCAACATACCTAATTATTTTTTAAAATATTGATGTATTTTTTAAAATATATCAATATTTTTTGGGTGTTTGCTAAAATGCTAATAAAATAATTTATTGTGATCAATAAATTGTTCGATAGCTATTTGCCAACCCTGGCATTCCGAAACAGGAAGTACAGGGGTGTGACTATGACCTCAAGTTACCCATCACCCTAAAGAAATCACATTTTTTCTCTCAATCCTTACCATTGTTGGCATATCTAGAGTATTACACACTGCAGCAAAAAAAATCGCAATAAATATCATTCGATTGTATTTATAAAGGGTTTTGAATTTAATATACCATAGATCGTGAAGATTGCTTTGTTGAATAAGACAAGAGGCGCAAATTTGAAACGATTCAACGATTTTCTGGATCGATTTTTTTATCGTATATCTCCTTCAATAGATCTGCGACAATGCGATCTGTCCTTAATTTTGCGTTTGCTTTTTCTTGATTTTTTTTTAATTTCAATAGCAATCACATCACCCCTTTTGTGGAATTGTCGAAACTCGTTTATGGGATTTGTCCGGTCGATATTCAGCCAATTTTAGGAAAGTTATGAGATCTCATTTTCGTTTAACAAAAGCATTTTTTTTATCGAATACTTTTTAAATTAAAAATAAATTTTTTTCAACTTTACCAAGAACTTCATCTATAAGAAACAATGGAATCGTTAGCGGCAATTTCAAAAATATTCATGCATTTGGGGTTTTCATTTCCGTAATATAAATATTTCCATCTTGTTATCCAATGTGAGTTGACGTGGCAGACATATTATTTCTCTCTCTTTCTCTCTCATATGACCATTTTCCTCGTTGCTTCCTCAGTCGTCAAACATTGGTCTCGTACCACATCGAATGCCCGTGAATATAGTTTAAACTCTGAAACCGTTATCCATTACCAAATAAGCATTTAAAATATGTTTGTTTTGGATTGTAGCCAGTTTTTTAAATGTTCTATGAATATTAAAGATGCGTTTTAAAGTTTTATAGCGCCTGAATATATTAACGACCTTGTCTTTATGAGCGAAAGTTGTATATTGTTTTTATAAATAAATTACGGATACAGTTATAATTTATACTATTGAGACGTTTATTATCAGTAGCCGACAGAGTTTAAATTGTATATTTAAATCATGAGTTATTATGATTAAACATAAACTTATTATTTGAAGCCAGTTCACAGCTGTTAAATACAGATACAGTTAACTTATTCTCGCATGTTCCCATTGCATTAGGAGCTGTGACGCCGCGGAGCCAGCCAGCAACGTAAATATTTGAATATATATTCTTTTTATATTGGCCCAAGGAATAAGACCCCCAATATAGTGTGTAAAGATTTTTTTAAAATCTCTAATAATGTAGACACATTACTACAAATCGTTCAGCCACGGGAATGAAGTCGCGGGCATCAGCTAGTACTTTATAATCATCTGTCTAATCGTTAGCTTTAAGACGTTTGTATCAGTCATATAAAGCGAAAGACATGTGAAGCGGTGGTGGTGTAATGGTGAAGAAGACTGCCGTCTGTGTCCCAGGTTCGAATCCCACTCGTGCCAGATGAATTTGTATACATATCTAAGTCATGTATAGTAGTTTTCATCGACCACCACTTGCTTCCGGTGAAGGAAAACATC
Organism: Plodia interpunctella; assembly: GCF_027563975.2. Lineage (NCBI taxonomy): Eukaryota > Metazoa > Arthropoda > Insecta > Lepidoptera > Pyralidae > Plodia > Plodia interpunctella. The sequence goes on from NC_071294.1 coordinate 11,283,162, forward strand.
GTGAGGAAACCTGCACCCTGGTGATTCTTATTAACTTGTGTGTGAAATGGAGAAGGCAATGGCAAACCACTCCATTAATTATGCCAAGAAAGTTGTTGTGTGTATTTCATTCCACGTAATGACCACGACCCTCAGCCATGAGGAATACGACTATGAAGAAGAGACCAGTAATAAACACATTTATCACACACAAGTATTCGCAGATTTGCAATTCGCACAACACAAATTGTTGCATAATTTTCAAATAAAAAGTCAATGATTCAATCCGTTGACATCTTTATTTTTAGGGTTATCGTCGCTCTCTTTCTGACACTAGGGAAGTGAAAGAGACAGATGTAGACACAAAGGGTTTGAGACACATTTCGTGTCACATTAGGGGAAAGTAGGCGTAACTTTATGTCAGATTTAACAAATTGCCCGGAATCAATAGTTATTGTGATCCAATTCAATAAATATATTGAACTATTCTTATGTCATCTGCAAGTTAGGGTAATCGTGCAAATTTAATGATATTGATAATATTTTAAATGGTTCTAGGTACTGCCAGCAGCTTCGCTCACGTGAGTTTCTCACCTACTTACACTATATAATTTTTCGTCCACCTATACATATTTATGCAAAGTTTCTACAAGATTATTAATCTTGATCTTGAGATATAATATTAATAATAAGGATTAGGATAGAAAAATAAGGTTGCAATACTTATATATATATAATATATAACTATTTTGATCATTGAAACTTTTCAAAAATCGCTAAGTTATGATTACAACATGGACAAAGCTTTCGTCGTCCAGAAAAGAGCGATTAGAACGATGGTCCGAATGCCGCAACAAACGTCAAATGTCACAACGTCGCCGTCCTTCAAGAAGCTTGACATAATTACTGTTCCCTGTCTGTATATTCTCGTCTTACTAACTCATCTAGCTAATCATATGGACATGTATGAAAATCTAGAGCAGCGGATCAAAAGAGAAGCTACCTGAAGAAAAGATCTCCCTATAGAGTCTGTCGCCTCCTTGAAGATTGTTGGTCACAGTACGTATTACCAGCCAATAATATTATTTAATAGATTACCAATGGACTTAAAGAATAATATTTATAAATCAGATATTAAAAATAAATTAAATGTATTTTTATTGGAAAAGTGCTACTATTGCATTGATGAATATATGACATTTCCTATATTGTAATTGCTTTCTTATTCAATTATTTATTGCACTTCAATTTTATCTATTTGTGTAATAATTATAATTTGACATCCTTAAATTTGACACGCGTGCCTTTGTCTAGCAATATACCTAACTATAGCTTGATTTAAATGTATTTATTGATAATTCTGTTAAGGCATGTCTAGAATATATATCATGTACACATTTCGACATAATATATATTGTTTGGAAATAAACTAACTACTAGAATAACAAACTCTTTTCAAGATTCCGCTCTCATCATAGTCGTATTTCCTCATGGCTGAGGGTCGTGGTCGTTATGTGGAATAAATAAATAAATAAATATAAATAAATAAATATAAATAAATATATTGGGACAAATCACACAGATTGAGCTAGTCCCAAAGTAAGTTCGAGACTTGTGTTATGGGATACTAACTCAACGATACTATATTTTATAATAAATACATATATAAATAAACATCCAAGACCCGGGCCAATCAGAAAAAGATCATTTTCCATCATGACCCGACCGGGGATCGAACCCGGGACCTCTCGGTTCAGTGGCAAGAACCTTACCACTGCGCCACCGAGGTTGTCAACAACACACACAACAACTTTCTTGGCATTAATAATTGAGTGGTTTGCCATTGCCTTCTCCATTTCACACACAAGTTAACAATCAACCAGTGTGCAGGTTTCCTCGCGATGTTTTCCTTCACCAGAAGCAAGTGGTGGTCTACGAAAAGGACTATACGTGGGTCAGATTGGTACGCAAACTCATGTGGCACGAGTAGGTTTCGAACCTGGGACATTTCGATCCATAAGCGTCATAACCTGACTTCAAAATTGAAAAAACTAATAAGTGTTAATCTCGCATATTCTACTAAACACACTTAGATAAAATTTGAGTCACGGTCATAAATATAAACAGAGATATATTAAAAAATACATACTACTATTTGAACCCAAGGTTCCTACAGTAGTAATGGAGTTCCAAGCACAGCCAATAACCAATTAGAAAAATTGACCACACCACCATAGATTCTTATAAGAATGTATTATACAGATTTATTTGCAGCTTAATGTATTTGCTGTGATGTTTTATTTCGTTATAAAATTCTTACAAGATCGCGGGATCAATCATATCTCTTCCTGGTGGAACTGTAGGACTTTTAAAGTTAAAAGATATGATTATATATAAAGATGCATATAATAATATGCATCTTTACACATAGGTATATAGCAAAAACGAAACCATGTCGAGTTCTGTCTAGTAATGCTCTAGTGCTGATATCTTTATGATATATCTCTTTGATCTCATAATTTAATTAATGAATTAGTTAATTAATTGACTAATTAATTAACTAATTAATTAACTAATTAATTAACTAATTGATTAATTTATTTATTAAATTTAAATTAAATTTTAATTAATTAATTAATAATTAAATTTATCAATCCGAAGATTACCAAGCAAATGAAAGTCTAATAGATGCTATAAAATGAGATAACTTGTATTGTATTTACTTGATTATAAATAGAATCTATCATTTTGTCTAAACGTTAACTGCGGTTAAAATCAACGTCAGAAATAGCTAAGTGTGAGTTGCAGCAGTAAATTGACAACTGCAACTCACACTTAGCTATTAGTTTTTACAGTTGTATAGCTTTTTTTTTATATTTTTATTTATTTATCCAGAAAAACAGTTACAGGTTATAACTAAACAAAAAATCGCCAAACTGTAAATTAGTTTGTCGGCGAAAACAAATGCACTCACTTTTGACATAACCATTTATATTAAACTAAGATTTTTCTATTGTTACGAGTATATACTTAACTGAAGCTCTAACTAACTAAAGCTGAAGGTCTAACTTAAAATTTAGTATGAGGTATCATCGGGATACGTTGCTTAGAACCCGAGATATCGACAATAATATGTTACGAGCGGACGCACGAAATAATCGCGCGGGCTAGTTTTTAGCACAAAATATTATCAATTGCATCCACATCATTACGCGTTCAAGTTTTTTTTAGTTGATGTAAAGCAATAAAATTGTTCAATAAACAATTATACCAAATCCAGAAAATTACTACGTACCCCAAAATTAAGGATTCAAAGTGAACAATATATAAAAGGAGAGCAAAGAAACCATGTCTAATGAAATTGTCCAGTACAATGTGACAATGTGAGCCGTACTTATTTATGGGCCGTGTTTTAAATCTTATTTTATGGGAAATGTGGTCGGCTAGCTTAACGGTGGGTTGGATATGTCCAGCGAAATCTGGTTCTGTCCGGTTTGTGTGAGTTATTAGGGTGTCCGTTTTGCTAGGTCATAGTTGGTCACCCCTCATTTATTGGATTAGGTGTTGCTGCAATGTCGTTGTGTTGTGACAATAAATCTTTTTATTTGCTATTTGTTATTTTCTCTATTATTAGATCCTTTGAATTTTAAAATAACGGTAACAATTTGATATAATCGCAAACAATTTTATCGCTTGATTTAGAAACAAAAATTTCTAAACAAATGATTCTATTGATAAAATTCCATTCAACAAACCTAAAATATATGGTCCGTGTATAACTCATTTGATTTAGAATCAAAATTTTCTAAACACGTAATTAGATCGATAAAATTCCTTTCCATTCAACCCAAAGAAAATATAACATCCCAAAGTTACCCTTCACCAAAGAAACGATCTAAAAGTGGCTAAATTCCAAATTGAAAATAAACAAAATGCGGCCATATGTTTTAGGGTAAGCACAATACAAAAATTGAAAAGTCACCATCTATCGTTCCCACGTCGGGACTCGGGAGCGAAGAAAAATAAAAACCTGTGCTCATCCTCTGCATTAATAAAACCTTAATAAAAAGGACCCCGATCAGTTTGCGATGCGCGGGCGCTGGTAGTATGTGAAAAAATATCAGAAGGTTGAAGAACTTAACGTTATAACGAAAGCTATGGTTGTCTATATCGTATCTATAGGTCGAATCGATGTTTTAAATGTCGATCGTCCTTTGGCAAACATTGAATTGTTTTTCAAAACTATACTCAAAGTCCTTTAAAAAGTATATTCCTATCTGAGTGCTGTGTGAGTGATGAGTTCTGGCTATTGCTTGTTATCATCAATTGTATTTATGTCCTTCTTTGGCCATAATTTGATCTGAAAGAAAACTATTATACTACTCCATAGGTACGATATAACTCTGTACTATTTTCTTCTCACCCGATTACGTGAAATTTTTATCACCAAGATATTTCGTTTGGTTAAATGTATTAAACTTCTGACATCCACGCCTATACTACATCATTTTAATACTAATATTAAAGAAATATCATTCCTCACACTCAGGCCTAAAAAAATTAAAAATTTAACCCTCATCGGAGATAACACTTCATAATGATGGCATGGGTCAGTGCGGGCGGCTAGAACAAACAAAATGTACGCGCGCCATCTTTTTTTGTTTCATTCAAAAATACTTTTGTCCCTTTCTACCTAAACGCTTTGGTGTTAGTCAGAAAGAGATGCGAGTAACGCAGGTAGGTGCCGCTGTGTCTGCCACGGCAGACAGAAAGGCACCATGCTTTTGAGTTTTTGGCTTCTTTGGAACTATGGTATTAAATTCTTTGAATAGTTTAGATTCTTGATTGTATTGTAATCATAGATTTTGAATAAGGAGATGAGCAGAGATTTATATGAATGCACTGAAACAGCACTAAAATTTAGAATATCAAGTCCAAAAGTCTATGCAACTTGACGAAATTTAAAACTTTATGTTTTATTCAAAACCCATCAATTGTCTCAGTCAGTCAGTGCAATCTATATCAAAAAGGTACGTTTTAGCTTTTTTAAAACAAACAAGTATATTTAAATAGGGAGTGTAGTGACCCATTGACACGAAGCAGATGGCGTGTTGGGACAAAATGTCTAAATTTGATACACTTGACGGAATAGATCACGTAGTAGGTCCGATGTCCTTTTTAATTTATTTTAACCTTCGTGATTGAAGGGGCTTTTTGGACCATATGTTCGAAGTGGAACTGTTAAAATAATAATAAATTTTCATTATTTGTTTTTTTTACTTTCTATAGTGGACCAGTGAACTACACATTCTTAATTCCTAGCTAATAGATTTTCTAATTATTCGTAATTACTTACTAGTACCAAACATCACCAGTTTCAATGATGGATGAAGAAGTGTAGAAGTTGCTAATAATAATTGTAAAATCTTATATAATTAATAAATAATATAAATCTTATATATTACACCTTTTAACGTTTCGGTCATATTTATTGAAAATTGTCGAATCATTATTCTGTTTTTAAATAAAATCAATAACGAAACTACTTTTAAAAGATTATATTAATTTTTTCGAAACAATAGAATGAGGTACTTTGGGAATAACCCTATTAACAGCCAGTTACATTCACAAAATAGAGAAAAAAAATGTATGATCAAATCCGGATATCCGATTAATAGCCTCCTCGATTCGAATATTTTCATAGTCACTAAGCATTGAAAAACACGTTGTGATTCACAAACTGAATGGCCTTTGCCTCGAATCAAAGCTAAATACCACAAGTGGCGAGCCAAGTGCCTCATACAAAGCTCTTTTGATATATGGAAAAACGGGATTTGGAACAAACTCCCTTTGGGAGATTTTGAGGACACTTGACATGATTTTTCTGTGTTGCCCCGTGTCCAGCTCAGGAGTAAGGGAATTATTTTTGGAGACTTTAAAGATAAAACAACCCTGAACACGCAATGAAACTTAGTTGAGTTAGTTAAATCAAAAGACGTGCCAAATAATGATTACTGATTTATACGGCAGCGCTCCGAGGCTTCATTACCGAAATTCAGGATAAAATGTAAACTTTACACAGTTCCAGTGTGGCAAATTTAATCGAGATCCATACATTATGATCGTAGTTTATGCGTGATGGAGTAACAAACATTGTTACATACTCACAAGTTTCACATTTATTATATTATATTATACTGGTATAATTTAATTGAAAAAAAGGGGTAATTATTATCGATTTGATATTAGTGATATCACTTTTTGCACTTCATATGGAGCTGCATTTATGTTCAAAGACATATTTTTAAAATTCTTGTAGTATTCTTCATAGTCGTATTCCTCTTGACTGAAGGTCGGAGGAACACACACAACAAGTTTCTTGGCATTATTAATGGAGTGGTTTGCCATTGCCTTCTCCATTTCACACACAAATTAATAAAAATCAACCAGTGTGCAAGTTTCCTCACGATGTTTTCCTTCATTGGAAGCAAGTGGTGGTCGATGAAAACTACTTACTATACATGAGTCAGATTGGTATACAAACTCATGTGGCACGAGTAGGTTTCGCATCTGGGACCTTTCGATCCACAGGCGGGCGTCTTAACAATTACACCACCACCGCTTCATAGTACCGCACCGCTTGTAGTATTACTTGCAAGTATAAATAACTCAAAAACAATTCCACCCAAACAGCAACATACAGGTTCGACCCCAGTTCCTTGGTCAGTGTAATAATAAATAACAGTGGGCACTAAAATCACAATAGGTACCATGGCACCCACGTCCTCGTTATAACCTGTCGAACCAGTAACATTGAAATTTAGAACTTGTTTCTACCCTGCCATATGGCCATCTCTATCTTCAACGAGCGATTGGTTAAGGACAGAAGATTTCTGGACTTGTTTCCTAATCTTTGCCGCAAGCCGTTTGCTTAGGATCCGTCATGGTCCGACGCCTTACTGTAGAAAGGGGGTGGCCGACAGTGATAAATACGATAGATTGCCCCAACATATTGTTTTTTATGAAAATAGTGGAACAATGTATAGATACTGTTAGAAAAACATCGTTGTTAGAAACTTCTCACGATGGATTGTTTGCATTGTCTACATCAATCATGACTGCCTATAACAATGTGGTTTCATATTAATTCTGGTGGTCAGTAGCATGATCACGTACTTTTATTTGAATTTTGAACCGCGCGACATGAAACTTCAAACTACTTAAAAATTGTCAGAACAAGAAGAAAAATATCAGATTTATTTAACATTTTCAAAATACATATTCAAGATTCGTTGTGTAATAAATTTCAAGATTCGTCACAAGATGAATTTGTAGATTAATTGCATAAGTGCCTTAGTAAACTTGTTAGATTTGTTTCTATATATTTATTATTATTTTTAACACTCCAATAATAGAATGGGACTACTTAATATCTTTCCGTGGATATTGTCCGAGGCGACTAATTGACAGGATAGTGGACATTGCCTTGGGCATCTGATAGGCAATAATATCAATCCCAAGGACATTGACATCAGGCAGGTGGCTAGTTGTAAAATCGCAGCTAAATCTTCATAATTTTAAAGTTTTTTTTTCACTTTGGCCCTAGGTTTTCCTTCATCATAGCCCCGAATGAAACAAACACGCGAAGACGAGAGAAAACGTTAGGCCATTCACTGTTCTGTTTCCAAATATCATCGTATTCTTTGAAATAACAATATATTTTACCGGTACCAGGATGTCTTCGCAAAGCTCTTTCAATATTGTTACTTTTATATTTACAAATAGCTTTTCTAAAACGTACAAATTCATTCATGAAGTAAGCTGTGGATTTAGCTTCTGTTTGTACTTCCTAAAAGAACGCCGTATTTTTGTGTTCATTCATAAAAATTCATTCACATTTGTCCAGTACTTCTTAAGCATTATTTAATGTTTCTGTAATCCGTATATTGTCATCTGTAACTTCATTCATAGATGAAGTACCGCTTCCAGCTTGACCATTTTCTTAATCTTTTGTACAAGATGAACTGGAACCGGCTGTTTCATTCTACAGATTAGTTGTTTGTGGAACAAAATGACTATGAAATCTGTCAATTCAAAGGTCTATCTATCCTTATCTTATATAACATTAAATTAACCACAACGTAACAGAATTTTTTGTAACAATATTTATATTTTAAAGCCTCGTCTTTTTTATCTAATAGAATACTTTTTATCTCGAATTCCTCACGGGACATAAGTTTTAATTGATGTTAAGACCAAGATGAAGCAATCGAAAGACATACATTTTTATCATTCTCCAAAATATAATAGCAATCTCGATATAAAAATACCAAAGTTTAATAACATCATGAAGCGAGCATCAATGGTTATAAACTCATTCGGATTCAAGTCACAAACGCCATTATCAACAATAAGCATTCAAAGACTCTGTTGTATGAGTTTCATTTGATATTTCCATTAAATTTCAATTTCCAAACTCATCTTGGCGTACAATAGCCGCTCCACAATACACAGTGGCTATGTCTACTGTTATACTCAGAAACATTTCTAATGAGAGTTAGTCAGGAGAAAGCGCAAATTTCAAGCCAGCTTACTCCGTCCTAAGTCATGTCGAATCTTTCGTAGAAATACAATTGTTGATACCTTTCATTGATAGTTTTTTTGAAGCTCCGCCCCACACTCCTTTGTATATTTGTAGGCGGTCGATATAAATTTTAGTTTTTTCTCTCCGACAATGAAGTGTCTTTGTTAGTATTTGTATTTTAATATCGTGCCGAACACACGACAAAATCAGTATAGATAAATAATGCTTGGTTTTTGTAACATTTGTTCGGTTCCACGGAGTCTGGCGTATATATTTGACGAGTTTTTTACTTTATTAATGGCGGAGGCCATTCATAAGTGTAGACGTGAAGAATGTTGGAATATATCTGTCATTTATGGCGTGACTTACAAAAGTCATTGTGGTCCGAATGGATCCATTCAGGGTTTAATGGTGACTTGACTCTTGAATAACTATTGTCAAGCGGTTTATAATATTTTAATTTTAATCATAATGCTTATTATATCTCCCATAAAATCTGATGATACTGATGTATTATGAAACCGAGTTAAATAGATAAGTAAGCATCTGTAATTTGAGGATATGTCTCGCAGTTGAGAGTTATGAGTTTAACGTGTCTGTGTATCTGTAACCGTCTGTCCAATTTTGATATAGTTTTTATTATTTGAAAGAGTATTTGATCGAGAGTGTTCTTATCTTTGGAAAATGTGCTATCAGCCATTTTGATACCGTAAGCTCTTTTCTAGCAAATGAGATGACGCCAGTAAATTCAGAGTCTTTTCTTAAATTTTTAATTTAGTTTTATTATTGTATATGAAGTAATTTAACCATTCTATTTGGGTATCTTTATTAAGACTAAAGAACTGAAATGATTTGATGGAAACAATATAAAAGACGTAGCAACAAGAATGTAGAAATAATAAAAAAATATATCCAAATCCATAGATGTCTTATTACATAGAGTAGACAAATATCAACTCTTAGACATTTTTGTGCCAAGATTATTATTGTTTTGTCTCCATATGAATATTATTACTGCAATCTGCCATTTTTCATTGCTCAAACAAAACTATTACTTTGTATCCTATCACATCTAATACCAAGGTGTCACCTTCAGTATTGTTGTCTATCTGTACGTATTACCATACATCCGGACACACCCACGATTCATACAGAAACCTCTATTATAACACCTTATGTGAGAATAAAATGCGATGGGAGGCGACTACTATTCATAAAATGAATAACATACTGAGTTTCATAATACCACGTTTGGTTAATAATTTCCGTGTGTAATGACCTTATTTTCTAGAACTGTGATTTAAGGTTCACTTCACATCCATTTTTTTTATAAAATTCCAATTTTTTTTTAATACAAGTTCTCTCTCTCTCTCTCGTCTGAGTGTCAGGGCCCAAGGTCCTACTCTTTCGTCTCCACTGCTCTAAACATTTTTGCGTAAATGGAAATTACATTCAATTGTATTTGTTTATAATTCGCGCTATTTATTAATTTTATAATGGAAGCTCCATTCTGGTCTAGGAATGACATAAAATATAGAATATGATATTTTTCCTCCGGCGTAGATCCCATAGATATTGTAAAAGTTAATCAAGGGGAAGTAATTTAAACTGGATATTCTTATCATAGGCGAAAGGCAAGCGACCTGTTACTGTTTAATCTCAATACCACGTGGCCTCTGAGTTTAATAATTTTTGGCTTGTCTATCCCATATAGAATATGCATTTCATTGTTTTGAATAGTTACATAACCTAATCGGCCACATACATTGAAGAAACAATCTATGTAAAATGAATGTAGTGTATGCCTATATTCACTTCGTCCCCACTACAGTGATACTACTATGTGAAGTCATAGCGCTGCGAGCAAGCGCTCAGTTGTTTACGAGACGGCGAGACGCACAGACGTTGGAACATCAGTCATGTGGCTGTGATGTACAGTTACATGCGAGGACCGGCACGTAATCTCGCAAGTATACTACAATGAAAATAAATACCTACAACTTTATTTAAAAAAAGAACTTCTCATCCCACAACTAAAGACACGATTTGCTCATTGACTATGCCACACGTGTTCTTCCCTCTCAGGATTCTGATGTATCCGCCTTCACCGAAGTTTGGGCCAGCATTATTCTTTATTGTCCACCCTTACACCTTTTTCTGAAAACACATCAGTATTTTATTAGGAAGTTTATCATCTACCTATATACTATTAATATAAAGAGGTAAGAGTTTGTGAGTTTGTATGTTTGAGGCGGGTTAATCTCTGAAACTACTTAACCGATTTCAATAATTTTTTCACCATAGGAAAGGTACATTATTCAATATTACTATAGGCTATATTTTATCACAAAATTCCCACGGGAGCGAAGCCCCGGGCAGCATCTATTATATAATATTTTGAAACTAGAGTATGTCTGTCAATGAAGCAGTTACAGGATCATTGGTAGGAAAGCTTGGTAGAGGATATGACATAACGCGGGCGTCGCTACTATTAAATGAATTTGACAAGAAAAATCAAATCGAAAAACTCGGGAAATTAAATTACCACAGTTAGAATTTGCTTCTAATTTGATTAGGACTTTGCAGAAAACATGAGATGGTACAACTTTTTTTTAATTATAAAAAGGTAGACCAAAAACCGCGTGGTTGGATTGTCTATGGGCAATGTACAAGACGGACTGGATTAAGAGGATAGGGATTATTGGAAGGAGACTGGGGATGCTTTTGTCCCAGCAGTGGGATATGTTATAGTTATTACAAAACATAAACTCACCCACACCGTAGCCGACCAACAAAACGGCGTGATCAATATTCTTGCCGCAATAAGAAAAATACCACCTTTATATTGTTGGAAGTTCTTTGAATCTACAGCTGAAATAATAAAGTTGTTTAAATTTACTAGCTGTTGTCCGCAGTTTCACCCGCGCCAAAAATGTATCAAGTGCTTATTTCATATAAATTTTCACTCCCTCAGGGTAAAAAGTAGTTTGTATTTAAACTCGAGTCTTTAATTATGAGTAAATGAATACCAAATGTCAAACATCAGAATAGATTATTGACAATAATAATGAGATGAAAAAATTCTTGAATCGAGCGGGAATCGAACCCGCGCCTCTGTCTATCAAAATAAACTCTACGGTTTAGCTGTGCTAGACAAACAGGCAGACAGATTATCCCATATTAATGTTAATATGGTTGGATGTAACTAGCTGCACTTTGAATCCCGCTTCTGTTTTAGATGAAATCCGTTTAGTAGTTTTTGCGTGAACACCTATCCATAAATGAACCCTTTTTTCTTACTTGAACATTTTAAAGAAAAAACATTAATACGATAAATTAGGAAGTAGGTACTTCCTAATTTACGCACAAATTTATCGTATATTGTTTTTTGAATACATTTCAATCTAACTTGATTTGTAGAAAAAAAAATATTTTCATAATTAAATAGACACTAAATTAAAACTAGTTAGATAAATAAATATATAAATAAAAAATGTTCCATCAGTCATTGTACTTATAAATCTACCCTTCTAGTTTTAGAAAGGTACCTATTTAAATTCTATGTTAGAATCTATGAAAAGAAGAATTTTTTATCACATGAATTTTGAACCACGCGTCTTGGCTAAACGAATCCATATATTCGAAAAAAAAATTATGTAATAAAACTTGAAATTTATTTTTTAACTAAATAAATAACATATAACTTCCATCACCTGACCGTACTTACATCCCAGCATTGCATCCATCCATTATTGCACCATCACAATCGACAATTTGTTGAACTGAGAAATCTACAAGCTTATTATATTTCAGTTTCAGTTTAAAAAATTTGTAAAAACTTACCAAAAGTCGTATGGGGATGTTTTAAGTGTAAGCTGTTAGATTCGATTAAGTTTCTTTTGAAAACATTGAATCGCACCTGTTTCTCGTTCTCATCATTGTAAATTTTCTCATAATCTTTAATAAACTTATTAAAAAGTGTTCTTGTGTTATCTAAATTGTAAATAAGTTTTTCTGTAAAACTTTTGGAAACAACAACACCAATTCCAGTTAAAAATATTAACGGTTTGACTACGATCATGTTTTAAATATTAGTAAAATATTTAATGAACATATGTGTTTTGTATTTATATGTTGCATTCAACAATTCCTACTGAACTATTTTTCATAAATCACCTCACATTTTATTACCATAACCATAAACCATTGTACATTCGATTTTGCTATTTTTTTATTATAAATTTAGGAATCCAAATCATTTAGCAATATAGAACACGTGACCTAAAGGTATGTGAATTATTCGTATCAGCATAATATTTTCACTACATAAATTGTTGTTAATATGACGTAATTTTGTAGATAAAAAAAAAGTAATATTTACTGTATTTTTTTTTCTGTAGATGGTATTATTTAAAAATGTTATTGTATGTTATTATTTTAAAATGTTTGTAGCCGATGACATTATCGAAATTCCTTTTAATTTTAATGTAAAAAAATGACCATTCTAAATACTTTAATTAGGGATTCGAAAAATAATCTTTAATTAGTATAAAAAGAAATTTTCATTACATAAAAAAAAATCACTTGGACAGGAAATGATTTACCTTTTAGCGTTGTTCCTATGTGAGGTGCTTAGTGCATCTGTTAAAATCAATATTTATGGCACAGAAAAAAAATATTATGACATAAATGAAGCCGAACAACTTTTTGAGCAATTCCTATTGGACTTTGAGATACGAAACTGAAGAGGAAAAAAAGCTCATGAAGTTTAACATCTTCGAGAATAAGCTTATAGAAATTAACGACTTTAATATGAAGCATAAAACAATTTATGATAATTGCCCCTTTTAATTTACATTATTATAGCTTAAAAATCTAATATGATATTTAAAAGCAAAAAAATACTAACTCTCCACGAAATCTCGAAAACTACTGAACCCACGAAGATAAATTTGGCAGGAAGATTGTGACTAGGAAACGTACTCAAAGAATATATTTCGAAATTCCATCCCTAAGGGGGTGAAATAGGGGGTGCCAGTTTGTATGAAACTTCGTCATTTTTGAAGTGAGACATATGAAATTTTTGAGTCTGAAACGGTTCTCCGACAATTGCTTCATCTACGAATGATTCGCCGACAGGAGGATTCTCTATTCTATCCGCGAATCGTTCGTAGATGAAGGGTTCTGTCGTCCAAACGCCCGATGTCGAATCATTCGTAGACGAAGCAATTGTCGGAGAAGCGTTTCAGACTCGAATTTTTTAAATTTATAGTTTTAATTATAGTAATTTGTAACCGCACTGGATTTTGATAAAATCCTGGAGTCTAAATCCTACTTGGGGTGAACAAGGATATTTATATTATAAAATTTACATGGGAGTTTCTGCTTGTAAGTTGACGCAGTGCCAGGTAGTCGGTTTACAAGTTTAGATAACTTTATTTGTAATTTCTCGTAGTATACTAGCTACATACCGGAGTTGACCAAATTTTCTTCGTCAGACCTTTGTGAATTTCGACGTTTTTAGATTTCATTTGGATTTAATAATTGTGGTGTAATGTACTTAAAGTGGCTTTCATTTTTAACCTACCTCTCAAAGAATGTATTCTTGGGAAGACCATTTTGTACCCATTTGACATTTTAATTAACCCTATAATTATAATAAATTGCTTTGCCTTAAAATAAATGATAATTATTCATCAACATAACTTTTAGATTGTTATTGCAATCTTATGGGTATTTTTCTTATAAGAACTTATTTTATGCATAGGCACTTATA